>NC_053040.3:397216749-397877588 GCF_002575655.3 Aegilops tauschii subsp. strangulata | reverse complement strand
CAATAGCCGGCTACAAAATGCATGTAAAAAGTTCTTGGGAGTCCGTGCTAGAGCTAGCTGTCCTCCCCCAACTCGTCAATCTCTTCCAGTAGTGCTAGTACTCCATGGCGCGATCCATCAACAAGCAGGCGGGAAAGTTATCGTATACTCGGTTTGCGGTGAGTGGCATGCCGAGCGACCGTGTGGGGTCAAGCCATGGAGGAGGGTGAGACACGAACACGACAGACGTGATTTAAACGTTGGTTTTGCTCGATGGCGCGATCCAACGAAACGAAACGTTGGTTTCTCTCCGTTTCCATTTTTTCTTCGGAAAAACGGAAACTTTCCACTCCATTTTCATTCCTATTCCAAGGTTGCCCCGTTACAACATTCCATCAAATACAAAGGAAAACTAACACGCATGCTGATGCATCTCAATGATTCACAGATCATAGCCAGTATTTACTTCACAACTAAAGAAAAAAGTTGTGAGAGCGTGTACGAAAGAAAAACTACTGATGGGGTCACTACGACTTAAACCCTAAACCCTAAACATGATTTAATTTCCTGGCCAGGTAGAACCTGTCGGAGGAAAGACGGCTGGCACCCTCGGATCATACGATGCTTTTGTGCAGTTCCACTAAAATCGACCTGAGCATCCCTGATGGCAAATATATTGAAGAAGTGTGATTAGAATAATAGTACTGGCACTAGTTCATGAGACATAAACTCATCCCAAGTAGAAGCCGGTAGAAGTAGAGAAAGATCAACATGGAGATGGAGCTACGGCAGTGGAGCAAGCCGGCTCCAAAAGGAAGATGGACTACCTAGGACGCCGGGCTGTAGCCAGAAGGGCGGTTGGGACGCGGCATCGGCCCATACCATGGTGACCCCCGATTGGGACACACCGACTGTGGGTTTTCTCCCTCGCCGATGTCGACTGCGTCTACGCAGAACATTGTTCCCTTCCCCTAGCTGTGGGATCAGGTCCGTCGTTCTATGCTTGTGAAGAGAGCAACCTAAGCAAGCAGGCTTGTAGCTTAGGCTCCTGCTAGTGTATATATAGTGGTTTTCTTTTTCTCTCCATATCAACCATTTTATATTGCGTACGTGTCATTCAAGAGTGAAATGATGGTTGCTTCTTCCGACTAACTTACTGTGTGATTTGACTGCTCCTTAGTGGCCCCTACACGTACTCCCCCTACGTGTAGGCAACAGTCACACGTACACATGGACGCAAAAACGCGCGCGACGCCCTAATGCATGCATGTCCGAGCACACGACGGAACACACACGGTCACGCTCAAGTGCTCAACCTACACGTGCATGCACACACATACTCAGTTGTGGTGAGCTAGTGACCGTATAAACACCGAAATATATATATATATATTGAGCGTAATGAGCGTAATATGAAGTCCACTGACCGTATTTTTACAAATATACAGTGACAGACAGTGTATTTATCTCGTTTGAAATTAAGCCATATTAACCGGAGAGGAGGCAGTATGGACTAGCATTACTTTGCTGTGTCCCGTCAACTTGCCGAACGAGGAGAAGGTTGCAGGACGGGAGAAGCTTGCGCGCGGTGGCTCGCGGGACAAGGAGAAAATTTTGACTAATGCAAGCTCTCCCTCGCTCAGGCGGTGGACGTGCAATAGTTAATTCGGTGTCAGATTGCAGAAGCATACACTATACTACTAGTGCTATTATTGTTCGACTTCCCGAATAGGCGAACAGCCAAGCGCAAAGTTTACTAGTACTACTACTATAGTCTATAAAGGTACATACTATACTAGTACTAGGAACCGGATGGAGGAGCGTCTGCACTCTTATTATAATTTTAAAATGTGATAAAGCAATCTTCAACACATTTGGTTCTCTTCGAGGGTTCTCGCATGTGATAATGGAAGTTGATTGCATGGAACACTCGCCACAATTCTCGCTTAATTCTGGCTCATATCCTGTTACAAATAGTATTGCTCGGTAATATTTCCTCTTTTTTTGTTATTCAGCATGTAAACAGGTCAGCAAACCTTGCGGCGCATTTTCATGCGAACCGTGCTTGCTGCACTTTGAATGTGGCCGAAAACTGGCTTGATGAAACACCTCGCTTCCTACTTCTTTTTTTGCGGGGTACCTCGCTTCCTAGTGACCAGTGTCTTGGCTGATCGTCCTAAGAATGCTTATATATGAATAAAGCTCTCTCATTTACCCGCAAAAAAGATTAAGCCATATTAACCGGAAAGGAGGGAGTATGGACTGGCACTACTTTTTGGTGTGTCCCGTCAACTCGCAGAACAAGGAGAAGCTTGCAGGACAAGGTGAAGCTCGCTTACGCCTTTTGACTAATGCAACCTACCCTCGGTGGACATGCATCAGTCCATTCGGTGTCAGATTGTCAGAGGCATACACTGTAGTACCCAACATGCGGAGTACCATCATTGTTCGACTTCACGAAGAGGCGAAGAGCCAAGCGCAGTAGTACGAGTAGTACTACTACTAGAACCGCATGGTGGAGCATCTGTACTCTTATTTTTTATCTCTGATAAAGTACACGTTTATTCCGGAGAAGGGCGGAAACGGCAGCCCAACATGTAATGAATGATATCGATCAACCAACAATGCTCGAATATATCTTGGCCTCCGTGCGAGCCCGTCTCTGTGTTCTCGCTCCTCGTCTCTCTCAAGGAACGACGGGTTGGCTCTTTGCCGTCAATTGAGATCGGTTTGCTCACACTCCTGTCCCACATGTCAGTGATATGCCAAGAGGAGGTGCATTGACCGACTGGCCATACGCGTACTTGGTTTTGCACCTTCATACTACTCCTCCCTCCGTCACAGTTTACAAGGCGCGCTTCATTGTGATGCATTTCTCTCAATGCATTTCCACCACCAGAGAGACTTTAGACGCGTTTGGCTTAATGCTCAATTAATTAGGGCGTGGTAACCGCAATCAAGTCGACAATTTTCTCTCCATGTACTGTACTACTACGGAGTGGAGTAAGTGCATGCATGTGTGTACCGGGGTGGAAGCACTGCATGCATGTGTGTACGCATTATTCCCTCTAGTAATAGACGCCGTGCTATAACTACCAATGCTATTTTTCAGGCCGATCGCTAGTCGCCTTGGTCCCACAGATTTTTTTTCTTTTTTCTGAAGCGCGCTGTATAAACAGTGACGAATGTAGTATGAGCGGATTCAAAGAAGAGCGTATTGATGGTTTCTTCTTCAGAGCAACTTACAGTGGGAAAGGTGGGGCTTATGATTTGACTGCTCATTACTCACTATTAATGCGGCGCAACGATCGGGCTGAGTCTCCCATGCGGTTGTGCACTACCCCCTCGGTTCTTAAATATACTCCAGAGTATTTGTCTTTCTAGAGATTTCAACGAGTGACTACTCAAATATTTGTCTTTTTAGAGATTTCAAATGGACTGGCACATATGGATGTATATAGACATATTTTAGAGTGTAGATTCACTCATTTTGCTCCGTATGTAGTCACTTGTTGAAATCTCTAGAAAGACGAATAGAATATTTAGGAACGGAGGGAGTACACATACGAAGCAAAATGAGTGAATCTACACTCTATAATATGCCCGTTTGAAATTTGTAAAAAGAAAAATATTTAGGAACGAAGGAGTATAATTTTGTGCATGGCACATGGACCCGGATGATGAAGAGGCTTTTGGCAATGCTATCAAGCTTCCATCATTTGTTTACATAATTGACGTACTATACAAATAATTTTCCAGCGACATGAAATTGTACAATGGTGTGAGCTTTCAGCTTTTGTTTCGCGTGTCTTGCCACGATGCTCTTTCGAAAACAATAAAAAACTAACTTCCTTGCTAATGCATGACAATTATTAGCAGATCAGAGCTAATAATTACATCACAACTGAAGACAGAGTTGTGAGAAGGTGTTAAATTAAAATTGATCCATGCTTTCATTGGCAGCAACGTCCCCGCAGCTTTGTCTAAATCAACAAGGCATGTTGGAAAAAAAGTAGCTGTCTGGAGCATGCAACATTCCGATCATTTTGTGCAGTTCTACTAAAATAGAGCTGAGCGCCCCTGTTCCAAAGATATTAAGTGTGATTACGATAATAGAGGACTGCTGATGAAACAATAAACACACAAATAGTAGCCGGTCACCTTTGCAGTCTCTCTTAAGACTAACTAGTTGGAGAAGATTAGGCTTGGAGTTGGATGAGGAGGATAGAGCAAAACCAATCTCCCTTTGTGCAGTCGCATTGAAATGTAGAGACGTTGCCCGTGTGACATTTTAGTACAACTGCACAAAACACTCTTAAGAAAAAAGTGATTTGTGCAGTTCACCAAAAGGTCGCAATAGCAACGAGTAGAAAGGAAACAATTACTGGCCAATAACAGTTGATGACACATGCGATGACAAAAGAGAAGCATATTCCTTGTCCTAAGGGAAGATAACAACATGGTTGGGTTTGTCTAAAATGGTGTGAGGACGAGAATGCAATATGGAAAGTACACCGAATGAGCTACGTTTTGGGCAAAGAACTATGGAAGATCCACATGCAGCAACGTGGGAAGACGGGCAGTGGAGCAAGGCCGGAGGGGATACCTGGAGGTCGTCGGGATGTAACTAGGTGAGCGACAGCGGGCAGAATCTGCGAGCAGGTGGCGTAGGCCTTGCCGCGTCGGAGCTTGGTCAGAGAGAACGGCGTGTACCGCAGATCGGGACGTGCTGCCTCGGCGCCGTCAAACGAAGAAACGATGCACTTCCTCCCTTTCCCTCGGCGGACGGGATGCGGCCGGATCAGTGACCAACGGTGAGAGAGAGAGAGAGGCCACCGCACTCCCTTTCCCCCGGCGGACGGGATGCGGCCGGATCAGTGACCAACGGTGAGAGAGAGAGAGGCCACCGCAGCCTTGTGTGAGATACTCTGAAGAGTGATAAACCAGGCAGGCAGGCTCCATTGTATATAGTGAGCGGACTACCTTTTTCTCCATAAAAATCGTTTTATATTCTGTGTACGTGCCATTGAGCGCTATAACTTTATTTAAAAATAACGTGTCAACGTGTCAAGTCGAACTTTGTTTCGTGCACGCGTGGTACACGACCTCCCTAGGTAAACAACCGCTACAGGCGTTCAAATTAGCACGTGGGCTGCCATTTCGTAAAGAAATGAGGTCCACCGTGTACCCGCACGGGTGTGGCTGGGCACGAAGCATGAGTACGTGCACGGTGCACCTATTCTCTTCTTGTATACGTACACCACCTACGTGGGGTTGTGTGAGAGAGATACAAACCTAGAGAGATATAGTGTGTGGGTTCTTGAGAGTTTTTTTTGGGGGGGGGGGTCAATCAAAAAATGTAACATATGCAATGTGTGTGAAATAGAGTCCTGGATATAACATATATATAGAGGGGGCGATCCACGAGAAGAGAGTGGAGGTATCATCGGCTTGAGGTGTCCATAGAATCGAAGAGAGGGATGATGTGTGTGTGTGTGTGCGCGCGATCGATAAAGAGTGCCATCGAATTTGTGTGTGCCCACGTCAAAGAGATAGAGTGGCTGGCCTACTGGAACTTGAGATGGGACATGTGTAGTTTGTCTCTGTGGCATGGATACCTACCTGCAGCGCTCGACTATCGGTGTGTGGTGGGGGAAGAGGGATGCCCAATTAACTATAGAGGTACAATGGCTGGTATATGTGTGGAGGAGGAGAGAGGCCTACCTCATGCATTAAGGAGATCGATCTGCCTCATGTATTAAGGGAGATCGATCGGCATCCATGCATATGTGCAGAAGAGGAATAAGGTTGGGAGAGAGACAGAGCTAGAGTGTTGGAGGGGGTGGTAGTGGAGTTGCTTCTAACAAATGGTGGGATAGGCTTGCTAGACAAACGGAGGGCACGCCCGCAATATCAATAAGAGAGGAGATGGCTGCTTATTGTCTGTGCACGTGCGTGTGAGAGACGGGTCAGGAGGCATGCACGAATGATGAGGGGGGACGATGTGGCTGTGGTAAGCAGACGTAACTACATAGGAAGATCAATCGCCCTTTGTTAGAGAAAGGAGAGACATAACTTGTGAGGTACGTCGATCGATGGGGGGGGGGTAGTTAAAGTCGATCTAGGTATATGTTGGGAGATCGATCGGTATACATGCATGTGTGTGTTAGAAGCAAATGAGGCACGAGGAGAAGGATAGAGAGAGAGGGATGCATGTAGGAGGTGGTACGAGAGGCATACTATATCGAGGGGGAGGAGTGTGCGAGTACGAGAACGATGAAAAGAGTGGTGGGAGTGAGGCATGGACGCTGAAAAGAGAAGAGGGGAAGCTTATGTTTGTGCTAGGCATACCTGGCTAGAGAGGCATATCGATCGATGTGTGCCGTAAATAAGGAGCTGGGGGGCCTACATACACCGTGGGTGAACGACCTAAAGTGAAAAGACGAATTTGCATGATGGAGCTAGAGAATGCTGAGGGAGGGTGAGAGGGATCCGGGCGTGTGCATGCACAAGAGAAAGTTAGCGCTAGCTACAAAGATAAGAGGGTTGTGTGGGTGTAAAAGATGAATAGAGATCATATATACTTTATTATAAAAAGAGAATTCGTATATTTGAAGAATTTATCATAGTGTGTCAAACCGACGCATGTGTGAATATATATATATAATGGTGATACACATGGTGTGGTTATGAACATGTTATACTACATTTAATATATTTTATCTCTACTCTTATAAAAAACGGAGTTGTTGATGATGGTGTGCCTGCCATCCTGCATTATAGGCCGTCCGATTTATATCTGGCGGATAGCAAGGAAACTATGATGGTTGAAGTTGGCAACAATCATGATTGTAGATTCTTATTGAAATAGAGAAACGAATTCAAATTTAGTTCGAATTGCAGCGGTAGTATAGACATTTGGAATGCACTAAAATCCTGGTATGAGTAGGTTACATGCATTATACAGCAAGCGAAAAAATTTAATCGGACATAACATGGATTCATACTCCCTCCTTTCATCTATATAGGGCGTAATGAGATTTTTAAGACCGCCTTTGACTATTGACAAGATTAATAGTACATGCCATGCACAATGTGAAAATTATATCATTGAAAGAACCTTTCACAGACGAATTTAACGGTGTGCTTTGTGTAAGTTGCATGTCATATATCATTGCTCTAATATTTGGTCAAAGTTAGCATCGAAAAACGCATTAGGCCCTATATAGATGGAAGGAGGGAGTAGCTTTGAATAGCATTTGTATAGTAAAACGGGGCAAGACTCTCTCTTTGTGTGGTGTGAATAGTTTTATTTTTTTCATTTTCTTTTTGGTTGAGGGAAGTGCGAATTGATTTGGTACGTACAAGTACAATATTACTACACGTTAGGCTTGTCCCTAAAATTCAACCCGCGTCTTGTTATATCCCAAAAATTCAGATATCGTGCTCCCAAAACTGGCGCCTTCACAACCCGTGCCTTGCTATCCCGAAATTACAACGCGCGCGAAAACTCCCTCCAGCTGCCAAATCCCGACACGCAAAATCCCCCTTCTAACCCTGAGCCGAAAGGGCCGCTAGTTCAAATCGGTGGGGGGTACTTTTGTAACACACCCTACATTTTGGATAAGCGCGTCCCTAAGTCATGCTTCACCCCCTCCCATCGCCCCCTTTTCGCCATTCGAAATCCCAGGCCGCCATAACCTCTCCGCTCCAGCCGCGAAACCCCACCCTCCTCCGTCTGCCACGTCACCGCTGCCCAGCCGGAGCCTCTTCCCCGACGACGTCGTCCACCGCAACAGCTCGACGTCCCTCGTCCACCTCCCCGGATGAGGATCCGTCGTCCATCTCGCCGTCCCGCCGGTTCAGCCGCCCCGTCCTCCACCTCCAAGGAGTTGCTCCGACGATCGCCTCGTCTATCGCGGCTGCTCCATCCCCACAGCGCCGCCTTAACCTGCTCCACCAGAACCGCAGCATCCTCACCGACTCCTCGGACGAAGCCGAGCCTACTCGGCGCCACCAAAGAGGTTGTACACTCATCGCATCGCACCTTCTCCTTAACTCGACCTCCCGGCGCCGACGGTGCTCCATCCCGCACCCCCATGGAGTGGCTACCTTGAAGCCGGCGCCGCGGGCGACATCTCCATGGCGGCTCTCCCCCAGTGCGAGGCCCCTTCGGCAGCGGCGTCCATACCAGCCAGATCTGCTGCTGCTGCTCCGGCTCTCACTCGATCGCTCGCTCGCCCAGCTGCTGCTGCTCTGCTCCGAGTAAGCCACACTTCAGTCGACTGAATCGACTTTTGGGTCAGTCGATTTTCAGGGGTTGGGGGGGCTCGCCAGAGTTAAGGAAGAACCACCCGCAGCGGGGATGGGGGCTCGCCGGAGAGGTACCCCACTATCTATCTTAGGGTTCAGGGTGGGGGGCGGAGGGCCTAGAGGGATGGCCGGGGCAGCGATGGTGAGTTGTTTCGGGGCGGCGAGGCGGCGCTGGGGCCGTCGGTTCGGCCGGTGGTGGCTGGCGGCTCAGGGGGGTGCAGGTTGAAGATGAACTGCAGGCCCTCCCTAAACTACATGTCAAGTGCCTCTCTGCTACCATTGCGTTCAGTTTCGACAGTAGCATTCAAATTCCACAGTAAATTTCAGTTTCGACAGTTAAGTTCAGAGTCAACGGTTTTTACCTTATCTGTTGTAGTCAGGTGGTTTTTGGTGATGTTAATTTTACATCCATTTTACATCATCTATTGGAGATGCTATTAGAATCCCACTTGAGATTGATGATGTATGTCTTGTGCTGCTTCAGCCTTGACGTCTTACGGCTCACCGGAGCTGCTCCAATGACAGAACGATCCATCACAACAGAGTAGTGCCCTGGACGCCGTCTACAGAGTCCTCAAATCTTCCTCCACACCTCCGACAGCCACCTCTGCCTCAACTGCTTCAGCGACCAACCCAATGATGCTGAGGTCGACATGGCTACGGCAAAGAGGTTGTACACTTGTTGCATCACTTATTACTATACATTCACGTCGATCCATTAGGGCTATTTTGGTTCAACGGAAAAACGTCGATCCACTGGTTGTTACCATCACTCTAAATTTCCGCATGCTCTCCTTACATAATCTCACCATATTTTTTTCGTATGCATGTCAGATATTGTACACAGTCATGCTGAACATGTAGAGAAAAAGAGAAGAGTTTGCGCGATAATACAATGTCATGCAGACATCGCTCCATGGTGGGTTCAATGGCAAACCCTCCCCACCCCTCTCCAGATTGTAATCCAGAGGAAGATATCTGTTCTGAGGCGGATTCAAACGCCGCTGAGCACTCCTATTTACCCCCAAGGTGTTTGCCCTACCTTGGCATGATGATGTTAGTCATATCATGCATATGTTGCCTTGCAGTGCCTACTTTTGACATCATATATGTCATCTGCTTAGTTTAGACATGTTCTATAATGCCACCTGTTTAGTTTCTATAGCATATATGGGAATTATGCAGTCTCATGTCTTTTAGCCAGCCATAATATATGTGAAATGTGCAATGCCATCCTGTTTAACCAGGCATCATATATTTGAATGATATCTTGCCCATCCTTTTCTTCATTACATTTCCATTTGTCGACAATGTTTGTACATTAAAATACTCTTCCTATGAATCAGCCATTTGGGTGGGAGATGGAAAAATCTGGAGTGAAAACAAGGCCTTCAGAGCAGACAGTGCTACCTGTCGAAGCAGATCTCTTGTTGGGTCCCGATAGCTCCTCAGAGACGGATTCGGAGACAGATGACCAGTCCTATTCCCCCACTGAGGTGTATGCTCTAACTTGGCACAGTTATACTGCTCATATCATGCATACGGTGTCTTGCATTGCATAGTTTAGACATCATATACACAATATTCAACACCATGTTCTTAGTTCAGACATCATATCGAATGCCCTCTGTTTAGCATATAAATCACATATGTGAATTAAATGATGTGATCCTGATTACTTAGATAACATGTAGGTGAATTATGTCATGCGATCCTGTTTAGTTATTCATCATATCTTTGAATTATGTTATGCTATGCTATCCAGTTTAGATAGACATCATATATGTGAAATTATGTCATGCTATCCGTTTTAGTTAAACAATATACATGTCAACTATTTATGCCCTCTTTTTTGCACACTATCTATTGCATCTGTCTCTCATACAATGTCTGTACATTCAACTATGTTTCCTGTTTATCAGCCATTTGAATTGGAGCGGGTGATGCCAGTATCTAGCGGACTAAAAACACGGTCTTCAAATAAAACAGTGCTACCTCTTGGTGGAGATAGCACCCCGGTTGTACATGCACAAGAACCAGCCCTACCACACATAACCCAAACTCCCGCAGATTGTACCCCTACTGCGATGGACAGAGAACCAAGTTCACCCAATCTAACCCCAACCCCAACCGATAGTAACCCAGTTCCTGTTGACACAGCACCATCTCCACCACAGAGCTCCCAAACAAGAGCAGTTAGTAAGGCAGCTCCAGTGCCCAAAGGGCCAGTACTATCACGGCGAACCCCAACTCCACCAGTTAGTACGCCTATTCCTGTGGAGGAAGCACAACCAGCTAGTCGTAGTTTAGCATCTATCGCATTTGATGTTGTTAAATCGTATGTGCGTATCTTCCCATCTTGGAAATATTATACTGAAGATGAAGGAAAATGCCAGTTGTAGGTGTTTGTGCAGGAGTTATGTGTAAGTAATGTTATTCATGGCAATTACTTTGCTTCGTCCCATAGATCCTACCTCCATGATGGTTATAATACAACAAATTTTCCCATTTTTCTCTATAGAGAAGGACCGATTTGGAAACTCAGGATGAGGTAACCTGTGCTAATACCTCTGCTATCTTCAAGAATGCTTGGTGGCAGTATCGGAATTACCTGAAGAAAACGTACTTCACCGGCAAAGAAACTCATCAAATTCCCTTACGTTCTCCTGAGACACATTTACTGGATGATGACTGGGAACGCCTTGTTCTGTACTGGTCCCGAACCAAGAATGTGGTAAGGTCTATGAGCTCATTTTCTATTTGTAAGTATTATATTCTTGCGTCTTACTGTACTCTGTTCATGTAGAACAAGTGCCTAAACCTGAAGAACAACTGTTCTAATTTAAGATTCCATTGCTATCATAGTTCAAAAAAGCGCTAGGCGTTAATTGTGCGTTTTGCCACCGCCTTGCCCTTTACTAACCAAAGTGCATGCTTATGCGCAGTTATGCACAGATTATGCATAGTTATGCGCAATGCGTTTTGCCAACGCGTAGAGCCTAGGCGCGCTTAAGCGCTCTCTTAGGCGCGCCTTTTTTAACTATGATTGCTTTGCTCTTGTATCACTGTATTTACTCATACAAACTTACTTTTAAATTGAAGGATCCAATCGAAACTCCAATGGCATAGCAGGTATGTTCACACATGTTTCTTTAACAGGTTTGCTCTTATCAATAGCTCTGTTGATTTCAATTTCAATTGTGTATACAGTTGACTTTCATATCATGCACATTACTAGCATCACAACAGAGCCAATAGTGTTGTTGTACATGTAGAGCCGTGGTACCCATCTGAAATCTTGTTGTGCCGTGTAGTTTCCCACGCTTTGTATTCTTTCACTGCTGCTTTGTCTTGAACTGATATGATTTGAACCGTGTCTCTATTTTGATTTGGCAAGACAATGCAGTGACCATAGGACATAGATATATGTTTGTTTGATGCTTTTATTATGTACTAGTACTTGGCAATAGAAGACTTGGTAGTTTAATCCTGTCCACCTTACTAATGAACTGGTTCACCGAAATGAGTTTCATGTACTAGTACATGCTAAACTTGTTATGTGTCTGCTTGTTTCTTCTTTTAGAATGCTGACAGAATATTGGGGAAGAGTGCCTTATTAAGCAATGGTAAAGGAAGTAATGCAGATAAGGTTCAGGATAGTGACACATCCTTGTTGGTCTCCAACAAAGCTGATAAAACAGCTAAGGAAGACTATCTTGAAGACAGCGAGACAACCCCAAAGTCCTGTCTTGGTTTAGTGTTCGAGTTACTGGCCACTACCGCTTGCACAAGCTATTCAAACTCACTGTCTGAATCAGTTCGGTTTCTTGAGTCTCAACTACAAGCTGAAAGACATCGATCAGCTGTGCTGCAACAAGAAGCGGAAGGACTGTGGAAGTCCCTGGAGCATTCAGATGCATACTTTCTGGTGCAACAACAAGCGTTGGAGGATTTTAGCGCCAAACAGGACAAAGCTAATCAGCTTGCTAAGCTTATTGCCAGCATGGTGGATACCCTGGATAACGTTTCTTGAGCTCTTCTGAAGTTGTTTCAGTTATGCTCTTGTTTTGCTGCCGCGTTTATTTGCACTGGTGGCCAATTTTGACGGCCAGTGTATGTAATGTGCTGCTTTGTTCCCTATATTTGCACTGGTGGCAAACTTTGATGCCCAGTGGATGAAATATGTGTAATAGCGGTACTAGGCTAGCGTTAATTGCTTGCTTGTTTATTTCCTTATTGTCTTGTTTAGTTGTTTGCTTGTAGTCACTGCAGTTCTTTTTCTATTTTTTTCTAGTGGCCACAATAGCCTATTTTTGGTAACTAGGCCAAAATAATCATGGCAACACACGGACTGTTGTAACCATGGGCCTCCTGCAGGCCGTATGATCCATGGGCCTTCGTCCGGCCGTGGGATCCATCGACCTTCTATACGGGCCTTAGGGTCCATGGGCCTTCTACGGGCCGTAGGGTCCATGGGCCTTCTATGGGTCGTACGATCCATGGGCCTTCTACGGGCCGTAGGATCCATGGGCCTTCTATGGGGCGTATCATCATTTCGCCAATCATGGGTCGTACTATTCGTGGACCATAACGGGCTGTTAATAGGCCGTATGTGGTAACTCTATGAAAACAGCCCAACGGGTTTTTTTGACATGAAAACGGCCCAACGTATTAATGGTCCGCAAACGGGCCGACTGTAACGACGGGCTGAATTTGGCCCACAAGCAGAAAATGATAGTAACAGGCCGTATGTAACCGAATGCTGCAAATGAGCCCAAGAATCAATGGGCCCTGAGAAGGCCGAAAGATAACTTGGGCTGGAAACGGCCCAATGGAATAACGGGCCGTTAATGGGTATAAAGTGATACACTGTTCATTACAGGCCAGTTTCACCACGAGCCGTTAATGGGCCAAGAGTTACAAAGGTCCTCATATGGGCCGAAAGAAGTCATGGGCCACACATGGGCCGGAAGTTAAAACAGGCTGAATCATATTGGACGGCCCAGATGACGCTACTGGGCCTAATTCGGATAGGGTGTAACGGGCCCTGGGTTAGCGGGTTGTAAATGGGCTATATGCGAACAGGCCGTTAACAGGCTTTCCGTGGGCCGGCCCGCCACCTTTTGACCAAGTCAAACGGGCCGGCCTTTTCACAGGAATGGGCCGTGCCACGTGTCGCCGTATCATAGGTGCCTTCGGTCCAATGAGCGGATGACATCTGTCCCAACGATGAGCCGACACGTGTTTCCTCCAGCCAATGATGATTTTACATGTGGAAAATCCCCATTGGTCGGGGCTGTTAACGGGTTATCGGATCCAAAACCCGACCCGATAGCTTAACGGCGTTCTGTTACGGTGGATGCCACGTGTCGGTCACCCTTGACGAAAGCACTTTTGTGACGCGCGATTTATCGTCATGGAAGTGGACACTTCCGTGATGATAATTTTGATAATGTCATGGAACACTTCTACGACAGCACAAGTATGACTATCTTGATTCTGTCATAAAATCTTCATGGATGTACATGCATGACAAAAAACGCGACCTACTGTGACAAACACGTATCATCACGGAAGTGTATTTTTTTTGTAGTGCGTTGGGCTCCTGTGAGCACCAGGAGCTCGATGCCATGCTCAGGCGAGCACGATAGGGGCCGTGGCCATGGCGGCGAGGCGTACCGCGGAACTGAGCTCGGCCCAGGGCAGCGAGCATGGCTACGGGCGAATGGGATGTCGCGGGAAGGGGGGAAGGAATCAGAGGCTCACCGGGAACCTGCAGGTGTGCAATCGTGGGCTCGAGGGAGGCTCGGCGAAGCGAATCGACGGCGGCGAGCTCGAGCGTCCCGAGGAGGAAAACGGGGTGGATCCGGTGCTGTGGTGCCTTCTGGCTCCAACGGCGGGCACCGGTCGACTTGGAGGAAGACGGCGGACGCCTATGGCATGTCGGCGATGCGACGCGGCGACAGCGGCCGCAGGATCGACGCGGCGACGGCGGCAATGGCGCTCGGCAGAGGGGGAGAGGAGCGAGCGTGCGAGAGAGAGGGAGGAGAAATATCTGCGGGGGGAGGAGGGGGGATCTGACGAGGCCGAGAGGTGTGGGGAGGAGGTCGAGGCGTCGAGGGGAGGGGTCGACCTTATCCTCCTCGTCGACGGCGAGGTGGTTCGGCGGCGACGCGCGGGCGCGCGCCCTCGGTCGGTTGAACAGGGGGAGGGGAGAGCGACCGGGGAGGTAGGTGGGGAGGCCTGCTGGGATGGGCCGAAGCCCAAGGGGAGGCGAGGGGCTCTCCCACCTCTTCTCCTTTTCTTTTCCTTTTTTTTAACTTTTGCTTTTTCTTTTAACAACTTTCTGTTTTAGCTATTTTAGGCCATTTAGACACTTTGCAAAAAAATGTTGGTTCACCACCAATATTACCAGAAGAATACTTTCCACATGATGAACATTTTAGTTTTCATGTTTGAGCATTTTCGAATTTCGCACATAATTTGAAATTGAATTCAAGTGGAATTTGAAATGGAATATTGATCAAAGTGACCAAGCACTGTTTAGTAAAATGATTAGCTTAATCACAGAGAGTTACTATAGCATGACACTGGGGGTGTTACACTCTCCCTCGACCCTCTACCGGATCAAGAGCTCGAGGGACGTCATCGTGCTGCACGTGTGCTGAACACGGAGGTGCTGTACGTTCGGTACTTGGATCGGTTGGATCGTGAAGTCGTTTGACTACATCAACCACGTTAACTAAACGCTTCCGCTTTCGGTCTACGAGGGTGCGTGGACACATTCTCCCCGCTCGTTGCCATGCTTCTCCTAGATAGATCTTGCGTGATCGTAGGAATTTTTTTGAATTACTACGTTCCCCAACATTTCTGTCACTAGGATATAGAGCACCGCAAGATTGAGCCAATTACAGAGCACCTCTCCCATTGCAAGATAAATCAACCTAGTTGACCAAACCAAACGGATATATCAGAGAGAAATAAAAAGCTATAATAATCATGCATAAAAGAGTTTACAGAAGACTCAAATAATATTCATAGACAATCTGATCATAAAACCACAATTCAGCAGATCCCAACAAACACACCGCAAAACAAGATTACATCGAATAGATCTCCAAGAATATCAAGGAGAACATTGTATTGAAGATCAGAGAGAGAGAAGAAGCCATCTAGCTACTAGCTATGGACCCGTAGGTCTGTGGTAAACTACTCACACATCATTGGAAGGGCAGTAAGGTTGATGTAGAGGCCCTCCATGATCAATTCCCCCTCCGGCAGAGTACCAAAAAAGGCCTCCAGATGGGATCTCGCAAGAACAGAAGCTTGCGGCGGTGGAAAAAGTATTTTGGGTTGCTGATACGTCTCCAACGTATCTATAATTTTTTATTGTTCCATGTTGTTTTATTATCAATCTTGGATGTTTTATAATCATTTTATAGTCATTTTATATCATTTTTCAGTACTAACCTATTGACAGAGTGCCAAGTGCTAGTTGCTGTTTTTTCCATGTTTTTACATCGCAGGAAATCAATATCAGCTGAAGTCCAAATGCCACGAAACTCCACAATGATTTTTTACGGGCCA
This sequence comes from Aegilops tauschii subsp. strangulata, assembly GCF_002575655.3. Lineage (NCBI taxonomy): Eukaryota > Viridiplantae > Streptophyta > Magnoliopsida > Poales > Poaceae > Aegilops > Aegilops tauschii. Next base: position 397,861,709 of record NC_053040.3, on the reverse strand, counting down.
GAAGGAAGGCAATGGGCCCTGGTTGCACCTGGGGGGTGCCCCGAGGGGGGCACAACCCACCAAGGCGCGCCAGGAGGCCCAGGCGCGCCCTGGTGGGTTGTGCCCACCTCGGGTGCCCCTCGGACCGCCTCTTTGCTCTATAAATACGCCAAAAATACCAGAACCCTAGGAGCGTCGACAAAATATTCATCCACTCGCCGCAGAGTCCAGAACCACCAGATCCAATCTAGACACCGTCACGGAGGGGTTCACCACTTCCATTGGTGCCTCTCGATGATGCGTGAGTAGTTCTTTGTAGACCTTCGGGCCCGTAGTTAGTAGCTAGATGGCTTCCTCTCTCTCTCTTTTGATTCTCAATACAACGTTCTCTTGGAGATCCATATGATGTAACTCTTTTGCGGTGTGTTTGTTGGGATCTGATGAACTTCGAGTTTATGATCAGTTATATCTTTTTATATCCATGAAAGTTATTTGAGTTTCTTTGATCTCTTATATGCATGATCTCTTATAGCTTCGTATTTCTTCTCCGATATTTGGGTTTTGTTGGGCCAACTTGATGTATTTATCTTGCAATGGGAAGAGGTGCCCGGTAGTGGGTTCGATCTTACGGTGCTTGATCCCAGTGACAGAAAGGGAACCAACACATATGTATCGTTGCTACTAAGGATAGAAAGACGAGATCTATATCTACCGCCATATAGATAAACGGATCTTGTCTACATCATGTCATTGTTCTTATTTCATTACTCCGTTTTTCCATGAACTTAATACACTAGATGCATGCTGGATAGCGGTCGATGTGTGGAGTAATAGTAGTAGATGCAGGCAGGAGTCGGTCTACTAATCTTGGACGTGATGCCTATGTATTGATCATTGCCTGGATATCGTCATAATTATTTGAAGTTCTATCAATTGCCCAACAGTAATTTGTTTACCCACCGTTTGCTATTTTTCTCGAGAGAAGCCACTAATGAAACCTACGGCCCCGGGTCTTATTTCTCATATATTTGCCTTGCGATCTACTTTTCCTTTGCATTTTTATTCAGATCTATTAAGCCAAAAAATACAAAAATACTTTGCTGCGTTTTATCTTTATTTATTTTATTTGGCGTTCGATCTATCAATCTACTACAATTTACCTCACGTCTGTTTGCCTATCTTGAGGCGCCGTAGCCCCAAAGGGATTGACAACCCCTTTAAAACGTCGGGTTGCGAGGTGTTTTTATTTGTGTGCAGGTGTTGTTTACGTTGTGTTGCTTGGTTCTCCTACTGGTTCGATACCTTGGTTCCATAACTGAGGGAAATACCTACCGTCGTTGTGCTACATCATCCCTTCCTCTTAAGGGAAAAACCGACGTAGTTGCATCAACCATCAAGGAGATTTTCTGGCGCCGTTGCCGGGGAGGATCTTCAACATAACCAGGTTCCAAATCACAAATCTCATCTCTTCGCAATTTACATTATTTGCCATTTGCCTCTCGTTTTCCTCTCCCCCATGTCACAAAAATTTGCCGTTTTTTCGCCTCTCTTTTTCCGTTCGCCGTTTTCTTGCCGGATCTGTTTTTGACTGTGATCTTGTTGTGTGGTCATCATGACTCAAGAGAACACCAAGTTATGTGATTTCTCAAATACCAACAACAATGATTTTATTGGCACTCCGCTTGCTCCTCTCGCCACTAGTGCGGAGACTTGTGATATTAGTACTGCTTTGCTGAATCTTGTTATGAAAGACCAATTTTCCGAACTCCTAATGAGGATGCCGCATCCCATCTTAATACCTTCGTGGAATTATGCGATATGCAAAAGAGAAAAAGATGTGGACAATGATGTGGTCAAGATGAAACTATTTCCGTTTTCTTTGCGTGATTCTGCAAAACTTTGGTCCTCTTCTTTGCCTCACAATAGTATCGATTCTTGGAACAAGTGCAAAGATGCTTTTATCACTAAGTACTTTCCTCCCGCGAAAATTATTTCCCTTAGAACCCAGATCATGAATTTCAAGCAACTTGAACATGAGCATGTTGCACAATCTTGGGAAAGGATGAAAATGATGCTAAGGAATTGCCCAACTCATGGGTTAAATCTTTGGATGATCATACAAATTTTTTATGCGGGGTTGAATTTTGTTTCTCGTAATCTTTTAGATTCCACCGCGGGTGGAACTTTTATGGAAATTACTTTGGGTGAAGCCACCAAATTGCTTGATAATATCATGGCAAATTATTCACAATGGCATACCGAAAGAGCTCCTACTAGTAAAAAAGTTAATTCGGTTGAAGAAATTTCTTCTTTGAGTGATAAAGTTGATGCTCTTATGAAATTGGTTGCTAGTAAAAGTGCTCCTATTGATTTTAATGATATGCCTTTGTCTACTTTGATTGAGCAAAATAGTGATGCCATTGATGTGAATTTTATTTCTCGCAATAATTTCAACAACAATGCTTATAGAGGAAATTTTAATCCTAGGCCTTTTCCTAGTAATTCCTCTAACAATTATGGTAATTCCTATGGAAATCAATCTTACAATAATAATAGGAACACCTATGATCTTGAGAATAATATTAAAGAATTTATCAACACGCAAAAAGTTTTCAACACTTCCATAGAAGAAAAGTTGAATAAGATTGATGATTTGTCTAGAAGTGTTGATAGAATTGCTCATGATGTGGAAAATCTCAAGATGAAATTTTTTGTGCCTAAAGTTGATGAATCAATTAAAGCTCTTTATGTTTCCATGGATGAAAGTAAGAAAAGAACTGCTATGCTTAGAGCTAAAAGAGAATTTTTAGAGAAAGATTTTTCTAGTGATTATTCTTGCAAAGATGATGAAGATCTTAAAATGATTGGTGTTTCTTCTATTGATTCCTTGTTTAGTAAAGTTAATAATGATGAAAAAGGGACTGGAGAAGAGTCAACTTTAGGTAGAAGGCGTCCCAATATTTCGGAGGGTGAAAATCTTGTTGAGAAAATTGATAAAAGTGGGTTTGGAGAGGTCAAAACTTTAGTTAGTGATGCACCCACTACTTTGGATTGCAAAGACTTTAATTATTATAGTTGCTCTTTGATTGATTATATTTCTTTGTTGCAATCCATGCTAAATTCACCCCATGCTTATGAACAAAACAAAGCTTTTACTAAACATATTGTTGATGCTATGATGAAAGCTTTGGAAGAAAAATTGGAATTAGAAGTATCAATTCCTAGAAAATTGCATGATGAATGGGAACCTACTATCAAAGTCAAGATAAAAAATTATGAGTGCTTTGCTTTGTGTGACTTGGGTGCTAGTGTTTCTACAATTCCAAAATCTTTATGTGATGTGTTTGGTCTTACCAATCTTGAAGAATGTTCTTTGAATTTGCACTTGGCGGATTCTACTATTAAAAAACCTATGGGAAGAATTAATGATGTTCTTATTCTTGCAAGTAGAAACTATGTGCCCATAGATTTTATTGTTCTTGATATTAATTGCAATCCGTCTTGTCCAATTATTCTTGGTAGACCGTTTTTATGCACTATCGGTGCCGTGATTGATATGAAAGAAGGCAATATCAAGTTCCAATTTCCCTTGAGGAAGGGTATGGAACACTTTCCTAGAACAAAAATCAATCCACCTTATTAATCAATCATGAGGGCATCTTATGGATCTCGAACCAAAGATGACAAAACTTAGATCCTTGCCTTACGCCTAGCTAAGGGCGTAAAACTATAGCGCTTGTTGGGAGGCAACCCAATGAATAAAATTTATTTTTGCTTTTTTCTTTCTGTTCTTGAGTGTTAACACAATTATGCTACGGGTATGATTGTGCTTTTTGTGTTTTAATTAGTGTTTGTACCAAGTAAAGCCTTTAGGATCTTCTTGGGTGATAGTTGTTTGATCTTGCTGAAAAAGACAGAAACTTTGCGCTCACGAAAATAATTTTCATAAATCACATAAAAGAGATTTTGCCCTGATTCTTTTTGCAGAAGCTTAATATACAAATTACCCTGGTCTTCCTATTTTGGTAGAATTTTTGGAGTTACAGAAGTATTCGCTAAAGTCAGATTGCTACAGACTGTTCTGTTTTGACAAATTCTGTTTTCTTTGTGTTGTGTTCTTATTTTGATGGCTCTATGGTTTTCTTTGATGAGTTTTTGCCATAGAAAAGTTGGAATACAGTAGATATAATACAAAAACAAAATATGATTTGGTTTGATACAGCACTTCTAGTAGTGGTTTGCTTTCTTATACTAACGGATCTCACGAAGGTTTTGTTGAGTTTTGTGTGATTGAAGTTTTCAAGTTTTGGGTTATCTTACGATGGATGAAGGAAGGATGTAAGAGCCTAAGCTTGGGGATGCCCTGGCATCCCAAGCTATTATCCAAAAATGAGCAACCAACTAAGCTTGGGGATGCCCCCGAGTGGCATCCCCGCTTTCTTCCAACAACTATCGGTATTTTAGTCGAGACTATATTTTTATTCGTCACATGATATGTGTTTTGCTTGGAGCGTCTTGTATGATATGTGTCTTTGCTTGTTTTATTTTGTGTTTTAAGTCATCAATCCTTGCTGGACACACCTATTTGAGAGAGCCAAATTTATATCATGACTTGTTAGAATTGCTCTCAGTACTTCACTTAAACCTTTTATGAGCTAGGACTTGCTCTAGTGCTTCACTTTTATCTTTTTGAGCACGGTGTGCTTAGTATTTTTGAAGAAATTCTCTCTTGCTTCACTTAGATTTATTTGATAGTTAGTAAAATTTTGAAGAAATTCTCTCTTTCTTCACTTAAATTATTTTGAGAGAAAGAAAATTTGTTATGCTCTTGATCTTCACTTATATTTTTTTTGAGCTTATGAAAAGCAACACATAAAAGTTAGTCCCAAAGTGCTAGATATCCAAGAAGGATAAAGTAAAAAAATGTCATGAAGATCATTGGACAAAATAAACTTGATTCTTAGTAATAGTTTTGAGATATGATGATGTGATATGTGAGTTATGTTGATGAGTAATTATGCTTTAGAAAGAATATTGGTGTTAAGGTTTGTGATTCCCTATGCATGCACGAAAGTCAATAATCATGCAATGAAAATTATATCCTACTTGTGGTGCATTATTCGATGTTAATTATGCTTAATGCTTGCTTTACGAAATTATTCGTTTCTTGGTTGGTCGCTTCTCAATCTTTTTGCTAGCCTTCATTTTGCACTAAGTATGACCTCTACTTGTGCATCCAAAATCCTTTAAACCAGTTTTGCCACATGAGTCCACTATATCTACCTATATGATGTATTCTTTTGCCATTCTAAGCAAATTTGCATGTGCCATCTCTAATTTTCAAAATAAACTTCTCTTTTGTGTGTTTGTTTCGCTCGCGAAACGGTAACGGGTGGCTAATATTTTCCATGCTAGATGTGTTATTCTCACGATGAGTGTTTATTCACTTGTCATTGCATGAGAGTAAGGCAAAGGTTTTAGGGATGCCCAGTCCCAAAATGCAAAAATTAATTTACTTTATGTTGTCAAATAATAAATTCCTTGGAAAGTGTTGGTATGGAAGGCACCCGTGGATACGGCTAGGCATTGAAAGTGAAAGTATGGTGGAAAAAGGAATAAACTTTATTTTCTGTTTGGGAACCGCCTATGGCATATCTAGCATGGAAAGTGTTCGTAGCTCTGCGTCGTTTTCGTTGGTGGGATGGATACACCTCCCAAAATGTTTTTATCTCTAATCTTTTTCGCTTTGAGTTGTGGCACCTCAACAAATCCCTACTTCCCTCTGCGAAGGGCCTTTCTTTTACTTTATGCAATTTTTATTTTGAGTCTCCATCTTCGCTTACAAAAGCACCAACTAGGAGGCGATATGATCGTGCTTAAGTATTGGGTGTAGTTAATATTCGAGCGTGTTTCATGAATGGATCAATGTTTGAGAATGATGGGCTAGGGATAACTTATTTTAGCGTTGATATTTTGAAAGACATGGTTGCTTGTTGATATGCTTGAGTATCTAAATTATTATGTCAAAACTAGACTATTGCTTTGAATAACATAAAATTCCAAATGTCCATGCTATAAAGAAAAAGAATATGATATGACTTGATGAACAACACTCCACATCAAAAATTCTGTTTTTATCACTTACCTACTCGAGGACGAGTAGGAGTTAAGCTTGGGGATGCTGATACGTCTCCAACGTATCTATAATTTTTGATTGTTCCATGCTGTTTTATTATCAATCTTGGATGTTTTATAATCATTTTATATCATTTTTTGGGACTAACCTATTGACATAGTGCCAAGTGCCAGTTGCTGTTTTTTCCATGTTTTTTACATTGCAGGAAATCAATATCAGATGAAGTCCAAATGCCACGAAACTCCATGATGATTTTTATGGGCCAGAAGGAAGGCAATGGGCCCTGGTTGCACCTGGGGGGGTGCCCCGAGGGGGGCACAACCCACCAGGGCACGCCGGGAGGCCCAGGCACGCCCTGGTGGGTTGTGCCCACCTCGGGTGCCCCCCGGACCGCCTCTTTGCTCTATAAATACGCCAAAAATACCAAAACCCTAGGAGCGTCGACGAAATATTCATCCACCCTCCGCAGAGTCCAGAACCACCAGATCCAATCTAGACACCGTCACGGAGGGGTTCACCACTTCCATTGGTGCCTCTCCAATGATGCGTGAGTAGTTCTTTGTAGACCTTCGGGTCCATAGTTAGTAGCTAGATGGCTTCCTCTCTCTCTTTTGATTCTCAATACAATTATCTCTTGGAGATCCATATGATGTAAGTCTTTTGCGGTGTGTTTGTTGGGATCTAATGAACTTTGAGTTTATGATCAGTTATATCTTTTATATCCATGAAAGTTATTTGAGTTTCTTTGATCTCTTATATGCATGATCTCTTATAGCCTCGTATTTCTTCTCTGATATTTGGGTTTTGTTTGGCCAACTTGATCGATTTATCTTGCAATGGGAAGAGGTGCCCGGTAGTGGGTTCGTTCTTACGGTGCTTGATCCCAGTGACAGAAAGGGAACCGACACGTATGTATCATTGCTACTAAGGATAAAAAGACGAGAACTATATCTACCGACATATAGATAAACGGATCTTGTCTACATCATGTCATCGTTCTTATTGCATTACTTCGTTTTCCATGAACTTAATACACTAGATGCATGCTGGATAGCGGTCGATGTGTGGAGTAATAGTAGTAGATGCAGGCAGGAGTCGGTCTACTAATCTTGGACGTGATGCCTATGTATTGATCATTGCCTGGATATCGTCATAATTATTTGAAGTTCTATCAATTGCCTAACAGTAATTTGTTTACCCACCGTTTGCTATTTTTCTCGAGAGAAGCCACTAGTGAAACCTACGGCCCCGGGTCTTATTTCTCATATATTTGCCTTGCGATCTACTTTTCCTTTGCATTTTTCTTCAGATCTATTAAGCCAAAAAATACAAAATACTTTGTTGTGTTTTATCTTTATTTATTTTATTTGGCGTTCGATCTATCAATCTACTACAATTTACCTCACGTCCGTTTGCCTATCTTGAGGCGCCGTAGCCCGAAAGGGATTGACAACCCCTTTAAAACGTCGGGTTGCGAGGTGTTGTTATTTGTGTGCAGGTGCTATTTACGTTGTGTTGCTTGGTTCTCCTACTGCTTCGATACCTTGGTTTCATAACTGAGGGAAATACCTACCGTCGCTGTGCTACATCATCCCTTCCTCTTGAGGGAAAAACCAACGTAGTTGCAGCAACCATCAGTTGCTCCCTGTTGGTTTCTCGATTTTAGAGAATTTATACAGTTGGAATTAGGTTAAATGGAGGAACGAGGGGGCCAAAAGGTACATGGGTGCGCCTACCCCCTGGGCGCGCCCATGTGCCTTGTGGCCTACTCCTTCGCCCTCTGGCCTCCTCCCAAAGCTTCTAGGGTCTCTTATGTCCAGAAAAAAAATCGTCAAAAAGTTTCATGGCATTTGGACTTCGTTTGGTACTGATTTCCCCGGAAACCAAAAACAGGCAAAAAAACAGCAACTGACACTTGGCACTAAGTTAATAGGTTAGTCCCAAAAATGATATAATATTGCATATAAGACATCCAAGATTGATACTATAATAGCATGGAACAATTAAAAATTATAGATACATTGGAGACGTATCAGCAGTGCCTGCACACAGACAAATAATCTGTTTGCACCCAACAAAGGCAAGGAGATTGTCAATCCCCATATTCTTGCTAGCTACAAGATCAAAACAAAATAGTGATAGGGAAATGTGGCAAGTGATTCGACACAAGGGGAGCCAAAGAATATTCTCAAGTATTAGCAGTTGAGTTGTCAATTCAACCACACCTGGATAACTTAATATCTGCAGCAAAGTATTTAGTAGCAAAGTAATATGATAGTAGTGGTAACGGTAACGAAAGTAACGGTAGCAAAATTAGTATTTTTGGTGTTTTGTAGTGATTGTAACAGTAGCAACGGGAAAGTAAATAAGCGAAGAACAATATGTGAAAGCTCGTTGGCATTGGATCGGTGATGGAGAATTATGCCGGATGTGGTTCATCATGTAACAATCATAACATAGGGTGACACAGAACTAGCTCCAATTCATCAATGTAATGTAGGCATGTATTCCGAATATAGTCATACGTGCTTATGGAAAAGAACTTGCATGGCATCTTTTGTCCTACCCTCCCGTGGCAGCGGGGTCCTAATGGAAACTAAGGGATATTAAGGCCTCCTTTTAATAGAGTACCGGAACAAAGTATTAGCACATAGTGAATACATGAACTCCTCAAACTATGGTCATCACCGGGAGTGGTCCCGATTATTGTCACTTCGGGGTTGCCGGATCATAACACATAGTAGGTAACTATAGACTTGCAAGATAGGATCAAGAACTCACATATATTCATGAAAACATAATAGGTTCAGATCTGAAATCATGGCACTCGGGCCCTAGTGACAAGCATTAAGCATAGCAAAGTCATAGCAACATCAATCTCAGAACATAGTGGATACTAGGGATCAAACCCTAACAAAACTAACTCGATTACATGATAGATCTCATCCAACCCATCACCGTCCAGCAAGCCTACGATGGAATTACTCACGCACGTCAGTGAGCATCATGAAATTGGTGATGGAGGATGGTTGATGATGACGATGGGGACGAATCCCCCTCTCCGGAGCCTCGAGTGGACTCCAGATCAGCCCTCGCGAGAGGTTTTAGGGCTTGGCGGCGGCTCCGTATCGTAAAACGCGATGAATTCTTCTCTCTGATTTTTTTCTCCCCGAAAGCAAATATATAGAGTTAGAGTTGAGGAGCTCCAGGGGGCCCACGAGGTAGGGGGCGCCCTAGGGGGGAGGGCGCGCCCTCCACCCTCGTGGCCAGGGTGTGGGCCCCCTGGTCTTCATCTTTTGCAAGGATTTTTATTATTATTTCCAAATAGACGTTCCATGGAGTTTCAGGTCATTCCGAGAACTTTTGTTTCTGCACATAAATAACACCATGGAAAGTCTGCTGAAAACAGCGTCAGTCCGGGTTAGTTCCATTCAAATCATGCAAGTTAGAGTCCAAAACAAGGGCAAAAGTATTTGGAAAAGTACATACGACGGAGACGTATCAACTCCCCCAAGCTTAAACCTTTGCTTGTCCTCAAGCAATTCAGTTGACAAACTGAAAGTGATAAAGAAAAACTTTTACAAACTCTATTTGCTCCTGTTGTTGTAAATATGTAAAGCCAGCATTCAAGTTTTCAGCAAAGATTATGACTACCACATTTGCAATAACTCTCAAGTCTCATGTTTACTCATATCAATAGCATAATCAACTAGCGAGCCATAATAATAAATCTCGGATGACAACACTTTCTCAAAACAATCATGATATGATATAACAAGATGGTATCTCGCTAGCCCTTTCTGAGATCCCAAAACATAAATGCAGAGCACCTTTAAAGATCAAGGACTGACTAGACATTGTAATTCATGGTAAAAGAGATCCAGTCATAGTCATACCCAATATAAATTAATAGTAATGAATGCAAATGACAGCTGTGCTCTCCAGCTAGTGCTTTTTAATAAGAGGGTGATGACTCAACACAAAAGTAAATAGATAGGCCCTTCGCAGAGGGAAGCAGGGATTTGTAGAGGTGCCAGAGCTCGGTTTTGAAATAGAGATAAATAATATTTTGAGCGGCATACTTTCATTGTCAACATAACAACTAAGAGATGGCGATATCTTCCATGCTACACACATTATAGGCGGTTCCCAAACAGAATGGTAAAGTTTATACTCCCCCTCCACCAACAAGCATCAATCCATGACTTGCTCGAAACAACGAGTGTCTCCAACTAGCAACAGTCCCAGGGGGAGTTTTGTTTGCAATTATTTTGATTTAGTTTGCATAAAGCATGGGGCTGGGCATCCCGGAGACCAGCCATTTTCTCGTGAATGAGGAGCGGAGTCCACTCCTCTTGAGAATAACCCGCCTAACATGGAAGATAAGGGCAGCCCTAGTTGATACATGAGCTATTCGAGCATACAAAACAGAATGTTTATTTGAAGGTTTAGAGTTTGGCACATACAAATTTACTTGGAACGGCAGGTAAATACCGCATATAGGAAGGTATGGTGGACTCATATGGAATACCTTTGGGGTTTAAGGGATTGGATGCACAAGCAGTATTCCCGCTTAGTACAAGTGAAGGCTAGCAAAAGACTGGGAAGCGACCAACTAGAGAGCGACAACAGTCATGAACATGCATTAAAATTAATAAACATTGAGTGCAAGCATGAGTAGGATATAATCCACCATGAACATAAATATCGTGAAGGCTATGTTGATTTGTTTCAACTACATGTGTGAACATGTGCCAAGTCGAGTCACTTAAATCATTCAAAGGAGGATACCACCCCACTATACCACATCACAACCATTTTAATAGCATGTTGGCACGCAAGGTAAACCATTATAACTCATAGCTAATCAAGCATGGCATAAGCAACTATGATCTCTAATTGTCATTGCAAACATGTTTATTCATAATAAGCTGAATCAGGAACGATGAACTCATCATATTTACAAAAACAAGAGAGCTCGAGTTCATACCAGCTTTTCTCATCTCTGTCAGTCCATCATATATCATCATAATTGCCTTTCACTTGCACGACCGAACGATGTGAATAATAATAAGAGTGCACGTGCATTGGACTAAGCTGGAATCTGCGAGCATTCAATAAACAGGAGAAGACAAGGAAATATGGGCTCTTGGTTAAATCAACAATAATGCATATAAGAGCCACTTCAACAATTTAATCATGGTCTTCTCCTATCGACCCCCAAAGAAAAGAAAAGAAATAAAAACTATTTACACGGGAAAGCTCCCAACAAGCAAAAGAAGAACGGGAAATCTTTTTGGGTTTTTTTTAATTATTACTACTACAGCAAGAAAAGTAAACTAACTAAAAACTACACTAATTTTTTTGTTTTTCTTAATGTTTATTAAACACACAAGAAGAAAGCAGGAAAAAGAAAATAAACTAGCATGGATATTACAATGAACAAGTATGAGCACCGACATTTAGCAATGAGTGTGTGAACATAAATGTAATGTCGGTGGGAAATACGTACTCCCCCAAGCTTAGGCTTTTGGCCTAAGTTGGTTCATTGCCAAGGATGTCCTAGCGGATACTCGTAGGTGTAGCTGGGGTCATACTGAGATGCAGCGATTATCGCTTCCCGAGCTGCAGCGTGGCGGCGAGCTGCCTCCGCCCTCCTCTCGTACTCATCTGCCTCCTCTCTGGTGATAAAATGTCTTCCTTTTGCCTGATAATCAAGAAGGCAGGAGCAGGGAGAGTAATACGGAAAGCATGACGTCTATCAAAGATTAAGCGATATCGGAGAGGTGATTCATTCCTCTTGACAAACTGGTGATAGACCATAGAATTATAGTCTAAAGAAGTAGGAGGCAACTCAATGTCATCCTCATGAACGTCCACACCAAGAAAATCAGCTAAGCGGGTTGCATAAATTCCTCCAAAGAAATCTCCATTAAATCTATTATTATGCAACCTACGTGCAACAATGGCTCCCAAGTTATAAGTTTGGTCTTCTAACACAGCACTCCTAAGAATACTGAGATCAGGGACACACATGTGACATGCTTCATCTTTACCATTTATGCACCTACCTATGAAAAGAGCAAAATAATGTATAGCAAGAAAATGGATGCTCCCTATGGTAGCTTGTGCTATATCTCTAGATTCCCCCACGGTTATACTAGCAAGAAAGTTTCTAAATTAAGATTTACGGGGTTCATTAACACTACCCCATCGTGGAAGTTTGCAAGCAGAAGTAAAATCCTCTAAGTCCATGGTATAAGATTTTTCATAAAGATCAAACAGGACAGTTGGAGAATTACGTGAAGATGAAAATTCAAACCTCCTCACAAATGTACTAGTGAGATAGTGGTACTGGCGGCATTTGTCTGCCTCAAACTCACAAGATCGGCGTTACGCAAATATGCGTTAAATTCTTCCTTGATTCCCGCTCGATCCATAAAATTTTCTGAAGGCCATTCACAGGGCCGCACTGGAGCGTCCCTTGGTGGCTCCTCATCAGCATCACGCATTGCAAGCCTAGGTCCTTGCTTCCTTGAAGAACCACCTTGAAACATTTTCCTAAGCATATTTCTTCCTCTGAAAAATTTCTGAAATTTTTAGTAACTTCAAACAAAAGTAAACCAAACTCAATGAAATTGATAGCAACTACTCCTACAAGTGCCTAGAGCCTATATCATGCATTAGAACTACTTGGAACCAAATAAATTTGACATGCAAGCTCAAGAACATGGTCACCTAGGCAGCACAAATTTGCAATGAATAAAGCACTAGAACAAAAACTAATTGGACCAATGGAGGAGTCACATACCAAGGAACAATCTCCCCAAGCAGTTTTGTGAGAGGTGCTTTGAGCAAGGAGATCGAAAATCGCAGCAAAATGAGCTAGAACTCGAGCTTGAGCTGGATATTGGTGTTTGTGGGAGGAAGAAGGAGCGTATGGGTGCAGGAATGAGTGGAGGAGGGCCACCGTGGGCCCACGAGGCAGGGGCGCGCCCTCCACCCTCGTGGCCAGGTGCTTGCCCCTCCTGCTGTGCTCTCAGTGCCAGATATTCTCAAAAATTCTAGAAAAAATCATATTCCATTTTCAGGGCATTTGGAGAACTTTTATTTTCGGGGTATTTTTATATTGCATGGATAACTCAGAAAACAGACAAGAAAATGCTATTTTTACTTTATTTCAACTAAATAACAGGAAGTAGAAGGAAGGTACAGAAGGTTGTGCCTTCTAGTTTCATCCATCTCATGCTCATCAAAAGGAATCCACTAACAAGGTTGATCAAGTCTTGTTAACAAACTCATTCCGAGTAACATGGAACCGGAGAAATTTCGAATAACACTATGTTACCTCAACGGGGATATGCACATCCCCAATAATAAGAATATCATATTTCTTCTTGACAGTAGGAAGAGGAAATTCAAAACCTCCAAAAATAATTGATGGAATTTTTCCAATAGAATTGATACTGTGGACTTGAGGTTGTTTCCTCGGAAAGTGTACCGTATGCTCATTACCATTAACATGAAAAGTGACATTGCCTTTGTTGCAATCAATAACAGCCCCTGCGGTATTCAAAAAAGGTCTTCCAAGAATAATAGACATACTATCGTCCTCGGGAATATCAAGAATGACAAAGTCCGTTAAAATAGTAACATTTGCAACTACGACAGGCACGTCCTCACAAATACCGACAGGTACAGCAGTTGATTTATCGGCCATTTGCAAAGATATTTCAGTAGGTGTCAACTTATTCAAATCAAGTCTACGATATAAAGAGAGAGGCATAACACTAACACCGACTCCAAGATCACATAAAGCAGTTTTAACATAGTTTCTTTTAATGGAGCATGGTATAGTTGGTACTCCTGGATCTCCAATTTTCTTTGGTATTCCACCTTTAAAAGTATAATTAGCAAGCATGGTGGAAATCTCAGCTTCAGGTATCTTTCTCTTATTTATAAAAATATCTTTCATATACTTAGCATAAGGATTCATTTTGAGCATATCAGTTAATCGCATACGCAAAAAGATAGGTCTAATCATTTCAGCAAAGCGCTCAAAATCCTCATCATCCTTTTTCTTGGATGGTTTGGGAGGAAAAGGCATGGGTTTCTGAACCCAAGGTTCCCTTTCTTTACCATGTTTCCTAGCAACAAAGTCTCTCTTATCATAACGTTGATTCTTTGATTGTGGGTTATCAAGATCAATAGGAGGTTCAATTTCTACATCATTATCATTACTAGGTTGAGCATCATCATGAACATCATCATTAGCATTTTCACTAGGTTCATGTTCATTACCAGATTGTGTTTCAGCATCAGAAATAGATATATCATTTGGATTCTCAGGTGTTTCAACAATAGGTTCACTAGAAGCATGCAAAGTCCTATCATTTTTCTTTTTCTTCTTTTTAGAAGGACTAGGTGCATCAATATTATTTCTCTGAGAATCTTGCTCAATTCTCTTAGGGTGGCCTTCAGGATACAAAGGTTCCTGAGTCATTCTACCAGTTCTAGTAGCCACTCTAACAGCATAATCATTTTTCTTACTATTCAATTCATTGAGCAAATCATTTTGAGCCTTAAGTACTTGTTCTACTTGAGTGGTAACCATAGAAGCATGTTTACTAATGAGTTTAAGTTCACCTTTAACATTAGCCATATAATCACCCAAGTGTTCAATCATATAAGCATTTTGTTTTAATTGTCTACCAAAATAAGCATATAAATCTTCTTGCTTAACCATAAAGTTATCAAACTCATCCAAGCATTGGCTAGCAATTTTAGTAGGAGGGATTTCAGCTTTATCATATCTATAGAGAGAATTTACCTTTACTACCTGTGTCGGGTTATCAAGACCGTGAGGTTCTTCAGTAGGTAATGGATTAAGATCATATGTTTCTTCAACAGGCGGTAAATTAAGACCGTGTATTTCTTCAATAGGAGGTAAATTCTTAACATCTTCAGCTTTAATACCCTTTTCTTTCATAGATTTCTTTGCCTCTTGCATATCTTCAGCACTGAGAAATAGAACACCTCTCTTCTTCGGAGTTGGTTTAGGAATAGGCTCAGGAGTTGGCTCAGGAGCTGGCTCAGGAAGTGTCCAATTATTTTCATTTGTCAACATATTATTCAATAGAATTTCAGCTTCATCCGGTGTTCTTTCCCTGAAAACAGAACCAGCACAACTATTCAGGTAATCTCTGGAAGCATTGGTTAGTCCATTATAAAAGATATCAAGTATTTCATTTTTCTTAAGAGGATGATCAGGCAAAGCATTAAGTAACTTGAGAAGCCTCCCCCAAGCTTGTGGGAGACTCTCTTCTTCAATTTGCACAAAGTTGTATATTTCCCTCAAAGCAGCTTGTTTCTTATGAGCAGGGAAATATTTAGCAGAGAAGTAATAAATCATATCATGAGGACTACGCACACAACCAGGATCAAGAGAATTAAACCATATCTTAGCATCACCCTTTAATGAGAACGGAAATATTTTAAGGATATAAAAATAGCGAGATCTCTCATCATTAGTGAACGGGGTGGCTATATCATTTAATTTAGTAAGATGTGCCACAAAAGTTTCAGATTCATAACCATGAAAAGGATCAGATTCAACCAAAGTAATTATATCAGGATCAACAGAGAATTCATAATCCTTATCGGTAACACAGATAGGTGAAGTAGCAAAAGTAGGGTCAGGTTTCATTCTATCAATAAGAGATTGCTTATTCCATTTAGCTAATAACCTCTTGAGCTCATATCTATCTTTGCAAGCTAAAATAGCTAAAGAAGCTTCTTTATCAAAAACATAACCCTCAGGAATAACAGGCAAGTCTGCATCATCACTTTCATCAATATAATCAGTTTCAATAATTTCTTTCTCTCTAGCCCTAGCAATTTGTTCATCAAGAAATTCACTAAGTGGCACAGTAGTATCAAGCATAGAAGTAGTCTCATCATAAGTATCATGCATAGCAGAAGTGGCATCATCAATAACATGCGACATATTAGAACGAATAGCAGAAGCAGGTTTAGGTGTCGCAAGCTTACTCAAAACAGAAGGTGAATCAAGTGCAGAGCTAGATGGCAGTTCCTTACCTCCCCTCGTAGTTGAGGGATAAGTTGTTGTCTTAGCATCTTTCAAGTTCTTCATAGTGACCAGCAGATATAAATCCCAAGTGACTCAAAGAATAGAGCTATGTTCCCCGACAACGGCGCCAGAAAATAGTCTTGATAACCCACAAGTATAGGGGATCGCAACAGTTTTCGAGGGTAGAGTATTCAACCCAAATTTATTGATTCGACACAAGGGGAGCCAAAGAATATTCTCAAGTATTAGCAGTTGAGTTGTCAATTCAACCACACCTGGATAACTTAATATCTGCAGCAAAGTATTTAGTAGCAAAGTAATATGATAGTAGTGGTAACGGTAACGAAAGTAACGGTAGAAAAAGTAGTATTTTTGGTATTTTGTAGTGATTGTAACAGTAGCAACGGGAAAGTAAATAAGCGAAGAACAATATGTGAAAAGCTCGTTGGCATTGGATCGGTGATGGAGAATTATGCCGGATGTGGTTCATCATGTAACAATCATAACATAGGGTGACACAGAACTAGCTCCAATTCATCAATGTAATGTAGGCATGTATTCCGAATATAGTCATACGTGCTTATGGAAAAGAACTTGCATGACATCTTTTGTCCTACCCTCCCGTGGCAGCGGGGTCCTAATGGAAACTAAGGGATATTAAGGCCTCCTTTTAATAGAGTACCGGAACAAAGCATTAGCACATAGTGAATACATGAACTCCTCAAACTATGGTCATCACCGGGAGTGGTCCCGATTATTGTCACTTCGGGGTTGCCGGATCATAACACATAGTAGGTGACTATAGACTTGCAAGATAGGATCAAGAACTCACATATATTCATGAAAACATAATAGGTTCAGATCTGAAATCATGGCACTCGGGCCCTAGTGACAAGCATTAAGCATAGCAAAGTCATAGCAACATCAATCTCAGAACATAGTGGATACTAGGGATCAAACCCTAACAAAACTAACTCGATTACATGATATATCTCATCCAACCCATCACCGTCCAGCAAGCCTACGATGGAATTACTCACGCACGGCGGTGAGCATCATGAAATTGGTGATGGAGGATGGTTGATGATGACGATGGCGATGAATCCCCCTCTCCGGATCCCCGAACGGACTCCAGATCAGCCCTCGCGAGAGGTTTTAGGGCTTGGCGGCGGCTCCGTATCGTAAAACGCGATGAATTCTTCTCTCTGATTTTTTCTCCCCGAAAGCAAATATATAGAGTTAGAGTTGAGGTCGGAGGAGCTCCAGGGGGCCCACGAGGTAGGGTGCCGCCCTAGGGGGGAGGGCACGCCCTCCACCCTCGTGGCCAGGGTGTGGGACCCCTAGTCTTTATCTTTTGCAAGGATTTTTTATTATTTCCAAATAGACGTTCCGTGGAGTTTCAGGTCATTCCGAGAACTTTTGTTTCTGCACATAAATAACACCATGGAAAGTCTGCTGCAAAACAACGTCAGTTCGGGTTAGTTCCATTCAAATGATGCAAGTTAGAGTCTAAAACAAGGGCAAAAGTGTTTGGAACAGTAGATACGACGGAGACGTATCAGCAAGAAAATAAAAGAAAGTAAAAAAGCAATTGTTGTAAGAGTTTTCGTGTTGATGGAATATAGACATGGGGGCCATAGGTTCACTAGTGGCATCTCTCTCGAAAGTATGTAGTGGCATGGTAGATAGATTACTATTGGGTAATTGACAGAATAACGCAAATTATAATTGTGATCATTCATGGCATAATCTCACATAAGCATTATGTCCGTGATAAGTAGACCGTTAATCCAATCGCATCTACTACTATTACTCCACCCAAGACCTCTATCTAGAATGCAACTCAAACTATTAAGTTTACAAGAAACAAAGTAACCCAATAAGTAAGATGACAAAATATAGACAGAAGAAAATCTAGCAATAAGATTGACCCCATTATTTTATCCTTAGTAGCAAGAAGACAATACATGTCTTCATCCTTTCCGTCCTTGGACAAGATCACCGCAAGATTGAACCCACTACTAAGCACCACTCCCTTTGAAAAACTATTATTTTATATTGTCCAGAGAAGACTTATAGATCAAAAAGCACACATAGCTATAAAATTACACAACAAGAAACTTATTTTATTGTGTATATATAAAGCATGTTTCGAGAGTGAGTCCTACGGTATGACAGATCCTACGAAATCGTGTGATCCAAGATCAGGTAGAATCCATGTAGGGTCACGATCCAATTTGTTGAATCCTATACAAAACTGGATAATGCTGACTCTGCTATGGACTATGTGCGATTCCTCTAATTTCTTATATGAGCAGTTTATTTTGTTGTAGCAGAATAATACAATGTATGTGACCGCAATGAAGATGAAGTTAACAATGGATCCAACGAGGATAACAAATATGATCATTTTTTGCGAGAAAATTTCCGATCTATTCATCAACTGTCAAGGTAATAGAAAGAACATCAAAGATAAAAATTACATCCAGGTCCGTATACCACCTAGCGATGACTACAAGCACTAGAGCGAGCCAAAGACGCATCGTCATCATCGCCCACCCCTCATCGGAGTCGGGTAAATATTATTGTAGTAGCTACTATGAAAGTTGTCGTGCTAAGGCCCAACAGGATCAGCACACCAGAATAGCAATCGCCGTCGGTGAAGAGAAGCATAGATCGAAAGGATCTAGCATGCAGACACACATAAGTAGACGAACGAAGATGGGGTCCAAGCGGATTTACCGAAGACAGACGCCGACCAGATCCGCCGGAGACACACCTCTGCGTGCCTCTGTCGATGCTAGAAGCCCCGCCTGGATGGGGGCTAGGCGGGGAAGACCTTATTTCATCTTCAGGAAGTCGCCATCGCCTCGTCTTCCTGGGTGTCGTGGTGGGCGCATAGTAGATGCCACGGGGTGGTTAAAGAGAGGGATAGGCAAGAGGCAACCGGTGGGCTCCAGAGGCGAGGTTGGTACGAGCGAGTGCGAGACACAGGACGTATCCAGGATCGGGGCCTCTCCGGAGAGATAATACCCCTAGTCCTGCCGAGTGTGGTTTATAAGAAGATGGTACAAGCTTGCTCCTAGAGCTGTTTTGGGGAGGAAGGAAGGCCGACCAGTGCGTAGGCTGCTCCTTCTCTGTGTGGATGGATGTGTGTATGAATGGCTAAAGGAGTCGACCCTCTGCATGGAGGAGCACCGGGGAGTCTTATAGGCTAGCCCCACGGGGTTACTGAAGGAAATATGCCCTAGAGGCAATAATAAAGTTGTTATTTATATTTCCTTATATCATGATAAATTTTTATTATTCATGCTAGAATTGTATTAACCGGAAACTTAGTGCATGTGTGAATACATAGACAAAACAGAGTGTCCCTAGTATGCCTCTACTTGACTAGCTCGTTAATCAAAGATGGTTATGTTTCCTAACCATAGACATGTGTTGTCATTTGATGAACGGGATCACATCATTAGAGAATGATGTGATGGACATGACCCATCCGTTAGCTTAGCATTATGATCGTTGAGTTTTATTGCTATTTCTTTCTTCATGACTTATACATGTTCCTCTGACTATGAGATTATGCAACTCCCGAATACCGGAGGAACATCTTGTGTGCTATCAAACGTCACAACGTAACTGGGTGATTATAAAGATGCTCTACAGGTGTCTCCGAAGGTGTTTGTTAGGTTGGCATAGATCGAGATTAGGATTTGTCACTCCGTGTATCGGAGAGGTATCTCTAGGCCCTCTCGGTAATGCACATCACTATAAGCCTTGCAAGCAGTGTGACTAATGAGTTAGTTGCGGGATGATGCATTACGGAATGAGTAAAGAGACTTGCCGGTAACGAGATTGAACTAGGTATGATACCGATGATCGAATCTCGGGCAAGTAACATACCGATGACAAAGGGAACAACGTATGTTGTTATGCGGTTTGACCGATAAAGATCTTCGTAGAATATGTAGGAGCCAATATAAGCATCCGGGTTCCGCTATTGGTTATTGACCGGAGATGTGTCTCGGTCATTACATAGTTCTCGAACCCGTAGGGTCCGCACGCTTAACATTCGGTGATGATCGGTATTATGAGTTTATGTGTTTTGATGTACTGAAGGTTATTCGGAGTCCCGGATGTGATCACGGACATGGCGAGGAGTCTCGAAATGGTCGAGACATAAAGATTGATATATTGGACGACTATATTCGGACACCGGAAATATTCCGGAGAAGTTTCGGATAAAACCGGAATGCCGGAGGGTTACCGGAACCCCCCGGGGGAACTAATGGGCCACATGGGCCTTAGTGGAGAGAGAGAGGGGCGGCTAGGGCAGGCCGCACGCCCCATCCCCTTGGGTCCGAATTGGACTAGCGAAAGGGGGGGGGGCGCCCCCCTTTCCTTCTCCCTCTCCCCCTCTCCTTCCTTCCCCCTCTCTTCCCTTGTTGGAAACCTACTAGGAATAGGATTCCTAGTAGGAATCCTACTTGGGGCGCGCCCCAGGAGGGCCGGCCGGCCTCCCCCTTGCTCCTTTATATACGGGGGCAGGGGGTACCCTAGAACACACAAAGTTGACCGTTGTCTTAGGCGTGTGCGGTGCCCCCCTCCATAGATTTCCACCTCGTTCATATCGTTGCAGTGCTTAGGCGAAGCCGTGCGCCGGTAACTTCATCATCATCGTCACCATGCCATCGTGCTGACGAAACTCTTCCTCGACCTCAGCTGGATCTAGAGTTCGTGGGACGTCACCGAGCTGAACGTGTGCAGATCACGGAGGTGTCGTACCTTCGGCGCTAGGATCGGTCGGATCGTGAAGACGTACGACTACATCAACCGCGTTGTCATAACGCTTCCGCTTTCGGTCTACGAGGGCACGTAGATAACACTCTCCCCTCTCGTTGCTATGCATCACCTAGATGGATCTTGCGTGTGCGTAGGATTTTTTTTGGAATTACTGCGTTCCCCAACAGTTACAATGGTAAAGCTACATGGGCGTGGTGCCGGATTGTTAGTGTCTTGGAGCCGGCAGCGGGGCGCCGGGTTGGCCGGGTCCGGGTCGCGTCGGGTCCATCGAGTGCGGGCCGTACCGGGTCCGCCGGGCGCCGGTACGGCCGGCTGTTGGGTACTGTAGGCACGCCGGGTCGATCGTCATGGGACGGATGTGCCGTCTTGCTACAGGGTTGCGCCTTCGAGACGCCGCCCGCCCCAGGTGGGGGCTTGGTTGGCACAGCAGCCGCGCCCGCCGGGGCCGGCGTAAAGGGAAACACACTGTAGCCATGTTGGTTTGACGATGAAGGTTTGACTTGCAGGGACCGGCCGGTTTGGCCGTATGCCAGCCGGTTTGGCCGAGTTGCGCTGGGAAGCTGGCCAGGAGCAAGCCGGATTGAGGGGCGTTGCCTGCCCGATGTTTTTGAAAGGGATCCGGATTCCGTTGCCTTCCCTGGGTTCATCCCTCGACACTAAGCATGGGACAAACCTAACAAAACTTAAAAAAGAACATCTACAAATGGAGGCCTCCCGCCGGCAAGGGCCGGGATCCACCGCGCCTCTAAGAACCATAGGAGACAAGGCGGACAGCGGCGGTGCCGGCGAAAAGCAAGGAAACCCTAGTGCTTTGGTCGGAGGAGGCTACAACTGAGGGGTACGGAGTCATAACAAATATGACCATGTTCCATATGAATTGACCAACGCGGTAAATGTAAGTTCTCGGTGAACTGCCAACCCAAAGCCAGAATTTGTCTCAGCTACATAAACCGGCGAGATACGATTTTGCATTGCGAAGCCTTCCTGATTTTCTGAACCGAACCAATTTCCCTTTTGACATTCTTACAAAACACAAGGCCAAACCAATGAGTCTACCTCCATTCAGCTACATTCATCCTTTGATTCCTTTGTACGCATTAATCTTGTTTGTTTGCCAACATTTTGGCAGGGCAGCATCAAACCAACCGGATTCAGAAAATGAGAGCTTATGACCTATGATCCATATCGAATTTTGGATAAAATAGAATAGAGAGAACATAAAACCACAAGAACAGTGCAACAAAATGGTACAATGTCAAACAAAATCCCCAGTTCAAATGCAACCAGGCACAGGCACCAGCAAAGTAGAGTATGGGCCAGTTCTTTTGCCAGATTATCAGATTCTCCCAATAGAATTGTAAAACAAACGAGGCTCACAGATTGTGGGAGAAACTGGGTAGGGTCTGATTCTAGATTCTGACGAAAGAACTGAGCCTAAATATATCTATATCACTGTAGGTATTCGTTCCATGTTCATATATCATCACTGTACCACTTGGTATACTACGATCGTAAGCATCCACGAGATACACGTATTTATACGCGGTATACTACGATCTCACAGTCGCGGGAGCGCGCGCGCTAAAGTACCGCGAAAAACCTGCCCCAGCCACTCCTCCTCGCCTCCTCCTCCGCGGCCACCGCCGGCGGCGGCGGCGCAACCGGCGCCTCTCCGATGCCCCAGATCCCCTCGAGAACCTGGGCCAGGCTCGCCGGGACGCCGTAGGTGTCGGCCTCGGGCGCCGCGAGCACGGAGTCGAACACCTCCTGGAGGCCGACGACGCGGCGGCTGACGGCGCGCCGGGCCTCCCGCACGGCCGGGTCGTGGCCCGGGACGGCGTCGAGGCGGAGCAGCACGGCCATGAGCGCCTCCGAGAAGCGCGCGCGCTCGCGGTCGTCGCCGCGGACGGCGTCCACGGTCTCCTGCCGCCGGAGCAGCCGCTCGAGCCGCGTCGCCTCGGCGTCGGCGGAGCGCACGGCCGCGACGTGCCTCCGGACCCGGCGGCTCCGGAACGCCGCCTGGATCCTGGCGGCCGCCGCGTCCTGAGGCGTGGTGACGGGGATCCGCACGGTTCTGGCGGGCTTGCGCGCGGCGGGGCCGGGGCCGGCTTCGCCGGCGGCGAAGAAGAACTGCGAGGCGGAGCTGTAGCGGTAGGAGCCCATGGCGGCCGCCCTGGGTCAGTGGAGCGAGGTTCAGTGCGCCGCGGAGGACAATTTCGTGGGATCTGTGGGTGCCGGGCGTCGCACAGACCCGCGGTCCGGTCCACGCCTGCGGCGTGTTTCTTTGGGGGCAGGGCGTGTTTTCCTCGTCTCTTTTTCGGTGGCGACGGTGCTACCCCAATCCCGTGGCTTTTCCGGTTTTCCCGCACCACTTTAGCTCGAATTCGATACATATGCTTTTGCTCCGTGGATATACATTGTCTTGCGCAGTGTGGCTGCAGACGGGGGCCACCGAGAGACCCCGGCAGAGTGACACAACCCAACGGCCCGACGCACCGAAAGGTGGAAAACCCCAACAGCGGCCGGAAAGGACACCCGAGAAGTATCCGGAAACGTGATCCGCAGCCCCACATGCAACAGAATCAGCCTCGCCAGCCACCGGCGATGTGCGGCCAAATTAAGTCGGATTTGTCCCTAGTTTGATTTTTTTTTGTCTGATTCCTTTTCTTACTGTCAGGGGCGACGGCGGTAGGATATAACTGCCTACCAAGCCCCGGCGGTAGACCACTTATCCACGTCAGCTAGTAAACGGACTTTCGCCTCTGCCGTCGACCCTACCGCCAATGTCTCTGGCGGTAGGCTGTTATACCCTACCGCCATCAACCTCGGCGGTAGGTTTTGAATAGTTATAGGCCGTGGGGCCCACCCACCAATCCAGCCCCCATCTTCCTTCCTACCGCCCCGAAGAACAGAGGAGGAGGCGCCTATCTCATCCCCTCCAGCACCCCCCCCCCCAATCTCCTCCATCGTTTTTGCGGATCGAGATGGCTCCACGACGAGAGAAGTAAGCTCCTTCGGTCCCTCCAAATAGTTTTAGTCAAAAAGCTATGATTTCATCTTGTAGTTTTAATTTTTGTTAATTCTAGGTTTATTTGGAATGATTCAATATGATGGATGTGTTGAACATGAACCCTAGTTCATATTGTAGTAGCGAGTTTTGCTGATTCTATTTAGTTTGAAGATGAACCCTAGTTCATATTATAGCTTTTTTAGAATAAATCATTGATGTTTGATAAAAAATGATTGATGTTGTTTCAATATGATGGATGTTGGATAAATATGATGGTTATAATTTTATTTAAAACATTTGAATATGATTGATATTCCAATGTTGGTAAATGATTCATATGCATATATGCATATTTCAATGTTGTTGAATGATGAATGAATGTTGATGATGAATGATTGAAGTTGTTGATCATGAATGAATGTTGTTGACTAAATATTGTGGTATTGCTATATTTAAAATGAATGCATATGCATACATGTGTGGATGTTTATCTTTAGAAAGATGAATGTGTTTAGATTGATATGCACATTTGGTATTGCTATATATATAGATTTGATGTTTATATGTGTGGATGTTTATATTTAGAATAATGAATGTTGATGAATGGTTTTGATGAATGAATGTGATGCATGTATATAATAGATTTGTTGATTATATGTTTTATTCAATTTGGATCATATTTCTTACTTATGTTGTTGTCAAAATTTTAACTTGAATTGGCAATTGTTTTAGGAGGGCCCCCTAACGAGGACATGTACTAGGGATAGGGTAACAGGCCTGACCTACAGACCCTACTCTCGGACACCATGCACTGTGTACTGGGCCCCTGGGCCAGATCAGCGTTCATATGTACTACAACGTGAAGGTCACTCGGAAGCCAACAACCACTCGGAAAAGTTGCCGTTCACTCGACCGACTTATTTCACTCGGAGTACCTGACGTCACTCAGACAGAGAAGACCAAGAGGCTCCCCAGGATCGCAACGATCAGGACGTGCCTCCACCCTCATCAAGTGTAATTAATACGCCCGTTACCTGGCACACTTAAAACCTCCCTTTAACCCTTGGTTATGGCGGCATTCATAGGAGACCTAGCAGACTCTATATAAGCCACCCCTCGGCTCCATAACAAGGGTTCGCATCTTCTGTAAACTATACACTCAATCAACAGCTCCAGAACACCGAGACGTAGGGCTATTACCTCCACCGCGAGGGGCCTGAACTCGTAAATCCGAGTGTAACAACTGTGCCGTAGCTAGGCTCTGCCCTCTAATTCTCACCCCTAAACCTCATTGTCAGACTTACACCCACGACAGTTGGCGCCCACCGTGGGGCAGGCGTCTAGCGACTTCCGGCGTAGTTGCGATTTTCCCACCTTCACCATGGTTTCCGGCGGCGGACTGACTCTCGGCAGCGAGATCCGTTTCGACGTCCTCAACTTCTTCACCGACTGTTCTGCGTGGCTTCGGGAAGCCCTGTTGGATATCGAGGCGTTGCCCATCCGTGGTGCAGCGCACTTCCGCGCGAGCACCTTTGGCGTTCTTCTTCGACAACCGTCGACCACTTACTAGTCGGTGCCTCATCGCTCCATCGGTCGCGTCGCAAGCGCTCTGGGTGCTCACGGCTCCAGCGGTGGATCAAGCACACGATGACTCTTCAGGCCGCGACCCCGCAGATCGCGGCGATCCAGCTCGACGAACCCGTCCTCAATTTGTTTACCTCCTTCATGAGGGCTCAGATGATATGTCTGAGTGCGAGACCAGCGATCCCGCGTGGAGGTGCGGATGGCCGGTTCCCAGCACAGTCCACCCGGGTATGCACGTGGCGGCGCGGGAGACAACGGCTCGTCGCACGTCGACATTGACAGCGGCGGAGACTGTCACGCCGACGAGTACTACCCCCAACCTCTCACTCAGCAGCGGAGGGAGGGGGTGCACTACAGAAGTCACTCGACGATTGAGCACCTCGACTGCTACTTCTTGAGCTTGCGTTGGTTTTTCCCTTGAAGAGGAAAGGGTGATGTAGCAAAGTAGAGATAAGTATTTCCCTCAGTTAAGAACCAAGGTACCAATCCAGTAGGAGGAACACACAAGTCCTCAATAGATGCACCTGCACAAACAAACAAATACTTGCACCCAACGCGAAAAAGGGGTTGTCAATCCCTTCACCGCCACTTGCAAGGATGAGATCTGATATAGATTGATATAAAAGATGAATAAAAGTGCAAAATAAAGTAAAGATAAATAAATTGCAGCAAGGTATTTTTGTGTTTTTGGTTTTGTAGATCTGAAAATAATATGATAAAAATAGACCCGGGGGCCATAGTTTTCCTTAGAGGCTTCTCTCTTGAAAGTACACATACGGTGGGTCAACAAATTACTGTTGAGCAATTGATAGAAAAGAGCATAGTTATGACGATATCCAAGGCAATGATCATGAATATAGGCATCACGTCCGTGATAAGTAGACCGACTCCTGCCTGCATTTACTACTATTACTCCACACATCGACCGCTATACAACATGCATCTAGTGTATTAAGTTAACAAGAACGGAGTCACGCCTTAAGCAAGATGACATGATGTAGAGGGATAGATCCAATAAATATGAAATAAACCCCATCTTTTTATCCTTAGTGGCAACAATACAAATACGTGCCTCGCTACCCTTTCTGTCACTGGGTGAGGACACCGCAAGATTGAACCGACTACAAAGCACCTCTCCCATTGCAAGAAAAATCAATCTAGTTGGCCAAACCAAATCAATAGATCGGAGAGAAATACAAAGCTATCTTAATCATGCATAAAAGAGTTCAGAGAAGACTCAAATAATATTCATAGATAATCTGATCATAAGCCAACAATTCATCGGATCTCAACAAACACACCGCAAAAGAAGATTACATCGAATAGATCTCCAAGAACATCGAGGAGAACATTGTATTGAAGATCAAAGAGAGAGCAGAAGCCATCTAGCTACCTGCTATGGACTCATAGGTCTGTGGTAAACTACTCACACATCATCGAAAGGGCAACAAAGTTGATGTAGAAGCCCTCCGTGATCGAATCCCCCTCCGGCGGAGTGCCGGAAAAGGCCCCTAGATGGGATCTCACGAGAACAGAAGCTTGCGGTGCTGGAAAAGTATTTTTAGTGTGCCGTCTGGGATACGGGGAATATTTGGGTATTTATGGAGCTGAGATTAGAGTTAGAGGAGCCACATGGGCCCAGAAGCTCATAGGGCACCCCCTCCTAGGGCACGCCTGGTGTCGGGGGGAATCGACACCTATGGAACCACTGGGATCCCTTCTACGGTTGGCGGGCGCGAGGTTGTGCAAAGAGCAGGTCTGACAGGAAGCACATAGATCGTTTACCCAGGTTCGGGCCACAGAGATGCGTAATACCCTAGTCCTGCTTTGGCGGATGTATTTGAGTGTTCTTGTATTCTTGAGCTAGCTACGGGGTGTAATTTGCCCAAAGGATCCGAATCCTCCTCCCGGTCGCCTCGTGCCTCCTTTTATAGACAAAAGGGGTTGCCACAGTGGCACACAGGAGGTGGAAAGGTGTACAGTGGATGAGTCTATCCTCTGGCACCGTCGGACAAACACATTTAATGCGCTGCCGACGTGCCCCTCTCGCTTTATCGGGGACGGCAAGGAAGCACGTCCTAGCTGTCGTCGCCTCTCCTGGCTTCGACACGCGTCCGAGCTGACAAGGCGTCGTGGCGCCACGTTGGCTGGTTGCCGGGCTGGCGCGGTGGTGGAGTCTTCATGAAGATCTACATGCCACCACGCAGGTGCTTGCTGGGTCGGTGTAGAGGCCGCCCGTCGCCATACAGGTGTCTGCTCAGCTAGTTGAGCTAGCAGCTGTATGGGAACAGCGGTGGTGTCTTGGCAGGCGTGGGCCTAGCTGCGGCCCCGCTGGTGTCCTCGGCAAGGGTCTTGTCAGGGCCCCGCAAGGGTCTTGCCGTGGCATCGTGGTCGTCCCCGGCAAGGATCTTGCCGGGGGTCTTGTGGATTTCCTCGGCTAGGATCCCGCTGAGGGTCGTCGTCTTCTGGTCCTCATCTGATCTCGTGCATTTATGATCTTGACGAAGATCTGCATGCCATCACAGAGGTGTCTCTCGAGCCTTGGTTCCAATGTAGTTGTTGGCAGCGCTTGGAACTCTCAGGCTCAAGGGCGGCTCGCTCTGCTGGTGTTGGGCGAGTTGCCCCGGCAAGGCTCTTGCCGGGGCCGCGGAGGCCGCCCCGGCAAGGGCCTTGCCGGGGGAGTCCACCTCGCCCTTTGCTCTTTATTGTTTCTGGCCCTGTCGTTGCCTTGATCGCCTTGTGCTTCGGCTACCCTCTTCTGCCCTGCTTGGTGTGGCCGTGGGTGCGGCTCCGACTTCCCGTGCACAAGTAAAGGGGTCAAAAGGAGAGCCCCTACTTTTGTACACCGACAGGAGCCTCCGGGCCTGGGCCACACATAAGCGCGACACGTTGCTGGGCCAGGCCCAGAACGACACGCGGGCAGGTGGGGCGGATTTTACCGCAGTAACTTTCCGTCCGCTGCGCTTCCCCACGACCCGCGTTGAACGCGCGACGTGGAGGGTCGTGCGTGACGTGGGGGCCATGCGTGGGGCGGTTTCCGCACGCATGCGTCACATCATGGTAAAGAGGCAGCTCGCGCCTTCCCCGTAAAAAGAGGGAGACGCAGAGGCGCGGCTCATTTACTGAGTTGGACTCGGGTCGTGGCCTTCAAGGCGTCCGCGCCCCGCGATCACGGGGTGGGGAACGGTCGTCTCACCCATCCCCTCGATTCTGCTTGCTCGCCACGTGTCCTCCATGCAGGTGGCAGGCGGTGGAGGCGGGAAACCGGGCCGTCGCTGATTGAGGCAGCGGGTCGGTCTTGATTCCCTGCGCTCCCGATGGCCGGATTGGTCGAGTGGGGCGGCCGAGCCCCGACCCCACCCCTTTATAAGAAGGGGAAGGGGGATGGTATCCCACATCTTTTCATCATCCGCCTCCATTTACTTCGGCTTCTTTCCTCCATTTTCCATGGCGAGAGGAGGCGCTGGCCCTTCGACGGTGGCGGCGAGGGTCATTGCTCGACAGCGCTTCCCTCCTCCCCAAGAGCTCGCGGTGGCGGAGCCGGCCACGAGAGGAAGGGGGGGGTGAGGCCGAGGTTGCCGTGGCGTTCAGGGAAGAGGGGGACAGGGCGGCGCACCGACCTTGCCTCCGCCGGCGGTGCTCTCCCAATGGAGGGCCACGTTGGGGACCAGCCTCGCGAGTTCTTCATTAGGCTGCGTCGGCCACCGCGCCGTCGTCTTCGTCTCCCTACCCTGTTTTCTCGGGAGATGGAGCTCGATCCGCCCCAGACCCTCAGGCTGCACATGAGGGGCTGCGGGAACGGCGGCACGCGGGTCGACGTCGACTTCCCCGCTCCCCACGTCATGTACCTCTGTCGCGGATGGAAGACGTTTGCTCGTATCCACAGCCTGACGGCGGGGCTCGTTTTCTACTTCAAGTTAATGGAGAACGGCCTGCTCTCCGTCAAGGTCTTTGGGGATCTTGGAACTCGCCTAAAGTCCTGCGTGGAGAGCTCCTCCGACGATGAAGGTTCTTCCTCAAGCAGGAGTGACGAGGAGGACAGCGACAACGACGACGAAGGCGTCGAGCGGCGGGATGCCGACCTCGACTCCGATTGACCGCGCCGCCCCTCCCTCGGCCACGCGCCCTGCCGAGGGCCTTCCTCGTCAAGCTCTCCATCGGCGCGTTCCCCGTCGACTCCTTGGGCGGCTGGCGTAGGAGGGTCGGGGAAGGCGAAGAAGGCGGGTGGCGGCCGTCAAGTCGGAGTACGCGGGCACCGACGCCTTCGTCGCGTATTGCCGGCCTGCTGCCTCATCTTCCAGCTTCCCTCCCGGCACCGGGATGTTCTCTTGGTGCCTTCTGCTCCTCGCACCTCGCCTAGGCACTCTTTTTGCCCTCCTGCTATCTTGTTCCACCTTCTGAGGATAGGGACAAGAAAGGGATTACGGGCATCTTATCTCTTTTTAGTTTGTAAGCCTGCGGGCACTTGTTAATTTTAAGACTTGTAATTCCCTTGCTCATGTTTTTTTATCCCGTATGAACTGTACCTGTATGGGATGTTTTTAATGAAAAAGGGTGCTTGCTGAGTTCTTTGTGCATGAGCGAGGCCCATGCCAAGGAATGAATCCTTGTTATTTTCAAGATAAAAATCGTCTCCCGGCAACAGGCCTTCCGTCCCCTTACTTCAGTCGACCATCCTCACGCTCTCGGCGGAGGCAGGGGCGTAGTAGAGTTAGGCCCTTCGTTTATTTCCTTGCCACCGCGACTACGACCCGGCTCCGACCCAGGGACTTGGGTATAGGAAAAAAAGGGGGAGCACGGTGGTCTAGGAGCAAAACGAGGTTTCATACGTCCCAACATCATACGGAAATGCACAATAGAGGATAAAAGACTTATCTGAATCTGCAGCCCCCGGCAACCTTGGCTTGCCGGGGTTGGATTCTTGCATCTGCAGCCCCCGGCAACCTTGGCCTGCCGAGGCTGGAGTGCCGGCCCGTTCTCTTTCTCCCAAACAGCTCAGCAGAAACGTCCATGTACCCTGCGAACCAAAGAGGATGGAAAGGAACAGAGAAATGTGCACTCGACCTCTATGCTAGGGGTTAGTCGCCGCTAAGCACTATCAACCCTAACCGAGGGAGAGACTTAACCTAGCATGCATGCTAAAACTTAGGGCGCCAGTGCTTCATTTATTTATGCTCAGGGTCTGCGCCTGGCTTTGTACAGAGGGTTACATGCCTCGTCGGCAAGGCTTGTACAAAAGGTGGTTTGCCGGGGGGCCAGACAACCGCACCTCATTGGTAAAACTTACAAAGATGCTCGATGTTCCAGGAGTTGCTCACTGGAATAGCATCTTCGGTCTCCAGGCGGACTGCGCCAGGCCTGGTGACTCCTATTACCCGATAAGGGCCTTCCCACTTCGGCGTCAACTTGTTGGAATTCTTGACCGACTGAACGCGCCGAAGAACAAGGTCGCCTTCCTCAAAGCTTCGGGCATGAACCTTGCGGCTATGTTAGCGGTGCAAGGCTTGCTGGTAGCGTGCTGCTCTCACAGTCGCCTGAAGATGATCTTCCTCGAGGAGCGTTGCGTCATCTTGCCACAATTGCTCTTGCTCAATCTCGTCATAAGCGAGCACTCGAGGTGACCGTATGTGAGTTCTGTGGGGAGAACTGCTTCTGCCCTGTATACCAGGGCGAAGGGTGTCTGGCCGGTGGCTCGATTTGGCGTTGTTCTGATTGACCAAAGAACCGCCGACAATTCATCAATCCAGCGCCTTCCGCTCTGGCGCAGCCTGTCAATAGTCTTGGTTCTCAGGCCTCGCAGTACTTCAACATTTGCCCTCTCTGCCTAGCCGTTGCTCCGTGGGTGTGCCACGGAAGCGAAACAGACTTTGCTGCCGAGGTCTTGGATATACTGCATGAAGGTATGACTTGTGAACTGCGTGCCGTTGTCGGTGATGACTCTGTTTGGCACACCAAAACGGCAGACTAGCCCCTTGAAGAACTTGACGGCCGACTGTGTGGTCACCTTCGTCACTGCTTCCACCTCCGGCCACTTTGTGAACTTGTCGATCTCAACGTACAAGTACTCAAAGCTCCCGTCAGCGCGGGGGAAAGGGCCCAGTATGTCGAGCCCCCAGATCGAAAACGGCCAAGAGAGAGGAATTGTTTGAAGGGCTTGAGCTGGTTGATGAAGCTTCTTCGAATGGAACTGACACACTTCACACTTGGTTACTAGTGCCGTTGCATCCTGGAGGGCAGTGGGCCAGAAGAAACCTTGCTGGAACGCCTTGCCGGCAAGGGCCCTCGACCCTATGTGGGAACCACATATGCCTCTGTGTATCTCTGCCAACAGCTCCAGTCCTTCCTCCCGGGAAATGCACTTCAATTTCACACTGTTCGGCCTTTTCCTGTACAGGACGTCATCGACGAACTGATACATGGCGGACGGACGGGCTACTTTCTCCGCTTCTTCCTGCTCCTCTGGAAGTTCCCCTGTTTGGAGGAATCGGATGGTGTGCTGCGCCCATGCCGGAGCCTGGGGCTCGACGGCAAGGACTAAAGGCATTTCTTCTGCCATGGGAGCGGCCGTCTCTACGGCCAGGGCTTGACGCCCTGCCGGAGCCAGTTGCCCCTCGGCAGGTTCAGTACCCATGGCAACATCCTTGTCGGCGGCCCCAGGGGGCTCGGCGGGAAAGTACTTGCTGGGGCCTGATTTCGTCCGCTTGTTCTGCTCCATCGATGGTTCCACGGATGGTTGAGTTAACCGAAGCACAAAAGTACCTGGTTCCACAGGTAGGTTGAACGCTGCGCGCTTCGACAGGT
This sequence comes from Aegilops tauschii subsp. strangulata, assembly GCF_002575655.3. Lineage (NCBI taxonomy): Eukaryota > Viridiplantae > Streptophyta > Magnoliopsida > Poales > Poaceae > Aegilops > Aegilops tauschii. The sequence continues at coordinate 397,829,306 of NC_053040.3, read as the reverse complement.
AATCGGCGATGTCATTCTCCACTCGGGGAACGTGCTCCGCTTGTATACCGTCGAAGCGCTCCTCCAGCTTCCTCACCTCATCTACGTGTTCCTCCATCAACGGGCTCTGGTAATCTTTGTTGACTTGCCTGACGACAAGCTGTGAATCACCCCTGACGATGAGCTTCTTAATCCCGAGGTCTACCGCGATCCTGAGACCGGCAAGCAACCCCTCGTATTCAGCAGTGTTATTTGTGGACATCTCCCTGGGAAAGTGGATCTGGATTACATACTTGAGGTGCTCTCCGGTGGGTGCGACAAGCAGCATACCAGCATCGGCGCCTTGCAGCAAGAAAGCCCCGTCAAAGTACATGATCCAGTTGGGACCTGCTTCCTTACCGGGGAGAGTGGTCTCCTGGATCTCTTCGTCGGGCGTTGGGGTCCACTCCGCAATGAACTCTGCTAAGACTCTGCTCTGGATTGTCGAAGTACTTTCAAACTTCAAACCAAAGCTCGACAGCTCCAAGGCCCACTCCATGATCCTTCCGGTTGCGTCTGGGTTATGCAGTATCCGTTGCAACGGGAGGCGAGTGACGACGGTGATTTCATGCGCTTGGAAGTAATGATGCAGCTTCCTCGAGGCCATAAGAAGGCCGAAGAGCAATTTCTGCACACCGGAATACCTTGACCTAGCCCCCTGCAAGAGGGAGCTGACAAAGTAAACCGGGTGCTGCATCATCCTCTTCTTCTGCACCACTTCATTTGGTTGTACGGGCCCTGCCCCGATGGCGTCAGACTCTGCCGGGGGCCTTGCCTTGCCGGCACCAAGGCCTGCCGGGAGGAGCTCTGGCTCGCCATCCGCCAGTCCGGCCGTTGCCGCTGCCTCTTCATTGACCTCCCTCTGTACCACTAGCGCGGCGCTATCCACTTGATTCGTTGCTGCTAGATACAGCAGCAATGGCTCTTGTGGTTTGGGCGCAACCAGTATTGGTGTGGAGGAGAGGTATTTCTTCAAATCCTGTAGTGCTGCTTCGGCCTCTGGGGTCCATTCCATTGGTCCCACCTTTTTCAGGATTTTGAAAAAGGGGAGGGCGTGCTCGGCAGACTTGGAGATGAATCTGCTCATGGCGGCAACGCAGCCAGTGAGCCGATGCACATCCTTGATCCACTTGGGCGCCTCAATTTGCTCGATAGCCTTGATCTTGTCTGGGTTTGCCTCGATCCCACGCTGTGACACAAAGAACCCGAGAAGTTTGCCGGACAGAACGCCGAAGACACACTTCTCAGGGTTCAGCTTGAGGTTGATCTTGCGCAGGTTTGCAAACGTCTCCTCTAAATCTCGTACAAGTGTCGCCTTGTCCTTGGTTTTGACCACTATGTCATCCATATAAGCTTCCATATTTCTATGTAGCTGGGGCTCAAAACCAATTTGGACTGCCCTTGCAAATGTTGAGCCAGCACTCTTCAACCCAAAAGGCATCCGTAAAAAGCAATACGTACTACATGGGGTGATGAATGTTGTCTTCTCTTCGTCTTCTCTTGTCATGAAGATCTGGTGGTAGCCCGAGTAGGCGTCAAGGAATGACAACAGGTCACACCCGGCCGTGGAGTCAACAATCTGGTCGATGCGCGACAACGGGAAGGGGTCCTTAGGGCAAGCCTTATTGATATCTGTGTAGTCAATACACAGCCTCCACTTCCCGTTTGCCTTGCGCACCACCACCGGATTGGCCAACCACGTCGGATGGAGCACTCCTCTCACCAAGCCTGCCGCTTCCAACTTCCTTATCTCCTCTATGATGAACTCCTGTCGTTCCAAAGCCTACTTCCTGACCTTCTTCTTGACGGGTCGTGCATGGGGACAGACAGCAAGATGGTGCTCAATCACTTCCCTGGGAACGCCGGGGATGTTGGATGCTTGCCATGCAAACACATCGACATTCGCCCGTAGGAAAGTGACGAGCACGCTTTCCTATTTGCTGTCGAGGGTGGAGCTTATGGTGAAAGCCCCTCCCGTGCCATCCTACGGACACCTTCTTGGTCTTTGGTGGTGCAGCTCTGGATTTCTTGCTCTTGCCGGTGGAGCTCTCTGGCACGTCCTCAACGGTAGCACAACACTCCGAAGAGGTGCGCTTGCCGGAGTGGGTGCGAGAGGTCTTGCCGGTCTTCTTCTTCCCTCCCGGGGCTTCAGCGGCAGGAGCTAGTGCCTTGGCGGCAGTCGCTGCAACTGCTTCCCGGTAGAGTAGGTCGGCGCAGATCAGCGCATCCTTCTTGTCGCAGGGGACGGTGATGATGGTCATCGGGCCGGGTATCTTCAGTGTGTTGTAGACGTAGTGCGCCGCCGCCATAAACTTGGCTAGTGCCAGGCAGCCGAGGATCCCGTTGTAGGGCAAGGGGATCTCGGCTACATCGAAGACATTCCTCTCTGTCCTGTAGTTGAACTCGCCTCCAAACGTCACAGACAGCGTGACCTTGCCTTTCGGCTGACTCCTTCCCGGGTTGACCCCTTGAAACGTGCCCGTCTCCTCAAGGTCTCCATCAGGAATCTGCAGCCTTTTGATCACAACGGGCGAGATCAAGTTCAGACCGGCCCCACCGTCAACTAGCATCTTGTTCACCTTGAGGTTGCGTATCGTTGGTGAAACCAACAACGGCAAACACCCGACCGCAGTTGTGCAATCAGGGTGGTCCTCGGTGTCGAAGATGATAGTCATGCCGGACCACTTCAGTGGCTTCTGAGCGTCGAATGATGGCTCTGCCGCCATGATCTCACGCGCCCACTGCTTGAGCTGGCGGTGAGAGGTATGCAGCGAGGCGCCACCATCGACGCACATGGCCTCTGTAGCCTTCTGGAACTCATGCTCGCCGGACTCGTCGTCTTTGTTGTGATCATCATCTTCCTGCTTCTTGTCGCGGCCCCGAGCGGGCCTCTCTTGCTGGTTATCCTTGCCGCGGTGACCTCCTTGGCCGCCACGCTTCTTGCCAGATCCCTCGGCACCATCCCGGCCCTTCTCCTTGTCCCGCCTCTCATACTCAGCTTTTTGCTTCTCAGCAAGCACCTCGACTTGCCGGCAGTTCTGGAGGTCGTGGCCCGTGGTGCGGTGGATCTTGCAGTATTGCTTGTCGGAGCCTCCCGGCTTGTCGGCAGCCGCCAAGGTTCGGCAAGCGGCGCACCCGGCAATTTGCTTGTCGGGGTCGTCTGCCTTGGCCTTCTTGGCAGCACCGGTGTCCTCGGCTCCCTCGACGGCAAGCACGGTCTTGTCCTTGCGTTTCCTGTTGCGGCGCCGACCCTTCTTCATCGGGGTGGCAGTGTCTTCGTCTATAGAGTCGGTTTCCGCGCCGGCGTCTTCGTCGGGGTACTTCCTTCCCTCTTCAGCTCGGGCGCATCTATCGGCCAAAACATAAAGTTCGGCCACATCCTTGACTTTGTTCATCGCCAGCTCTTCGCTCATCTTGCGATTGCGCACATTCTGATGGAATGCGCTGATCACGGCGGCGGGATGAACATATGGGATGTTGTATTGCACTCGGCTGAACCTCTGTATGTACTCGCGCAGGTTCTTACCATCCTTATGGGGAATGATGTGCAATTCGCTCACCTGGCCATGAGCTTGGTGGCCTCCAGTGAAGGCACCAACGAACTCATGACACATATCCGACCAAGAATTAATGGAATCCGCCGGCAAGTGCATCAACCAGGACATGACATTGGGTTTCAGGGCCAATGGGAAGTAATTGGCTAGCACCTTGTCGTCGCGAGCTCCAGCGGCTTGCATCGCGATGGTGTAGATGCTGAGGAACTCCGACAGGTGGGTCTTGCCATTGTACTTCTCGCCGACGTCGGGCTTGAACGTGCGGTAGGACGGCCACTGGAACTGCCGCAGCTCACGGGTAAAGGCCGGGCAACCCACCTCGTAAGGTAGGCCGCTAGAGCCTCCCGGTGCTGGTGGTCTATAGCGGGCCCCACCCGCCTATCCGACTGGTGGCGTGCATCGCGCCGGCGCTCGATGGTAGTTCGAGCATCTTCGTGGGCTCGCTCCCGGAGAACTTGGCGCTGGTCGCGGTGGGTCCGTGGGTCAGACGACGCTATGGAAATGTTATCACAAGCGTCATCACGACGGATCGACACCCGCGGCGGCTGGCGCGGAGGAGGAGAGTGCACCGTGGCTGCGCCCGCGGCCCCTCCACCGCCGGCGTGCGGTGGCTCGACGGAGCGTCGACCCGAGGGCCCCTCTGGTCGCAGCTCATCTTTGTTGGCGACGCCGACGAGGCTCCGGATGGTGGCTCTCCACTCGTCGAGCTTTTCCGCGGTGGGAGGGAAGTCGAGGAGCAGCTGTGCGCACGCCAAAGCTTCTGCTAGCGTGGGTGGCGGCAAAAGCTGCGCGGACCGTGACGCGCTCTGACTTCCAACCATGTTAGAAGGAGCTCTATCATGGCCTGGCGGCTGTGCGCCATTTTCGCTAGCACTTTGGCGAGCAATCTGGTCTCCTTCGTCCCGCGAGTGATGCCCAGGATTCTTCCCACGGCGCCGTCCGGGGTCACCAGCGTGCTGGCCTGCTCGTCACGCACACCCTGGGAAGAGCGCGTCGTGGGCACCAGCGCAGGCGTCCTGGATATTGCTGCGCTGCCCGTAGATGGTACGGCGCCACCTCTGGAGGGCCCCGCGCCACCCGCGGGGCCCCCGCTCCACCCGCGGGGCCCCCGCTCCGTCCTCGGGTCCGGCGATGTGCGGCCCGTCGTCTTGCACACGAACGACGCCGCTCGCCAGGCTCTGACTGCCAGAGCGACGTTGGTGCTCGCGGCCGCGCCTCGGGTTCTGTCCGTGATGGGCCCGCTGCTCGCCCGCACCGGTACGGGCCGTCCGGCTCCGGATGAACCGACCACCGTGATCGTCTTCTTCTTGGGAGCCATGGCGATGAAGAACTGCTAGGCTAACTGCTAGACCAGATTTTCACAACTGCGCCCCGTACCTGGCGCGCCAAAGATGTCGGGGGAAATCGACACCTATGGAATCACTGGGATCCCTTCTACGGTTGGCGGGCGCGAGGTTGTGCAAAGAGCGGGTCTGACAGGAAGCACACAGATCGTTTACCCAGGTTCGGGCCGTGGAGATGCATAATACCCTAGTCCTGCTTTGGTGGATGTATTTGAGTATTCTTGTGTTCTTGAGCTAGCTACGGGGTGTAATTTTCCCAAAGGATCCGAATCCTCCTCCTGGTCGCCTCGGGCCTCCTTTTATAGACAAAAGGGGTTGCCATAGTGGCACACAGGAGGTGGAAAGGTGTACAATGGATGAGTCTATCCTCTGGCACCGTCGGACAAACGCATTTAATGCGCTGCCGACGTGCCCCTCTCGCTTTATCGGGGACGACAAGGAAGCACGTCCCAGCTGTCGCCGCCTCGCCTGGCTTCGACACGCGTCCGAGCTGACAAGGCGTCGTGGCGCCACGTTGGCTGATTGCTGGGCTGGCGCGGTGGTGGAGCCTTCATGAAGATCTGCATGCCACCACGCAGGTGCTTGCTGGGTCGGTGTAGAGGCCGCCCGTTGCCACGCAGGTGCCTGCTCAGCTAGTTCAGCTGGTAGCTGTATGGGGCCGGCGGTGGTGTCTTGGCAGGAGTGGGCCTGGCTGTGGCCCCGCTGGTGTCCTCGGCAAGGGTCTTGCCGGGGCCCCGGCAAGGGTCTTGCTGTGGCGTCGTGGTCGTCCCCGGAAGGATCTTGCCGAGGGTCTTGTGGATTTCCTCGGCTAGGATCCCGCCGAGGGTCGTCGTCTTCTGGTCCTCATCTGATCTCATGCGTTTATGATCTTGACGAAGATCTGCATGCCATCACAGAGGTGCCTCCCAAGCCTTGGTTCCAATGTAGTTGTTGGCAGCGCTTGGAACTCTTAGGCTCAAGGGTGGCTCGCTCTGCTGGTGTTGGGCGAGCTGCCCCGGCAAGGCTCTTGCTGGGGTCGCGGAGGCCGCCCCGGCAAGGGCCTTGCCGGGGGAGTCCACCTCGCCCCTTTGCTCTTTATTGCTTCTGGCCCTGTCGTTGCCTTGATCGCCTTGTGCTCCGGCTACCCTCTTCTGCCCTGCTTGGTGTGGCCGTGGGCGCGGCTCCGACTGCCCGTGCACAAGTAAATGGGTCAAAAGGAGAGCCCCTACTTTTGTACACCAACACCTGGTGAGCTTGTGACTCACCCGTGGCCCTTCTGGCCTCCTCTCGAAGGTTCCTGGGTGTCTTCTGGTCAAATCCTCAAAAAGTTTCAGCCTGTTTGGTATTGATTTTGTGTAAAAGATAAAAACAAGGAAAAAACAACAACTAGAACTTGGCACTAGGTTAATATGTTAGGCCCAAAAAATGATATAAAATAGCATAATAATCCATATAAAACATCCAAGACCGATAATATAATAGCATGGAACAATAAAAAAATTATAGATACGTTGGAGACGTATCAAGCATCCCCAAGCTTAATTCGTGCTCGTCCTCGAGTAGGTAAATGAAAAAAACAGAATTTTTGATGTGGGATGCTACCTGTTGGTGCAATATTTGCCCTCCTGTATTTTGGGGATTGTTGACAGAAACATGCATGGACTGATTTGATTGCTAGTGCACACAGAGAGAAATAGTTCATGCAGAACCGAAGAGAATGTTGTCTCCGGTGCCAAGTTCAAGGAACTCCACTGAAGAATATCTGCGTAGCAGAGAAGAATGAGCTACATTTGTTGAAGACATGTAGACGAGAAGATTGGTGTGAAGGAGTTAACCCCTCGAACTATTTTTGCTGACGTGAAGCAATTTGTTCGGAGAGTGTGTTCGAAGAAGAATGACTGCAGGGAATGGAAGTCGAAGACAAAGTGAAGACGTAGTATTCATTTCATTGTTCTTCTTTCATTTATGTGAGTCATAGGACCTCCGTACTATTAAGAGGGGTATAGGTTTGTCGAAGCTTAGATCCGTTGTGATGCTTAGCCCAAAACCTATGCGAGACTGAGAGAAATCTCTTTATGTTTTGAAGGATTACCTGCCAGCAGTAGACGTTGTTCTTCGTGCTGCAGGAGAAATCTTTCGAACTAAGGAGTTAGCATTACTTGCTCCGCAAGTAATGTTACCGTTGTGCTCAATTTCCGACCGTTGGACTCGTGTCGTTCGACCATTGGCTGCCCCACATGTCCAGTTTGGTAATTCCCATCAGGGAAGGCTGCGGCTATAAATAGCCACCCCGCTCCAACATTGTCTGTTGGCTGCTCCGCTTAAGATTTCTGAGAAGATTGATTGAGCATCCCCTCTCCAAGTGATTTGAGTTTAAGATCCACCGAGAGAGAAATCAAGAGCCCAAACTTAGACAGTGGTTGAGCATCACAGTAGTTCTGAGTTAGAGTTCTTGTACCTATTACTCTTCATAGCTGCGCACTCTCTAGACGGATAGGTTTTGGCTCGAGTGTTGAAGAGTTGTTGTCTTCACCGAGCTAGATCTTCAGCAACCAACAGTCATTGTGGTTCACGAAGGTCGACCGAAGGTTTGGAGATCGCCGACAAGTATCTACCACAAGTGGAATCAACTAGAGTCCGATCAGCTCTGAGTTGAAGGAGAATAGGGTAAAGAGAGTTTATCTTCTGTGTTAAATCACAACCCCTCCAACCAGACATAGTCCTTTGGCAGAAGGGCGAACTGGTCTACCAAATTTCTCTGTCGCCATCGAGCACCACTAGTTCAATTTACTTCACTGCTTTACATTCGGCATCTTACTCTTGTGCTCTGTGTCAATAGTTTATCTGATCTTTATCTATCTGTTGTATATCTTTCATTCTTATCACTTGTGTTATTGTTCGTTGCTCATCTCATCAATACCATCATCTCTTTGTTTAGTATTTTCATTCGTATCTGTATATCTCTTCGAACCTATCATATTAAGTCTCATGTGTTCTTCTCTGTGTTGTTTGCATTTATCCCGTTGTTCTTCCACATTCCATTCACCGTTCATCATTGTTTATTTATCATGCTTTGTTTCTGTTCACATATTGCATTACCATCATCATTGTCAAACCTGTGATATCATATGCTCGCACCATCATTGCTTCCTGTATCAAGAGACATGTTCCTCAATAGAGTGCCTGCCTAAGTTCTTATCTATCGAACCTTATCCTCCGCTGCTGTGTTTGGGATCAGTTCAAAACATTCACAAGAATTTTTGAATCTCCCATTCACCCCCCTCTGGTCGATATACTCTTGGTCCTAACACTACCTAACATGTTTATCAAGTAATCTTTCCTTTATGTGGCATGAATACCCAGATCCATAAGATTCAAAACAAAAGTATAATATTGACATAAAAACAATAATACTTCAAGCATACTAATAAAGCAATCATGTCTTTTCAAAATATCATGGCTAAAGAAAGTTATCCCTACAAAATCATATAGTCTTGTCATGCTCCATCTTCTTAACACGATGTATTTATCATGCACAACCCCGATGACAAGCCAAGTAATTGGTTCATACTTTTTAATGAGAAATCGATCACTGATCCAATTTGACTACCTCTACGGGATAGACCTCAACAGAAAATTGTTGAGTAACGGCAGCAAGATTTAGAAGATATAATTGGTGGGCATGTATGGTTGGGTTTTATTTGTGTATTTGGCGGAATTTGCTTCAGCTTTTTCAACTCTCTCGCAATCCATAAGCGTGAGCCATGGATATAGCACTATGTGTGGAATAGAAGGTGGTAGTAGACAAAAAAGGAGAAATAAATTCTCACACCAGCTAGGAAATTTAATAGGCTATGGAGATGCCCATCAATTGATATCGATGTGAGTGAGTAGGGATTGCCATGCAACGGATGCACTAGAGCTATAAGTGTATGAAAGCTAAAAAAGAAAACTAAGTAGGTGTGCATCCAACTTGCTTGCTCACGAAGACCTCGGGCATTTGAGGAAGTCCATCAATGGAATATACAAGCCAAGTTCTATCATGAAAAATTCCCACTAGTAATATGTGAAAGTGACAACATAGGAGACTCTCTATCATGAAGAACATGGTGCTACTTTGAAGCACAAGTGTGGAAAAAGGATAGTAACATTGTCTCTTATCTCGTTTTCTCTCATTTTTATTTTTTTCCTTCCTTTTTTTGCTTTCTTTCTTTTTTATTCCCCCTTTTTTTCTATTTTCTTTATTTCTTTTTTTTCGTCCGGAGCCTCATCCCGACTCGTGGGGGAATCATAGCCTCCATCATCCTTTCCTCACATGAGACAATGCTCTAATAATGATGATCATCACACTTTTATTACTCACAACTCAAGAATTACAACTCAATACTAGAACAAAAATATGACTCTGTATGAATGCCTCCGGCGGTGTATCGGGATATGCAATGATCTAGCGTGACATGTATAAAAAATATGAACGATGGACAAGCCACAAATACAATGCCAACTACATGATCATGCAAAGTAATATGACAATGATGGTATGTGTCATAATAAAACGGAACGGTGGAAGTTGCATGGCAATATATCTCGGAATGGCTATGGAAATGCCATAATAAGTAGGTATGGTGGATGTTTTGAGGAAAGGTATAAGAGGGTTTAATGCACCGGCGGAAGTTGCGCGATACTAGATTGGCTAGCAAAGGTGGAAGGGTGAGAGTGCGTATAAAATGGACTCAACATTAGTCATAAATAACTCACATACTTATTGCAAAAGTTTATTAGCCCTCGAAGAAAAGTACTACTACACATGCTCCTAGGGGGATAGATTGGTAGGAAAAGACCATCACTCGTCCCCGACCACCACTTATTAGGAAGACAATCAATAATAAATCATGCTCCAGTTTCATCGCATAACGAGAGACCATACGTGTATGCTTCGGGAATCACAAACCTTAACACAAGTATTTTTACTAAACCACAATTACTAACTAGCATTACTTTAATATCACCATATTTATATCTCAAAACAAATGCAAGGAATCGAACTTCTCATATATTCAATTATCTTCATGAAAGTTTTTATTATATTCCTCTTGAATACCCATCATATTAGGACCAAATTCATAACCTAAGCAAATTGCCATACTATTTATAAGACTCTCAAAATAATATAAGTGAAGCATGAGAGTTCATCAATTTCTTCAAAATAAAACCACCGCCGTGCTCTAAAAAGATATAAGTGAAGCACTAGGGCAATTGCCTAACTCAAAAGGTATAAGTGAAGCACATAGAGTATTCTAATAAATTCACGATTAATGTGTGTCGCTCTCAAAAGGTGTGTACAACAAGGATGATTGTGGTAAACTAAAAAGCAAATAAAGCAAAGACTCATATAGGACAAGATGCTCCAAGCAAAACACATATCATGTAGTGAATAAAAATATAGCCTCAAGTAATTTACTGATGGATTGTAGACAAAAGAGGGGATGCCATCCGGGGCCTCCCCAAGGTTAGATTCTTGGTTGTCCTTGAATATTACCTTGGGGTGCCTTGAGCATCCCAAGCTTAGGCTCTGGCCACTCCTTATTCCTTAGTCCATCGAAACTTCGCCCAAAACTTGAAAACTTGATACGTCCATTTTGCATCATATTTTCCTACTGTTATTTATAATGTTTTTATGCATAATAATGCTTTTTGGAGAAATTCTAATGCATTTTCTCTCATAGTATGCAAGGTTCACACAAAGAGGGAGAATTCCAGCAGCTGGAAATCTGGACCTGAAAAAGCTACATCAGGCTACCTATTCTGCACAACTCCAAATGAGCTGAAACTTCATGAGGAATTTTTATAGAATAAATAAGAATTATTGGAGCAAATAACTACCAGCGGGGGCCCACCAGGTGGGCACAACCCACCTGGGCACGCCAGGGAGCCCAGGCGCACCCTTGTGGGTTGTGCCCTCCTCGGCACACCTTCGGTGCCCCTCTTATGGTATATAAGTCATTTTGACCTAGAAAAAATAAGGGGGGACTTTCGGGACGAAGCGCCGCCTTCTTGAGGCGGAACTTGGTGATACGTCTCCAACGTATCTATAATTTATGAAGTATTCTGTTGGGAACGTAGCATGCAATTTCAAAAAAAAATCCTACGATCACGCAAGATCTATCTAGGAGATGCATAGCAACGAGAGGGGGAGAGTGTGTCCACGTACCCTCGTAGACCGAAAGCGGAAGCGTTAGGTTAACGCGGTTGATGTAGTCGAACGTCTTCATGATCCAACCGATCTTAGTACCGAATGTACAGCACCTCCGTGTTCAGCACACGTTTAGCTCGATGACGTCCCTCGAACCCTTGATCCAGCAGGGGGTCAAGGGAGAGTTCCGCCAGCACGACAGCGTGGTGACGGTGATGGTGATGTGATCCGCGCAGGGCTTCGCCTAAGCACTACAACGCTATGACTGGAGGTGTAAACTGTGGAGGGGGCACCGCACACGACTAAGAGAATAACTGTTGTGCCTTTGGGGTGCCCCCGCCCCCGTATATAAAGGAGGGGAGGAGGAGGTGGCCGGCCTAGAGGGGGCGCGCCAAGGGGGGGAGTCATACTAGGACTCCATTCCTAGTAGGATTCGCCCCCTTCCTTCCAACGATGAGGGGAAAGGGGAAAGAGGAGGAGAGGGAGAAGGAAAGGGGGGCCGCGCCCCCCCCCTTGTCCAATTCGCATTGGGTAAGGGGGGTGCACTCCACCTCCCGTGGCCTGCCTCCTCTTCTCCACTATGGCCCATGAGGCCCATTAACTTTCCCAGGGGGTTCCGGTAACCTCCCGGTACTCCAAAAATTCCCCGAACTCTTCGGAACTATTCTGGTGTCCATATATAACCTTTCAATATATCAATCTTTACCTCTCGACCATTTCGAGACTCCTCGTCATGTCCATGATCTCATCTGGGACTCCGAACAAACTTCGGTCACCAAAACACATAACTCATAATACAAATCGTCATCGAACGTTAAGCGTGCGGACCCTACGGGTTCGAGAACTATGTAGACATGACCGAGACACATCTCCGGTCCATAACCAATAGCGGAACCTGGATGCTCATATTGGCCCCTACATATTCAATGAAGATCTTTATCGGTCAAACCGCATAACAACATACGTTATTCCTTTTGTCATCGGTATGTTACTTGCCCAACGTCGGTATCATCATACCTAGTTCAATCTCATTACCGGCAAGTCTCCTTACTCGGTCCGTAATGCATCATCTCGTAACTAACTCATTAGTCACATTGCTTGCAAGGCTTATAGTGATGAGCATTATCGAGAGGGCCCAGAGATACCTCTCCAATACACGAAGTGACAAATCCTAATCTCGATCTATGCCAACCCAATAAACACCTTCGGAGACACCTGTAGAGCATATTTATAATCACTCAGTTACGTTGTGAGTGACGTTTGATAGCACACAAGGTGTTCCTCCGGTATTCGGGAGTCGCACAATCTCATAGTCAGAGGAATATGTATAAGTCATGAAGAAAGCAATAGCAATAAAACTTAATGATCATTATGCTAAGCTAATGGATGTGTCTTGTCCATCACATCATTCTCTAATGATGTGGTCCCGTTCATCAAATGACAACACATGTCTATGGTCAGGAAACTTAACCATCTTTGATTAACGAGCTAGTCAAGTAGAGGCATACTAGGAACACTCTGTTTTGTCTATGTATTCACACATGTGCTAAGTTTCCGGTTAATACAATTCTAGCATGAATAATAAACATTTATCATGATATAAGGAAATATAAATAACAACTTTATTATTGCCTCTAGGGTATATTTCCTTCAGTCTCCCACTTGCACTAGAGTCAATAATCCAGATTACATAGTAATGATTCTAACACCCATGGAGTCTTGGTGCTGATCATGTTTTGCTCGTGGAAGTGGTTTAGTCAACGAGTCTGCAACATTCAGATCCGTATGTATATTGCAAATCTCTATGTCTCCATCCTTGACTTGATCGAGGATGGAGTTGAACCGTCTCTTGATGTGTTTGGTTCTCTTGTGAAATCTGGATTCCTTCGCCAAGGCAATTGCTCCAGTATTGTCACAAAAGATTTTCATTGGACCCGATGCACTAGGTATTACACCTAGATCGGATATGAACTCCTTCATCCAGACTCCTTCATTTGCTGATTCCGATGTAGCTATGTACTCCGCTTCACACGTAGATCCCGCCACGACGCTCTGCTTGGAACTGCACCAACTGACAGCTCCACCATTCAATATAAATACGTATCCGGTTTGTGACTTAGATTCATCTGGATCAGTGTCAAAGCTTGCATCAACGTAACCATTTATGACAAGCTCTTTGTCACCTCCATAAACGAGAAACATATCCTTAGTCCTTTTCAGGTATTTCAGGATGTTCTTGACCGTTGTCCAGTGATCCACTCCTGGATTACTTTGGTACCTCCCTGCTAGACTTATAGCAAGGCACACATCAGGTCTGGTACATAGCATTGCATACATGATAGAACCTATGGCTGAAGCATAGGGAATGACTTTCATTTTCTCTCTATCTTTTGCAGTGGTCGGGGATTGAGTCTGACTCAACTTCACACATTGTAACACAGGCAAGAATCCTTTCTTTGACTGGTCCATTTTGAACTTCTTCAAAACTTTATCAAGGTATGTGCTTTGTGAAAGTCCAATTAAGCGTCTTCATCTATCTCTATAGATCTTGATGCCCAATATATAAGCAGCTTCACCGAGGTCTTTCATTGAAAAATTCTTATTCAAGTATCCTTTTATGCTATCCAGAAATTCTGTATTATTTCCAATCAACAATATGTCATCCACATATAGTATTAGAAATGCTACAGAACTCCCACTCACTTTCTTATAAATACAGGCTTCTCCAAAAGTCTGTATAAAACCATATGCTTTGATCACACTATCAAAGCGTATATTCCAACTCCGAGAGGCTTGCACCAGTCCATAAATGGATCCCTGGAGCTTGCACACTTTGTTCGCACCTTTTGGATCAACAAAACCTTCCGGTTGCATCATATACAACTCTTCTTTAAGATGTCCATTAAGGAATGCAGTTTTGACATCCATCTGCCAAATTTCACAATCATAAAATGCGGGAATTGCTAACATGATTCGGATAGACTTAAGCATCGCTACGGGTGAGAAGGTCTCATCGTAGTCAACTCCTTGAACTTGTTGAAAACCTTTCGCAACTAGTCGAACTTTGTAGACAGTAACATTACCGTCAGTGTTAGTCTTCTTCTTGAAGATCCATTTATTTTCTATGGCTTGCCGATCATCGGGCAAGTCCACCAAAGTCCATACTTTGTTCTCATACATGGATCCCATCTCAGATTTCATGGCCTCAAGCCATTTCGCGGAATCTGGTCTCATCATCACTTCCTCATAGTTCGTAGGCTCATCATGGTCTAGTAACATGACTTCCAGAACAGGATTACCATACCACTCTGGTGGGGACCATACTCTGGTTGACCTACAAGGTTCGGTAGTAACTTGATCTGAAGTTTCATGATCATCATCATTAGCTTCCTCACTAATTGGTGTAGGAATCACTCGAACTGATTTCTGTGATGAACTACATTCCAATTCGAGAGAAGGAACAATTACCTCATCAAGTTCTACTTTCCTCCCACGCACTTCTTTCGAGAGAAACTCCTTCTCTAGAAAGGATCCATTCTTAGCAACGAATATCTTGCCTTCGGATCTATGATAGAAGGTGTACCCAACAGTTTCCTTTGGGTATCCTATGAAGACGCATTTCTCCGATTTGGGTTCGAGCTTATCAGGTTGAAGCTTTTTCACATAAGCATCGCAGCCCCAAACTTTAAGAAATGACAGCTTAGGTTTGTTGCCCAACCACGGTTCATACGGTGTCGTCTCAATAGATTTAGATGGTGCCCTATTTAAAGTGAATGCAACCGTCTCTAAAGCATAACCCCAAAACGATAGCAGTAAATCAGTAAGAGACATCATTGATCGCACCATATCTAATAAAGTACGGTTACGACGTTCGGACACACCATTACGCTATGGTGTTCCAGGTGGTGTGAGTTGCGAAACTATTCCACATTGTTTCAAATGAAGACCAAACTCATGACTCAAATATTCGCCTCCATGATCAGATCATACAAACTTTATTTTCTTGTTACAATGATTTTCCACTTCACTCTGAAATTCTTTGAACTTTTCAAATGTTTCAGACTTATGTTTCATTAAGTAGATATACCCATATCTGCTCAAATCATCTGTGAAGGTCAGAAAATAACGATACCCGCCGTGAGCCTCAACACTCATCGGACCGCATACATCGGTATTGTATTATTTCCAATAAGTCAGTGACTCGCTCCATTGTTTCGAAGAACGTAGTTTTAGTCATCTTGGCCATGAGGCATGGTTCAAAAGTATCAAATGATTCATAATCAAGTGATTCCAAAAGACCATCTGCATGGAGTTTCTTCATGCACTTTACACCAATATGACCTAAACGGCAGTGCCACAAATATGTTGCACTATCATTATCAACTTTGCATCTTTTGGCATCAATATTATGAATATATGTATCACTACGATCGAGACTCAATAAATCATTTACATTGGGTGTATGACCATAGAAGGTTTTATTCATGTAAACAGAACAACAATTATTCTCCGACTTAAATGAATAACCGTATTGCAATAAACATGATCCAATCATATTCATGCTCAACGCAAACACCAAATAATATTTATTTAGGTTCAACACCAATCCCGAAAGTAGAGGGAGTGTGCGATGGTGATCTTATCAATCTTGGAATCACTTCCAACACACATCGTCACCTCGCCTTTAACTAGTCTCTGTTCATTCTGTAACTCCTGTTTCGAGTTACTAATCTTAGCAACTGAACTTGTATAAAATACCCAGGAGCTACTACGAACACTAGTAAGGTACACAATAATCTGTATATCAAATATACCTTTGTTCACTTTGCCATCCTTCTTATCCACCAAATGTTTGGGGCAGTTCCACTTCCAGTGACCATTTCCTTTGCAGTATAAGTACTCAGTTTCAGGCTTGGGTCTAACTTTGGGCTTCTTCACGGGAGTGGCAACTTTCTTGCCATTCTTCTTGAAGTTCCCTTTTCTTTCCCTTGCCCTTTTATTTGAAACTAGTGGTCTTGTTAACCATCAACACTTGATGCTATTTCTTGATTTCTACCTTTGTCGATTTTAGCATCGCGAAGAGCTTGGGAATAGTTTTCGTTATCCCTTGCATATTTATAGTTCATCATGAAGTTATAGTAACTTGGTGATAGTGACTAAAGAACTCTGTCAATCACTATCTTATCTGCAAGATTAACTCCCACTTGATTCAAGCGATTGTAGTACTCAGACATTCTGAGCACATGCTCACTGGCTGAGCTATTCTCCTCCATCTTGTAGGCAAAGTACTTGTCAGAGGTGTCATACCTCTCGACTCGGGCATGAGTCTGAAATACCAATTTCAGCTCTTGGAACATCTTATATGCTCCATGGTGTCAAAACGTCTTTGAAGTCCCGGTTCTAAGCCGTAAGGCATGGTGCAATAACTATCAAATAGTAATAATATCAAGCTGGCCAAACGTTCATAACGTCTGCATCTACTCCTGCAATCAGTCTATCACCTAGCGGTGCATCAAGGACATAATTCTTCTGTGCGGCAATGAGGATAATCCTCAGATCACGAACCCAGTCCGCATCATTGCTACTAACATCTTTCAACTTATTTTTCCTCTAGCAACATATCAAAAATAAACGGGGAGCTACATCGCAAGCTATTGATCTACAACATAGATATGCAAATACTATCAGGACTAAGTTCATGATAAATTAAGTTCAATTAATCATATTACTTAAGAACTCCCACTTAGATAGACATCCCTATAGTCATCTAAATTATCACGTGATCCATATCAACTAAACCATGTCCGATCATCATGTGAGATGGAGTAGTTTTCAATGGTGAACATCTCTATGTTGATCATATCTACTATATGATTCACGTTCGACCTTTCGGTCTCAGTGTTCCGAGGCCATATCTGCATATGCTAGGCTCGTCAAGTTTAACCCGAGTATTCTGCATGTGCAAAACTGGCTTGCACCCGTTGTATGTGAATGTAGAGCTTATCACACCCGATCATCACATGGTGTCTTGGCACGACGAACTGTAGCAACGGTGCATACTCAGGGAGAACACTTGTACCTAGAAATTTAGTGAGGGATCATCTTATAATGCTACCGCCATACTAAGCAAAATAAGATGCATAAAAGATAAACATCACATGCAATCAAAATATGTGACATGATATGGCCATCATCATCTTGTGCCTTTGATCTCCATCTCCAAAGCACCGTCATGATCTCCATCGTCACCGGCTTGACACCTTGATCTCCATCGTAGCGTCGTTGTCGTCTCGCCAACTATTGCTTCTACGACTATCGCTACCGCTTAGTGATAAAGTAAAGCAATTACATGGCGATTGCATTTCATACAATAAAGCGACAACCATAAGGCTCCTGCCAGTTGCCGATAACTTTTTACAAAACCTGATCATCTCATACAATAACTTATATCGCATCATGTCTTGACCATATCACATCACAACAAGCCCTGCAAAAACAAGTTAGACATCCTCTACTTTGTTGTTGCAAGTTTTACATGGGTGCTACGGGCTTCTAGCAAGAACCGTTCTTACCTACGCATCAAAACCACAACGATTTTTTGTCAAGTGTGTTGTTTTAACCTTCAACAGGGACCGACCGTAGTCAAACCCGATTCAACTAAAGTTGAAGAAACAGACACCCGCCAGCCACCTGTGTGCGAAGCACGTCGGTAGAACCGGTCTGATGAACGTGGTCATGTAATGTTGGTCCGGGCCGCTTCATCCAACAATACTGCCGAATCAAAGTAAGATGTTGGTGATAAGCAGTATGACTATTATCGCCCACAACTCTTTGTGTTCTACTCGTGCATATAATCTACGCATAGACCTGGCTCAGATACCACTGTTGGGGAACGTAGCATGCAATTTCAAAAAAATTCCTACGATCACGCAAGATCTATCTCGGAGATGCATAGCAATGAGAGGGGGAGAGTGTGTCCACGTACCCTCGTAGACCGAAAGCGGAAGCGTTAGTTTAACGCGATAGATGTAGCCGAACGTCTTCACGATCAAACGGATCTTAGTACCGAACGTACGACACCTTCGCGTTCAGCACACGTTCAGCTCGATGACGTCCCTCGAACTCTTGATCCAGCAGCGGGTCGAGGGAGAGTTCCGTCAGCACGACGGCATGGTGACGGTGATGGTGATGTGATCCGCGCAGGGCTTTACCTAAGCACTACAACGCTATGACCGGAGGTGTAAACTATGGAGGGGGGCATCACACACGGCTAAGAGAATAACTGTTGTGCCTTTGGGGTGCCCCCTGCCCACGTATAAAAAGGAGGGGAGAAGGAGGCGGCCGGCCTAGAGGGGGTGCGCCAAGGGGGGGAGTCCTACTAGTACTCCACTCCTAGTAGGATTCGGCCCCCCTTCCTTCCAACGGAGAGGGGAAAGGGGAAAGAGGAGGAGAGGGAGAAGGAAAGGGGGGCCGCGCCCCCACCCCTTGTCCAATTCGGATTGGGCAAGGGGGGGCGCGTGCCACCTCCCGTGGTCTGCCTCCTCTTCTCCACTATGGCCCATGAGGCCCATTAACTTTCCCGCGGGGTTCCGGTAACCTCGCGGTACTCCGAAAAATCCCCGAACCTCTTCGAAACTATTCCGGTGTCCGTATATAACCTTCCAATATATCAATCTTTACCTCTCGACCATTTCGAGACTCCTCGTCATGTCCGTGATATCATCCGGGACTCCAAACAAACTTCGGTCACCAAAACACATAACTCATAATACAAATCGTCATCGAACGTTAAGCGTGCGGACCCTACGGGTTCGAGAACTATGTAGACATGACCGAGACACATCTCTGGTCAATAACCAATAGCGGAACCTGGATGGTCTTATTTGTTCCTACATATTCTACGAAGATCTTTATCAGTCAAACCGCATAACAACATACGTTATTCCTTTTGTCATCGATATGTTACTTGCCTGAGATTCGATCGTCGGTATCATCATACCTAGTTCAATCTCGTTACCGGCAAGTCCCTTTACTCGTTCCGTAATGCATCATCCCGTAACTAACTCATTAGTCACATTGCTTGCAAGGCTTATAGTGATGAGCATTACCGAGAGGGCCCAGAGATACCTCTCCAATACACGGAGTGACAAATCCTAATCTCCATCTATGCCAACCCAACAAACACCTTCGGAGACACCTGTAGAGCATCTTTATAATCACCCAGTTACGTTGTGACGTTTGATAGCACACAAGGTGTTCCTCCGGTATTCGGGAGTTGCACAATCTCATAGTCAGAGGAATATGTATAAGTCATGAAGAAAGCAATAGCAATAAAACTTAGCGATCATTATGCTTAGCTAATGGATGGGTCTTGTCCATCACATCATTCTCTAATGATGTCATCCCGTTCATCAAATGACAACACATGTCTATGGTCGGGAAACTTAACCATGTTTGATTAACGAGCTAGTCAAGTAGAGGCATACAGGGACACTCTGTTTTGCTTATGTATTCACATATGTACTAAGTTTCCGGTTAATACAATTCTAGCATGAAGAATAAACATTTATCATGATATAAGGAAATATAATTAACAACTTTATTATTGCCTCTAGGGCATATTTCCTTCATATTCATGGTGTTATATTATCATTCTGGGATGTTTTACAATCATTTTATGGCAACTTTATATCATTTTTTGGGACTAACCTATTGACCCGGTGCCCAGTGCTAGTTGCTGTTTTTTTGCTTCTTTTTTACATCGCAGGAAATCAATATCAAACAGAGTCCAAACACCACGAAACTTTTTGTGGCATTTTGATAGACCAGAAGACATCCAATGGGCTAGAGCAGCACCTGAGGGGGGTGCCCCGAGGGGGGCACAACCCACCAGGGCGCGCCTAGGGGCCCAGGCGCGCCCAGGTGGGTTGTGCCCACCTCGATGGCCTCCCGCACCCCCTCTTTGCCCTATAAATAGCCAAATATTCCAAAAACCCTGGGGTAGCCCTAGATCAGAAGTTCTGCCGCCGCAAGGCCTTTGTATCCACGAGATCCAATCTAGACCCTGTTCCGGCACCGTGCCGGAGGGGGAAATCATCACCGGTGGCCATCTTCATCACCCCGGCGGCCACCATGATGAGCAGGGAGTAGTCCACCCTCGGGGTTGAGGGTTTGTACCAGTAGCTATGTGTTTAATCTCTCTCTCTCTCTCTCGTGTTCTTGAGATGTCATGATCTTGATGTATCGCGGGCTTTGTTAATATAGTCGGATCATATGGTGTTTCCCCTCTCTATCTTGTTGTGATGAATTGAGTTTTCCGTTTGAGATTTCGTTCTATCGGATTGAATACTTTTATGGATTTGAGAGCACCTGATATATGTCTTGCATATGAATACTCGTGGTGACAATGGGCTATCATATTGATTCACTTGATATATGTTGGCACTCAACTCGCGGATTCCCGAGGTGACACTGGGGAAATCTATGCATAGGGGTTGATGCACGTTCTTGTCTTTGTTTCTCCGGTAGAAATCTTGGGGCACTCTTTGAGGTTCTTTGAGTTGGATTGACTATTATGAATCTAAATTTGCTTTGGTGTTATTTTAGTACGAACTCTAGGATAGATCGAACGGAAAGAATAGCTTTGTGTTATCTTAGTACGAACTCTTGAATAGATCGAACGGAAAGAATAACTTTGAGGTGGTTTCGTACCCTACAAACAATTTCGTCTTATGTTCTCCACTAGATAGGAACTTTGGAGTGATTCTTCATTGCACGTTGAGGGATGGTTATATGATCCAATTATATTAGCACTGTTGAGAGATTGCACTAGCGAAAGTACGGACCTTAGGCCTCATTTTCAAGCATTGCAATACCGTTTTTGCTCCATTTTATCAATTGCTACCTTGCTGTTTTTATTTATTCAGATTAAAAATATATATTTCTACCATACATATTACACTTTTATCACCATCTCTTCGCCGAACTAGTGCACCTATACAATTTGCCATTGTATTGGGTGTGTTGGGGACACAAGAGACTCTTTGTTATTTGGTCGCAGGGTTGCTTGAGAGAGACCATCTTCATCCTACGCCTCCCACAGATTGATAAACCTTAGGTCATCCACTTGAGGGAAATTTGCTACTGTCCTACAAAACTCTGCGCTTGGAGGCCCAACACGAGTCTACAAGAACAAGTTGTGTAGTAGACATCAAGCTTTTTTCTGGCGCTGTTGTCGGGGAGGCTAGGTAAGCGACACTCACACCCCGTCAACGAAGCTCTTTTCTGGCGCCATTGCCGGGGAGGTGAGTGCTTGAAGGTATATCTTTAGATCTTGCAATTGAATCTTTTAGTTTCTTGTTTTATCACTAGTTTGGTTTATAAGAGAAAACTACATAAAAAATGGAATTGAGGTTGCTCATATTATTGATCATCTTTATAATATCTTTCTTGAAAATGATGGAAAGGAAAATTGTTCTCAATTGATAGAAGAAGAATTCAATAGAATGTTTGGTATAAATGATGAGCATGATTGCAATGTTGTTAGTATGATATCTTTGAATATCCATGATGCTAATGATATGCAAAACCATAAGCTTGGGGATGCTATGTTTGATGAAGATGATATTTTTAGTCCCCCAAGATTTGATGTGCAAATTTGTTATAATGATTGCATGCCTCCTATTTATGATGATTATAATGATGAAAGTGGATTTGGAGAGGTCGTGACTTTATTTAGTGATGAATCCACCATTTTGGATGAGGCTTCAATTGACTATGATAACAAAGTTGCTATCGATGATGATTATGGTGATGACATGTATGCTATAAAGAGTAATGATAACCATGAAAATTGTCATCATGATTTTAATTTTCACTCTCATGATAGTTATTTTTTTGAGTTTGCTCCCACTACTATTGATGAGAAGAAATTTGCTTATGTGGAGAGTAATAAGTTTTCTATGCTTTTGTGTCATGAAAAGAATGCTTTATGTGATGGTTATGTTGTTGAATTTCTTCATGATGCTACTGAAAATTATTATGAGGGAGGAACATATGCTTGTAGGATTTGCAATAATATCAAGTTTCCTCTCTCTATGTGTTGAAAATCTTGAAGTTATGTTTGTTTTGCCTTCCTATGCTAGTTGATTCTTGCTCCCAAAAGTTATTTGCTCAAAAAATCCCTATGCATAGGAAGTGGGTTAGGCTTAAATGTGCTTGCCATGTGTTTCATGATGCTCTTGTTATGTTTCAATTCTTATCTTTTATGCGATCATCATTGAAATCTTCATGCCTAGCTAAAAGGCATTAAAGAAAAGCGCTTGTTGGGAGACAACCCAACACTTTTACCTATTGTTTTTGTGTGTTCACATGATTATGATACTGTAGTAATCATGTTTTATTGCTTTTGTTCAATAAAGTGCCAAGTAAAGCCTTTGGGATAGTGTGGATGATAGTTGACTTGAATCTGTGCAAAAATAGAAACTTTTGCGCTCAGTCCAGGAATTTTCAAAATTCACTGGAATGAGATTTTGATCTGAATTTTCTACAGGTGATATATATACAAATTATCTACGTTGTCCTAATTTTTCAGAAGTTTTGGAGTAGCGTAAGTATGGCTGGAGTCCAGATTACTACAGACTGTTCTATTTTTGACAGATTCTGTTTTCAATGCATAGTTTCCTTATTTTCTAGTTTCTAGGGCTTATATTGCTCAATATAAATTGTGGAAATGATATGCTACATTAGGCATTGTGTGGAAACAATTATGAATCTTGTCTTTGACAGTACCAATGTGAAATTGTTTGCTCTTTATCATACTAACCTATCTCACGAAGTTTTGTTAAGTTTTCTGTGATTGAAGTTTTAAAGTTTTGGGTGAGATGTCGATATGAGGAGAATAAGGAGTGACAAGAACCTAAGCTTGGGGATGCCCAAGGCACCCCAAGGTAATATTCAAGGAAGATCCAAGCAACTAAGCTTGGGGATGCCCCGGAAGGCATCCCCTCTTTCGTCTCCAACAATATCAGTAACCTTACTTGAGGCTATATTTTTATTCGTCACATGATATGAGTTTTGCTTGGAGTGTCATTTTATTTTGTTTTTATTTGCTTGCTGTTATTTAGAATACTGTTTTGCATCTTTTATTTCAATAAAAATGTCAAGTATAGCCTTTGTCATGCTTATTTTGCAAGTCTACTTGTTGCTGTTAGAAAACAGAAAGTTTATCAGTGTTGCAAAAATTCCCCAGAAAAGTCAGAATGTGATAAAATGTTGAAAGTTTTTGCACAATAAGCTCTGATAAATTTTCTACAGTGTGTTAAAATTTCAGAATTTTTTAAGTTGAATAAGTATGATGAATCTTGCATTCTTTACAGACTGTACTGTTTTGGCAGATTGCTGTTATGGTTGCACTGTTTGCATATGTTTTCTTGTTTAATGATTCTATTTGAGGATAGGAGTATTAAATATGCAGAGGCATATAGTATGCAATGTTAAATAATAATTTTAGTGACTTGCTACAGTAGAGAATGATAAGTTTTGCATGGATTTATACTAAATTATCTCACGACTTCTTGTTAAGTTTTGTGTGGATGAAGTTTTTGAGATTCAGGGAAACCGTGATATGAGAGGAATTAAGGAGACACAAAAGCTCAACCTTGGGGATTCCCAAGGCATCCCAAGTTAATATTCCAAGAAGTCTCAAACATATAAGCTTGGGGATGCCCCGGTAGGCATCCCACCTTTCTTCACCAACAATTGTCGGTTAGTATCGGTTGATCCTAAGTTTTTGCTTCTTCACATGAGTTGTGCTATTCTTGGAATGTCATCTTGTTTTTTTCTTGCTGTTTTAATAAAATACTTAGATCTGAAAGTTTTATATAAGAGAGAGTCCTCACATAGCTATTTATTTACTTAACTACTCGATTGATCTTCACTTATATCTTTTGGAGTAGCTTGTCATTTACTCTTGTGCTTCACTTATATCCTATGAGTAAATTGTTGAATGAATTGAATATCATGAAGTTGAAATTAGATGTTCATATCTTGCCTAGTGGTAGCTTCACATTGGGTTTTGAAAGTGAAATCTTTTGAAGCTTGACAATAACAATATTGGTCATACAAGCAATTCATGAATGATTAGTAGAAGGAACCGAACTTTCACATGCAAATACACTATCTTGGAAATCTTTTGTGATTGTGATCCCCATCAAAATGTTATATGCCAAAATTGTTGACGTTGGACAAGGAAGACAACGCAATGATTTATGTTTGTTCATATTCACATAGAAGTTATATTGTCATAGATCCTTCAACATGTGGTGCTTGTTCCCCATCTTTGCTAGCCAAAAATTCCACACCAAGTAGAGATACTACTTGTGCATCCAAAAACCCTTAAACCCAAATCTTATTTTCAAGAGTCCACCATACCTGCCTAAAGATTGAGTAAGATCCTTCAAGTAAGTTGTCATCGGGGCAATAAGGCAATAAAAATTGCTTCTAAAAGTGTGAAATCATTTAGTGTAAGAGAAAATTGAGCGTTGTATGAACTTGTGATGGTAAAGAATAAAAGCGACATACTTCATAATAAAGGTTGCCATCACAAGGGGCAATATAACGTGACGTTCTTTTGCACTAAGGGGTTGAGCATACAAACAAATAAGCACATGACAACCTCTGCTTCCCTCTGCGAAGGGCCTATCTTTTACTTTTATGTATTTACTTTCATTAAAGAGTCAAAGTTTTTCTCTCTATTCCTTTTTATTTTTCTCCCTTGGCAAGCATTATGTGGCGAGGAAAGATCTAGGCACATATATCCAGTGGATATGGGTAGCATGAGTTATTATTTTTGACATCACCCTTGAGGTGAATACGTTGGAAGGCGAAATTATAAGCCCCTATCTTTCTATGTGTCTGGTTGAAACGTTTTGCTCATGTGTATGCGGTGAGTGTTAGCAATCATAGAAGACTATATGATGGTTGAGTATGTGGACGTCTTACTTAGACTTTGTTGAATAAGTTAAATTGCAATTGCTTGGTGACTGACAACATAGGTTGTTGAGTTTCAAGAGAATTCATTGTTTGAACCTTAACATGTGAATTGGTTGCTACTCTGTCATGATGTAACATCCCAATTTTCAATTTGGATGTTATACATAGGTCATCATATGCATATCATATTTTATCAGCATTTTGGTTGTGATCCTAGGAATCTTAAGAAACTTAAGGACCCAAGGAGAGAGTTGGGGATTTCATTTTTTTTTCATATTTGAAATTTCTCTCAAATTTGAAAAGAGGATCAATTTGGTTTTAATATTTTTTCTCTCCAAATATTTCTAATATTCAAAAAAATAAAAGAGAGAAGATAATATGACTTCTTAAAAAAGAGGAATGTTGGGGGAAAAACTTTAAAATCAAATATATGTCTTATTTGGATTTTTATTGCTATTTTATTTGAATTAGAAAAAAAATGCATTTTTGAAAATTGCATCTTAGGCCAGAAAAATGTTCACTTTGTTCTAAATATTTTATTTAGATGGTGAAAATTGTTTTTGGCATTTTTAGACTTTTTTATATTTTATTAGGATTTTTCTTCGGCGGAATTTTATTTAAAAAAAAAATCTTTTCGGGCCGACCGAACTGGGCCGCACTGTAACATCCCAAATTTTCAATTTGGAATGTTATACATAGATCATCATTGCATATCATGTTTTGTTGCATTTTGACAAATCCTCGATAATCCTAAGCAACTCAAGGACCCGCGGAGAGAGTTGGGGATTTCTCGAATTTTCAAATTTGATTTTTTCAAACGAGGATTGTGGTTTTAATTATTTTTCTCTCCGGAAAAAATATATTTCATTTTAAATAAACGAGAGGAGAAAATATGACTTCTCCAAAACAAATGAAATACTGGAGGAAAAATGTTAAAAACATTATTTGGAATTTATTTGGATTTTATTTGCAATTTTTATTGCATTAAAAATATTGCATGTTTTCAAAATATTTATTTTTGATTTTAAAAATGTTCACCCTATTCTAGATTTTCTAACTAGACGGGGAAAATTTATTTCATATTTTCCTGATTTTTATTTATTTTTTACGTATTATTTTCCGTAGAACTTATTTAAAAAAAAAGAACCGCCCGCGCGCCGACTGGGCCAAAGGCCCAGCCGACGGCCCGCCTCGCGCCTCTCCTCTTCCCACATAGGAGCTCATTGCCGGAGTCCGTCCCGGGCACGGGAGCCGCCGCCGCCTCGGGTGCCCCCTTGCCCAAGCCGCCGCACACCCCCCTCCTTAAATACCGCGCCCCCCTCTCTTTCCTCACCTCGAGCCGCCGCCGGAGCCCCTCATCGCTGCCGCCGTAACACGCCCGCCGCCGCCGCCGTTTGCCTCACCGCCGCCGCCGGGAGCCGCCGGAGCCGCCGCCCTCGCACCCCCTCCCCGAGCCCCGAGCCCCGCCGCCAAGCCCCGCCGCCGGAGCCCCTCGCCGGAGCCCGCCGTCGAGGTACTGCCGCCGCCCGTTCCCGTCGTTGCCGGTTTTCTGTAAAAAAAAACCCCTTCGTTAAAAAAAAGAAAACCCTAGATTGGTTTTTTTCGGTTTTATTATTTTACGAGCGTTCACCGAATCGTTCGTTTTAACGAACACGTTCGTCGTTTTTTCTCTGTTAACGAACATCCGTTCGTCCGTTTTTCTTTTTTGTCGGATTTTTTCTGCGATTTTCCCAGATTCGATTTCTGATCGAATCTTCGATTCTGTTTAACTTCTCGCTCGTTTATTGGAATCAGGCGATTCAAGCGCCTAGAGTTTCGTCTCGAAATTCTCTTTCCGTTTAACCTACTCAAACAAGTTTTTGCTACAGTAAAATTTGACCTAGATCCAGATTAGCAAACGAAGTTTGTTTCTTTCGCCGTTTGACTTTCGTTGCTTCTTTCGAGTTGATTCTTTTTGCAAACCGGAGTTCTTAAGTTGAACTTTCTGGTTGGATCTTTCATTCGAGTTTTACCTGTGCATTAGATGAGTACTGATTGTATGCTTGTTTGTTTGCGATAGAGTACCCGGAGTGTGCCGCTTGTTACTTCGACTCGCTAGGTTTTGCGGATCATCAGCAAGGCAAGTAACACTTTGATCATACCCCGTTCATACCCAGTTTTTATTGCATTAGATCTATTCCTCAAACATTGCATGATTAGGATCTAATTAAACTGTGGGTATTGGGGAGTAGTTGAGGTAGTACCTATTACCAGTTTCTTTATCAAACCCTTGGGAGTTACTTCTACGTTGCTTTTATTATTGCCATGCTATGCTCGTAGACGTGGATTGGGTTTGAGTGAATTCCATGACAGATGTGAGATTGTTAATAATGGTTCAACTTAAGGTGGCAACTAAAACTCACATCTGGGTGGATTGAGGCACCTGGAGAACCCAGTGTTGTCTGTATGTATAAGGTCCGCCACCCAGGCTCAAAGGGATCATAAGATTATTCATGCTAGAAACTTCCGTGTGCAGCCACAAGCTATTATGGGCTCTAGCATAGCTGAGCAGGTTACAGGATCTCTTGAAGAGGTGGACTAGCAGATGTAGGGGAAAGTAGGTGTACCGGTCCATCCAGAGTAAAGAGTGATTGTTTCTGAAAGACTGTGTCTCGGTCATCCGTTTCTCAAACACCATGCAGTGCGAGAATCAAGCGGAGGCGATCGAGTCTTGTGGGGAAAAGTGCGCAAACCTCTGCAGAGTGTACAAACTAATCATGGTTAGCCGTGTCCCCGGTTATGGACAACTTGAGTATCTAGTACCTGGATTATCGATTGAATCTCATCACCGTGATACTTCTAATTAATTTTGTTGGGTTAATGATGACACTTAATTGGGATTGAGTTGGAGGTACCTTCTCAATGTTTCAACCACCATGATAGTTAAATAAAATTTATTCCTTTGAAGTAGGATAAAATTGGCTTTTCGCAAAACTGTAACCATAGAGCTTTCCACCAGCCATAAATGCATATAGTATAGCATAATTATTGTTCATTGTTCTCTATGTGTTACATTGCCAGCATATTCTATGTGCTGACCCGTTTTCGGGCTGCAACGTTTCATGTTGCAGACTTTTCAGACGATGAGTAAGATGCCTTAGGTCGTGGTCTTATACTCAGTGATGCCGCTGGAGTTGATGGACTCACTTATCTTCCAAGTCTTCCGCTGTTATCGTTGTTAGATGGCCTTAAGCCATGTTTATCATACTTAATCTCTTCGGAGATATTCGATGTAATAAGTGTGTGATTGCTACTCTGGTATAAATCCTCCATTTGTACTGTGCGTGTCAGCATTACTGATCCAGGGATGACACTGGTGCACAGCAGCACAGGCCATTTGAGGTCTGGTCGCTACAAAGGTGGTATCAGAGCACACGCTGACTGTAGGACACGACCACTAAGCTTAAGCCCTAGAAAACTTCTCTCTTCTCATTTCTGGCCCCTCTCCACTTTCTACTCTTTTAGGAATGGCGAATGCAAGGAGCAAGTTCATGCAACCAGATGAAGCCACGCCGTTTGGTCGACATTTGAAGGAAGTCACCAAGTACTTGAACATAGGAATACCAAGCATCACCGGAACCTACAACGCCACATTACCTGAAGAGGAGAGCTGGAAGATTCAAGTTATCATTCTAGGAAGGATGTTGAGTGCCATGAGATTAGTTTTTGAAGCACCAACTTAGAGTTTAGGGAAGAGCATGGCCGCACACATCGCCATGGGACGCATTGGAGAAGTCTATCACCAGGAGCTTAAGGATACAATTTACCAAATTTGTGGACGTCGAGACGCACAATGGGAGATGATCAAGACCAAGAAGGATGGATCAATTGCAGCTTTCATCCAGGAGCAGAACCAACATATTCGTCGCCAGGAGAACCAGATGTGCACGGACAAGGAAGAACTGAAGAAGGCATTCACGAAGATCAAGGAACTCCAAGAAGAAATCAAGACTACACGCGAAGATTACTTGGAGGAAATCAACGCACTAGTAGGGAAGATTGACGACCTGGAGAATAAGGTTGGAGCTTTCGTGGGAAATCCAGTGCCAAAAGCAGAAGTCGACAAATGCACTTGTCCGGATAACTACATCATCATCGACGACACCGACTCGGAACCAAGTGAAGACGAATGGATTGATGAAGCTGGAGCAGACATCATGGAGTCTTCCATGGATCAGAATTTCTAGTAGACCACCATATCAGTAGTAGTTTTCCCCCATTTAATAGTATAGTTCAAGCACTTTGTAACGCTAGTTAGATCGATTGTTTTGCCTTGTTTGGATTGATTGAGTGATATTGATTGAATTTGTCTCATGAGCATATGGGTAGTGTTTTCCCTCTAGACCTCATTCTATTCTTAACTCTCATCTCTTCTAAACCTATCAGATGCCTCCGAGACGCGACACCGGATTTGTTTTCCCGCCAGAGATCACCCAGTTGATTCAGCAACAGAATGCCCTGATGCAAGTGTTAGTTCAGAACCAAGGCAACAACAACAACAACAACCCACCGCCACCACCACCTGTTGATCACTTAGCCCGTTTCTTAAGGCTAAACCCGCCGGTGTTTTCCAGTAGCACCGAGCCGATTGTAGCAGATGATTGGCTCCGCAAAGTTGGAAGGGAGTTGACCACTGCAGGATGCATAGATGCGGAAAGAGTGCGTTTTGCCGCACATCAGCTTGATGGACCCACAACATCATGGTGGGAGAATTACACAGCCACGCACCCTATTGACACTGTCACATGGGACCAGTTTCAGCAAGCTTTCCGTACAGCTCATGTTTCAGCAGGAGCTATGGCTATGAAGAAGCGTGAGTTTCGTAACCTACGCCAAGGAGGACGCACCGTAGGCCAGTATGTGGAGGAATTCAGTAAGTTAGCACGTTATGCACCAGATGACGTTGCTACAGATGCAGCCAAGAAGGAGAAGTTTCTGGAAGGATTGAATGATGAACTGAGTATGCAGTTGATGGTAGCAACTTTCAACAACTACCAGGAGCTGGTAGATAGAGCTCTCATGATTGAAGGGAAGCATCAGCAGATTGAAAACCGCAAGAGGAAGTATGACAAGGGAAGTACAATTCTGGAGCCCAGCAGAAGCCATGATTTACCCCGAAGCCGGGAGGACAGTTTCAGCATACCCATGGAGGAGGTAGTTCGCATAACCATAATGGCTCCAAGAATGGTAATGGGAATGGAGGAGGAAACGGACAGAACCGCACCAACCCATCTACCCCAAGCAAGAGAGATCTAAGTCACATTACTTGTTTCAAGTGCCAAAAGCCGGGACATTATGCTACTGATTGTCTCGAAGCCCAAAATGGAAATGGCAATGGAAGCTCTGGGAAGAAGCCGAACCCGTTCAACAAAGGACATGTGAACCACGTGAGCGTGGAGGAGGTTGAAGCTCAGCCTGATGCAGTAATAGGTAAGTTTTTGGTTAAGTCATTTACTGCAACCGTTCTTTTCGATACTGGTGCATCGCATTCATACATATCAAGGGGATTCGTAAACAAGTTTAAGATGTCCACCCAAGTTCTCAAAAGCCCTATGTTAGTAACCTCGCCAGGAGCAGAGTATATGGCCACCCAAGGATGTTTTCAGATACCATTGGCCATTGGTAGGCATGTTTTCCCCTCAGACCTCATTGTTTTGGAATCGCAAGGTTTGGATGTGATTTTGGGAATGGATTGGCTATCGTTGTATGGAGGAAACATCGATTGTGCCAGCAAGACGATTTTGCTCACCACCCCAAAGGGAAAAAGGATCAAGCATGTATCCCGGCAGATGCCGAAGAGGACTCAAGTGAATTCCTTATCAGGAGTTGTACAGGAGGAAGTACCAGTGGTGAAGGATTATCCGGATGTATTTCCAGAAGAGTTGCCAGGCATGCCACCAGATAGAGACATTGAGTTCTTGATTGAACTTTTGCCAGGCACAGGGCCAATATCTAAGAGACCGTACAGGATGCCCGCAAAGGATTTGGAGGAAATTAAGAAGCAGATCAAGGAGTTACTGGATAAAGGCTATATTCGCCCAAGTTCGTCACCTTGAGGATCACCAGTACTTCTAGTGGAGAAGAAAGACGGATCACTAAGGATGGTTGTTGACTACCGAGGATTGAATGAAGTGACCATCAAAAACAAGTACTCACTGCCGATGATCAATGATTTGTTTGACCGCTTGCAAGGAGCTAAAGTATTTTCCAAGATCGATCTATGATCAGGATACCATCAGTTAAAGATTCGAGAGCAGGATATACCCAAGACGGCATTTACCACCAGATATGGATTGTATGAGTATACCGTTATGTCATTTGGACTGACTAACGCACCGGCCTATTTCATGAACCTGATGAACAAAGTGTTTATGGAGTTTTTGGATAAGTTCGTCGTGGTGTTCATTGATGATATTTTAATCTTTTCCAAGGATGAAGAAGAGCATGAGGAGCATTTGCGATTGGTACTTGAGAAGCTCAGAGAACATCAGTTGTATGCCAAGTTCAGTAAGTGTGAGTTTTGGTTGAAGGAAGTTGGATTCCTTGGACATGTTATTTCTGGAGAAGGAATAGCAGTAGACCCTGCCAAGGTTGACACAGTGACCAGTTGAGAATCACCCACGACAGTTGGATAAATCCGGAGTTTTCTTGGACTTGCAGGATACTACCGGAGATTCATCGAGAATTTCTCAAAGATTGCTAAGCCCATGACTGAGCTATTGAAGAAGGACACTAAATTCAATTGGACTGAGGAATGAGAAGCTAGTTTCCAAGAGTTGAAGAAACGATTGGTTACCTCACCAGTGTTGATTCTGCCAGATCAACGCAAGGATTATGAAGTTTATTGCGACGCTTCTCGTCGAGGGCTTGGAGCAGTGCTTATGCAGGAAGGAAGAGTTGTGTCGTATGCTTCACGACAAATTAAACCCCATGAGAAGAATTATGCTACGCATGATTTGGAATTAGCAGCCGTGGTGCATGCATTGAAAACATGGAGACATTTTCTCATCGGAAACCATTGTGAGGTGTACACGGATCACAAGAGTTTGAAGTACATTTTCACGCAGAAGGAGTTAAATCTCAGACAGAGAAGATGGTTGGAGCTCATTAAAGATTATGATATGAGATTGCATTATCACCCTGGAAAGGCTAACGTAGTAGCAGACGCGTTGAGCCGCAAGAGTCATGTCAACACCCTCATGACAGGAGATTTACCTCAGGAGTTAGCCGAGGACCTTCGCAAGCTATGTTTGGAGATAGTCCCTAGAGGCTATTTAGCGTCATTGGATATTCAGTCTACCTTGATGGAAAGGATCAGGGAAGCTCAAAAAACAGACAAGGAGATTGAAGAGATAAAGGAGAAGATGAGCAAAGGAAAAGCCAAGGGATTTCGTGAGGATGAGCACGATACCTTATGGTTCGAGGACCGCGTATATGTACCAAATGATCCGGAGATCAGGAAGTTGATTTTGCAAGAAGCCCATGATTCACCGTACTCGATTCACCCAGGGAATACCAAGATGTATTTGGATTTGAAGAATACTTTCTGGTGGACCGGAATGAAAAAGGATATTGCGGAGTATGTAGCAGTTTGTGATGTATGTCAGAGAGTGAAGGCAGAGCATCAGAAGCCAGCAGGATTGCTACAGCCATTGCCGATACCCGAATGGAAGTGGGATAAAATAGGCATGGATTTTATCACGGGATTACCCAGGACTCGTTCAGGCTATGACTCGATATGGGTTGTAGTCGATCGTTTGACGAAAGTGGCTCATTTCATTCCAGTGAAGACCACTTACACCAGTGCTAAGTTGGCAAAGATATACATGACCAGGATCGTATGTTTGCATGGAGTTCCGAGGACCATTGTATCAGACAGAGGAACCCAATTTACCTCGAAGTTTTGGAAGCAGTTACATGAAACATTGGGAACCAGGCTGGAATTTAGTACAGCTTTTCACCCACAGACAGATGGACAGACCGAGAGAGTCAACCAGAATTTGGAGGACATGTTGAGAGCATGTGCACTAGATTATGGATCTAGTTGGGACGACAATTTGCCATATGCGGAGTTTTCATATAACAACAGTTATAAAACCAGTTTGAAGATGGCCCCTTTCGAAGCTTTGTACGGAAGGAGGTGTAGAACACCGTTGTTATGGGACGAAGTTGGAGATCGTGAGTTGTTTGGACCAGATTTGATTAAGGAGTCTGAACAGAAAGTGAGGTTGATTCGCGATAGGCTCAAGGTAGCCCAGTCCAGGCAGAAGAGTTATGCTGATTCTAAACGAAAGGAGACAGTTCACGAAGTTGGAGACAGAGTGTATCTTCGAGTATCACCACTTCGAGGAGTGAAGCGTTTTGGAGTTAAAGGAAAGTTAGTGCCCCGTTTTATCGGACCATACAGAGTATTGGAACGTATGGGAGAAGTTGCTTACAAGTTGGAATTGCCCGAAGGATTGTCTGGAGTACATGATGTATTTCATGTTTCTCAGTTGAAGAAGTGCCACGCAGAAATGGCTGAGATACCGCTGAGAGATACTATGCCACTGGAAGCAATTCAGTTGGAAAGTGATTTGACCTATGAGGAGAAGCCGGTTAAGATTCTCGAATATGCCAGCCGAGTTACCCGCAGCAAGGTTATCAAGTTTTGCAAAGTTCAGTGGAGTCACCACACAGAAGATGAAGCCACCTGGGAGCGAGAGGAAGATCTACGGAAAAACCACTCCCACCTGTTTTCTAGCCAACCCGAATCTCGAGGGCGAGATTCATCTTAAGGGGGGTAGGTTTGTAACATCCCAAATTTTCAATTTGGAATGTTATACATAGATCATCATTGCATATCATGTTTTGTTGCATTTTGACAAATCCTCGATAATCCTAAGCAACTCAAGGACCCTCGGAGAGAGTTGGGGATTTCTCGAATTTTCGAATTTGATTTTTTCAAACGAGGATTGTGGTTTTAATTATTTTTCTCTCCGGAAAAAAATATATTTCATTTTAAATAAACGAGAGGAGAAAATATGACTTCTCCAAAACAAATGAAATACTGGAGGAAAAATGTTAAAAACATTATTTGGATTTTATTTGCAATTTTTATTGCATTAAAAATATTGCATGTTTTCAAAGTATTTATTTTTGATTTAAAAAATGTTCACCCTATTCTAGATTTTCTAACTAGACGGGGAAAATTTATTTCATATTTTTCTGATATTTATTTATTTTTTTACGTATTATTTTCCGCGGAACTTATTTAAAAAAAAAGAACCGCCCGCGCGCCGACTGGGCCAAAGGCCCAGCCGACGGCCCGCCTCGCGCCTCTCCTCTTCCCGCACGGGAGCTCGCCGCCGGAGTCCGTCCCGGGCACGGGAGCCGCCGCCGCCTCGGGTGCCCCCTTGCCCAAGCCGCCGCACACCCCCCCTCCTTAAATACCGCCCCCCTCTCTTTCCTCACCTCGAGCCGCCGCCGGGGCCCCTCATCGCTGCCGCCGTAACACGCCCGCCGCCGCCGCCGTTTGCCTCACCGCCGCCGCCGGGAGCTGCCGGAGCCGCCGCCCTCGCACCCCCTCCCCGAGCCCCGCCGCCAAGCCCCGCCGCCGGAGCCCCTCACCGGAGCCCGCCGTCGAGGTACTGCCGCCGCCCGTTCCCGTCGTTGCCGGTTTTCTGTAAAAAAACCCCTTCGTTAAAAAAAAGAAAACCCTAGATCGGTTTTTTTCGGTTTTATTATTTTACGAGCGTTCACCGAACCGTTCGTTTTAACGAACACGTTCGTCGGTTTTTCTCTGTTAACGAACGTCCGTTCTTTAACCGTTCGTCCGTTTTTCTTTTTCGTCGGATTTTTTCTGCGATTTTCTCAGATTCGATTTCTGATCGAATCTTCGATTCTGTTTAACTTCTCGCTCGTTTATCGGAATCAGGCGATTCAAGCGCCTAGAGTTTCGTCTCGAAATTCTCTTTCCGTTTAACCTACTCAAACAAGTTTTTGCTACAGTAAAATTTGACCTAGATCCAGATTAGCAAAGGAAGTTTCTTTCTTTCGCTGTTTGACTTTCGTTGCTTCTTTCGAGTTGATTCTTTTTGCAAACCGGAGTTCTTAAGTTGAACTTTCTGGTTGGATCTTTCATTCGAGTTTTACCTGTGCATTAGATGAGTACTGATTGTATGCTTGTTTATTTGCGATAGAGTACCCGGAGTGTGCCACTTGTTACTTCGACTCGCTAGGTTTTGCGGATCATCAGCAAGGCAAGTAACACTTTGATCATACCCCGTTCATACCCAGTTTTTATTGCATTAGATCTATTCCTCAAACATTGCATGATTAGGATCTAATTAAACTGTGGGTATTGGGGAGTAGTTGAGGTAGTACCTATTACCAGTTTCTTTATCAAACCCTTGGGAGTTACTTCTACGTTGCTTTTATTATTTCCATGCTATGCTCGTAGACGTGGATTGGGTTTGAGTGAATTCCATGACAGATGTGAGATTGTTAATAATGGTTCAACTTAAGGTGGCAACTAAAACTCACATCTGGGTGGATTGAGGCACCTGGAGAACCCAGTGTTGTCTGTATGTATAAGGTCCGCCACCCAGGCTCAAAGGGATCATAAGATTATTCATGCTAGAAACTTCCGTGTGCAGCCACAAGCTATTATGGGCTCTAGCATAGCTGAGCAGGTTACAGGATCTCTTGAAGAGGTGGACTAGCAGATGTAGGGGAAAGTAGGTGTACCGGTCCATCCAGAGTAAAGAGTGATTGTTTCTGAAAGACTGTGTCTCGGTCATCCGTTTCTCAAACACCATGCAGTGCGAGAATCAAGCGGAGGCGATCGAGTCTTGTGGGGAAAAGTGCGCAAACCTCTGTAGAGTGTACAAACTAATCATGGTTAGCCGTGTCCCCGGTTATGTACAACTTGAGTATCTAGTACCTGGATTATCGATTGAATCTCATCACCGTGATACTTCTAATTAATTTTGTTGGGTTAATGATGACACTTAATTGGGATTGAGTTGGAGGTACCTTCTCAATGTTTCAACCACCATGATAGTTAAATAAAATTTATTCCTTTGAAGTAGGATAAAATTGGCTTTTCGCAAAACTGTAACCATAGAGCTTTCCACCAGCCATAAATGCATATAGTATAGCATAATTATTGTTCATTGTTCTCTATGTGTTACATTGCCAGCATATTCTATGTGCTGACCCGTTTTCGGGCTGCAACGTTTCATGTTGCAGACTTTTCAGACGATGAGTAAGATGCCTTAGGTCGTGGTCTTATACTCAGTGATGCCGCTGGAGTTGATGGACTCACTTATCTTCCAAGTCTTCCGCTGTTATCGTTGTTAGATGGCCTTAAGCCATGTTATCATACTTAATCTCTTCGGAGATATTCGATGTAATAAGTGTGTGATTGCTACTCTGGTATAAATCCTCCATTTGTACTGTGCATGTCAGCATTACTGATCCAGGGATGACACTGGTGCACAGCAGCACAGGCCATTTGAGGTCTGGTCGCTACACGCACCCAGCCCAGCCGGCCCAAGTCACCGCCGCCTCCTCTTCCCTCACGCGCGAGGAGTCCACGCCACCGCCGCTGGACGAATCCGGTCGGGGCACGCCTCCCGAGGCCGACCCCGACCCGACGCCCCTCCTCCAAGCCGAAGCCCCCCCGGGCCTTTAAATAGGGTCGAGGCCCGCCAACTCCTCCCCATCGAGCCGCCGCCAGCGCCCCAAGTAGTAGCAGCAGCACCCCGCCGCCTGCCGCGCCGCTCGCCGCCGCCCGCTAGCGCCGCCCGTTCGCCGACGCCGCCGCCGCTCGCGCCGCCTCGCCGGGATCCCTCCGCCGTTGACCCGCCGTTTTCGTCGTGAACCGGTAAAAACCGCCGCAGGTTTTTTCAGTTTTAGATCTAGATCGGTTTTATTTTAGGGTTAGGGTCTTCTCGGTTTTTGTCGATTTTTCCGATCGGCTCTATTAAGCGAACATTTACCCGAACGTCTCTGTTCGCGAACGTTTTCATTCGTTTGTCTCTTTTAGCGAAAGTTCGTTCGATAGCGTTTTTCTTTTTATTTTATTTTCGGCCAGGGACCTATTCGCGATTATTTTTATCACAGATTAGCCCCTGATCTTCTCTCGGAGCAGCCAACCAGCTAGTGGTTGTAGGGGGCGGCTATTTATAGCGTAGGGAGCAGCCTGACATGA
Source organism: Aegilops tauschii subsp. strangulata (assembly GCF_002575655.3). Taxonomy (NCBI): domain Eukaryota; kingdom Viridiplantae; phylum Streptophyta; class Magnoliopsida; order Poales; family Poaceae; genus Aegilops; species Aegilops tauschii. Next base: position 397,791,992 of record NC_053040.3, on the reverse strand, counting down.
TAAGACATAAATTCCCTTCAATGATACGACTGTTAGGTGGGTAGATATTTTGGGACAGCTAGCGCGTAGCACAACAGTGGTCGGAAATTTGACTATCAAATTCCTCAGGGCTGTCATGTTCCTCACTTGTAGGCAATCCGCACTGGCAAATTCCTAACTCCTCACTCAGAACAAATTCCTCAGAGACCAGAAGAACTTCGTCTCTGTCACTGAAGAAATTGACTGAACTGTATGAGATTTCCAATGGCTTCACTCGAAAGGATTGGTAGGTGTAGGATTTTGAGTTGAGAATCACTTGGAAATTTTTCCTTAGTATTTCCTCGACCCCCTTTAACAGTACGGTGTTTCCTATGACTCAAGAAAGAGAAAATGAAACTACGAACACAAAAGTCTTCATGCTTCATGTTCCTCGCATGAAATCCAAGTCTTCAAGGTCACACCAATTTCTTTACTTTCAAAGTCTTCAGAAAGTCTTCAGAAATCCAAAGTCTTCAGTCGAAGACATTCATTTTTAGTGGTCGACTTTCTCTGTAAATATCAAACTCCTCATAGACTTATAGACCTGTGTACACTCACAAACACATTAGTCCCTTAACCTATAAGTCTTCAATACACCAAAATCACTAAGGGGCACTAGATGCACTTACAATCTCCCCCTTTTTGGTGATTGGTGACAATATAGGTTAAGTTTTCAACGGGGATAAAACATATGAAGTGTAATTACTGATATTGAGGAATTTGAAGCAAGATATAGAAGAACTCCCCCTGAAGATGTGCGTAGTGAGGAATTTGCTTTTGAAGAAATGCACAGTTGCAGAGTAGAATCATGGAGATCTCCCCCTATATCTTGTAATTCATGCATGCATTTGACATATAATATGAAGAATTTGAAATGCATGATGAAATATGGTGACTGATGTAATTCAGCATGCGTGCATTAACATATATGAGGAATAAGCATGCAGAAGAACACATCAAAAGTATCAGACCACCATAGGGTTTAAGTTTACAACTCGACCCAGCAAAGTCTTCAAAAGAATGAGAGTTGTAACTTAGAAAAAAACGCCCATATATGTCGACCCGCTTGAAGACTAACTCAAATTTCTCCCCCTTCGTCATCGAATGACCAAAAGGATTGAAAAATGAGGAGTGACGCCCCTGAAGAATATCATGATGATGGAGGAGCGCCAGCGTTGTTGGGGTCGGTTGTTGTAGTAGGGCCTGCCGCAGTGTCGTCCAAATCTTCATGCTCATCCGTGTCGCGTGATGAAGAATATGAGCTGGCCACCAAGGAGGGAACTTTGACTTTCTTGAATTTCTTCGCGGGTGGCCAAGACCAGTCAAAGTCCTGCTTGAGACCCATTTGCTTCAGATCTTCTTCACCATAAAGATGTGACAGAACAGCCCAGGTGCGACCGAAGACTTCATGGAGGTAGTAATGGTTTTTCTTCACCGCATTGTGTGTAGCAGTCATGTTGTGAAGAATAGAACCAAACTAACGCTTAACCCATTTGTGGTTGCGATCGACCTTCTGGTGAAGACTGAGGAGAAGCTCATGATCAGTCATCACCCTTGGAGCTGTGCCTTGAGGATTTTGCTTTGAGGCATTGGCGGCAGAGTCATGAGTGACAGAGTCATCATTGGTGGAGTAAGATGCAGCTTTGCGGAATTGACCATCCAATGGACAAATGCCTTCATCAATAACAGCAGTGGCCTTGCCCTTTTCATAAGTTGAAGAATATGTCCGTTTGAGGACTTCAATGGGGGGCAAGTAGCTGAGGTGATTCTGAAAGTCAGCCTTGTAGTTGAGTGAAGACCTTGTTCTGGGGAATCTCATAATTCAAGGAGCGTAAGGCTTCAGCTCAAATGGAGATAGTGCAACATTGGCCAGAGTCCTCATGAAGAAATCATGGTAGTTGACAGGATCGCCATGAATGATGTTGAAAAGCAGATTCTTCATGATGCCAACGACTTCTTCATCATTCGAGTCGTGGCCTTTGATTGGAGTCAATCTCTTCGTCAGAATGCGATAGACAGTCCGAGGCACATACTGCAATTCCTTCACGAGGAATTTGGTCCTTGGGGCTTGACTGGGCTTCAACGGCTTCATCAACACTTGCATGTAGTGATCTGTAAGCTCAGGTTCATGGTATATACAACGAGCACCTTCAAGGGAAGGACTAACAGGCAGGGCATGAAGCAATTCAGAGGCCGGTGCTTTGAAGTGAGTATTTTCTGTCATCCAGTCCAACACCCAAGAGTTCACATCTTCAGCATTTCCTGTGATGTGCAGCGTTGCATAGAACTGAAGAATTAGCTCTTCATTCCAATCAACAATATCAGTGCAGAAGTTGAGCAGTCCAGCGTCATGAAGAACACTGAGGACAGGCGAGAAGCAAGGCAGTGATTCCATGTCCACGTGAGGAATATGCTCATGGTCGAAGACTTTGTCTTTGTTGAAGAGCAGCGAAGAATAGAAGTTGGCTTGGCTGGCAGTCCAGAAACGCTTCCTTCTAAGACGAGAAGAGTCATATGGGTTGTACTCCGTGAAGAACACGTGCTCGTGGAAGAAGTCATCAGCCTTGAAGTTTTGCTTCTTTGAGAAGGGATCCTTTGGCTTGGGCTAAGGAGTGTCAGTCAATTGCATCACAACCTCAGGAATCGCAATCTCAGGATCCACAGGCTGAGGAATTTCAGTTTCTTCTTCAGTGGCATCCTGGGTCTTCAATTCTTCAGCAGCAATTTCATCAGCACTGGTGGCTGGAATCTCGTCATGAATAGACGGAGTGGGGTGAGGTTCTTCAGAGCCCATTTGAACTTCAGTATGCACTGGGGACTGAGGAATTTGTTGCAAAGGAGTGAACAAGGGAGAATTAGGGTGCTGACTTTCCCAAAAGTCATCATTCATCACAGGTGTTGTGCTCCCAATGTCCACATCCTCATCTTCTTCACTCATTTCTTCAACGCCGGCCTCTTCAGCTGTGAACTGAGGCATGGGCGATGAGACAACTGGGGTTGAAGGGATTGTATCCACTTCAATTTCTTCATCCAACTGCTCTGAAGTAGCAGCAGAAGGAACATCTTCATCAGATCCACTAGGGATCGCATAGTCTTCACCAAAGGGAACGAGTTCCTTTGATGGAATGAATGAGACTGGAACAACATCAATTGGATTCTCAAAAGAGCTGGTCAATTTCTTCATCTTCTTCGGAGCTGAAGATTCTGATGAAGTTGATGCTTTCCTTTTCTTCACTGCTGCACGCTCCGCAGCCTTGGTCTTCTTCGCATCTGATGCAGAAGGAAGAATTGGACTTGGTGTAGGTGTAGGAGGAGCAGAGGAAATTTGTTCATTTTCTTCAGGCACAACTGATGCAGTTGCCCTGGCATGGTCAGTTTCTTCAGACACAGCGGTTGAAGCTTCAGCTGGCCTGACAATTTCTTCAGGTGCAACACTAGTGGTTGCCCTGGCGGTATCATCAGCAGCTGGAATGCAGTCATCAGCCCTGGTACTAGCAGTTTCATCAGCAGCCTGATTTTCATCAGCGTTGCTGGCATGTTCTTCTGTAGGCTGAGCAGATGCCACAGCCTGAGGAATTTCTCATTGTGTTGGGGCTGCAACATTGGAGGTGAGTTTCTCAGTTAACTTCACAAATCTGAACTTGCCAAGCCAGTCAACATAGTAGCGATCAAATTCATCATTTAGATTCTTGATCTCTAATTGCAAGCTACAAGTTCTTCAGGTGAAAGATTCAAAACATTTTGCTTCAGAAAGCGCTCTTTCTTGTACTTTGCTTTCTTCACTTTCCTCCCCTGTTCATACTTCCATTTGTCTTCATCAATGAAGGCAGTCAACACATGACTTTGACCAGGAGTGAGGTTCATTTCAGGCAGAGGTGTGTCGGGGTCCTTATGCCACAAGTCGATGAAGTCAAGGATCAACTTTGGATCCAACATCAATGGCACATTACTACCTTTGGCTCTAGCGGCCCTGTGCTGCCTGTTTCTGATGATTTCAGCGAGTTCTTCATCACCAGCTTCATCGTCATCAGACGGTACTTGGAAGGCGACCTGCTTCTTGTGAGGACTTGGTCGAGAACCTCGTCCAGCAGTGGCCTTAGTCTTCAGCAGAGTGGGGCCAGTTGAAGAATGCAGAGGAGTAGAAGAACTTGCAGAGGCTCCTGAGGCAATAGAGATGCCTGTTGTCCTTTGGCACAAGGCGAGATGCGCTGGTGCTGAGGATTTGGAAGGAGGAGCTGAGGACTTTGGAGGAGCTGGTGCAGCTTGAGGAATTTGCCGTGAGGACTTTGCTGAGGAGCTGGGCCGTGAGGGCATTGCAGATGAGCTTGGCTGTGAGGACTTTGATGTAGAAGCCATGGGCTTGTGTGTGGGCTTCTTTGGCATGGCCTTCTTAGGCTTGTTTGCAGAGGCCTCAACAGCAGCAGCAGCAGAATCTTCATTGAATTTCTTCACCGCTTCTTTTGCCACTTTGGCCAGCTTGGCTTGACGCTTTGCCCATTCCTTTGGAAATTCTTCACCTCTTCTGATGCTAGAGGGATCAGCCACTTGGCCAGGTGCCAATGGAGGTCTTGAACATGGAGGGTGTGCAGCGAATTTCTTCATGTACTTGGGTGTAACATAGCGATATTCCCTCCATTCTCTGGCCCATCTCCTCTCTATCCTCTGGATGCGCACTTTGCGCTCATTTTTGGTCTCCTTGCCATGTTTGGCCTCATCAGGAGTGCAATATTCATCATATATATCCTCAGGGATTTCAAACGCTGTGTTGACTTCCAATTTCTTTCCTCCCTTCTGAGGTTTCTTGCCGTCAGCCATTTTCTTCAGCTGAGGAATTTGAACAATAGAATTCTCTGAAGAGGTGTGCAACTTTTCTTTGAGGAACGCTACAAATGAGTTAAGTTGATGAGAACCTAGAGATTCAGCAACGGACATGTGTACCTGTGAACAGAATATAGTTGCGAAGAATTTGGAGAGGTCATATGCGTTCTCAGAAGTTTTTGCAAATAGAACAAGTTTGAGGAATTTGACCAGATGAGTCTTGAGGAATTTCACTAAGCGTTCATTGACTTAGGTTCCAGAGTTGTATAGATTGAAAATCCACACAACTGAGGAATCTTGAAGAAAAATGTTGCTTAGGGAAACAGATCAAGAACAGATGTTGTGAGAGGTGTTTAGTGTGTGAAGATTTGAAGAATAAACACCTTTTGAAGATTTTGTAGAAAACATCAGAATCAACAAGGGCAGTAAAAGTAACTTTTTTTTACCCTTGACGAAGAACATGACGAACTGTGAGGTGTAGATTTAAAAGTTCGTCAGTTCAGATCTTCCACGCCCTAACTTGGCAGAGGAAGACAGCTACGGCGGCGGCGGAGTGAAGAAATCCGCGGCCGGCGCGATTACGACGACGACGAGGTCGAGGTAGTGAAGCTCTTCCTCACCGGCGACAATGAAAGTAGCGGCAACACTAGGTTTTGAGAGCTCGAGCGAGGGAGCGAGGTCGAGCGGAGTAAAAACAAGGTGAGGAAGTGAGGGGGGTATTTATAGCCGAAGTGAAAAACTGCTCGCCCGAGGAAATTGGATGAACGTGCCCCTGACCCTTCTCATTCGCGTGACATGTGTCACCCACGTCATGCGAGGTCGTGGGTGAATAGATAAGTCCATCATGGAATGTGGAACGGTTTGAGCGGCAAAAGCCGAAAATTCAGATAAGATAATTTTAAAGTTTCGTTCACAAAATCTTCAGCTGACAAGGACACAGTGAAGATTTTGAACGAGTTTCAAATAGAACGCACTTGAAGAATTTGTGAATAGACTGGGTTGAGTTTAGCATAGAGGGGAAGGGGTCCGATCACATTCACTTAGAAGAAACAAACAACTTGAAGAAATAGCAATACGTGAATGCTGTAGAGGACAAAAACTCATATATGTATATATAGCCAATGAAGAACAACAACGGAAAGAGTGAAGACATCTGAAAGTTGAAGAAACTGAACAACTGAGGAATTTCAAAAATTGAAGAAAAATTCAAATTGAAGATTTTCAACTTTTGGTGGTGGCGTGACCCACCGTATAAGAATGATGATTTCAGACACCGCGTACAATTGTCGTAGGGTTCTGAGAATCAAATTCTTCGTTAATTTCTTCACACTTAGAGTGTTAGTCTTCACTGATTGAAGAAAAATGTTTCTTCGTGTGTTGCACATCTAAGTCATCAATTTTGCATAAGTGTTAGGATGTGTGTCCTTTTCAAAGGACATTCGAAGATTCTAGGATATTTAGCTCACACCTCAACTTGCTAAATCTCTTCTCATCCAAGGGATTTGTGAAGATATCGACTAGCTGTTCTTCAGTCTTCACATGCTCAATAGAGATGTCGCCCTTCAACACATGATCACGAAGAAAATGATGACGAATCTGAATGTGCTTTGTCTTCGAGTGCCGAACTGGGTTGTGAGCAATCTTTATGGCACTCTCATTGTCACAGTAGAGAGGCGCATTCTTCATGTTGACGTCGTAGTCCTTGAGGGTTTGCTTCATCCACAGCAATTGAGCACAGTAAGAACCAGCAGCAATGTACTCAGCTTCAGCAGTAGACAGTGATACGCAGTTCTGTTTCTTCGAGGACCAACAGACCAAGGATTGTCCGAGAAAATGGCATGTGCCTGATGTTGACTTGCGGTCCACACGATCACCAGCATAGTCAGAGTCTGAATATCCAATGCGATCAAAAGCCGAGCCCTTGGGATACCATAATCCAAGTGTTGTTGTGTGAGCTAGATATCGAAGAATATGTTTCACAGCCTTATGGTGTGATTCCTTCGGTGTAGCTTGAAATCGGGCACACATGCAAACACTAAGCATAATATCTGGCCTAGATGCACATAAATACAATAGAGAACCAATCATGGAGCGGTATAGCTTTTGATCAAAGTCAATACCATTTTCATCAGTGCATAGATGGCCATTTGTGGGCATAGGGATTTTGACGCCTTTGCAATCTTGCATGCCGAATTTCCTCAGTACATCCTTGAGGTATTTCTCCTGAGATATGAATATGCCATTGCGCTGTTGACGAATTTGAAGACCTAAGAAGAATTTAAATTCTCCCATCATAGACATTTGATATTCTTCACTCATCATATAGGCAAATTCATCACTGTAACGCTGGTCAGTACAACCAAAAATGATATCATCAACATATATTTGGCACACAAACAATTCACCATCATAAGATTTAGTGAAAAGAGTTGGGTCAAGTGAATCGGGTTTGAAGCCTTTCTTCATGAGGAATTCCTTCAAAGTATCATACCACGCCCGAGGGGCCTGCTTGAGGCCATAGAGGGCCTTATTGAGTCTGAAGACTTTGTCAGGATGCTTTGGATCTTCAAAACCTGGGGGTTGAGCAACATATACTTCTTCCTCAAGCTTACCATTGAGGAATGCACTTTTCACATCCATTTGATATAAGATGATATTATGATGGTTAGCATAAGCAAGTAATATGCGAATAGCCTCGAGTCTAGCATCAGGTGCAAAAGTTTCATCGAAATCAATTCCTTCAACCTGTGTGTAGCCTTGAGCTACAAGCCGTGCCTTATTACTCACCACAAGGCCATTTTCATCTTGCTTGTTGCGGTAGATCCACTTTGTGCCAATGATATTGTGCTTGCGAGGATCTAGACATTTGACCAGTTCCCAGACGTTGTTGAGCTCGAATTGATGTAATTCCTCTTACATAGCTTGAATCCACTCAGGCTGAAGAAATGCTTCATCTACCTTAGTGGGCTCTATGATAGAGACGAAAGCAAAGTGCCCACAAAAGTTAGACAAATGTGAAGCTCTTGAGCGTGTGAGAGGACCTGGTATGTTGATGTCGCTGATGATTTTCTCAATCTGCACTTCATTTGCAATGCGAGGATGAGCTGGTAGTCGTTGAGGAATTTGATCAGCATTTTCTTCAGCAACATTTTCCTCAGGTGCATCAACATGATGTTCTTCATGTTCTGGAATGACTTCTTTAGCAGAATCTTCGGTAGGAATGACATCCTCAATAGCCTTGAACTTGATGGATTCCTCAGGTGATTTTTCATCTAGCACAGGAGGTAGGTGCTCTCTTTGTGAGCCATTAGTTTTATCGAACTGCACATCTATAGTTTCAACAACTTTGTGGTGAACGTTGTTGAAGACCCTGTAGGTGTGCGAGTCCTTTCCGTAACCAAGCATAAAACCTTCATGTGCTTTCGGTGCAAATTTAGAATTGTGATGAGGATCTCTAATCCAACATTTAGCACCGAAGACTTTGAAATAACTCACATTCGGTTTCTTGTCAGTGAGGAGTTCATATGCAGAATTCTTGAAGAATTTGTGAAGATATACCCTGTTGATGATGTGGCACACAGTATCAATTGCCTCAATCCAGAAATGACGAGGTGTCTTGTATTCATCAAGCATAGTGCGAGCCATCTCAACAAGAGTCCTGTTCTTGCGCTCCATGACGCCATTCTGCTGAGGAGTATAAGGAGTAGATAACTCATGAGTAATACCAAGTTCATCAAGATAGTCATCAAGACCGGTATTCTTGAACTCAGTTCCATTGTCATTTCTGATGTGCTTGATCTTCACACCAAAGTTGGTTGAAGCCCTCGAGGAAAATCGTTTGAAGATTTCCTACACTTCACGTTTGTAAGTGACAATATGTACCCATGTGTAACGAGAGTAATGATCAACGATAACAAAGCCATATAGAGATGCTTCATTAGTGAATGCAAAGTAATGGTTAGGACCAAAGAGATCCATGTGAAGCAATTCAAATGGTCGAGTGGTATTCATGATAGTCTTCGCTGGATGCTTGGCCTTTGTCATTTTCCAGCTTCACAGGCTCCGCACAAGTGATCCTTGAGGAATTTGACATTCTCAATGCCAATGACATGCTTCTTCTTCGCGAGCATGTGCAAGTTCCTGATGCCAGCATGACCTAGTCGTCGATGCCATAGCCATCCTTCTGAAGCTTTTGCAAGTAGACATATAGCCGGTTGTGGTCCTGTAGAGAAATCAACAATATACAGATCTCCTCTCCTAAAGCCTTTGAAGACTTTGGAATTGTTAGCTTCCATGATCACAACGCAATGATACTTGCCAAAGATAACAACCATATCAAGATCACAAAGCATTAAGACTGACATGAGGTTGTATCCTAAGGACTCGATAAGCATGACTTTGTCCATGTGTCGATCCTTTGAGATCGCAACCTTACCTTGACCCAATACCTTGCTTTTTGCCTTTGTCAGTGAAGATGATATGCTTCAGATGCGATGGAGATAAGGGAACATCCATCAATAGATTCTTGTCACCAGTCATGTGATTCGTACATCCACTATCGAGGACCCACTCAGTGGCTTTGGGTTGATCATCCTGCAGATGAATTAGTGCAACTTACGAACTCATATACTTCATCAGTGAAGAATATGACATCAATTTCATTAGATCGATTTCATCAAGCAATAGAACAGATAAAGCAGTAGGAGGACGTGAGAAATGAGGATTCATTTCTTCATGATTAGACTGCGTCCTTTCAGGCAATTTTCAGGTCTCCAGCAAATTCTTCAGACGTTTAAGCATGTCTGGAGACCTGACCCTGCATAAGAGATTAGTTCTTTTTCTTCACCACCCACATCTGAAGGGGTGGCAAAGAGTTCATCATTCTGCGAGCTCCATAAGAGAAAGGTGACATAGAAGCCATCCCACTTCGTTTCACATAAGAGGAGTTAGGGTAAGCATATGACAAAGCAGAGAAGTTCTTCAAGGACTTATGAACATAATGGTTAGAAGAATAATGCTCATATTCATAGCCCTTAAATCCTCCCTGCGAAACAGAAGTGTTAGCACGATGATGTTCATATGAGTACTTTGATCCTTTTGAGGAATTTGATCCACGTGAGGAATTTGGTCCGTATGAGGACTTGAATCCATATGATGAATTTGGTCCATATGAAGAATTTGATCTGGGGTTCCTATTCTTCACAGGTGGTGTCATGATGACATTCACCTAAAGACTTTCAAGGCACCTTTTGGGAACCCAGATTTTCTTCATAGGGGAACCGTTCCTGCAGTTAGTGCCAACATATCTAGCAAATACTTCACCATTATGATTTTTGAACAGTTTATAGTTGGAGTCAAATGACTCATCAGAAGAATGAGGAGATTCACATGTAAATCCAGATAAAGTAGATGGATCTACTGGAGGTCCCTTTGTAGCAACCCATGAGGTTTTGGGATACTGCTCAGGCTTCCAGTATGTCCCATCGGTATTGAGTTTCCTCTCAAAGGCAATACCCTCTTTCCTAGGGTTCCTGTTGAGGATCTGCTTTTTAAGCACATCACAAAGATCCCGATGCCCTTTGAGACTTTTGTACATGCCTATCATATACAATTCCTTCAGCCTTGCATCATCAGTGATACTAGCAATGTCCTCAGATGAGGAATTAGTGATAGCAGAGGCAGGTGAAGAATTGGTAACATTTGAAGCATTTGAACATTCAGGTGAAGAATTTGCAGATTCACGTTCAATGCACTTCAAACATGGAGGAATAAATTCTTCCTAAGCAGTGCTGATTTGTTGAGCTAGTAATGAATCGTGCTCCTTCTGAAGATCTTCATAACTCACCTTTAGCTTTTCAAGATCTTGCTTTCTTTGAAGAGATTCATAAGAAAGCTTCTCATGATCAGACAAGAGAGTGTTATGATAACTTTGAAGGTTGTCAAACTTAGACTGAAGTCTCTGAAGACTTTCAGCCAAAGCTTTCGACTGATCCATTTCTTCACCCAACATATCGTCACTCTTACCTAGCATGTATTGAACTTTTTCCAAAGCTCTTTGTTGTTTAGTGGCAAGGGAAGCAAGTTTGACATAACTGGGTCCAAATTCATCACCAGCTTCATCATCACTGGATTCGGATAGGTAGCATTCAGTTACCTTAGCACCTTTTGCCATAAGGCATGATGTAGAGGATGATGATTCTGGTTCAAATGTCATAGCTTTGAGTGATTCCTTGAAATCCTCCAACCAAGGATCATGACGAGTTCGATGACCTTCATAGACCTCAGAGAGTCGGTCCCAGATAAGCTTCGCATGGCTGAGATGCATGATATTCCTGAACTGATTTTGAGATAGATAGGAGCAAATGACGTCCTTCGCCGTGAGGTTGAGAAGAGTGTACTTGCGAATGTCATCAACTTCCGCCATCTTGCACAGATCAGTAAGACCAATCTCAGTGATGGTCCACAACTTGCTGTTCATCGCCATGAGGTGCTTCTTCATCATGGCCTTCCACTTGGGATAATCGTGACCGTCAAAGATGGGGCATAACACGGTCTTCATTCCTGCGATCGACATAACTAAAACTCCAGGCGGTTAAACCAAAATCACACAGAACAAGGGAGTACCTTGCTCTGATACCAATTGAAGTGCGTTAAGTCGACTAGAGGGGGGTGAATAGGCAATTTTTATGAATTTTTCACTCAGGAATTTCAGGGTGAGGAAATTCCTTAGCGAAGAACTACTTGCAGCAGAATAAGTACTTAGATGCAAACATAACAGAACATAAGCATGGTCATCATGATGAAATGAAAACACGCACAGAGTATAGAAAGCGTAAACATAGGATAAATAGGATGAAGACAAACAGACTGAAGAAATTGAACTGAGGAAATTGAGAAAGTCTTTAGTCAAAGTCTTCGAACAATTATGGACAAGCACACAACACAGTATGAGGAAATGAAAAAGTTGTGGAAATAGAACTAGTAGGCTTGGTGAAGACAATGATTTGGTAGACCAGTTCCAACTGCTGTGACAGTTGTACGTCTGGTTGGAGCGGCTAGGCATTTAAACCTGAGGACACACAGTGTAACACCCTGGATGTAACTTTCCATATTTGTAACTCCAACTCTTGCCATTTTCGGCTATGTGCTATGATATTCCTTCCGTGGTCGGGTTTTGTCTTTCGTTTTGCATTTTGTTCATGTCATGCATTTCATATCATGTCATCATGTGCATTGCATTTGCATACGTGTTCGTCTCATGCATCCGAGCATTTTCCCCGTTGTCCGTTTTGCAATCCGGCGCTCCCATCTCCTCCGGTGCACCCCTCTTGTTTTCTTTCGTGAGAGGGTGTCAAACGTTCTCGGAATGGACCGAGGCTTGTCAAGTGGCCTTGGTATACCACCCGGAGACCACCGGTCAAGTTTCGTTCCATTTGGAGGTCGTTTGGTACTCCAACGGTTAACCGGGCATCTGCAAAGTCCATTTGTGTGTGCAGAAAAACCCACTCTAAAAACCAGCCCAAAACCCACCAAACTCTCTTCCATGCTCTAGGTCGTTCGATCACGATCGTGTGGGCGAAAACCGCACCTCATTTGGAGTCTCTTAGCTCCCTCTACCTATTTATATGTGACCCTCCCGAAAAACGAACGCAGTCCAAACCCTAACCTCGTCCCTCCGCGCCGCCGGACAAAATCGTCCACCGACGAACACGTCCGTCTTCCCCGCCGCCGCCACGTGTCGCCGCCGCCTTCGCCATCGCCGCCGGCCCGCCCGAGCCCGTGGGGAGCCCTCCCGGCCCGCGAGCCCGAGCCGGCGCCCTTCTCCTCGCGCCGCCGCGGCCTCCCTGCCGCCGCCGACCGGCCGCCGCCGCCGCCATCGCCGGCCCAGCGGCCGCGCGAAGCTCCGCCGCCACACTCCGGTCGCCGCCCGTGCCCGCGGGGCCCCGACGCCGCGCCGTCCTTCCTCCGGGCTCGCCTCCCTCGCCCTTCTCCTCTCCCGCCGGCCGGCCTCTCCAGCGAGCCGCCCGCGCCGCCACGGGAGCCCCGAGCCCGATCAGCCCTCGATCCAGATCCACTGTACGTGCGTTGACTTTTTCCTCACCCCGAAAATTCCCAAGTCTTTGCGTTTTCACATGAAGTGTCCCCGTTCATCAGTGCATAACTCCTTGCATGTAGCTCCGTTTTGTGCGTGTAGTATGTCAAATTGTTCGCCTCGTGATGCTCTACATTTTGTTCAATTGCACCATGTTCATTAGAGGCCATCTTGATGCCCAAATCTCTGTTGCAAGAGTGCTAGTTGCTGTTATCTGCTGGTTCTTTTCATAACTTGGAGATTTGTCATTTTTGTATCATTAAATCTGTGCATCTTATCGGCATGAGCTCTACATGTGTTTTGTTGTATGCCATGCCATCTTTCCAAGGGTATATGCCATGTATTTTTGTGATCTCTGTGGTGACTAGAACAAGCATGCAAACTAGACCCCGTAATGTTTCTGATTTCAGAGACGGTATTTTCTCCAAGTCTGTCTGCTGATATTTTGTTGCCATGTAAACTTGATGCTACAGAGAGATCCATGCATATTTTGGAGATGTTCAGTAAGGATGTTTTGTAGATATAGTTGTAATTGATCCATTCCTGCCCTTGTTTACAATTATGGAGTGCCATAGCATGACTCAATCTTGCTCTACTTTTGCTATAAAATATTTCTGTCAGATTGTTTACGTGTTATTCAATTTTGCCAAGCTTATTGTAGTTGATCCATACATGCTATGCTTTTGCTCTTGCCATGGTTAGCTTCATAAACATGCCATCTTGCTGTAGGTATGCTTGATTTGTCATGCATTGCTTTGTGGTGAGTGCAACAAGCTCACCAACATGCCTTCATATTGTTGTTTCTGCCATGCTCAGTTTTCTGCTAAGTCTGAAACCTGATAACGAAACTTGCTATGTCACATGCTTGCCATCATATCTTCTGGTCCTTTTTGGCTCATGGTCAGTAAGGGACTTTTGTCATATGCATTTATTAGAATACTTCCATGCCTTGTTTTGCCACGTTAAGTTCCTGTAGCATGTTGATTTCGTGCTCTGAACATTGCTACCTGATGCTGTTTCAGACATGTCCAGTAATTTCACGAAGTCTGTGAACCTGTTATCGTTTGCACATTTGCCATGCTTGTTTGAGCTTGATATTTTGTGATATAGCCGTAGCTCAGTGTTCATCTTTTGTCAAGCATCTCCTGTAGATTACTGTCATATGCTTTGTTGCTATGTTGGAGTGCTGTAGCATTGTTACTTGTTGGATTTTAAGTGCTATCATGCTGTTAATCGCAAATTCGTGTCATTCTTGTTTTGCTTGCCATTTGCAAACCGTACATCCGTTTCCGGTGATCTTTATATCAATTTCGACCGAAATCATCTCATATTTCCAGTGGCATACTTGTTTTGCCAAGTTACTGCCTTGTTCATCATTTTCCTTCCGGAGCACGCATATGCATCGCATATCATACCTGTTTTGCATCATGTTGCTTGTGCATTTCTCGTGGTTGATTGTGGTTCCGTTTGTTTGTGTTCTTGTCTTGGGTAGAGCCAGGAGACGAGTTCGTGAACGAGGAACCTTTTGAGTACGCTTACGAGGATCAAGCTTTCGACAACTCTGAGAACCTTGCAGGCAAGATGACCACCCCTCGAAATCACTTCTATCTTTGCTTTGCTAGTTGTTCGCTCTATTGCCATGCTGCGCTACCTATCGCTTGCTATATCATGTCTCCCATATTGCCATGTCAGCCTCTAACCATCCTTTCCTAGCAAACCGTTGTTTGGCTAAGTTACCGCTTTTGCTCAGCCCTTCTTATAGCGTTGCTAGTTGCAGGTGAAGTTGAAGTTGGTTCCATGTTGGAACATGGATATGTTGGGATATCACAATATCTCTTATGTAATTAATGCATCTATATATATTTGGTAAAGGGTGGAAGGCTCGGCCTTATGCCTGGTGTTTTGTTCCACTCTTGCCGCCCTAGTTTCTGTTATACCGGGATTATGTTCCTTGAGTTTGCGTTCCTTACGTGGTTGGGTGATTTATGGGACCCCTTGACAGTTCGCCTTGAATAAAACTCCTCCAGTAAGGCCCAACTTTGGTTTTACCATTTGCCGCCTAAGCCTTTTCCCCCGGGTTTTCGTGAGCCCGAGGGTCATCTTTATTTAAACCCCCGGGCCAGTGTTCCTCTGAGTGCTGGTCCAAACTAGAGCCACTTGCAGCGCCACCTTGGGGAAACTTGAGGATTGGTTTTAGTTGTACGTAGTGTTCATCCGATGTGCCCTGAGAACGAGATATGTGCAGCTCCTATCGGGATTTGTCGGCACATTCGGGCGGTTTTGCTGGTCTTGTTTTACCATGGTCGAAATGTCTTGTAAACCGGGATTCCGAGACTGATCGGGTTTTTCCGGGAGAAGGTTTATCCTTCATTGACCGTGAGAGCTTATGATGGGCTAAGTTGGGACACCCCTGCAGGGTATTATCTTTCAAAAGCCGTGCCCGCGGTTATGAGGCAGATGGGAATTTGTTAATGTCCGGTTGTAGAGAACTTGTCACTTGACCCAGTTAAAATACATCAACCGTGTGTGTAGCCGTGATGGTCTCTTCTCGACGGAGTCCGGGAAGTGAACACGGCCTGAGTTATGAATGACGTAAGTAGGAGTTCAGGATCACTTCTTGGTCATTGCTAGATGACGACCGTTCCGCTGCTTCTCTTCTCGCTCTCTCTTGCGTTTGTTAGCCACCATATATGCTTATTGCCTGCTGCAGCTCCACCTCATTACACCATCCTTTCCTATAAGCTTAAATAGTCTTGATCTCGCGGGTGTGAGATTGCTGAGTCCTTGTGACTCACAGATTCTACCAAAACAGTTGCAGGTGCCGATGATGCCAGTGCTGATGATGGGGTCGATCTCAAGTGGGAGTTCGACGAGGAACGTGGTCGTTACTATGTGTCTTTTCCTGATGATCAGTAGTGGAGCCCAGTTGGGACGATCGGGGACCTAGCATTTGGGGTTGTCTTATTTTCATATGGATTTTGACCGTAGTCGGTCTATATGTGTGTATTCTTGATGATGTATGAATTATATTTATGTATTGTGTGAAGTGGCGATTGTAAGCCAACTCTTTATCCCATTCTTGTTCATTACATGGGATTGTGTGAAGATGACCCTTCTTGCGACAAAACCACTATGCGGTTATGCCTCTAAGTCGTGCCTCGACACGTGGGAGATATAGCCGCATCGTGGGCGTTACACACAGTCCCGGACACACAGTCCTCACCGTATTCTCCTTGAGCTAAGCTCACACAGACCTCGCCCAATCACTCGTGGTAAGTCTTCAGGTGACTTCCAAACCTTCACAAACTCGGTCACTCGGCGATCCACAATTTCCTCTTAGATGCTCTAGACCATGACGCCTAACCATCTGGAAGATGCACAGTCTTCAAAGGTAACAAGCGTCGGATCCACGCATGATCAATCTCTTCAGTGCTGCTCAATCACTTTGGGTTTGTAGGTGTTTGGGTTTCCTCACTTGATGATTTTCGCTCAAAATCCTTGGAGGATGGGATGCTCTCAAATGAAAAGTGTCAGTTTCTCTCGGAGCAGCCAACCAGCTAGTGGTTGTAGGGGGCGGCTATTTATAGCCTAGGGAGCAGCCCGACATGATAAGACATAAATGCCCTTCAATGATATGACCGTTAGGTGGGTAGATATTTTGGGACAGTGGCGCATAGCACAGCAACGGTCGGAAATTTGACTATCAAATTCCTCAGGGCTACCATGTTCCTCACTTGTAGGCAATCCGCACTGGCGAATTCCTAACTCCTCAGCCAGAAAAAATTCCTCAGAGACCAGAAGAACTTCGTCTCTGTCACTGAAGAAATTGACTGAACTGTATGAGATTTCCAATGGCTTCACTCGAAATTATTGGTAGGTGTAGGATTTTGAGTTGAGCATCACTTGGAAATTTTTCCTTAGTATTTACTTGACCCCCTTTAACAGTACTGTGTGTCCTATGACTCAAGAAAGAGAAAATGAAACTACGAAAACAAAAGTATTCACGCTTCATGTTCCTCGCATGAAATCCAAGTCTTCAAGTTCACACCAATTTCTTTACTTTCAAAGTCTTCAGAAATCCAAAGTCTTCAGTCGAAAACATTCATTTTTAGGGGTCGACTTTCTCTGTAAATATCAAACTCCTCATAGACTTATAGACCTGTGTACACTCACAAACACATTAGTCCCTTAACCTATAAGTCTTCAATACACCAAAATCACTAAGGGGCACTAGATGCACTTATACATCCCGAGGACTACATCATCATCGACGACACCGACTCCGACCCCGACAGTAGTGATGATGATTACGAAGACGAAGGTGGAGCAGATATCATGGAGTCTTCCACCGATCAAAATTTCTAGTTGACCACCATATTATCAGTAGTATTCCCCCATGTATATAGTAGTAGTCCGAGTATTTTGTAACGGTAGTTAGATCGTTTGTATGCCCTTGTTTGAATTGAGTAGTGTGATATCAATGTGTTTGTTTCATGTGCATATGGGGACCTCACTCTATTCTAGTCTCTCCACTCTAAACCCATCAGATGCCTCCGAGACGTGATCCCGGATTTTTCTTCCCACCGGAGCTCACTCAGTTGATCCAATAGCAGAATGCCTTGATGCAGCTACTAGTTCAGAACCAAGGCAACAACAACAACAACAACCCGCCGCCACCCCCTCCAGTTGCAACATAGCCCGTTTTCTGAGGTTGAATTCGCCGGTGTTTTCCAGTAGCACTGAGACGATCGTTGCAGATGATTGGCTCCGTAGGATTGGATGGGAGCTGACCACCGCAGGTTGCACAGATGCTGAGAAGGTGCGTTTCGCCGCACACCAACTGGATGGACCCGCAGCCTCATGGTGGGAGAATTACACAACCACTTTTCCCATAGCCAATGTCACATGGGATCAGTTTCAGCAAGCGTTCCGCACAGCTCATGTCTCAACTGGAGCTATGAGCATGAAGACGCGTAAGTTACGCAACTTACGCCAGGGAAATCGTACTGTGGGGCAGTACGTGGATGAGTTCAGCAAGTTAGCTCGTTATGCCCCGGATGATGTGGCCACAAATGCCGTGAAGCAGGAGAAGTTTATGGAAGGGCTGAATGATGAGCTGAGTATGCAGTTGATGGTGGCAACATTCACCAATTACCAGGAGTTGATAGACAGGGCTCTTATGATTGAAGGGAAGGAGCAGCAGATAGAGAGCCGCAAAAGGAAGTATGCACAGGGGAAGTATAATTCTGGAGCTCAGCAGAAGCGTCGCTTTACCCCGAACTCGGGAGGATACACCCACCATAACCTTGGAGGCCACACTCACAATGGAGGAAGTTCACATAACCACAGTAGCCCCAAGAATGGAAATGGAAATGGAGCAAGCAGCAACCAGAACCGTTCCATCCCGGAAACACCTGCTAAGAAGGATCTGAGTCATGTCACCTGTTACAAGTGCGGGAAGACTGGGCACTACGCCAACGATTGTTCTGAGTTGAAGAATGGAAACGACAATGGAAGCTCTGGGAAGAAGCCCAATCCCTTCACCAGAGGTCAGGTGAACCACATCAACGTGGAGGAGGTTGAAGATCAGCCTGACGTAGTGATTGGTAAGTTTTTGGTTAAGTCGTTTACCGCTCTTGTTCTTTTTGATATTGGTGCATCGCATTCATACATATCAAGGGGATTTGTGGATAAGTTTAAATTGCCAACCCTAGCCCTTAGGTCACTCATGTTAGTAAGCTCGCCAGGAGCAGAGTATATGGACAGCCGATGGTGTGATCGGTTACCCTTAACCATTGGTAGCCATGTTTTCCCCTCCGACCTAATAATTTTGGAGTCACAAGGATTGGATATAATACTAGGCATGGATTGGCTATCAAAGCATGGAGGAAACATTGACTATGCTAGTAAGTCGATACTTCTCACCACCCCTGAGGGAAAAAGGATTAAGTATGTATCCAGGCATGCGCCGAGGAGAACCCAAGTGAATTCCCTCTCAGGAGTTGTTCAGGAGGAAGTGCCTGTAGTGAAGGATTACCCGGATGTATTTCCAGAGGAACTACCAGGCATGCCGCCGGATCGAGACATTGAGTTTTTGATAGAGCTGTTGCCAGGCACCGGACCAATATCAAAGAGGCCATACCAGATGCCCGCAAATGATCTGGAGGAAATTAAGAAGCAGACTAAGGAGTTATTGGAGAAAGGTTACATTCGACGAAGTTCGTCACCGTGGGGAGCCCCAGTGCTCTTGGTTGAGAAGAAGGATGGATCTTTGAGAATTGTTGTTGATTATCGTGCATTGAATGAAGTAACAATCAAGAACAAGTACCCACTACCGATGATCAATGATTTGTTTGACCAGCTGCAAGGAGCTAAAGTATTTTCCAAGATCGATCTACGATCAGGATACCACCAGCTAAAGATCCGAGAATAGGATATACCTAAGACAGCTTTCACCACAAGGTACAGGCTGTATGAGTACACGGTCATGTAATTTGGATTAACTAATGCCTCCGCCTATTTCATGAGTATGATGAATAAGGTGTTCATGGAGTTCTTGGATAAGTTCGTTGTGGTGTTCATTGATGATATTTTGGTATACTCGAAGAATGAAGAGGAGCATAAGGAGCATTTGCGTTTAGTTCTCGAGAAGCTCAGGGAACATCAACTATATGCCAAGTTCAGCAAGTGTGAGTTTTGGTTGAAGGAAGTTGGATTTCTTGGGCATGTTATATCAGGAGAGGGTATAGCAGTAGACCCTACCAAGGTTCAGTCAGTCACTGATTGGTTGTCACCCACCTCAGTAGGAGAGATCCGCAGTTTTCTTGGACTCGCGGGATATTACCGGAGATTCATTGAGAATTTTTCCAAGATTGCGAAGCCCATGACGGAGTTATTGAAGAAGGACACCAAGTTTAAGTGGAC
The DNA here is from genome assembly GCF_002575655.3 of Aegilops tauschii subsp. strangulata. Classification (NCBI taxonomy): domain Eukaryota; kingdom Viridiplantae; phylum Streptophyta; class Magnoliopsida; order Poales; family Poaceae; genus Aegilops; species Aegilops tauschii. The sequence goes on along the minus strand of NC_053040.3, from coordinate 397,772,140 downwards.
CGAAGAATGTGAGGCCAGTTTTCAGGAGTTGAAGAAACGTTTGGTTACAGCCCCAGTGCTGATTCTTCCGGACATACGCAAGGATTTCCATGTGTATTGGCGACGCTTCTCGCCAAGGACTTGGAGGAGTACTTATGCAAGACAGAAGAGTTGATTCATATGCCTCACGTCAGCTTCGACCGCATGAGTTGAATTATGCCACGCATGATTTGGAGTTAGCAGCCGTAGTGCATGCACTCAAGACCTGGAGACATTTTCTTATTGGAAACCGTTGTGATGTGTACACGGATCATAAGAGTTTGAAGTACATTTTCACTCAGAAGGAGCTAAATCTCAGGCAGAGGAGATGGTTGGAGCTTATAAAGGATTATGATATGAAGTTGCATTATCATCCAGGAAAGGCCAATGTCGTAGCATACGCTTTGAGCCGGAAGAGTTATGTCAATACCCTCGTAAGCGGAGGATTACCGCAAGAGTTAGTTGATGATCTCAAGGAACTTCGTTTGGAGATAGTTCCAAGAGGTTTTGTTGCAGCAATGGAAGTTCAGTCTACATTATTGGGGAAGATTCGAGAAGCTTAGAAGGATGATAAGGAGATTGCCGAGATAAAGGAGAAGATGAGCAAAGGAAAAGCCAAAGGTTTTCGTGAGGATGAGCATGAAACTTTATGGTTTGAGGATCGGGTTTATGTGCCCAATAATGCGGAGATCAGGAAGTTAATACTTCAGGAGGCTCATGACTCACCATACTCGATTCACCCCGGAAACACCAAGATGTATTTGGATTTAAAGGAGCGTTTCTGGTGGATAGGTATGAAGAAGGATATTGCCGAGTATGTAGTCGTATGTGATGTATGTCAGAGAGTGAAGGCAGAACATCAGAAGCCAGCAGGATTATTACAGCCTATGCCGATACCCGAATGGAAGTGGGACAAGCTTAGCATGGATTTCATCACCGGATTACCCAGGACCCAATCAGGATATGATTCTATCTGGGTAGTAGTTGATCGCTTGACCAAGGTGGCTCACTTTATCCAGGTGAAACCACGTATACAAGCGCGAAGTTGGCCAAGATATATATGACCAGGATCGTATGTCTGCATGGAGTTCCGAGGACCATCATATCAGATAGAGGGACACAGTTTACCTTGAAGTTTTGGAATCAGCTGCACCAGACTTTGGGTACTAGGCTAGAGTTCAGTACAGCCTTTCATCCAATGACAGATGGACAGACCGAGAGAGTCAATCAGATTCTGGAGGACATGCTAAGAGCCTGTGCGCTAGATTATGGATCTAGTTGGAATGATAATTTGCCCTATGTAGAGTTCTCGTACAACCACAATTATCAAGCTAGTTTGAATATGGCACCTTTCGAAGCTCTGTATGGAAGAAGGTGCAGGACACCGTTAATGTGGGATGAAGTTGGAGACCGTCAGTTATTTGGACTAGATTTAATTAAGGAGTCTGAAGAGAAGGTCAAGTTAATTCAAGACAGACTGAGGGTAGCTCAGTCCAGGCAGAAGAGTTATGCGGATACAAAACGCAAGGAGGTAATCTACGAAATAAGAGGCAGAGCATATCTTCGTGTGTCACCATTGTGAGGAGTTAAACGATTTGGAGTTAAGGGAAAGTTAGCCCTGAGATTTGTAGGACCATACCGAGTTTTGGAGCATATGGGAGAAGTGTCCTACAAATTGGAGTTACCCGAAGGACTGGCAGGAGTTCATGATGTGTTTCACGTTTCCCAGTTGAAGAAGTGCCATGTAGAGATGGCCGATATTCCTCTAAGAGATACAGTGCCCCTGGAAGCAATTCAGTTGGAGGGTGATCTGACCTACAAGGACAAACCCGTCAAGATTCTCAAGTTTGCCAGCCGAGTTACATGCAGCAAGGTTATCAAGTTTTGCAAAGTTCAGTGGAGCCACCATACCGAGGATGAAGCCACCTGGGAACGAGAAGAAGATCTACGGAAAGACCACCCACACCTATTTTGTAGCCAACCCGAATCTCGAGGGCGAGATTCATCTTAAGGGGGTAGGTTTGTAACATCCCAATTTTCAATTTGGATGTTATACATAGGTCATCATATGCATATCATATTGTATCTGCATTTTGGTTGTGATCCTAGGAATCTTAAGCAACTCAAGGACGCAAGGACAGAGTTGGGGATTTCATTTATTTTCATATTTGAAATTTCTCTCAAATTTGAAAAGAGGATCAATTTGTTTTTAATAAATTTTCTCTCCAAATATTTCTAATATTCAAAAAAATAAAAGAGAGAAGATAATATGACTTCTTAAAAAAAAGAGGAATATTGGGGGAAATTTTTTAAAATCAAATATATGTCTTATTTGGATTTTTATTGCTATTTTATTTGAATTAGAAAAAAATGCATTTTTGAAAATTGCATCTTAGGCCAGAAAAATGTTCACTTTGTTCTAAATATTTCATTTATATGGTGAAAATTGTTTTTGGCATTTTTACAATTTTTAAAAATTTATTAAATTTTTTCTTCGGCGGAATTTTATTAAAAAAAAATCTTTTCGGGCCGACCGAACTGAACCGCGCCCAGCCTAGCCGGCCCAAGTCGCCGCCGCCTCCGCCTCCCTCCCACGTGAGGAGTCCGCGCCGCCGCCGCCGGACGAATCTGGCCGGGGCACGCCTCCCGAGGCCGACCCTGACCCGACGTCCCCTCCTCCAAGTCGAAGCCCCCCAGGACATTAAATAGGGCCGAGGCCCGCCGCCTCCTCCCCATCAGCCGCCGCCGCCCCAAGCAGCAGCAGCACCCCGCTGCCTGCCGCGTCGCTCTCCGCCGTCCGCTAGCTCCGCCCGCTCGCCGACGCCGCCGCCGCTCGCGCCGCCGCCGGAGCCGCCGCCTCGCCGGGATCCCGCCGCCGTTGACTCACCGGTTTTCGTCATGAACCGGTAAAAACCGCCACCGTTTTTTTCGGTTTTAGATCTAGATCGATTTTATTTTAGGGTTTGGGTTTTCTCAGTTTTTCCGATCGGTTCTATTTAGCGAACGTTCACCCGAACGTCTCTGTTCGCGAACGTTTTCATTCATTTGTCTCTGTTAGTGAACGTTCGATAGCGTTTTTCTTTTTATTTTATTTTCGGCCAGGGACCTATCCGCGATTATTTTTATCGCAGATTAGCCCCTGATCTTCAAACCCTCGTAACTTTTTAACCGTTCGTCCAAATCCAGTGAAACCAACGCCAAAATCTTCATCTTGAACCCCTCTTTCCAGTTAATCAACTTGAACATGGTTTTCACAAATTTAAAATTTGGTTTCAAGCAGATTTGAATTTGAACTTCTTTTGATCGTAGTTTGAGTTTCGTAGCTCCGAATCGATTGATTCTTTTTGCAAATCGAAGCTCTTCAGTTGAACTTTCAGTTGGGATATTTTTATTTGAGTTTTACCCTTGCATTTATGCTTGATTGCTTAAGTATGCTATTGTTTGATTGCGATTGAATTTCTGGAGTGCGAAGCGTGCTACTACGAGTCACTAGGGTTTTCAGATCGTCAGCAAGGCAAGTAACACTTTGATCATATCCCTTATTTCCCAGTTTTATGCATTAGTTTCAACCCTCAAACATTGCATGAGTAGGAACTGTTTAACATGTGGGTATTGGGAAGTAGATGATGAGGTAGAACCTATTGTCCTTTATTTCAATCCCTGGGAGTTACTTCTACGTTATGCTTACACTGCTATGCTATGCTCGTAGACATGGTTTGGTTTGAGTGATTCATGACAGATGTGAGAGATTATTATGAACTAAGGGTTTATTTAAGGTGGCTACTTTAATACACATCTGGGTGGATTGTTTGTGGGCACCTGGGAATCCAGTGTTGTCCAAGGAGATCCCGGGGAATCCGTGTGATCATCCTATGGTTCGCCACCCACGCTCAAAGGGATCATAAGATTATTCATGCTAGAAACTTCCATGTGCAGCCACAAGCCATTATGGGCTCTGGCATAGTTGAGTATGTTGTGTGACCTCTTTCAGTGGTAAACTAGCAGATGTAGGGGATGTAGGTGGTACGGTTTACTCGTTGAAAGAGTTAATGCTTCTGAAAGACTGTGTCTCAGTCATCCATTTCTCAAACACCCTGTAGTGCGAGAAATCCAAAGGAGGAGATCAAGTCTTGTGGGGAAAAGTGTGCAAACCTCTGCAGAGTGTACAAACTAATCATGGTTAGCCGTGTCCCCGGTTATGGACATCTTGAGTATCTGGTGCTTGAATTATTATGATGATCTCATCGCTTTACTCAAATAATTTGTTGGTTTATTGATTACTAATTTGGGATTGAGATGGGGTTTCCATTCTCAATGTTTTCAACCAACTTTATAGTTAAATAAAATAAATTCCTTTGCAGTAGGAAAAAATTGGCTTTACGCAAAAATGTTAACCATAGAGCCTCCACCAGCCATATATGCATGTAGATATAGCTGTTATCTTGTTCATTGCTCTACAGTGTTATTTTGCCAGCATATTCCATGTGCTGACCCATTTTCGGGCTGCAACGTATTATGTTGCAGACTTTTCAGACGAAGAGTAAGGTGCGCTTAGGTCGTTGTCATGCACTCAGCTATGCCGTTGGAGTTGATGGACTCATTTACCTTCGATGCTTTCGCAGTTATCTTAGTTAGATGGCCTTAAGCCATATTATTGTAATATGTTCTATTTTGAGACATTCGATGTAATAAGTATGTGATTGCACTCTATTATAAATCCTTCAAGTACTGTGTGTGTTAGCATTACCGATCCAGGGATGACACTTATGCACAGAGATTTGACCGTTTGAGGTCGGATCGCTACACATGATGAGTTTTATGAGAAAGAATTGCTGTTATGATGGTAGGAGAAGTGATTGAAATTATCATTGATAAAACTTATTCACTTTGCTAGCATTCACACTTTATAAATTATTTCTTTTATCATTCACCTACTCGAGGACGAGAAGGACTTAAGCTTGGGGATGCTAATACGTCTCCAACGTATCTATAATTTATGAAGTATTCATGCTGTTATATTATCATTCTTGGATGTTTTACAATCATTTTATAACAACTTTATATCATTTTTTGGGACTAACCTATTGACCCAGTGCCCAGTGCCAGTTGCTGTTTTTTGCTTGTTTTTTACATTGCAGGAAATCAATATCAAACGGAGTCCAAACACCGCGAAACTTTTTGTGGAATTTTTATGGACCAGAAGACATCCAATGGCACTACAAAAAAAAGACACATCCGTGACATTTTGGGTCGAACGAATTTTTTTTCTGTCATACTTATGACACTTCTATGACGAAAATTGTGACAAAATCCGGTATCATCATTGATGTGGTGGGCTCCTACTTCTATGACCAAAAATCATGACAGAAAATGGGCTTTTCGTCCTGGGCGGGCCAGAGACACAGGTGCATGACATTCTTTGGGCCGTCCATGACGGAGAAAACCGTGGTAAAAGCGAGGGCGAGGAAAATATCGGGGGAGTTCCGGGTTACGGTGGGTGGTCGGGGGCCGAGCGATGCACATTTCTCGCGTACGTACGCGCGCGTGTGTGAGGCGTTGCACTCTAACTGAACCCGAGCGAGGCGTTGGGCTCTAACTGAACCCGAGCGATTGCACTACAGGCTACGCGTTACTGAACCGGAGCGATCGATCGATGGCTGTTAACTAAACCCGATCGAGCGATTCCTTCGCTACTGCTGCTAACTGAAGCCGATCGACGCTGGCTCTGGATGAACAGTGAGCGTTGTTGGGGGGTTTGGATGAACAGTTCCTGGTGGGGGTTGGATGAACAGGAACCCGTGGTAGTAGAGGTCGTTGCCGCTGGATGAACAGTACCCCGATCGATCGAGCCGGTGGATGAACAGGACCCCGTGGAGGGCTGGATGAACAAGACCCTGTGGAGGGCTGGTTGAACAGTAGCCGGTGGAGGGCTGGTTGAACAGTAGCCAGTGGAGGGCTGGATGAACAGTAGCCCGTGGAGGGGTTGTTGAACAGGACCCCCGTGGAGAGGGCTGGTTGAACAGTAGCCGGTGGAGGAGCGCGCGGTGGAGGCTGGATGAACAGGAGCTCGTGGATGAACAGTCGCAGGTGGAGGCTAGAGGAGGTCGACGGTGGATGAACAGGATCCCGTGGAGGCTGGAGGAGGTCGACGGTGGAGATGAACAGTATCCCGTGGAGTCACGTTTTGTGGTACGCCACACCCCTCCTGATGAACAGGACCCCCGTTTCGACCGCAGCGCTCCAACACAAGTCCGTTTCCTCCGTTTTGCGGTACGCCACAGCCCTCCCGATCAATAGGAACCCCGTTTCGACCGTAGGAGGTCCGTTTCCTCCATTTTGCGGTAGGCCAGACCCCTCCCGATGAACAGGATCCCATTTCCACCATGGCCGGTCGAACACAAGGCCGTTTCCTCTGTTCTGCGGTACACCAGGCCTCTTTTCCATCGCCTGTTCCATCCAAGCCGGTTGGCTCCCGATGAACAGCACGCGTTCCGTTGCCTCCTGATGAACACGACGCATTCAGTTGCCTCCCCATGAACACGCGACGCAGTTTCTCCATTCCGACCCAGCCACAGCCATGTACACGAGCCCTGGCCGTACATATGCGTGAGTAGGCGTTCGAGACCCCGCCCGTATGTACGTACGTGGCCGTATTTACTTTCTTGCACCCTGGCCGCTGTACGTACGTGTACATGCTACGTGCGCGCCTCTACTACCACACGTGCGCGCCTCTACTACTACACATGCCCTTCCTTACACGGCCACGGTTCATCGCTGCAGCCTCCAGACAGACCGATCGACCAGTATGTACGTACACGTTCGTGACCAGAATGACAACGCTACGTACGCTTCGACTGGGTGGGTCCCGACTGTCAGGCACTTTCTTGCGTGCGAAGATGTAGCTGGTGCGTCCCAGCAGTCAGGGGGGCGAATCATTTTTTTCCCGTAATATGGACGCACTTCCTTGCGTGTGAAGATGTAGCTGGTGGGTCCCAGCACTCAGGGGGAAACGTTTTTTTATGAAATACGGTGGCCTGTCCGGTGGGTCCCTGCTGTCAGGTGGAGGAATCATTATTTTCCGCGTAATAAGGAGGCACTTCCTTGCTGCGGCCATGGACCCAGCTGTTAGCCTCTCCACATACAGTACTCTTTTGATCGAAGTCGTTCCTTGACCATGTTGACCATGCCGCGCCGAGAGCACCAGGGCGGTGGACGACGGCAAGGCCTAGGAAGGGGACGACGCAGACCCGGGGAAGATGCGGCAGTGGATGCCTGTCGGTGTCAAAACCGGCGGATCTCGGGTAGGGGGTCCCGAACTATGCGTCTAGGACCGATGGTAACAGGAGACGGGGGACACGATGTTTACCCAGGTTCGGGCCCTCTCTATGGAGGTAATACCCTACTTCCTGCTTGATTGATCTTGATGAATATGAGTGTTACAAGAGTTGATCTACCACGAGATCGTAATGGTTAAACCCTAGAAGTCTAGCCTATGTGAATATGGTAATGAATCTGTCCTATCCGGACTATGCTCTCCGGTTTATATAGACACCGGAGAGATCTAGGGTTAGATGAGGTCGGTTACATAGGAGGAAATCTTCATAATGGGTCGCCTAGCTTGCCTTCCACGCCAAGTAGAGTCCAATCCGGACACGGGTATAGTCTTCGGTCTTCGTGTCTTCACAGCCCATCAGTCCGGCCCATGGATAACAAGCCGGACGCCCGAGGACCCCTTAGTCCAGGACTCCCTCAGTAGCCCCTGAACCTAGCTTCAATGACGAGGAGTTCGGCGCGCAGATTGTCTTCGTCATTGCAAGGCGGGTTCCCCTTCTTTCAAACCCCAAGGTAGTCGTTGGATGTGATGATAGTATCCGGACCTGTGTATATAATTTGCAGAAAATACAATAATCCACGAGTCCAATCTGCTGACAACTGTTTATGACATTGTATCACGCCTGCCCGGTTATTATTTCCAACCGTTGGCTAGCCCGTCGCCCCACATCTTGGGAAGTGGTTTTATTGGCACGTCTTGTCAAAGCAGAGATCATGTCCCCTTTATTTGCGGGATTTTCAATAATGCAGGTATGGGTAACCCAACCGTCCCCTGGGTACAACTCTTTGGAGATAGGTAAGTTTCAAGACCCAAGAGGGGACGCTCGATATTTTGGGCCTTCATATAGGGACCCAGACTTGTCTTCTTCTTCCGTGCTTGCTTCTTCCTCAACCCCAGCCACCTCGAGTTCTAGCCCTCGAGTTCCAATCACCACCAGCCCCAATCATGTCCGGGTCCAGCCGTTCAGGCCGGTGGGTGGCCTCTACCATCACGGAGGAGGATATTGCGAAGCTCCACGTAGCGAGGTACCTGACCCCAGAAATCCTTCATCGGCTTCCTGCCGAGGGGCAGATTATTCCCACCGCCAAATCCAGCGAGAGGGTAGTATTTGTGTCCCACTTCCTCTATGGGTTAGGGTTCGCGCTTAACCCCTTCGTCCGGGGGCTCATGTTCTACTATGGGCTAGATTTTCACGATCTGGCCCCAGACTCTATCCTTCTCATCTCGGCATTCATCGTCACGTGTGAGGCCTTCCTCTGGATTCCTCCGCACTTTGGTTTGTGGCTCAAGACTTTCGACGTGAGGCCGCGGGTGACAGAGGAGGAGCGGGCAGAGTGCGGCAGCGTCATAATACGCAAGCTTGCCAGCGCGGTTTGGTTTGAAGGATCTTTCGCCGAGCCTTCCGAGCTATGGCAGCAGGGGTGGTTTTATGTCAACGAGCCGCGGGGCTCCAAGTGGGCAGCTACGCCCGCGTTCTGACTCGGCCCTCCAACTCAGCTCGCTTCATGGATCAATAAGGGATTAGACTGGGGGTCCGCCGGTGAGGTGCAGACTCTGCAAAGTCGCATTCGATGCCTTACCGTGAAGGGCATCGAACTTGTGAACATTGTTCAAGTAATGCTAGTCCGCCGGACCCTGCCATGTCAGCGGCGGCCTCTCCGTATGTGGGAGTTTAATCCAAAAGGGCGACGGACTCTTCAGCACTTCTTCGGTGCTACGCACGAAGGGATGTGGAGATTATATTTCGGGGAGCGAGAGCAATGGCCGGACACCACTGAAGATGTTGGCCTTGACTGCAATCATCCGGATACTCCGGTAAGTATTCAATCTCCAAACACCTTTCATTCAAGCATCTCTTGACAAGATACTGAATGACCCATCCTTATACAGGACTGGATAAAGAAAGCGGTGCTGATCTGGTGTCCGGCGCCCCTTCTCGAAGACCCCGCGTCCGCCCTGCTGACGCGGATGTTAACTCCGACACCGTACAAGGTGTCTGCAGAGGGGGTGAGAGCGGGGAGCCCAAAGGAGATGTCCGCCCTGAGGACGATTCAGACGTTGTGTTCGGGGAAACCGAAACCCTTCTGCCCAGGGGCCAAGGTGTAGAGGGGGCCTTCCATAGCAACAAGAGGGCCGCTTCTGGAGATCAGGAGGGGAAACCTTCCAAGAAAGGAAGAACGCTATCGTCGGGCGGCTTGGGTCAGGCGAGCGATGTCGATGTAGAGCTTGATGATGAGGATGAACCTCCGGCCAGACCGTAAGTGACATAGGGTACTTTAACCATACCTCATTCCTTTCTTATTACTGAAGTAATCCTCCGACATATGTACGTCCTCGCAGGTTAATGCCTGGTGTTTCTCAATTGTCCTCCTCCTCGAGAGACCTTCTGCCGGAGATGATGGAGAGTGACATGCCTTCTCCGGCCTCCGCGCCCAATAGGGCGGATGATCTTGAGGTGTTGTCCCGGAGGGCTCCTCCCAACCGGCAAGTAGCGCCAGAAACGAGGAAGGAGTTCCCGAAGGTGGTATCTCTGTCACTCAGGGTTCGGGGATCAAGAATGACGGCCCCGAACTATCCGGTTTACAGCCAGAGACGACTCCGGAGGCGGGTGAGCGGATTCCTTCAAAGGAGTGTCATGCTCCGGCGGCGGTGTCCGAATACCCAGGAGTGCCGGAGACGCTGACGGACATGCTGCGACGAGCGTCCGTTTTGGAAGAGCACCGTGCCTTAATGGTTACGGTGGTCGAAAAAGTTGTCTCCGCGAAGAGCGGGTTGAACGAGGCCTTTACGAGCCTTCTAAGAGGTTTTGAGGTTTGTGATGTAATGTTGCCAATTGAATGACATTGATAGAATGCACCTGTTGTGTATGCAGTAGCCCCTGAGACACGGATTGCCTTCCGAAGGAAGCAATCGGAGGATCAAAAAGATATGCTCAGGTACTGATCTTGATTGAATTTGGAATGCAGGCTACCGCCCCTCGTGCCACTACTCGCAATACGGAAGTGGCCGAACTGCAGCGAAAGCTGGATATTGCGGAGGATGATATTGCATTGATCAATAGGCGTCTTGACGACTCGCAAGGTATGTATTTCGAGCATTCCTTACACCAATGTGCTTGTAATTTAAGCCTGACTCTGAAAAAGAGTTTTACATGAAATGTGCATGAATGTAGATGGTGCCGCTGCCGTGGAAGCCCTTCGGGTGAAGCTGGCCCGGGTCAAGGAGCAGGCCCGGTTTAGTGATGCTGCTGCCGAAAAGGCATTGGCTGAGTTAAAAGCCGAACAAGCTGCGCGGCGCCAAGACAAGGAGGCAATGTCCACCATGGCGCGCGAGTTAGAGAATGCGGCTGGCCGCTGTAAACTTCTTGAGAAGGAAAATGAAGCCAAAACAGCTGAACTTGACAAGGCCTTACGAGAGGCGAGGGAAGCGCGGTCTGAGTCCAGAGCAGCCCGTGAGGAGATCCGGCAAGCTGGGGAGATTGTGGCTGGCAAGCCCTTTTTGCTACAGGCTAAGTTCGGCGATCCGAACTATGCTCAGCTTAACCAAGTATGGAGTTCTCCGGACAATTATTTAGACTTGCCAAAGAGTTCTTCCGATGCAGCGCAGTTTTATCCGGCGCAAGAGGGGTATGCAACGGAGAAGCTTTTCTGGTCACAATTTGGCGCGTCGAAGCGGCCTCTTTTGCTGAATGAATAGATGTCCCAGTGGGCCGAGCTGCATAGGATATCCGGCGCTGCCATGAAGAACGTCTTAGTCCATTTGTGGCCGACTGAACCTGTTCCGAGTAGTTACTTCGGCCTGGTGCAGAGGCTCGCTGACGCGGTGCCGCGTATCGACGCTGTGAAGCGGTCGGCGTGCATTGAAGGTGCATGGATGGCCTTCGCCCAAGTCAAGACATTCTGGGGGAAGATGAAGGCCATCGATGTTGCGACGAAGAGTCCACCCAAAGGCAAGGACCGTCCGGAACCGGAGCATCATTTTGGAGACGTCCTAGAGGCCGCCCGCTTGATAGAGGGTCAATGCTCGAAAGACATAATATTCGAGTGATGTGTGCAAGGGTTGTAACAGACAACTTTATAGTTAATCTATTTTTTGCTCGAAAGCTTGTATTCCTCCTATGTGGCCGTTTTAATGTAATTTGAATGTTTTCCAGTCATTGGCTTCAGCCCCCTCGTAGGAAATACGGTGGTGTTCGGAAAAGCATTGAATCACTATTTATCCAACGTCTTGGTCCATAAAGGAGGTGATAATGCGGCGAACCAGGCAATCGAACTATAGGGCGTTAACACTTTCACTTAGCCATAGGAGTTTTATGGTGGGGCTACGACATAGCCCCTGGTATGTATGCGGCGTATCGTAATATTGTGCCTTACATGTTTTGATCTGAAAAAGATCCTTCATGTAACACGGAGAATCGCTAAAGATTCGAATAAGTCGTCAAGTGGTTGACCAGCTCTCGCCGCATCACGACAGTCAGTTTTCGGCTTTCTCTACTGAGGTGCTCATCCGGTCAAAGCCAGGGCACAATCGCAGTAGTTCTCCCTTTACTACCCTAGCCGATAGAGCGGAACGTAGGGTAGCAAGCACAGGAGCCGGGCAACCCAACTATTGACCAAAGACAATGATTCGGAGCTGATGCATATAATGCCAAACTTGCGACGCCGAAGTACGCTATAGAGCTGTTCGGACTTTTATTGGCGACTCATTTGTTCCCATACCGAGCCCCTGGCAAGTTATGCCGAGGTGCGTCTTGTAACACCGCCGTTACGGGCGTACTCGTTGTAGAAAGAGTATGGGAGATTAGTTCGGATGAAGTTTACTGATAGTGGAGCAATAAGCCAATGATAGATTCATATATATATAAAGAAGAGAAAAACCACAACCCGGCTATTTGACATGCTCGGGGTGGGGAACGGAGGAAAAGGGCATGGTACAGGCTCAAAATAAAGAGTGCGGTCTACAAAAAAGCTGTTTTGGACCTCCTGTCGCACGTCTGCGCCGCCCGTCCTCGGGGAGGGGAGTCCTTAACGGAAGTGGCCCCTTAGATGAGTGTACGGATCCGAACTCTGATAGAGTTCGATTAGATGTTGTCCTGATGGTCACCTGTTTTTAAGAGATAATAAAGGAAAATATGGAAAACCGATAAAAAACATTATGGGAATGTTTGCAGGGTTGCCCGTATTGTGCTTCCGCCGGTGCCCATGGTATCTTGAGCGCACAGTGATGTATGCGTGGTGTGAATCTTGCTGGTATAGCGGGTGGGTGGCGGAAGCTGAACTGCTATTTCCGTTCCGGGAGTGGTCGAACTTCGGAGGGAAACTGTTTCTGGCCCCTGGTGTTCGGCTGGCGAGCCGCTCTGTCGTCCTTATCGCCTGGTGGCCTCCTCCCATTGTGTTCGGTGTTAAGCTTGCCTGCCTGCTTAAAGACCCAACAGTTTCTGTTGGTGTGATTAGCTGGCTTATCAGGGTGACCGTGAATCTGACAAGGTCGGTCCAATATCCTGTCGAGGGTGGACGGTCCATCCTGGTTTGCCTTGAATGGCTTCTTCCGTTGACCGGTTTTCGGATTTTGAAATCCGGCATTGACCGCTGTGTCGCGTAATCTTTCATCATTGCTGCGACTGTTGTGTTCGTTTAGTCGTGGCTTGCCGTTGCCGTCTCGGATTTCGGAAGTGCCCGGGTCGCTGGCGTTGTTGCTTTTACGAGGGAGCCAGTTGTTTTCTCCCGCACAAAAGTGAGTCATTAGAGCGGTAAGGGGTGTCATGGATTTAGGTCCTTCCTGGCCGAGGTGACGTGCTAGCCATTCGTCCCGGACGCTATATTTGAAGGCCGCAAGGGCTTCCGCGTCCGGACAGTCGACACTTTGGTTCTTTTTGACTAAGAACCTAGTCCAGAGTTCCCTGGCTGACTCGCCGGGCTATTGGACAATATGACTTAAGTCATCGGCATCTGATGGCCGGAGAGATGTTCCTTGGAAGTTGTCACGAAAGGCGTCTTCCAAATCTTCCCAGCTGCCAATAGAATTTTTTGGCAAACTGTTTAGCCAGTACCGCGCTGGCCCATTAAGCTTGAGAGGTAGGTATTTAATGGCATGAAGGTCGTCTCCGCGAGCCAGGTGGATATGGAGGAGGTAATCCTCAATCCATACTGCGGGATCTGTTGTTCCATCGTATGATGCGATGTTGATGGGTTTAAACCCGTCTGGAAATTCGTGCTCCATTACCTCGTTGGTGAAGCAAAGAGGGTGTGCAACTCCTCTAGCTTCGTTGATTGTCTCAAAAAAAAGCTAGCAGGGGGAGTATTCATTTTTTGTGCGTAATAAGGATGCACTTCCTTGCGTGCGAAGATATAGCTGGTGGGTCCGACCTGTCAGCGGGGGGAATGTTTTCTTCGCGAAATACAGAGGCCCTTCCGGTGGGTCCCAGATGTCAGGTGGAGGAATCATTATTTTGCGCGTAATAAGGAGGCATTTCCTTATGTGCGGCCGTGGACCCAGCTGTCAACCTCTCCACGTACAGTCCACGTCTGATGGATGTCGTTCGTTGACCACGTTGACCACGCCGCGCCGAGAGCACCAGGGCGGTGGACGACGGCGAGGCCTAGGAAGGGAATGACACGGAGCCGGGGAAGACTCGGCAGTGGTTGCCCACGCGGTGGGGAGTACGAGGGTTTACTGGTCCGGCTGCCGTCGCCGGAAAATAAAAGGAGGTGTGGGTGAGTAGAGGAATGGCCTGGCCAACAATGGAGTAGGGTGGGGCGGTGCGGCCTGTGCGGCAGCACAGCTGGCCACGGTAGGTGGGAGCAGGCAGTCCCACCGGCGCTGGTTTGTGCGGCTGGAGCAAGAAGATCAAATATTGAAGAAGCAGCACGGCCGTTGGATTACCATCCAACGGTCACTGCTGCTAGAATCGTTTGTGGACTAAGTTGACAAATCCTTTCGTACACGTCAACCTAGTAGACCCACAAGTTAGCCTCCAAATCTGTCCCAAATAGCATACAGCCAGAAATTTCTAGCCAGATTCAAATTAATTTAAAAACTAAACATACCTTAGTTTAAATCCAATGAAATTTTACCCGCACAAAAACAATGAAATTTAAAATATCAAAATCCAAAAGAAAAAAGTATTTTGGAACTAATTGCCTGTTTGCTGTAATTTTTTCATTTTACAGCCCATTTATTATTACTTATAGCCCATTTCTTACTACTTATAGCCCATTTTCTGGGCAAAATGCATCCCTCCTTGTCTTGAAAGATTTCCGGCCTAGCAGGGCGTAGTAAAGCAAGTAGGCCTATGTTGGTTATCTGCAAAGAACAAAATAGCTGGGCTAGCCATTTTCAGAAAGGAAAAAACAAACTGGGCTGGTCATGTGCTAAACATATGAAATAAAAGCCTGGGCTAGACGGGCCAGAGCTCCCGCACAACCTAGTTCCCTTCTCCATCCTGAAAAAACAAAATTACTGCGCGCTGCTGGGTCCCTACTGTCATCCTCACCATGCACAGTCATCTCCTTATTCCTCTCGTTTGTTGACAACACCGGAGGGCGGCGCCGCAGCGAGCAAACCAAGGCGGAGGACGATGGTGAGGCCTCGGACGGGAACGAACAGGAGCCGGGGAAGCTGCGGAGAGTTTTAGGGTGCGATGTGGCCACGATGCGTGCGCGGCAGCACAGCCAGCCGTGGGAGGCGGGAGCAGGCGTCCCACCGGCGCTGGTTTGGCTTTGGCGGCTGGAGGAAGAAGAGACTGAAGAAACACGACAGACGTTGAATGTCAATCCAATGGTCAAGGTTGGCACAATCGTTTGTTGACTAAGCCGACACCAAGTAGCATACTTTTTTATATATAGGAAGAAAAGAAAAACCGGGCTCGTTCGCCTGGTAACATTCCCGAAACTGCGACCGTTCGATCTTGCGTCGCAATTAAAACTGCGAGGAAAATGCGTTTGTCTGCCCTCCTCCTCCCAGGGAACGTTTGCCACATAAGTGACTAGCACCCTTGGTATTCAATCGAGATGCCTTGGGTTCGAGTCCCAGGAACTCTCAATTTTCCACTCCTTCCTTCCTCGCAAAAAAAGAAAGACAATCAAAGTCTTGAGAAGGCGTACAGAACAAGCTAGTGTACCAGTGAAGAGATGTTACTGAGTTTTAGAAAAAAGAGAGACGTGCTCCTGTAGCTGGTTCGAATCCAAACCTAGACTATGACTATATATGGTGCTATGCTACTCTGCAAGTAATGAAACTGACATATCCAACGTTCGCTTCTCCTCTTCTGTACTTACTCTGCCTAGCATCAGAAGCTCTGGCCGTAGCAACCATGTCCGCTGGCTGCTCGTCCGCCTGCTCTTCAGCAGGCAAAACCAGATATGCGCCATGTGGCCACCCGTATCATCGCCTGTGGGTCTCATCACACCACCGCCGGCACACCCACCGCAGCCGGTTGCTCATCGCAACCCGCTGCCGTTGGTGTGGTGCCACTGCTGCAAATCACGCAGATTCATCCATCACGTGTCAACCACAATCCTCAACCCTGGCCGAGTCTACTACAAATGCCCGAATCATGGGGTAATAATATGTTTAAGTGTTGTTCTGCTGCTTTCAGTTGCTGATTTTTTTAATAGTTTGGTTGATGATCTTCCAATTTGATTCGTGCAGAAAAGGGAAGATTCGTGTGATTTGTATTTCTGGGAAGTTGCTGATGTGGGGGAATGCAACTATGTTGATTATTTGGTTAGATGACGAATCCCAATACCAACAGGTTGGGGTGTTGGACAAGTAACTGAAGGAACGATAGAAGAGGAAGATGCAGAGCAGAAGGTTAAAGATGCAGTTCCTCTGATCATGGCCAAGCAACAGCTGCTGAACGGCCTTGACAGCAATGAGGAGATGAAAGAGCTTGTGAAGATAATGGGAAAAATCGGTGTGCTCTGTAGGATGGTTGTCTCTTTATTTGAAGTGTATGTAGCACTCGTGATGTATTCAGTGGCTATGACATCAGCACTTTGCTGAAACTAGTAATGAATGAAACCTGTGTAGCAAGCTGGGCGTAGTGTTGTGAACATCTAATGATTTCTATTAACGGAAATTGGGGGGGGGGTATCCCCTTTTGATCAAAAATAAATAAATAGCAGAGGCCCTTTTGGTAATAAATAAATGAATTAGAAGAGGTCCTATCGGGTCAGCTTTGTTCCCATTCGAAGACGTCGAGCAAATTGCAGTCCAACAGCAAACTATGTCATCAAATTCAAGTTTCACAGCCAAATATGAGTACAACTAAACAACAATGTCATTATGTTTTACTCGTCATACAATCACCAAACACAAATCAAGATAAATAACAAGTGATGTTCTCACAGCAAAATACTAAACAACACGTTCATCAGGTTTCAGTTGTCATAGCAAACACAATTTCACATAGTAGATAAAAAACGTCTTCTGACAGGCAAATATGACAAAAGCAATCTAATCATCATCCGCAGCAGCAGCATCAACATCTTCGCAATGTGTATCAGTCTAAATCGTAATTCCCTAGAGTGTCATCTTCTTCTTCATCCTCAATGTCCTCGAACGTTGGCTTCTTCTTGATCAACTCTTGTATGTCCACAACACGACATGCAATCTTTTCGCCAGCGTCATTGACGTGATGGTTCTCGAAGATATTTGGAACATCTGTGGAATCTTGTACATCAGGAGCGGTGTAAGCATCATCTTGTTGTGCAACTTCATTAAACGAATTCCTCTTCTCAAACCTTTGCAATACTCTCCTGTCATCACTACGTGCAAATGTGTCTTCCAAGAAAAATATCTATGTTGCTTGATTTGCCAAAATAAAAGGCTCGTTGGTCTAGTACGCCGCCTTGACATTGATGGATTTGAAATAATCATCAGCTCTGAGTTTTGCGATCGTGGAAAACAGGTTATACCAACGACAGCACAACAGAACCACACACCGATGATCCTCGAAACTAGAGATATACTGCAACTGAACAATGTCTATTATGTTAGCATACATTTCAGTTGTCACTCTGCCGTATGTATGCGTGCTGATGATGGCACTGTTTTGTGTCTTCCTGCCTTCGTCGCATGCAAGGGTGTTGTAGCGCACATCTCCAACAACGCAAGATTCATAATGTCTTACCCGAGTATCAGGACCCATTGCTAGTGCGTAAAGGGCATCATCAACTGCCTTCCCATCCTCCCGCATCTTCTTAACCTATGTTTAGAAAATAGACAAGCTGATCATCTTATGTACTCAATATATTAAAAAAACTGACAGTGCAATTCAAAAGCTTACATGGCTCTTGAACCATTTCGCAAATCCTGCCATAACCAGTTTGTCTTGGATTTTGCGGCAGTAACTCGTTTTTATAGATGCTGCACAACATAGTGATCGCGTCAAACATCTAAATATATAAGAATGTGCTGCAAGTTTAGTAGATTACGATGTATAAGCTGCAGTACTTAGCACTTACTTGATATAAGGTAGTATCTCAGGACAGTTATTCAACACATACCAAACCATTTTGTCCAAATCTTTAGGTTTGTCCTCTTGTTGACTCTTCCCTGTAACTCGAACAGAATAATCAAAAACATTGAGACCGGGATTGTCTTCACCCACCTCTTTGCTAAGCTGATCAGTTGTTTCAATGTATTTTGAGCAGAATGTCAACGCTTCTGTAGCGATGTAGGCCTCTGCAATGGAACCCTCAGGTCTAGCTCTATTCCTGACATAGCCCTTGAAAGTGCCTAGCCGCCTTTCAATAGGGTACATCCAGCCATACTATACTGGACCTCTAAGTAGTGCCTCATCAGGTAGATGAACAGCCAAATGCACCATCACATCAAAGAAGGCTGGAGGATATATCTTCTCAAGGTCGCATAGGATAGTTGGTATCTTGTCTCTAAGACGCTCCAAAGCATCTATCCTGATAGTTCTACTGCAGAGTTCCCTGAAGAAGTGTCCCAACTCTGCAACTGCTCTGTATAAGTCAGGGCGACCCAATCCTCGAAGGATACCAGGTAAAACCCTTTGAAGTAGGACGTGGCAGTCATGAGTTTTAAACCCTTGTACCTTGTTTCCATCTGCACTGACTCTCCTTTCAGGGTTGGAAGCAAATCCATGTGGGAATCTCACACGTGACAGGACCTCGCAGAATTCTTTTCTTTTGACCTTGTCCAAGACGTACACAGCTGGTGCCATATCCCGTGGTTTACCTTCATCTTGCACCTGCAAATCCTTTCTGATACCCAGATGTGTCAAATCAATCCTAGATTTTAAGGTATCTTTCGTCTCGCCTTCAATATTAAGAATGTTGGGGAACGCAGTAATAATTCAAAATTTTCCTACGTGTCACCAAGATCAATCTAGGAGATGCTAGCAATGAGAGTGAGGGAGTGCATCTTCATACCCTTGAAGATCGCTAAGCGGAAGCGTTACAAGAACACGGTCGATGGAGTCGTACTCCCGGTGATTCAAATCGCGGAAGATCCGATCTAGCGCCGAACGGACGGCGCCTCCACGTTCAACACACGTATAGCCTGGGGACGTCTCCTCCTTCTTGATCCAGCAAGGGGAGAGGAGAAGTTGAGGGAGAACTCCAGCAACACGACGGCGTGGTGGCGATGTAGCTCGTGGTTCTCCGGCACAGCTTTGCTAAGCACTACGGAGGAGGAGGAGAAGTTGGAGGAGGAGAGGGCTGCGCCAGGGGAATGAGTGCGGCTGCCCTCTCTCTCCCTCACTATATATAGGGGTAAGGGGGTGGAGGAGGCGCCCTAGGGTTCCCTAGGGGAGGGGTGGCGGCCACAGGGAAACCCTAGATGGGTTTGGGCGCCCCCACCCCTAGGAAACTTGCCCCCCAAGCCGGGAGGGGTGGCTGTCCTAGGGGAGGCGCCCCCACCTCTCCACGTTAGGGGAGATGGGGTGGGAGGGGCACACAGCCCCTTAGTTGGCTGATGTGCCCCCGCCCCTTGGCCCATAAGGCCCCCCAATGCTTGCCGGGGCCTCCGAAACACCTTTCGGTCACGCTGGTCGTCACCCGGTACTCCCAGAACAATTCCGGACTCCAATACCCTTCGTCCAATATATCGATCTTCACCTCCGGACCATTCCGGAGTTCCTCGTCACGTCCGGGATCTCATCCGGGACTCCGAACAACCTTCGGTAACCACATACTATTTCCCATAACAACTCTAGCATCACCGAACCTTAAGTGTGTAGACCCTACGGGTTCGGGAACCATGCAGACATGACCGAGACGTTCTTCGGCCAATAACCAACAGCGGGATCTGGATACCCATGTTGGCTCCCACATGTTCCACGATGATCTCATCGGATGAACCACAATGTCGGGGATTCAATCAATCCCGTATTCAATTCCCTTTGTCTATCGATATGTTACTTGCCCGAGATTCGATCATCGGTATCCCCATACCTCGTTCAATCTCGTTACTGGCAAGTCTCTTTACTCGTTCCGTAACGCATGACCCGTGGCTAACTCCTTAGTCACATTGAGCTCATTATGATGATGCATTACCGAGTGGGCCCAGAGATACCTCTCCGTCATACGGAGTGACAAATCCCAGTCTCGATTCGTGCCAACCCAACAGACACTTTCGGAGATACCTGTAGTGCACCTTTATAGTCACCCAGTTACGTTGTGACGTTTGATTCACCCAAAGCACTCCTATGGTATCCGGGAGTTGCACAATCTCATGGTCTAAGGAAATGATACTTGACATGAGAAAAGCTCTAGCAAATGAACTATGCGATCTTGTGCTATGCTTAGGATTGGGTCTTGTCCATCACATCATTCTCCTAATGATGTGATCCCGTTATCAATGACATCCAATGTCCATGGTCAGGAAACCATAACCATCTATTGATTAACGAGCTATTCAACTAGAGGCTCACTAGGGACATGTTGTGGTCTATGTATTCACACATGTATTACGGTTTCCGGTTAATACAATTATAGCATGAATAATAGAAAATTATCATTAACAAGGAAATATAATAATAACCATTTTATTATTGCCTCTAGGGCATATTTCCAACAGTCTCCCACTTGCACTAGAGTCAACAATCTAGTTACATTGTGATGAATCGAACACCCATAGTTCACATCGCCATGTGACTGACACCCAAAGAGTTTACTAGAGTCAATAATCTAGTTCACATCACCATGTGATTAAGACTCAATGAGTTCTGGGGTTTCATCATGTTATGCTTGTGAGAGAGGTTTTTTAGTCAACGGGTCTGCATCATTCAGATCCGTGTGTACTTCGCAAATCTCTATTTCATATTGCAGATGTTGCTACCATGCTCCACTTGGAGCTATTCCAAATGGTTGCTCCACTATACGTATCCGGTTTGCTACTCAGAGTCATCCGGATAGGTGTTAAATCTTGCATCGACGTAACCCTTTATGCCAAACTCTTTATCACCTCCAAAACCGAGAAACATTTCCTTATTCCTCTAAGGACAATTTTGACCGCTGTCTAATGATCCATTCCCGGATCACTTTTGTACCCCCCCCTTTGCCAGACTCGTGGCAAGGCATATCTCAGGTGTGGTACACAGCATGGCATATCGAATAGAGCCTATTGCCAAGGCATAGGGGACGACCTTCGTCCTTTCTCTTTCTTCTTCCGTGGTCGAGCTTCAAGTCTTAACTTCACACCTTACAACTCAGGCAAGAACTCCTTCTTTGACCGATCCATTTTGAACTCCTTCAAAATCATGTCAAGGTATGTGCTCTGTGAAAGTCTTATCAGGCATCTTGATCTATCTCTATAGATCTTGATACCCAACATGTAAGCAGTTTTACACAGGTCTTCCTTTGAAAAACTCCATTCAAACAACCCTTTATGCTTTCTAGAAATTCTACATCATTTCTGATCAACAATATGTCATCCACATATACTTATCAGAAATGTCGTAGTGCTCCCACTCACTTTCTTGCAAATACAAGTTTCTTGCAAACTTTGTATAAACCCAAAAACTTTGATCACCTCATCAAAGCGTATGTTCCAACTCCGAGATGCTTGCTCCAGTACATAGAAGGATCGCTGGAGTTTGCATACCTTTTAGCATCCTTAGGATTGACAAAACCTTCTGGTTGTATCACATACATCCTTTCCTTATGGAAACTGTCAAGGAAACTTTGTTTTGACATCCATCCGCCAGATTTCGTAAATGAAAATGCAGCAACTGCTAACATGATTTTAATAGACTTTAGTATCACTATGATTGAGAAAGTCTCATCACAGTCAACTCCTTGAACTTGTCGGAAACTTCTTTGAGACAAGTCGAGCTTCATAAATGGTGACATTACCATCAGCGTCTATCTTCTTCTTAAAGATCCATTTATTCTCAATGGCTTGCCGATCATCGGGCAAGTCCACCAAAGTCCATACTTTGTTCTCATACATGGATTCTATCTCGGATTTCATGGCTTTCAGCCATTTGTTGGAGTTTAGGCCCACCATCGCTTCTCCATAGCTCATAGGTTCATCGTTGTCCAACAACATGACCTTTAAGACAGGGTTTCCACTCAGAAGTTGTACACACCCTTGTCGACCTACGAGGTTTGATAGTAACTTGATCTGAAGCTCCATGATCATCATCATTAGCTTTCTCTTCAACCGAGGCAAGTGCCACAGAAACATCTTTCTGTGCTACGCTACTCTCTGATTGAAGTGAAGGTTCAACAACCTCATCAAGTTCTATCTCCCTCCCACTCAATTCTTTCGAGAGAAACTCTTTCTCGAGAAAGGACCTATTCATAGCGACAAACAATTTGCCCTCAGATCTGAGATAGAAGGTATACCCAATCGTCTTGTTTGGGTATTCTATGAAGACACAATTTTCCGCTTTGGGTTCGAGCTTTTCTGGCCAAAGCCTATCGACATAAGCTTCGTAGCCCCAAACCTTAAGAAACAACAACTTAGGTTTCTTTCCAAACCATAGTTCATACGGTGTCGTCTCCACGGACTTAGATGGTGCCCTATTTAAAGTGAATGTAATTGTCTCTAATGCATAACCCCAAAATGATAGCGGTAGATCGGTAAGAGACATCTTAGATCGCACCATATCCAATAGGGTGCGATTACGATGCTCGGACACACCATTACGCTATGGTGTTTCAGGTGGTGTCAACTGTGAAACTATTCCACCTAGTCTTTAGTGATTGCCAAACTCATAACTCAGATACTTTTCCCTAGATCAGATCATAGGAACTTGATCTTCTTGTTATGATGATTCTCAACTTCACTCTGAAATTGCTTGAACTTTCCAAACGTTTCAGACTTATGCTTCATTAAGTAAATATACCCATATCTACTCAATTCATCGATGAAGGTGATAAAATAACGATATCCACTGCGTGCGTCAACACTCATCAGACCGCACACATCAGCATGTGTGATTTCCAACAAGTCACTTCCCCGTTCCATTGTTCCAGAAAACAGGGTTTTAGTCATCTTGCCTATGAGGCATGGTTCGCATGTGTGAGGTGATTCAAAATCAAGTGACTTCAAAAGTCCATTAGCATGGAGGTTCTTCATGCGCTTTACACCAATATGACCTAAGCGGCAGTGCCACAAGAAAGTGGTACTATCATTATCAACTCTACATCTTTTGGCATCAATGTTATGAACATGTGTATCACTACGACCGAGATTCAATAAACCATTCACATTGGGTGCATGACCATAGAAGGTATTATTCATGTAAACAGAATAACCATTATTCTCTGACTTAAATGAATAACCGTATTGCAATAAACATGATCTAATCATGTTCATGCTCAACGCAGACACCAATGCAAACAACATTTATCTGGGTTCAATACTAATTCCGAAGGTAGAGGGAGCGTGCGATGGTGATCATATCATCCTTGGAAACACTTCCAACACACATCGTCACCTCGCCCTTAGCTAGTCTCTGTTTATTCCGTAGCTTTTGTTTCATGTTACCAATATTAGCAACTGAACCGGTATCTAATACCCATGTGCTACTAGGAATACTATTAAGGTACACATCAATAACACATATATCAAATATACTTTTGTTGAAGTTGCCAGCCTTCTTATCTACCAAGTATTTGAGGCAGTTCCGCTACCAGTGACCGTTCCCCCGAATAGAAGCACTTCGTCTCGGGTTTGGGTTCTTGGGTTTCTTCACTGGAGCGGCAACTGGCTTGCCATTCATGAAGTTTCCCTTGTTGCCCTTGCCCTTCTTGAAACCAGTGGTCTTGTTAACCATCAACACTTGATGCTCCTTCTTGATTTCTACCTTCATGGCCTTAAGCATGACGAACAGCTCCGGGATCATCTTCCCTTGCATGTCATAGTTCATCACGAAACTCTAGTAGCTTGGTGATAGTGACTGGAGAACTTTGTCAATCACTCTCTTATCTGGAAGATCATCTCCCACTTGATTCAAGCGATTGAAGTACCCAGACATTCTGAGCACATGCTCACTGGTTGAGCTATTCTCCTCCATCTTGTAGGCAAAGATCTTGTCAGAGGTCTCAAACCTCTCAACACGGGCATGAGCTTGAAATACCAATTTCAGATCTTGGAACATCTCATATGTTCCTTGGCATTCAAAACGCCTTTGGAGCCCTGATTCTAAGCCGTAAAGCATGGCGCACCAAACTATCAAGTAGTCATCAGAACATGTCTGCCAGATGTTCACAACATCCACAGACGACGCTAGAGGGGTTGGCACACCGAGCGGTGCATCAAGGACAGAAGCCTTCTGTGTAGCAGTGAGGACAATCCTCGGACTACGACCCTAATCCGCACAATTGCTTACAATATCTTTCAACTTAGTCTTTCTCTAGGAACGTATTAAAAATAAGGAGCTAAAGCGCGAGCTATTAATCCACAACACAATTTGCAAAGACAATTTAGACTAGGTTCATGATAATTAACTTCATCTAATCAAATTATTTAATGAACTCCCACTCAGATAGACATCCCTCCAGTCATCTAAGTGATACAAGATCCGAATCGACTAGGCCATGTCCGATCATCACGTGAGACGGACTAGTCATCAACGGTGAACATCTCCATGTTGATCGCATCTACTATACGACTCATGTTTGACCTTTCGGTCTCTTGTGTTCCGAGGCCATGTCTGTACATGCTAGGCTCGTCAAGTCAACCTAAGTGTTTCGCATGTGTAAATCTGGCTTACACCCGTTGTATGCGAACGTTAGAATCTATCACACCCGATCATCACGTGGTGCTTCGAAACAACGAACCTTCGCAACGGTGCACAATTAGGGGGAACACTTTTCTTGAAATTTTAGTGAGGGATCATTTTATTTATGCTACCATCATTCTAAGCAAATAAGATTTAAACATGAAAAACATCACATGCAAATCATAAAGTGACATGATATGGCCAATATCATCTTGCGCCTTTGATCTCCATCTTCGAGGCGCGGCATGATCACCTTCGTTACCGGCATGACACCATGATCTCCATCATCGTGTCTTCATGAAGTTGTCTCGCCAACTGTTTACTTCTACTACTATGGCTAACGGTTAGCAATAAAGTAAAGTAATTACATGGCGTTTTCAGTGACACGCAGGTCATACAATAAATTAAGACAACTCCTATGGCTCCTGCCGGTTGTCATCCTCATCGACATGCAAGTCGTGATTCCTATTACAAGAACATGATCAATCTCATACATCACATATATCATTCATCACATCCTTTTGGCCATATCACATCACATAGCATACCCTGCAAAAACAAGTTAGACGTCCTCTAATTGTTGTTGCATGTTTTACGTGGCTGCTATGGGTTTCTAGCAAGAACGTTTCTTACCTACGCCAAAACCACAACGTGATATGCCAATTTCTATTTACCCTTCATAAGGACCCTTTTCATTGAATCCGATCCGACTAAAGTGGGAGAGACAGACACCCGCTAGCCACCTTATGCAACTAGTGCATGTTAGTCGGTGGAACCTGTCTCTTGTAAGCGTACGTGTAAGGTTCGTCCGGGCCGCTTCATCCCATGATGCCGCCGAATCAATATAAAACTAGTAACGGCGAGTAAATTTACAAAATCGACGCCCACAACAACTTGTGTTCTACTCGTGCATAGAAACTACCATAGACCTAGCTCATGATGCCACTGTTGGGGAACGTAGTAATAATTCAAAATTTTCCTACGTGTCACCAAGATCAATCTAGGAGATTCTAGCAACGAGAGTGAGGGAGTGCATCTTCATACCCTTGAAGATTGCTAAGCGGAAGCGTTACAAGAACGCAGTTGATGGAGTCCTACTCGCGGCGATTCAAATCGCGGAAGATCCGATCTAGCGCCGAACGGACGGCGCCTCCGCGTTCAACACACGTACAGCCCGGGGACATCTCCTCCTTCTTGATCCAGCAAGGGGAGAGGAGAAGTTGAGGGAGAACTCCAGTAGCACGACGACGTGGTGGCGATGGAGCTCGTGGTTCTCCGGCAGAGCTTCGCTAAGCACTACGGAGGAGGAGGAGTTGGAGGAGGAGAGGGCTGCGCAAGGGGAAGGGGTGCGGCTGCCCTCTCTCTCCCTCACTATATATAGGGGTAAGGGGGGTGGAGGAGGTGCCCTAGGGTTCCCTAGGGGAGGGGTGGCGGCCACAGGGAAACCCTAGATGGGTTTGGGCGCCCCCACCCCTAGGAAACCTGCCCCCAAGCTGGGAGGGGTGGCTGCCCTAGGGGAGGCGCCCCCACCTCTCCACGTTACGTGACATGGGGTGGGAGGGGTGCACAGCCCTTTAGTGGGCTGATGGGCCCCTCCCCTTGGCCCATAAGGCCCCCCAACGCTTGCCGGGGCCTCCGAAACACCTTTCGGTCACGCTGGTCGTCACCCGGTACTCCCAGAACAATTCCGGACTCCAATACCCATCGCCCAATATATCGATCTTCACCTCCAGACCATTCCGGAGTTCCTCGTCATGTCCGGGATCTCATCCGGGACTCCGAACAACCGTCGGTAACCACATACTATTTCCCATAACAACTCTAGCGTCACCGAACCTTAAGTGTGTAGACCCTACGGGTTCGGGAACCATGCAGACATGACCGAGACGTTCTTCGGCCAATAACCAACAGCTGGATCTAGATACCCATGTTGGCTCCCACATGTTCCACGATGATCTCATCGGATGAACCACGATGTCGGGGATTCAATCAATCCCGTATTCAATTCCGTTTGTCTATCGGTATGTTACTTGCCCGAGATTTGATCGTCGGTATCCCCATACCTCGTTCAATCTCGTTACCGGCAAGTCTCTTTACTCGTTCCGTAACGCATGATCCCGTGGCTAACTCCTTAGTCACATTGAGCTCATTATGATGATGCATTACCGAGTGGGCCCAGAGATACCTCTCCATCATACGGAGTGACAAATCCCAGTGTCAATTCGTGCCAACCCAACAGACACTTTCGGAGATACCTGTAGTGCACCTTTATAGTCACCCAGTTACGTTGTGACGTTTGATACACCCAAATCACTCCTACGGTATCCGGGAGTTGCACAATCTCACGGTCTAAGGAAATGATACATGAAATTAGAAAAGCTCTAGCAAACGAACTACACGATCTTGTGCTATGCTTAGGATTGGGTCTTGTCCATCACATCATTCTCCTAATGATGTGATCCCGTTATCAATGACATCCAATGTCCATGGTCAGGAAACCGTAACCATCTATTGATTAATGAGCTAGTCAACTAGAGGCTCACTAGGGACATGTTGTGGTCTATGTATTCACACATGTATTACGGTTTCCGGTTAATACAATTATAGCATGAACAATAGACAATTATCATGAACAAGGAAATATAATAATAACCATTTTATTATTGCCTCTAGGGCATATTTCCAACAAAGTAGTGTGCCGACAATGTTGTCACATATATTTTTCTCGATGTGCATCACATCAAGATTATGCCGCAGATCCAAATCTTTCCAATACTCCAAGTCCCACAAAGTGGACCTGCGGGTAAACAATAATCTCTCATCTGCCTTGCCACGCTTCCTTTTCACGCTACCATTACCAGGATGGTTTCCTGGTGTAATATGCCTGACCTTCTCTAATTCCACTTGCAACTCATCGGCGGTGAGCCTCTTTGGCGCATCATGGTTTTCATGCTTTGCATTGAACACATATCTTCGGTATTTTGTAGGACGCGGCTTGTCCTTGGCAAGGAAGTGGCGGTGTCCAATGTAACAGATCTTGCTAAGTATTGCGTATGACAGCGGATTCCTGTCACAGTGAACACATGCATTGTAACCATGTGTCGTTCGCCCTGACATAGTGCTCAAAGCCAGATAATCATGGATGCACCAAATTATAACAGTACGCAGAAAGAAATCAGCTGGTGGGCTGCTATATAGGTCTCGAGTGAGCATACCCTTCCATAGCTGTTGAAGTTCCTCCACAAGAGGCTCCATGAATAAATCAAAATCCTTTCCAGGACATTTTGGACCTGGGATGAGCAAGGCTATCATGTAGTTTGATTCTTTGGTGCAGACATTTGGAGGCATGTTGTAAGGGATAACAAGCACTGGCCACATGCTATATGTGGCGCTCTGGTGGCCAAATGGGTTAAATCCATTTGAAGCTAAGCCAGTCTAATGTTTCTCAGGCCAGCAGCAAACTTTTTGTGTTTCTGATTGAAGCTTTTCCACTCACTACCATGAGATGGACGGCTCTTTACATTCTGATCTCTATACTCCTGGTTCCTAGAATGCCACAGTACATCCTCTCTTGTTTCAGCATCATGAAACAACCTCTGCAATCTTGGTGTAATTGGAAAATGTCTCAGAACATTATGAGGAACCCTCTTCACAGCATCGCCATCTTTCCATCTTGATGATTTGCATTTCGGGCATTCACTTAAGTTGGCGTAATCCTTCCAGAACAGAACAAAATTATTCTTACAAACATGGATCATATCATATCCAATTCCAACTGCACGGAGGAAATTCTTCATTTTACTGTAGGTGTGTGGCAGCTCAGACGCATCTGGGAAAGATTTGCTGAAAGCAGCCCACATCGCATCGAATGATTTGTTGGTCATCCGCTCAGATGTCTTCACCTGAAGAAAGGTGACCATAGCTGAGAATACTGACAGCTTATTTCCTGGGGTGACAGCCACGTTGCATTGTTCCAATATGCGGGCCCATCGTTTTTCTTCTGCAGGTTAAAGTTCACGAAATGCACGAGCATTTCGTAGCATTGTTTCAATGTTGGTCAAACTCACTGGCTCCGCCACCACCACCACCTCCTCCTCCTCTTCCACCTGAGCATCAGGCAGATCAAGATGGTGATCTGCTGCTTCCACGTAGTCAGTAACATTGACGTTCACAGCTTCACCATGATGAACCCACCTAGTATATGTGACCGACATCCCATACAAGTGTAGATGATTTTGCATAGTTGACTGGGGTCTTGTAACCGAATTCATACAACTGCTACACGGGTAGAGCACATCTGATTTTGGACCATCGTACTCAGCTCTGATAAAGTTCATGAAGTTTTCAACCCCCTCGACATATGCAGCGGAGAATCTTCGAGCAGAAGTTATCCAAGTCCTTTCCATCCATTAGACATACAAATTAGTTCTTCTACTAGATATTACAGGAAAAACATATATGCTTTTTTATGAAGTCCAGAAAAAAATACCTAGGTCGATGTCTAAAGCTATGGCAAGATATTTGGACAAGCAGATCTAAGTAACGAGATATATGTAAAGCTAATTCAGCAAACAAATTTGAGTGCTAAATTATGGCAGGCTGTTTCAGCAGTCAATGAGGCCAAGCACACAGCCATCAAACTATCGAAGGCCATCCCAGCAACAAAGATCGAGTATAAAACGGTGTACAGCTATTTCACCTAACAGATTGGGTACTAGACCATGGCAATCTACGTCACAATAAATATATGGCAGGATATTTTAGCAACTAATCGGGCTTGGCATGCCATCCTAGCTAAGCAGATTGAGTGCAGAACAGGGCAAGGAAGCCTCTTAAGCAGAGCATATTGACTGTAAACTACTTCGGCAAACTGTGAGATTAACAGCGTCTATCAGCTAACATTCAGCGCTACACCGACATGCACGGGGCCTTAGTCTAGAATGCGCGTACCATGGGAGAAGCTGACCGCCGTGCGTCTCCACATGAACGTCGCCAGTGGTGGCGGCGCTGACCACCGTGCGCCTCCACAAGAATGTCGCCACCTGTGGTGGCGCGGCCACAGGACGACAGTCTACGAGAGCGTACTATGGGAGCGAGAGGATCGCCGTGCGTCCCCTCGACGAACCGTGGTGCCGACGTATCGGTGCGGCGGGGAGGGCGGCTTTGGCGGAGCGAATGGAGTGGAGGGGGCGTGGGGGAGGGGGGTTTGGGGAATATTATTGGCTAGTTGGCCGAAGGGCGGTTGAATTTGGGATTTGGGGGAATTTTATTGGGGGGGGGGGGGGGTTCGCGCGGTGGGCGGGGGGCGGGGGGAGTTTGGCGCATGGTCAGGTTCTCCAAGTGCAGTCCCACGTGTCAGTTAAGAGGCAAGCCGAAGCGCGTTCCGTTTGCGTGAGCCGTGTGCAGGACCGAACGTGTGTGGGGTGCAATGTGATCGCGACAGGGGTGCTGTGAGTGTACCACCTTTTTTCCTTTTAATAAACTAGGTGCTTCGCCCCCTAAATAAGAAAAAACTTGGTGCTTCACGCGATCCATCGATACTACTACTAGTAATCCGGTAATCTCGACTAAAACGGCGCGGCCGAGTCTTTTCCCGCGCGATATGCTGGGCGGTTGGCTTAGTTTGGTTTTTTAGAACGAGTAATGCTACACCTACGTAATCCCAGTTACGTAATTAACGTAATGTGAAACGTGTGAGCTGTTGATTGTAGATTGGGGGGAGGGAGGGGCCCACCACCATGAAAATCAAGGAGGAGAGAGATAGGCAATTTACGTTAACCCTTTTGTAGGTTCCCGTAGATGTAGAAAGATGTGAAATGCGCGAATGTGTAGTGGACGTACTATTGGAGTGCCTAAGCTAAATTGTGTATGTAGACTATATGTTTATTTTACTTCGCATGTTAGCTTTGTCTCGGTTCAATAAAAAGCAGAGTTGGTGATGATGGTGTGCATGCCATCCTGCAACATAGGCCGTCCGATCTATATCTAACGGATAGGAAGGAAACTATGACGATTTACCCGCACTCCTCTCCACATTTGCAGATAAGGCCTTCCCTCGTTCATCCTTTTCTCCCACAAGATCTTGATGTTCCGTGCAATGCACGGGCATCTTGCTAGTACTCCTACAATATACTATATTATTGTGAATGTTTGTATACACCGGCCGAGATTAATGCAAACACGGCAGATTTTCATTACATTTCGAACTTTTATAGGATAGAAAAATAAAAGAAACCCGACCCTAAACCTATTCTACTACGGCGACCGACGTCCTCCATCTGCGATCTCCATGTACGGGGGCGGGGTTCAAGACCCGTGAAGTGAAGGTGCGGTCTCCGGCGAGGAAGAGTAGAGCACGGGAGATGGACTGGCCAGTTGGCACACCATGCCTCGCCGCCTCCCATGCCCTACTCATCCTCGGAGGAGTCCCCGACCTCGGCGGTGCCGGATGTTGGACGGCGGCAAGTAGGACGCGTGGCTGACGGTGCTCCCGTCGTCGGCCGCCAGCGTGGGCACCGCTTGTGCGGTCGCGCCCGCGTCCGGCTACGCCGCTATTGCGTCGCGAGCGGCGACTTGAGCGAGGGTGGCGACCTCGAGCTTCATCCCCGAAGACAAGCTCTCCCGCAGAGCGTTCGTGCTCGCGGTCATGGCGGATGTGGTGCCAGGTAGCAGGACGATGCGCTATGGTGTGGAGGTTAGCTGGGCGTTGCCGCTTTAAGTAGCGCATTCCGGTGAGGCCAAGCGTCCGAGTGCGTCATTAAGTCGCCGGAGTTGGTTCCTCGGGCACCGAGCCTCTTAACGACGGCATCCGGACGGACGACATGAATGCGGGCAGCTGGCGCCAACTGCGAACGCACCGCGCGACGGCGCGAGGGACGAGGGTTTTTGGTGTGCCAGGGTAGTCAGCTACGGTCGTGGCAACGTTGGAGATGCCCTTTGCTCACATGCGACCGCACATGTCATCGAAAAAGCAAGACGACCCGACATGGCCTCAGGTCCTGGGGATGCAGTTGGCCGCGCTACACCACTCCATGGACGTGTCGCGGCACGCGCGCACTTCGGTGCCCCGTGCATCCTCGACAAGCCGGGTGTTGATCCGCTGGTTGTGCCATAGCGCTAAGGCCACCCTCGGCACACTGAAACCCACCGTGTAAAGCGACAATGAGTGTGTCGCTCCCGCATGCCTCATTTGAACATTCCGTTGAATATCATTCGGATGTGGGCCTAGACCATGCTTGTATTACCAATGTTGTAATTTGTCCGACATGCATACAAACAAACGGTTCGTTTAAAGTTTCACTTTGCCTCCACTACGTGTCACTTCCCGTCTTAGTTTTGACATCCCATTCGGTTCATGCCCCGACACATCTTGACGAGATCGATTGATGTCGAGAGATCAATTTGCATGTCGTGCAAGGAGATAAAGGTTTGGTCTGTTTCTATGATAGAAATGACCGGCAGGGGGGTCTGTGGGGATCAGAGGGATTATATTATACGTTCATAAGCGAAATGAATGTATTGTACCCACCCTAGTCCTCTTACAATCGATCTCCGGACCCCAAGATGAAATCGAGAGAGAACGAGTGGGTGCATGTGTGATACATAAGGCAGATTCAAAATTTTGAACCGGTGATCATAGCATCCACAAATCATATATAAAGGGTATTCAATGTTCGTTTCGCTCTTGAACGTACAATATACTCCCTCCGATCCTTTCTAGTAGTTTACATATAAGTTTTATGTGTAGTCAAAGTATCTCTACTTTGATCAAACTTACAGAAAAAAGTATCAACATTCAACAACGCCCAAACAATATTGTTAGATTCCTACGTACTCCTAGATTTGTATTCAAACAGACATGGTTTCCAAATTGTTTTCAACCATGTGAATGTGCTTGTTCTCGCGCATGCTCTTCCTACTAGGATTTCGCCACGTATAGCCAGTCCAATAGTAACTTTTTTAAGCTCCCTGTCCAATAGTACTAGTGGAGTACTGACAACATCTCTAGTAGAGTATGCAGTGCTCATCGTACTCCCTCCTTCCATTTATATAGGGCCTATGTGGAGGAGAGAGAGGTGAAAAAGTAAAGGGAGTGAGCTCTCATGCAAGGGCCTAGCTATATACGCATTCCTAGTTAAATACAATAAATATGAAGAAAGAGATAGAGAGGAGATGGAAAAAAGTACTAATACAGTAGCCAACCTTATATTTTTGTGGGAAATAGCCCCCACTACTGTATGAGTGCATATAGATGATGGCTATAGATGACATGGCAGTTCCTTATAGCCATCGGCTGGTTATATTATTAACCATGCTCTAATGCCTTTTTCAAAACCGCCTTTGACTATTGACAAGATTAATAGTACATGAGATGTATAATGTGAAAATTATATCATTGGAAGCTCCTTTCATATACGAATTTGACCGTATGCTTTGTGTAAGTTGCATGTCATATATTATTACTCTAACATTTGGTCAAAGTTAGCCTCGAAAAACGCATTAGGCCCTGTAGATGGAAGGAGGGAGTAGTAGTGGAAGAGGATCCTCTGACGTAGGTATCCCTGCCTTACCCTCCCTTTCGTTCACTTATTGGCAGACCCCATGCTTGCTAGGCCCCGCATGTCAGTTACTCAATGGGTTCGGCCACGTTAGGGGATCCTCATCCGTAGTATACTCCCTCTGTTTTTATTTACTCCGCATAAAGCGGGCGGGGGAGGGGGAGTGACGTCGGTTTGCTCACAACTGTGGTCCCACAAGCGAGCGAAAACGCAAGATGAAGCGTGTTCCATTCGGTGAGCGACGTGGAGGGTCCAGCGTGCCGGGGTGCAACGCGAACGCGACAAGGGCGATGTACAGTCAAAACCGATTGACCGGTCGTCACCGGAACCACTATTCACACCAGAGCCTTCGCTGCTCGGCCTACGCCAGCCACTGCCCCAAAACCACAGCTCCTCTCCAGCCCATCCCCCACCTTTCGATCCCATAGCCCGCATCAAGCGTCCCCTAGTTGGTTGGAAAGCCATGGTGCGCCGCAAGATCACGTACTACAAGATGCTGACGCTGGAGCGTCGCGCAGAAATCGCGGCGGCGGTCGGCGCCACATACCTCCGTTCCCAAGCTCGCTTTGCGGCGGGCCAATCCCCGAGTTCTCTGGAGCCAAGCTATGAGGAGGACGAAGCCGATCCAATGTTCATGGCGGAGGTCGCGACACAGAAGGCCCCCAATGGCTATCAGACGATGGACATCGACTTCGTGCCAGCGTCCGGGTCCCCCATGGTGCAGGCGGACCAACGGTTCAACCTGGCGATACTAAAGGAGGACTGGGAGGCAGAGGCTCAACTCGACGCGGAGTGCGCGCATGCCGCTGCCATCGAGGCTCTCCTGCAGGTGGAACCGAATGTCATGGACGTGAACCGGGCGGCGGAGGCTCAACTTGAGGTGGAGCGCGCGGATGCCGCTGCCATGGAGGCCCTCCTGTAGGCGGAACCAGACGTCCTCGACTTGAACCGGGCGGCGGAGGCTCAACTCGACGCGGAGCGCGCAGATGCCGCTGCCATCAAAGCCCTCCTACAGGCAGAATCGGACGTCCTCGACTTGAACCGGGCGACGGAGGCTTAACTCGACGCGGAGCGCGCGGATGCCGCTGCCATCGAGACCCTCCTGCAGGCGGAACCGGGCGTCCTCGACTTGATCCGGGCGGTGCTCTCGTCCGTGCAAAGCGCCTGCACACACCGCTTGAACGAGTAGATGGAGGCCGAGGACAACCACGGTGCGGAGACACACGTCGGCAGCTACGGCTGGTTCGCGCCGGCAGCCAAAAAAGACGAGGCCTTCTCGTTCCGCGAGCAGTGATAGTTTTTCTTTATGTTGTTGTTTTTAGGGATCTTTTGCTGTGTAAAAACATATATTGTTATGCAAGTCGCCTGACTTTCATCATTTGGGCCAGTCTACCATTTCAGGCTGTTGGATGAATATCCTACATCTCCTAACCCTTCTTCCTCACCTATTCTTCTTCCCCAACAGACCACCGCACGGGCCGTATGGATCCTCCCAAACATGCGGTTGGATAAACATACTGTATGAACGAAAATTATGTTTCAGCGGTAGGATGGCTGAGTTTGGTTTGTTCACATGCGGTAGCACGTGTCAGTGAGGGTGTGTTCCCTTGGTTGGGTTTGCGGCGTGCAGGAGCGACTGTGTGAGGGTGCGGAGCGACCGTGTGAGGGTGCGATGCGACCGTGACAGCCGTGCGCAAGTGTACCTCCTTTTCATTTTGAAAACTTTAGGCAAGCTTGGCAAAAATGTGTGGCGAAGTATGGCAATGCAAGGCCTAGATCCAAACAGGATAAGTACGTACGTACTAGGAGTACTGGTGTTAATAAAGAAAGGCGGGGTTTTCCTTTGCGGGATTAATCGATACAAATCCTCGTTTGACGTGTCAATTAATGCATATTTTTTCTCGAAAGCCCAAAGAGCTAACCATCTCACTCCTCATCGCTTGATTAATGCAGCGCCATGCAAAGCAACCTTCTTACTTCCGCATGCATGCAAGGGTATATTAATGTCCTTGGTTCCTAGTACGAGGCAAGCCCCATCAATTTTGCCTCGATTAGTGTTAGTGGCCTTTTGCAAATTGTAATTTCGATATACTGGCATTGTGTACAAAAAGATGGAGGTAGTAACTATTTGACTTCCTTCCCCATTGCGGTGACGTCCATGATATCTCGAACGTTGTGGTTTGGCGAAGTGCATTCGACGGAGAACACCGTTGAGGGAGACCACCAGACGCAAGTGCCGCCTACAAGCTGAAACAACCGCCTTATTTGCATCCAGGAAGTCCATTGAATCAAAGGATGCGTAAATGTACTAGTTCTACTAGTACACAATAGCGTCGTCCGTCCAGGTTAGTGCGGTGAGGTGGTTTCTCGAAGAAGATGATGGAGAAGCGGAGTCAGCGAAGAGTGAAATGATGGTTGCTTCGTCCGTGCTTTGTGATTTGACGCCTCAATGCTTTGTGATTTGTGATAGAAGGGACAGGGGAGTAGACTCTGTGCTCTATACTGTACATGTGTCCAAGCACGGGAGTAAGAGGAGAGACGTTGCATTTTTCTATTCCTTCAATCAATCAATCAATCAATCAATCAATCAGGGAGCTTCGGTTCCATCTTTTTGGCTTTGGTAGCATCGTCCACAATGGTTCCCATTGATGCCAAAAGCTATTTTCACATTTGGCTACACATTGTGGATGCCCTTAACCGTACCACTTGGTTTTTCTCGTGTGTGCTATCTATACAAATCTCAGTTATATTGATCTAAAAAATTATAGAATCAAGATTAGTAAAAAGGAGGTGATTTTGCCGCGCGGATGGCGGGGGAGGTTTCTTATTTTTAGAGGACGTTGGCCTGGCGGTTTGCTAACATGAGGTCCCATGTGTCAGTGCTTTACCAAGCCGATCCACGTCCCACATGAGGCAGAACAACGGCAGAAGCAACACGTGGTTAACTTGAAGAAGATCTTATAAAAAAAACTTGAAGAAGATGAGGGAGAAGCGGATTCAGCAACGAGTGAAATGATGGTTGCTTCGTCCCTCCAACTTCTTTTTTTAGCATTATTACTTCGTCCCTCCAACTTAACTGCGGGAAAGGTGCAACTTTGTGATTTGACGCCTCATTGCTCATTACTACACCGGCGCCATGACTAAGGTGCTTCACCCCTGCTGCTCTGCACTGTATTTCGGTATGGCATGTGGACCCGGTAGCATGATGTCCCACATGTCGGCGAACGGGACTAGAACATTTATGAAAGCGAGCGCTCCACTCTTACGATGGAGGAGTACACGACACGGCGGCCCCGTGAACTATCACTTGTACTGTATAGTACTATAGTTTTGCTGTTTCGCACTATCCATCGATACAAACCCGATTAAATAGGAAAGGGCGGGATTTTTCCCGCGCGGTAGATGATACTGGCCATACATTTCAAAGGCAATTTTAATGTATGCAAACTGGATAATTAAGTAACAATATGATATCTAGTAAAACTAAAAACACATATGATTTATTATGTTAGAGTGTAGTAGTAGTGCTGTATTGCATAGTTGTTAGATGTAACATGCGAGAATGTGTAGAGATGTAGTTTTGGAGGGCCTAAAGAGAGAAAAGCGTAATACGGTCACCGAACTTCAGAATACGCTCATTACGGCCACTATATACATTTTGCGGTGATTATACGGTCACTTGCTCACCGTTCAACATCGGATTGCACTCTGTTGACCGGCCAAATAGTCTGCGTGGCACCATGTTGACTAGTTAAACTGACCATGTAACTTGTGGGTCCCACATGTTAGTTCACATAGGAAAAAGGTCAGATAAACACAAATTTACCCAGGCGCGACAAGACTCCAACCCGTGCGCGGGAATCACCTGGTTGTGTATGTGTCTGTCAGGGCCTGATGTGTGCGCATGCACGTGTAGGTTGAGCACTTGAGCGTGAGAGTGTGTGTTGGTCGTGTGGTGTGTGCATGCATGCGTGCATGTGTGCGTGTGAGTGTTGCGTGTGTGCGTGGCTGCGTGTGTACGTGTGAGTGTTGCGTGCGTGCGTGGCTGCATGTGTTCGTGTGAGTGTTGCGTGCATGCAGTTTGTGTGCATGCATGCGTGTGTGTATAATCACCACACCAGCTCCTGTGTCTTAAAACAGACGGCTCAACATACCAATACAAGGCCAGCTTGTCCGCTGTGCCTGCGGTCATGACTTCGAACCACCGTCCAATATTTTTTTGTCATTTGTTTTCATTCTTACTAGCAAGATGCCCGTGCGTTTCACGTAACATCAAGATGCATTTGTATGACTAGTTTATCTTGTGAGAGAAAAGGATGAATGAGGGAAGGCCTTATTTGCAAATGTGGAGAGGTGTGTGGGTACCTTTTTTGCAAAATTGCCATAGTTTCCTTCCTATCCGCCAGATATAAATCGGACGGCCTATGTTGCAGGATGGCAGGCACACCATCATCACCAACTCTGTCTTTTATAAGAGTGTAGAAGAGAAGATACAAGCCGACAGGTGGGCCCAATGGTAGTGAGATAATGTGATGCAACACTAGAGGTGCAACGTGGAGCGTTTAACTGGTCAACTAGTCGTGTCTTGAGCAAATACAGAGCTGTACGGTGAGCCCGTGACTGTATAATAACCACAAAACGTAAATGGTGACCGTAATGGGTGGATTCTGAAGTCCAATGTACGTATCGTGCTTTCCTCCAAATACAATGATCGTCACTGTATATATCGCGAGAGAAAGATGAAACATGCGTGAATGTGCTGGGGGCTTTCTTTTAGAGGATGTGGAGATAGTTTGTGTGCGTACGTGAAAGGGGTGTAGAGGGGGTGTATGCGATGCGGAGAGATATGCTCTTCATTTCTCTTTATTATGACTAACTTCATATATAGTATAAACATATAAAAATTCACAGTGCGGAATAAAAATCATTGTGGGCACCATACAATGCAAATTAACGTTCATACTCCTCCATATAACTTTGTAATGTTGTATATATGTAGAAATTCTAAAATAATTTTTTGGCCACACTTTAT
This sequence comes from Aegilops tauschii subsp. strangulata, assembly GCF_002575655.3. Classification (NCBI taxonomy): domain Eukaryota; kingdom Viridiplantae; phylum Streptophyta; class Magnoliopsida; order Poales; family Poaceae; genus Aegilops; species Aegilops tauschii. The sequence goes on along the minus strand of NC_053040.3, from coordinate 397,733,993 downwards.
TCAAAAGGAATGTTGTATGCGAAATAAACGTGAAGAGAGGGCTTTTTAGATCAATGGGGTACGTGATGTAACATGTGTGAATGTGTAGTTGATGTATTTGGCAGGGCCTAGAGAGGTATGTGTGTGTATTACGTATTAGAGAGGGGCATGTATAGAGGGGCCGACGAGGGGAGGGGGCGTGGGAGAGATAGCACGAGAAATGAGAGAGGTCTAGAGAGAGAGACTAATATGATGTCACGGTGAGAGATTCCGTTGAGTTTGTATATGCAAGGGGGGAGGGTATAGAGGCACGAGGAGATTTTTTTTGTGTGGTGTCTGTGTTGGTATGTGTGGGTGTGAGAAGATAACGAGACCTAGGGGCATTGGTGAGGCCCTTGGTTCGGTTCCGTCCTGCGCCACATTGGTCGGCCCGTGACACATTTAGGGAGACCCATGGATGACTTGTCGTACAAGACAATGATAGCAGAATTGTGAAGGACTCTGTGTCCACTGACAAAGCCAGGTAGGATTTGTAACCCTGGGTTATCGGACTATGGTAACCCCCTATCTCTGATATTACTATTCATCCAACCTAACTTTAAGGGGCATTCTACAGAATGCTCTGCTAGAATCATAGTCGTCGATTAGGAAGGGAGGTGTGAGACAATGCATGAGAGACAGGCCTAAAGATAATGTGCGTACAGGAGACACGTAGGCAGGTATATGTATATAGAAAGGGTCGATGGGGATTGTGTGTGTGTATGCTTGTGAGAGGAAGAGTGCTTGTGATGAAGGTTAGTGAAAATAGTCGTAAATGGTTACGAGAGGGAGGGAGGGTTATATCGAGAGGATGTCTGCGAGAAAGACACCTCAGGAGAGAGTGTGTGAGCATGTGTGAGAGACCACCGATGGAGAGTGAAACTACACGTAAAAGACTGATGTACAAATTGATTTAAGATATAAATTGTATCCAAATATTAGGATGGGATCATGATATTTGCAATTCGTGTAAGGAACGGTCATTGATCCATTAGACATCTAGATTCTATCGAATTTGAGCATGTCTATGTTATTATTTGACATAATTGATCCACATAGTTAGTATTTTGAACTCCAGACAATGCATCGCTTTAGCAATCAAATATAAACATGAGTATAGTTCATGTTGAGTGTGTAAAGCACATTATACATACCAAAGTTACACAATGAACATTATAAATAGCTAGCTATGAACTAGCATACATTTGAGTTCAACTTAAGGTGGTTTATAAAAATCGAATTCAACATGAAGTCCATTCAATTATTCGAATTCGATATCATGGAATTTCTAAATCATACCTAAGTTATGGGGGCACCAATCTTTGCTCTGATTTTGTACATAATAGCATATATAGTCGTGTACAAAATAGATTCAAATTTAGCTCCTCCATTCCAAAATAATTGTAGTTATAGGATTTTCAAGTGTCAAAATTTCAAAAAGAAGTGTATAGTTTAATGAGGTTTTCAAACATACAAGGTCAAATTTAACGTTGTCTATTTAGGTCAATCCTCAAAGTTCAAGAGTACTCTAAACGTGAATGCTTCTGTTTAAAAATTTCAAACGAAGCGCCAAAAGAGCATCTACTCGCCCAAAACCGCGTGAGACCAATGTTTGGTAGTAGAAGGAAATTACTTTTCTAACTCCGACCCGTGAAACCTACCGGCCCGATGTCCAAAGGTCTAAACCGGGGTAGGTTTGTAGCTTCATCTAGACGCCACGCAACCGCTTCTGAAAAACATTCATACACAATGGCCGCCTAAGCACAGATGCGCGCGGCCGAAATCACTCCCGCCCACTATTTGGGACACCTGGGATTACCATCCTACCCCGACCCGCAGTAGGTCCGAAATTTAAGAGGGGGGTAAAGTTTGTTCTTTCCCCAAATTTCAAACAAGCGTGTCCCATCTGTTCAAAAAAGCCAAAAACAAGCGCGTCCCAGACCAAAACATGGTTCTCCCTTAGCTCCCCCGCCCCCCGTCCGATTCCCCATTCGTACTCCGTGGGCGCCAAAACTACCTCTCCACCAGCCGTGAAACCCCGGCGTCCTCCGTCCGCCACCCCATCCCACCCATCAACCGCCGCCCTCCTCCATCACGCCGGAGCCGATACCCTGACGTCGTCGTCCACCGCAACCTCAACCGCAACGCCCTCCACGGCTAGTAGTTGAAGCCGAGGCTGAGCCATCCGTACCCGAGCCAGTTCAACCACGCTGTCCTGCGCCTCACCGCTGCCGCTCCAACTTCGCCACCGTCCACCGCACCGGAGTTGTTCCTGCTACGCCGTCCTTCGCCGCCTCGGATCTTCTTCCCCTCCGCCGACATACGGCCACGGCAACACAATCAACAATTTGGTCATGGGTTCGTCCAAGCCTGCACCCTCCTCCAAAACATCGGTTTCCCCGGCAAAAAGAAGAAGATCGGCGCGACATGTGGAGGCAACCACACCGGCAACCGAAAATGGTACTCCTCTTCCCTTATTCGTGCAAATCTTATGTGTCTGCTTGCACGGTATTCATCCCACAGAAGACACTAGTTGACCGCTTCTTCTTAATACTAGATGTTCCTAGTTACTCGCGATGCACAAGGTTTCTCCTCATATACTATTTCATCTTATCTAGAGGTCCGTCGCCCCCCTGGATTTCAATTCCTGGTCAGTCGATTCCCAATTAACGGAAGCATTCCCTGGCATAACAGGCGCTAGTCCGCCTATTACGCCGGGGAAGCAGCGCCTCGGTGTTTATCTTAGGGGCGTGTGGGGCCTAGAGCTGCTGGCGCCCGATCTGGAGGTCGGCCAGGATTAAAGGGATGGCCTGGGGGCGCTACCAAGCACAGCGGTGGTGTGAGGTCGAGGGGAGGGCGGGGCGGCGGAGGCAGGGGTCTGGGCCGATGGTCGCTGCCGGTTCGAGAAAGATCGTCAACAGTGACTGGCGGGAGGTAGACGAAGGCCATCTGCCCGTTCCTTATAGATCGGACGGTTCATAAAAAATATCGACTGACCTATTTATTTTCAGTCGACTGCTATCTTGATAGGACCACAAGTGGTGGTGTGCTGGAGGAGTACCTGCATTTCCTATGCTCATATATTACAAAATCATACGGAGTAGAATCTAATTTTTCTTGCCATGCAATGTTGTAGAGCTATCATAAGTCTCCTGTCATTTATTTTTCAACCACCTGCTATCTGCTACTTTTACAGTGCACTAGTTCTGCACACACTTCACCCATACTCTCACTATTGTGTTTTTATGGAAGGGTATTTCAGACCCTGCCTTGACAGAAGCAGAAAAGAGAAGAGAGAAGTCGCTCCAGAGTGGTACGCGGCTATGCCAGACACGTTTCAAGACTTTAAAGGGTGTAGTGTCAGCAGATGGAGACGGGGAACGTAGCTCTGGAGTTGATGATCTCACTCGCCGTGAACCACCATCCCAGGTTCTTGCTTTAACTTCACGGTGTCATATGTGGTTGCATGTTGCATATGGTGTCTAGCTTGTATTCGAAAGGCCGAAGTCGGTCTTTATCAAGATAAGGAAAGATATTTTTTTACATGAACCACCATCCCAGGAGCACCAGAAGACAAATAGCTAGTCAGGGCACTGGCCGAGCCAGTGACAAGCCCAGCACAGAGATGCATCATCTGGAAGCCAACTAAAAAGCCACGATGGTGGCAAAGCAGCCCACCTCCCACTAGGCTCTCATGTCCTAGATGATCATGCTCACCACTCCAGCCGGATGTCTAGCTTGTATTGCTTCCAATTTGGTTAAAGTGCATCTGCTTAGCTTACACACTATACCTTTGAATATGACACGCCTTCCTAGTTTTGGTACATACTAGTACATCTGTCTATTAACCATGTTCTTACATCAAACTAATATTCTTGTGTATCCCTCATCAATCACTTATGATGAGGCAGTCAGGCCAGTGGACTACTGTGATAAAAGATTCTCATTTAAAGAATGCAGCGCCAGCCTCCCCACACGATTCTCAAGAAACAGCAAGGCTAGATGAAGATAGTGAACGTAGCTCTATAGTTGATTACCGCATTTCCCCTACACTAGCATCGCAGGTGCTTGCTCTAACTTGGCAGCGTGATATGTGGTTGCATGTTGCATATGGTGTCTAGATTGTAATTCTTCTAATCTGGTTAAATTGCATGTGCTATTCTGCTTAGTTTATACATTATACCTGTTAATGTGACATGCCTTCCTGTTTTTAGTACATAGTACATCTGTCTATTAAGCATGTCCTCACATAAAACTATTGTTTTTTTGTATCCCGCATAAATCAATATGACGAGACACCTTCAGTATATGCAGTGTGATATTAGTTGCATCTTTCATATGATTTATAGCATGCGCTGCTTCTAATTTGTTGAAGTGCCATTTATGATGGGACGCTTTTAACTTGGCAGAGTCATATTGGTTGCATCTTTCATGTGGTGTCTAGCTTGCATTGCTTCTTATTTGTTGAAATGGTTTCTGCTTAGTTTACACAAACAGTTGTGAATATGCCATGCCGTCCTGTTTTTCGTATTATTCCGTCCTGGAATCATGTGTTTGCCTTACATCAAAGTAGTGATTGTCAGTATCATGCACGAATGAGTTCTGAAGAGTGAATTTTATTGCTTTTTCTTGTCGGTTTTACTTGACAATTCAAAATCAATAAAGCGGAAGGAAGTTAGCAAGGCAGCGGATGAAGGTGTTCCTTCCAAACGGAGGGCCTCTATAGATTCTACTCCTCCATCCCCCCAAGATGATTTCCAAGACACATGAATAGACACTCAACATAGCTGTGTTGGTGATGAGCACGTCTCCCCTAGTGCACCATCACAGGTGCTCCCTCTAACATGGCACTGTTATACGTGGTTGCATGTTATGTATGATGTCTAGCTTGTATTGCTTCTAATTTTGTTGAATTTCATCTGCTTACTTTACACATTATACTTGTGACTAAGACACGTGTTCCTGTTTCTAGAACATACTATATCTGTCTATCACACCATGTTGTTACATCAAAGTACATATGTTCTGAAGAACTAAATTGTTATTCGTTTTTCTTGCCGGCTTGACTTAACATGGCATAGAGAAAGAGGAAGCAACACAGAACGATAGGGAAAGGGAAACGGAACAATCCTGCAGATTCTGCTAGTACTGATGGTGCAATAGAAGGTCAAAGTCCAGCGGAAAATTGTACCGAGAGGGTATCCCGTGCTACACAAGCTGCAGAACAAGCCAAACAGAAACAAATAGCTGCCACCAAACAAGCAGAGACAGCCCTAGTTGTTGCAACACCTTCCACAGTACCACCAGCTGCATGATTTACTCGTTGGTCAACTCAGCTAGCAGCACGTTCCCAAGCTCCCTTGCCACCTAACACTACTTCCGAAGCACTCTTGACACAAGATGAGTTGGTCAGATCAGATGAACTTTGTGAGCTTCAATAGCAAGAAGGTAGTTGCTGGAGTCAAGTTACAGTTGCGTGCTTCTTTATATGTAGTCTCACAGTTTGATGTACACTAACACTTCCTATTTTCGTTGTTGGACTAGCACCTAGGCGCAAGAGGAAACAAACATCAGGGATAATGCTCGATAGGTTAACTAAATCTAGAGGAGGAAGAATGGAGATTCGTTTTGAGGCAGGTTTAAAAAGGCCGCGTGATGCTACAGAGTCAGCCAAGTTAGTATCAGAGGCAGCGGTTGCCGTTAGGTGTCATGTACGTATCCTCCCAACATGGATTCAGTACAGGAATGACAAAGACGAAACCCAGTTCAATACCTTCCTCGACCATTTATCTGTAAGTATGGTTATGTATGGAAACTAGTAATATCGTCTTGCTCTGTCCAATACTTTCTAGGTTGCTGTTAATGAGACTCCCATAATTTTCAATAGATGAGGTTCAAGTTGGATAGCCAAGATGATGCAACCAGACAAGCTTGCACCCATGTTTTCAAGTCTGCTCTGTGACAGTATCAGTATAACTTGAGGAAAACTCACTTTGAAGGCAAGGCTAACAGTGAACTTGCCCAAACATCTCCAGTGGAAAATATATTGGATGAAGACTGGAGAGGCCTCGTTAAACACTGGTCTGATCCGAAGTATCAGGTACATTATATATATGTGATCAGATCACATGTTGAAGTCCTATTTACGCATGTGCCACACAAATCTATCTTCTTGTAGGTGAACTGTTCAAAGAACAAGGCCAACCGTACGAAAGTGAAATTCCAACAGACGACAGGATCTCGTAGCTATATTGCACACTGCGAGGCTCTTGTAATTAGCTGCTGTTTCACTCTTTTCATTGTACCATATTATCAGATCTATATTGACTTGTTCCAAATGCAGAGGAAAGCCCGCAAGCACCAAAAAGTACCTGAACCAAATGCTGTGGAAATCTTCAAGGACTGTCACACCAGCAAGACGAAGGGCATGACTACACCAGTCAAAGCCGCTGTTGTAAGTCCTTAATCCTCATGCCTTTTAACTACTACTTACTCTGACTTGTGACTTGAACTGCATGGTTTGCAGCCAATGTCTATTACTCTTTTCAACTTTATACACAATTGGCTTAGCGTATCATTGCACCTTACAAGGTTTAAAAGAGAGGAGTGATGTTCCTTTGATCTTGACCTGTAATCTAGTTCCGTGCTGGACTTGCCCACACAACGTTACAATTGCATGTTTGTCTATTCTCAGTTGTTTTGTGATATGAATGATGTCATACTATGCTTACCGTATTATAAACTTTGTCTCTTTATCCTTAGCTGTCAATACAATGTGAAGAAATAGACAATACATTAGCTATGGTACATGGTCATATGTTTGGAACCTGGTTTATTATGTACTTTGCAGTAAAATACAACTAATATTTTACATGGGTTCACCAGAATTAGTTCTGAATATAGACCAAACCTATTTTGTTTGGTTTTGCTGCCTCCTTAATATCTTCTGTTCTAGTACTACTAATGTAAAAACTCAACTTTTCAAGAAGCTATGGAAAAATGGTGGAACCGCCACCTTCTGAAGGTGGCGAGACAACTATAACCAAAGTACCTGTCCACTAACAATGCCAAAAGCACGTTCCTGCATAATACTGGGTTGGTTGTTAAGGCAATCTCGTCCAAACTGCCTCATGATCAAGATATGCAAGCTCAAAACAATGTTATATCTGCGCTCCAGACACAAGTCCGTTCCTTAACAGAGACCCTTTGTGAAACAAGGACAGACATTGTTCGATGTCGTCAAGATATGCATGGTTTTGAAACCAGACTATCAGACATTTGCTATGTTGTTCAGGAGCCTAGGAGAAATGAAGGCGAAGGTTGTGGTGCTCCATCGGACAATACATCATGAAAACGTAACAGTCAGGTCAAATGAACCGAGCTTCTGAACTTCTGGTGGTGCATTTATCTGCCAGACTGTTAACTTTTATGCAATCCTTCCTTTTTATAGTTTTAATTTGTTTTGTTGCGATATAAAATTTGTTCTTAACGTCCAGCCACCGGCTGAAGAAAACAGCAAGCCATTTTGTATAGTGTACGGTGTTCCCTATATTTGCACTGGTGGCGATCTTTGATGCCCAGTGGATGTAATCTGTGCAGTCGCCTTAATAGCCTCGCGTTAGTTCGGGCTTATTTATTTCCTAGTCTTGTTTTTCCCTGGTTTGCTAGTGGCCGCAACAACCATGGGCCATATATGGACCGTGGAAGCCTTGATCCTGCTACGAGCCGTAGGATCCATGGGCCTCCTACGGGCCGTCTTTAAATGGGCCTCCAACACGGCCGTAGAATCAGTGGGCCTCGGGCCGTTGGATAAATGGGTGTACATGGGCCGTAAACGGGCGTAATTGGTATCGGCCCAGCACGGTAATGGGCCATTAACAGGCCGGAGGACAGCAAAGGCTTAATTCTGTCACAGGCATAATGGGTCGTCAATGGGCCAGAATATAGGACGGCTGGAAAGGGCGCAACGGGTTAACAGGCCAGAAACGGGCCAACTCTTGCCACGGGCCGAATTTGGCCCATTAGGGGAACAGGCTAGTAACGGGACAGAAGTAATCGAGGGCCGGAAACGAGCCCAAGAACGTATGGGCCGTCACTAGGCCAAAAGCTAACACGGGCTGGAAACGGCCCATGTGAATCATGGGCCGTTAACGGGTACAAAGAAATTTACTGTTCATTATGGGCTAGAGTCACCGTGGGCCTCTAAACAGCCTAAAGATACGAAGGCCTCATATGGGCCTAAAGACGTCGTGGGCCATACATGGGCCGAAGGTGAAACGGGCTGGTGTTATATTCGACGTCTCACATGACGTTGTTGGGCCGATTTCGTGCAGGCCCTGACGGGCCATGAGTTTTCGGGCCGTAAAATGGGCTATTTGCGAATAGACCGTTAACAGGCTTTTCATGGCCCAGCCCGCTATCTTTTGACCAAGTCAAACGGGCCGGCCTTTGTAAGCTAAATGGGCCAGTGGTGGGCCGTCGCACGTGTCGACATATCATAGGCGCCTATCTGACCCACTGACAAGCTGACACATGCACGTGTCGACATATCATAGGGGGCGCCGAGGTGGGTTGTGCCCACCTCAGTGGCCTCCCGCACCCCCTCTTTGCCCTATAAATCGCCAAATATTCCAAAAACCCTGGGGGTAGCCCTAGATTAGAAATTCCGCCGCTGCAAGGCCTCTGTATCCACGAGATCCAATCTAGACCCTGTTCTGGCACCCTGCTGGAGGGGGAAATCATCACCGGTGGCCATCTTCATCACCCCGGCGGCCACCATGATGAGGAGGGAGTAGTCCACCATCAGGGTTGAGGGTTCGTACCAGTAGCTATGTGTTTAATCTCTCTCTCATGTTCTTGAGAAGTCACGATCTTGATGTATTGTGGGCTTTGTTAATATAGTCGGATCATATGGTGTTTTCCCCTCTCTATCTTCTTGTGATGAATTGAGTTTTCCCTTTGAGATTTTGTTTTATCAGATTGAATACTTTTATGGATTTGAGAGAACTTGATATATGTCTTGCATATGAATAGTCATGGTGACAATGGGGTATCATATTGGTTCACTTGATATATGTTTTGGCACTCAACTCGCGGATCCCCGAGGTGACATTGGGGAAATCTATGCATAGGGGTTGATGCACGGTCTTGTCTTTGTTTCTCCGGTAGAAATCTTGGGGCACTCTTTCAGGTTCTTTGAGTTGGATTGAGTATTATGAATCTGAATTTGCTTTGGTGTTATTTTAGTACGAACTCTAGGATAGATCGAATGGAAAGAATAACTTTGTGTTATTTTAGTATGAACTCTTGAATAGATTGAACGAAAGTAGTAGCTTTGAGGTGGTTTCGTACCCTACAAACAATTTCGTCTTATGTTCTCCACTAGATAGGAACTTTGGAGTGATTCTTCATTGCACGTTGAGGGATGGTTATATGATCCAATTATATTAGCACTGTTGAGAGATTGCACTAGCGAAAGTACAGACCCTAGGCCTCATTTTCAAGCATTGCAATACTGTTTTTGCTCCATTTTATCAATTGCTACCTTGCTGTTTTTATTTATTCAGATTATAAAAATATATTTCTACCATACATATTACACTTTTATCACCATCTCTTTGCCGAACTAGTGCACCTATACAATTTGCCATTGTATTGGGTGTGTTGGGGACACAAGAGACTCTTTGTTATTTGGTCGCAGGGTTGCTTGAGAGAGACCATCTTCATCCTACGCCTCCCACGGATTGAGAAACCTTAGGTCATCCACTTGAGGGAAATTTGCTACTATCCTACAAAACTCTGCGCTTGGAGGCCCAACACAAGTCTACAAGAACAAGTTGTGTAGTAGACATCACTTGGGCAGGAGCACTTTTGCCCTCCGGCGGAGCGATTCCGCCGGGGGAACTTCCCTCCCGGAGGGGGAAATCATCGTCATCATCATCACCAACAACTCTCCCATCTTGGGTAGGGCAATCTCCATCAACATCTTCAACATCACCATCTCCTCTCAAACCCTAGTTCATCTCTTGTGTTCAATCTTTGTACCGGAACTATAGATTGGTGCTTGTGGGTGACTAGTAGTGTTGTTACATCTTGCAGTTGATTACTATATGGTTTATTTGGTGGAAGATTATATGTTCAGATCCATTATGCTATTTAATACCCCTCTGATCTTGAGCATGATTATCATTTGTGAGTGGTTACTTTTGTACTTGAGGTCACGGTAGAAATCTTGTTGCAAGTAATCATGTGAACTTGATATGTGTTCGATATTTTGATGGTATGTATGTTGTGATTCCCTTAGTGGTGTCATGTGAACGTCGACTACATGACACTTCACCATATTTGGGCCTAAGGGAATGCATTGTGGAGTATTTATTAGATGATGGGTTGCGAGAGTGACAGACACTTAAACCCTAGTTTATGCGCTATTCCGTAAGGGACTGATTTGGATCCAAAAGTTTAATGCTATGGTTAGATTTATTCTTAATACTTTTCTCGTAGTTGCTGATGCTTACGAGGGGGTTAATCATAAGTAGGACGCTTGTTCAAGTAAGAAAAACACCTAAGCACCGGTCCACTCACATATCAAATTATCAAAGTAGTGAACACAAATCAAACAAATATGATGAAAGTGACTAGATGAAATTCCCGTGTAGCCTCAAGAACGCTTTGCTTATCATAAGAGATCGTTTTGGCCCGTCCTTTGCCTCAAAAGGATTGGGCTACCTTGCTGCACTTTTGTTACCATTACCGTTACTTGCTCGTTACAAATTATCTTGCTATCAAACAACTCGTTACTTATAATTTCAGTGCTTGCAGAGAATACCTTGCTGAAAACTACTTGTCATTTCCTTTGCTCCTCGTTCGGTTCGACACTCTTACTTACCAAAAGGACTACGATTGATCCCCTATACTTGTGGGTCATCAAGGCTCTTTTCTGGCACCGTTGCCGGGGAGTGAAGTGCTCTTGGTAAGTGGAAATCCGTAAGGAAAAATTATTACTACGTGCTGAAATTTATTATCACTTGTTACTATGGAGAACAATCGTTTGAGGGGTTTGTTCGGGGTATCTTCACCTCGAGCGGAACCACAATTAGTTACCCCTCAACCTACTGCACCTACTGAAAATATTGGTTAAGAAATTCCTTCGGGTATGATAGAACAACTGCTAGCTAATCCTTATGCAGGAGATGGAACCGAACATCCTGATATTCACTGGATATATGTGGATGAAATTTGTGGATTATTTAAGCTTGCATGTTTACCCGGAGATGAAGCTAAGAAGAAGGTTTTCCCTTTATCTTTGAAGGGAAAAAACATTAGCATGGTATAGGCTATGCGATGATATTGGATCTTGGAATTGGAATCTACTGAAATTGGAATTTCACTAAAAAAAATCCTATGCATCTAGTTCATCGTCATCGGAATTATATATATATATATATATAAATTTTGGCCTCATGAAGGAGAAAGTATTTCCCTAGCTTGGGGGAGGCTTAAGTCAATGTTATATTCATGCCCCAATCATGAGCTCTCAAGAGAAATTATTATTCAGAATTTTTATGCTAGACTTTCTCATGATGATCGATCCATGCTTGATACTTCTTGTACTGGTTCCTTTATGAAGAAGACTATTGACTTCCGGTGGGATCTTTTAGAATGAATTAAACACAACTCTGAAGATTCGGAACTCGACGAAGGTAAAGAGTCAGGTATTAAGCTTAAGTATGATTGTGTTAAATCTTTTATGAATACCGATGCTTTTGAAAAGTTTAACACTAAATATGGACTTGACTATGAGATAGTAGCCTCCTTTTGTGAATCATTTGCTACTCATGTTGATCTCCCTAAGGAGTAGTGTGTCGGTGTACAAAAGTAGGGGCTCTCCTTTTGACCCCTCTACTTGTGCATAGGCAGTCAGAGCCGCGCCTGCGGCCACACTTAGCAGGGTAAAGGGAGGAACCAGAGGCATAAGACAGGCAGAGCAACACCAAGACGAAATACGCAATGAGCAAGAGGGCGAGGTGGACTCCCCCGGCAAGACCCTTGCGGGGGTGGCATTCGCAGCCCCGGCAGGAGCCTTGCCGGGGCAACTTGGCCAATGCCAGCAGAGCGCGCCACCCTTGAGCCCAAGGGTTCCAACGCCATCAACCACATTGGAACCAAGGCTCGGGAGGCACCTCCGTGGTGGCATGCATATCGTTGTGAAGATCATAAGCACACAAGATCAGATGAGGACCAGAAGATGACGATCCTCGGCAAGATCCTGGCCGAGGAAATCCACAATACCCCCCGCAAGATCCTTGCCGGGGACGACCATGATGCCACGACAAGACCTTTGCGTGGGCCCCGGAAAGACCATTGCCGAGGACGCTCGCAGGGCCACAGCCAGGTCCACGTCTGCCAAGACTCCACCACTGTTCCCATACAGCTGCCAGCCCAACCAGCTGGGCAGGCACCTGCGTGGCGACGCGCGGCCTCCAGGCCAACTCAGCAAGCACCTGCGTGGTGGCATGCAGATCTTCGTGAAGACTCTGCCACTGCACAAGCCCATCATCCAAGCCAACGTGGCGCTACAACGCCTCATCAGCTCGGACACGCGTCAGAGCCAGGCGAGGCGGCGACAGCTGGGATGAGCTTCCCCGTCGTCCCCGATAAAGCAAGAAGGGCACATCGGCAGCGCATTAAATGCATTTGTTCGACGGTGCCAAAGGATAGACTTAACCACTGTATACCTTTCCACCTCCAGTGTGCCACTGTGGTGACCCCTTTTGCCTATAAAAGGAGGCCCGAGGCATACGTGAGCAGGATTCGGATCTTTTGGACTATGCACACACCGTAGCTAGTTCGAGAGCTCAAGAACACTCAAATACACACCAAAGCAGGACTAGGGTATTATGCATCCTCGTGGCCCGAACCTGGGTAAACGATCCTTGTGCTGACCGCCAGACCCACTCTTTGCACAACCCCGCGCCCGCCAACCGTCGAAGGGATCCTAGTGATCCCATAGGTGTCGTTTCCCCCGACATCTTTGGCGCGCCAGGTAGGGGGCGCAGTTGTGAAAATCCAGTCTAGCGGTTAGTACAACAGTTCTTCATCGCCATGGCTCCCAAGAAGAAGACGATCACAACCATCAGTTCATCGGGGGCCGAATGGCCCATACCAGTGCGGGCGAGTGGTGAGGCGGTCATGGGCGGAAGCCGAGGCGCGGCCCGCGAACACCCACATCGCTCTGGCAGTCAAAGCCTGGCGAGCGGCATCGTTCGTGTGCGAGACGACGGGCCGCACGTCGCCAGAGCCAAAGACGGAGTTGGGCCCCCCGCAGGCGGCGCGGGGCCCTCCAAGGGCGGTGTCGTGCCACCCATCGACGGCACCGCGACTTCCAAGACACATACGCCGGCGCCCATGGCACGCTCTTCCCAGGTTGTCCACGACGAGCAGCATCACCACGCTGGTGACCCCGGGCGCCGCCGTGGGAAGAGTCCTGTGCCTCATTCACGGGATGTAGAAGGCCAGCATGCAGGCCGAGGCGCTGGCAAAAATGGCGCACAGCCGCAAGGCCGTGATGGGGCTCCTTCTAACGTGGTTAGAAGTCAGAGTGCGTCACGGTCCACGCTGCTTTCGCTGCCACCCACACCAGCAGAAGCTTTGGCGCGCGCGCAGTTGCTCCTCGACTTTCCTCCTGCTATGGAAAAGCTCGACGAGTGGAGAGCCGCCATCCGGAGCCTCGTCGGCGTTGCCAACAAAGATGAGCCGCAGCCAGCGGGACCCTCAGGTTGGTGCTCCGTCGAGCCACCACATGCCAGTGGTGGGAGGACCGGAGGTGCTGCGGCCATGATGCACTCTCCTCCCCCACGCCAGCTACCGCGGGTGCCGGTCCGTCATAATGACGCTTGTGATAATATCTCCATATCGTCGTCCGACCCACAGACCCACTGCGACCAGTGCCAAGTTCTTCGGGAGCGAGCCCATGCAGACGCTCGGACTACCATCGAGTGGCGGCATGAAGCGCGTCACCAGTCAGATAGGCGGGCGGGACCCGCAACGGACCACCCAGCTCCGGGGGGCTACGGTGGCCTACCTTACGAGGTGGGTTGCCCGGCCTTCACCCGTGAGCTGCGGCAGTTCTAGTGGCCCTCCGACCGCACGTTTAAGCCCGATGTTGGCGAGAAGTACAACGGCAAGACCCACCCGTCGGAGTTCCTCAGCATGTACACCATCGCGATGCAAACTGCTGGAGCTCGTGACGACAAGGTGCTTGCCAATTACTTCCCGTTGGCACTTAAACCCAATGTCATGTCGTGGTTGATGCACTTGCCGGCGGATTCCATTTCTTCTTGGTCGGATTTGTGTCATGAGTTCGTTGGCGCCTTCACCGGAGGCCACCAAGCTCATGGCCAGGCAAGTGATTTGCATATCATCCCCCAGAAGGAAGGTGAAACCCTGTGCAACTACATACATAGGTTCAGCCAGGTGCAGTACAACATCCCTGATGTTCATCCCACCGCCGTGATCAGCGCGTTCCATCAGAATGTGCGCAACCGCAAGATGCGTGAAGAGTTGGCGATGAACAAGGTCAAAGATGTGGCCGAACTTTATGTTCTGGCCGACAGGTGCGCTCGGGCTGGAGAGGGGAGGAAGTACCACGGCGAGGACGCCGGCGCGGAAACCGACTCCACAGACGAAGACACAGCCGCCCTGACGAAGAAGGGCCGGCGCCGCAACAGAAAACGCAAGGGCAAGACCATGCTTGCCGTTGAGGGATCCGAGGACAACGGCGCCGCTAAGAAGGCCAAGGCAGACGATCCCGGCAAGGAAATTGCTGGGTGCGCCGCTTGCCAGGCCTTGGCGGCCACCGACAAGCCAGGAGGCTCCGACAAGCAATACTGCAAGATCCACCGCACCAAGGGCCACGACCTCCAGAACTGCCGGCAAGTTGAGCTGCTTGCTGAGAAGCAAAAATCTGAGTATGAGAGGTGGGACAAGGAGAAGGGTCAGGATGGTGCCGAGGGATCCGGTAAGAAGCGTGGCGGCCAAGGAGGTCGCCGCGGCAAGGATAACCAGTAAGAGAGGCCTACTCGGGGCCACGATAAGAAGCAGGAAGGTGATGATCATGACGAGGACGACGAGTCCGGCGAGCATGAGTTCCAAAAAGCTACGGAGGCCATGTGCGTTGACGGTGGCGCCTCGCTGCACACCTCTCACCGCCAGCTCAAGCAGTGGGCGCGTGAGATCACAGCAGCGGAACCATCGTTCGATGCTCAAAAGCCACTGAAGTGGTCTAGCACGCCTATCATTTTTGACACCGAGGACCACCCTGATCGCACAACTGCGGTCGGGTGTTTGCCGTTGTTGGTTTCGCCAACAATACGCAGCCTCAAGGTGACAAAAATGCTAGTTGACGGCGGGCCGGTCTGAACTTGATCTCGCCTATTGTGATCAAAAGGCTGCAGATTCCTGATGGAGACCTCGAAGAGACGGGCATGTTTCAAGGGGTCAACCCAGGAAGGAGTCAGCCAAAGGGTAAGGTCACGCTGCCCGTGACATTTGGAGGTGAGTTAAACTACAGGACAGAGAGGATTGTTTTCGATGTAGCCGAGATCCCCTTGCCATACAACGGGATCCTCGGCCGCTCGGCACTAGCCAAGTTCATGGCGGTGTCACATTACGCCTACAACATGCTGAAGATGCCTGGGACGATGACCGTCATCACCATCCACTGCGACGAGAAGGATGCGCTGATCTGCGCTGACCAACTCTGCCGGGAGGCAGTTGCAGCAGCCGCCGCCAAGGCACTTGCTCCTGCCGCCAAAGCCCCGGGAGGGAAGAAGACCAGCAAGACCTCTCGCACCCACTCCGGCAAGTGCACCTCCTCGGAGTGTTGTGCTCCCGTCGAGGACATGCCAGAGAGCTCCAGCGGCAAGAGCAAGAAATCCAGAGTTGCACCACCAGAGACTAAGAAGGTGTCCGTCAAGGAAGATGGCACGGGAGGGGCTTTCACCATAAGCTCCACCCTCGACAACAAATAGGAAAGCGCGCTTGTCACTTTCCTACGGGCGAATGTCGATGTGTTTGCATGGCAAGCATCTGACATCCCCGGCGTTCCCAGGGAGGTGATTGAGCACCATCTGGCTGTCTGTCCTCATGCGCGACTCGTCAAGCAGAAGGTCAGGAAGCAGGCTCTGGAACGACAAGAGTTCATCACAGAGGAAATCAGGAAGTTGGAAGAGGCAGGCTTGGTAAGAGGGGTACTCCGTCCGACATGGCTGGCCAATCCGGTAGTGGTGCGCAAGGTGAATGGGAAGTGGAGACTGTGTATTGATTACACAGACATCAATAAGGCTTGTCCAAAGGACCCTTTCCCGTTACCGCGCATCGACCAGATTGTTGACTCCACGACCGGGTGTGACTTGCTATCATTCCTCGACGCTTACTCGGGATAGCACTAGATCTTCATGACAAAAGAAGATGAGGAGAAGACAACATTCATCACCCCATGTGGTACGTATTGTTTTCTACGTATGCCTTTCGGGTTGAAGAGTGTTGGCTCAACGTTTGCAAGAGCAGTCGAAATTGGTTTTGAGCCTCAGCTGCATAGAAATATGGAAGGTTATATGGATGACATAGTGGTCAAAACCAAGGACAAGGCAACACTCGTACAAGATTTAGAAGAGACGTTTGCAAATTTGCGCAAGATCAACCTCAAGCTGAACCCTGAGAAGTGTGTCTTCGGCGTCCCGTCCGGCAAACTTCTTGGGTTCTTTGTGTCACAGCGTGGGATCGAGGCGAATCCAGACAAGATCAAGTCCATTAAGCAAATTGAGGCACCTAGGCGGATCAAGGATGTGCGCCGGCTCACTGGCTACGTTGCTGCCATGAGCAGGTTCATCTCCAAGTCTGCTGAGCGTGCCCTTCCCTTTTTCAAAATCTTGAAGAAGGCGGGCCCAATGGAATGGACTCCAGAGGCCGAGGCAGCCCTGCAGGATTTGAAGAAATACCTCTCCTCCACACCGATACTAGTTGCGCCTGAACCACAAGAGTCGTTGCTGCTATACCTAGCAGCAACAAACCAAGTGGTCAGTGCCGCGCTAGTGGCACAGAGGGAGGTCGACGAAGAGACAGTGGCAACGGCAGGACTAGTGGGTGGCAAGCCAGAGCTTCCCCCGACAGGGCCTGGTGCCAGCAAGGCAAGACCCCTGGCAGAATCTGACGCCGGTTGGACAGAGCCTGTGTAGTCAAATGAAGTAGTGCAGAAGAAGAAGATGATGCAGCACCCAGTTTACTTTGTCAGCTCCCTCTTGCAGGGGGCTAGGTCAAGGTACTCCGGTGTGCAGAAGTTGCTCTTTGGCCTCCTTATGGCCTCGAGGAAGCTGCGTCATTACTTCCAAGCACACGAAATCACCGTCGTCACCCGCCTCCCGCTGCAACGGATATTGCATAACCCAGACGCAACCAGAAGGATTGTGGAATGGGCCTTGGAACTGTCGAGCTTTGGGTTGAAGTTTGAAAGTACTTCGACAATCCAGAGTAGAGTCTTGGCAGAGTTCATTGCAGAATGGACCCCATCGCCTGACGAGGAGATCCAGGAGACCGCTCTCCCCGGCAAGGAAACAAGCCGCAACTAGATTATGTACTTTGACGGGGCTGCTACCTCTTGAGCACTTCGTTGGTTTTCCCTTGAAGAGGAAAGGGTGATGCATCAAAGTAGCGTAAGTATTTCCCTCAGTTTTTGAGAACCAATGTATCAATCCAGTAGGAGGCCACGCACGAGTCCCTCGCACCTACACAAACAAATAAATCCTCGCAACCAACGCGATAAGGGGTTGTCAATCCCTACATGGTCACTTACGGGAGTGAGATCTGATAGATATGATAAGATAATATTTTTGGTATTTTTATGATAAAGATGCTGTCGGGACCCCGATTCTAAGTCACACCGATCTAGCATGTAACACCTCATATCACTTTGCAGCCTCACGCACGGTACTCCCACGGGTGTCGCCTTACCATGGCCCGGGACCGTTTGCGCCTTTTGGCTCACGTATATGACAATGTCGCTAGCATCCATATGACAGAGAACCCGGGCCGACATGGCTAGTCGTGAACCCAAAGCGGCGCTAACGTATGGGGACAGGCATACATGAATCAACATTGAACGTGTCGGTCAGCAGCGTGTGAATCCGGGCTGTAGCACTGGGCTAACAGGACTCCGGGAACCCGGGCTGTAGCAGGCTAGGCAGGACTCCGGATGTCACCGCGTGACATTTCCCCGAAGGGACAGACACAGGAACGATGTGAAACACATGCCGGCCAGTCAAGTGTCCAGAGCAGTAGTGCTGGGCTAGCAGGACTCCGGTGAACCGGGCTGTAGCGGACTACTATGGCTCAAGGAGGCACTAGACTACATTTCCCCATAAGAGAGGCTGCCAAGGATAAACCACTAGATTGTCGGATCCCACACATAGCAATACACGTTACACGTACGCATAACATGCAAGTATGTGCTGTACAACATGGCATCACAACATAACGCGAACTCATATAGATAAAAGGCCCAGAAGAGCCACATAGCATTAAGTACAAACAGGGGTCACATGACCCATCATTCAGAGCATACAAGCAACGGAAGCATTACATGTCTGAGTACAGACAACCACAAAAGAAAAAGGCTGAGAAGCCTGACTATCTACAAGACCCTCCCAAGGGTGCAAGATCGTAGCTGAGGTACAAGCTACTCGTCGAAGTCCAAGCGGAACTACTAGTAAGACCGAAGTCTCCGCTGCAAAAACATAAATAAAGCAACATGAGTACAAAGGTACTCAGCAAGACTTACATCAGATCCTATCATACATGCATTTGTATCAAGAAGGTAGTGTGGGGTTTAGTTGCAGCAAGCCAGCTTTGACTCAGTGGCTATCCTGTTCTACGACTACGAGAAACTTCTTTGAGGTAAGAAGGCGCACACGAGTCCACTCATCACCACCTCAATACACCACTATGGATCCATTCCCGTCTCACTACGAGAAGCCATCCATAGCACTCACACTTATCTTGAGCATTTTAGAGTATCCACTTCAAGTTGTCTATGTACCACGTAAGCATCCAAGAAGTCCATAACCGAGGACACGGCTATTCGAATAGATCATGATAACCCTGCAGGGGTGTACTGCGTCACACACGCTCTCGCCACTTACCGCCATGTACACGTCATGTACCTCGGCAACCTTCAAGCGGAAGCCTGGCGAGGGTGTCGTCCACGACCTGACTAACCATGCAAGACTCTAGTCCAGGTTTATCGCCTATTCGGGTTCCATCCGCAAGGAGATCCGGCCGGGGTGTCGCTCACGGCCCCAAACGATGTGTGCAGGGTTCCCGAGCCCACCATCCGGGTGCCACTCGGTACACCAGGCCACGTGTGCCTAGTCTGTCCCAAGCCCACCCTGCCGGGTGCCACTCGGTAGAAAAATAGCACCACCTACAAACACCAGAAACTAGTTGCAACTCCTGGACAGAGACCAAGTTGGTTAATAAGTCGAGAGGGGTCGAGTTACCGGAACCCAATGTGTGGTAGTAGCTAGTCATTGGACAACTTACACAGAACTCGGTTCTTAAGGACGGTCCCAATGAGACAACCCACCATGTACTCCTACATGGCCTCTCACCGCTACCTTTACCAAATCGTGTTCACACGCTTAACTCTCGGCACCAGAACATATCGTAACACTCCAATTCATTCCCAATGAACCAGACCTGACACAACTCTAAGCAATAGCAGGCAAGGCATGGTAGGAACACAACATGGCTCAATCAACTCCTACACATGCTAGTGGGTTTCAACTATTTACTGTGGCAATGACAGGTCATGCAGAGGAATGGGTTCAACTACCGCAGCATAAAGTAGCAGTTGGATCGTTGTTGTCCTAATGCAGTGAAAGAGAGCAGGAGCGAGAGAGTAGGTTTGTATCGGAATGAACAAAGGGGGTTTGCTTGCCTGGTAGATCAACAGGGTGGCACTGCTCCTCATACAGGTACTCTGGAACACTCTCCGGAGCAGGACCTATCGAGAGGGAATGGTGTCGACAGTCAAAACACAATCATATGCAACAATATGATGCATGAATATGGCATGAATATGTGATGTATTTGAGCCAATGCATTTAGCATTCAACTTGCAAGAGATCCATTTGAACCAAAGGTTCAAATGCAACTCTAATTGAAGTCCTTATATATGCCATTTATATGTTTTCACTTATACAGTAGGTATAAGTTGGTTTGTCATGCCTGAAACTAGTACAGATGGATAGATTGCATTTTTCTGATAATTTTTCATATATAAATTATTTAAATCTGAGCTACGGTTGAATTTATATGATTTTTAGAAGTTTATACTATTTTCTGGAATTTCCTGAATAAAAATAAATCCAGAAAATGTAATACTGCATCAGCCTGACGTCATCACTGCGTCAGCGAGTCAACAGGCTGGCCAGGGTCAAACCTGACCCGTGGGACCTGCCTGTCAGTCTCTCAGTGCCTTACTAAGTTTAGGTTTAAACTAAACTAACTTTTAACAGGGGCTGGCCCCACACGTCAGTGGGTCAGGGGGGGGGAAGTCAAACCCCGGTCAAGCAGGGTCAAACCCACCGGCGTCGTGACGCCGGCGAGGCCAGACGCGGCGGGGCACTCGGGCGCGGGCTGTGGTGCCCCGTTCGCAGCGTGGCTGGGCTCGTTCGAGAGCCCAGACCAGCGCGCGTCGGGCGGTGGCGCCGGTCGGGCCTGGGGTGGCCGGAGGCGATGGCGAGGAGCTCGACCGCGGCGGCCGGAGCTCGGGCGCACTCGGGAACGGGGCTGCGGTGACCGTGGAGTGGCGTGCTTAGCTCCTACGGCACCTACGCGGCGCGGTGAGTACGTGGGTGTGCTCGGTTGGGAGCTATGACGACTGTGGCCACGGCGGCGAGAAGCTCGGGCGGCGGCGTGGTTCGGTGCTCGTGGGGAACGGTGCTACGGCAACCAAACGGGGAGCAGGGTTAGGGGGGAAATGACCGGGTGCTCACCGCGGTCACGAAGAGGTTCTCGGCGAGCTCGGGGAGGCACGGACGGCGTCGGAATTTGGCGGCGGCGATGCACGGCCGTGCGCGGAGACGACGGGTCGATGGCGAGGCGACAGGGCGTCCGGCGATGCTCGCGTTGAGGGGGAGCTTCAAGGCGTCGAGGCGGAGCTCGTGGACTCATCGGCGGGGCGAGGGGTGGCCGGTGGCCACGGCAACGGCGACGGTGGCGACGGCTCCGTTCGGTGGTGCTGCGGGGAGAGAGACAGGGGAGGGGAGGGAGTGCAGCGAGTGAGGGAGAAGTGAGAGGGGGTCGGGGAGGTGCCGTGGCACTCGTGGAGGCGTCCAGAAGCGGCGGAAGCAGGAGGTGGCCTCGCGCGCGGCGACTACACGCCCGGCGTCCCTCTGGCGTCCTTCTGGCGCGAGGTGGGAGACGGTGGCGGCTCTGGTGGGCTGGGCCAGCTCCTGGGCCGTGGTGGGGCGCCAGGTATGTCCAGGTGAGGGGCCCAGTGGCCTTCTCTCTCTCTCTTACTTAATTGTTTCTGTTTTCTAGTTTAATTTGTTTTGTTTTGATTTAGTAAAATACTAAACCATTTTATAAAATCCTGGAAATAATTAGGGATGCTGTCTGAATTATTCCAGTGACCCATAACAATTTCCAACATTTTTGGAGCACCTAAAATGTATATAGCATTTAAATAGCTCCAATTCAAATATGTTTGAATTAATTTCAAAGACCATAAATGCCTTGGAAAAATGTGCATGACCTCTGGTGAAGGTTTTAACCTTTTTCCATAAATAATGAACATTTTTGAAGGGCATTTTGGGTTTAATGAAAATATTTTTATTTTGAACCTAGTTGAATTCATTTGGTGCTAGGGTTTGGTCATCCCCAATTCAAATTCATTTGAATTAGACATGATGACATGAATGCTTTCATGCAACTAACTACAAGCAATTCTAGGGCTGTGACAGATGCAAAGTAAATAAAACAAAATAAAAACGGCGCCAGAAATAGCTTGTTGTCGGGAGATTAAATATGATAGAAAATAGACCCGGGGGCCATAGGTTTCACTAGTGGCTTCTCTCAAGAGCATAAGTATTACGGTGGGTGAACAAATTACTGTTGAGCAATTGACAGAATTGAGCATAGTTATGAGAATATCTAGGTATGATCATGTATATAGGCATCATGTCCGAGACAAGTAGACCGACTCCTGCCTGCATCTACTGCTATTACTCCACACATCGACCGCTATCCAGCATGCATCTTGAGTATTAAGTTCATAAGATTAGAGTAACGCTTTAAGCAAGATGACATGATGTAGAGGGATAAACTCATGCAATATGATATAAACCCCATCTTGTTATCCTCGATGGTAACAATACAATACGTGCCTTGCTGCCCCTACTGTCACTGGGAAAGGACACCGCAAGATTGAACCCAAAGCTAAGCACTTCTCCCATTGCAAGAAAGATCAATCTAGTAGGCCAAACCAAACTGATAATTCGACGAAACTTGCAAAGATAACCAATCATACATAAAATAATTCAGAGAAGATTCAAATATTGTTCATAGATAAACTTGATCATAAACCCACAATTCATCGGCCTCAACAAACACACCGCAAAACAAGATTACATCGAATAGATCTCCACGAGAGATGGGGAGAACATTGTATTGAGATCAAAAAAGAGAGAAGAAGCCATCTAGCTAATAACTATGGACCCGAAGGTCGGAGGTAAACTACTCACACATCATCGGAGAGGCTATGGTGTTGATGTAGAAGCCCTCCGTGATCGATGCCCCTCCGGTGGAGCTCCAGAACAGGCCCCAAGATGGGATCTCACGGGTACAGAAGGTTGCGGCGGTGGAATTAGGTTTTTGGCTCCGTATCTGGTAGTTTGGCGGTACGTAGGTATATATAGGAGGAAGGAGTACGTCGGTGGAGCAACAGGAGGCCCACGAGGATGGATGGCGCGCCCTGGGGGGGGGGGGTAGGCGCGCCCCCTACCTCATGCCCTCCTGGTTGATGTCTTGACGTAGGGTCCAAGTCCTCTGGATCACGTTCGTTCCGAAAATCACGTTCCCGAAGGTTTCATTCCGTTTGGACTCCGTTTGATATTCTTTTTCTGCGAAACTCTGAAATAGGCAAAAAAACAGCAATTTTGGGCTGGGCCTCCGGTTAATAGGTTAGTCCCAAAAATAATATAAAATTGTATAATAAAGCCCAATAATGTCCAAAACAGAATATAATGTAGCATGGAACAATAAAAAATTATAGATACGTTGGAGACGTATCAAGCATCTCCAAGCTTAATTCCTGCTCGTCCTCGAGTAGGTAAATGATAAAAACAGAATTTTTCATGTGGAATGCTACTTGGCATAATTTCAATGTAATTCTTCTTAATTGTGGTATGAATATTCAGATCCGAAAGATTCAAGACAAAAGTTTAATATTGACATAAAAATAATAATACTTCAAGCATACTAACTAAGCAATTATGTCTTCTCAAAATAACATGGCCAAAGAAAGTTAGCCCTACAAAATCATATAGTCTGGCTATGCTCTATCTTCACCACACAAAATATTTAAATCATGGACAACCCCGATGACAAGCCAAGCAATTGTTTCATACTTTTGACGTTCTCAAACTTTTTCAATCTTCACGCAATACATGAGTGTGAGCCATGGACATAGCACTATACGTGGGGTAGAATGGTGGTTGTGGAGAAGACAAAAAGGAGAAGATAGTCTCACATCAACTAGGCGTATCAACGGGCTATGGACATGCCCATCAATAGATATCAATGAGAGTGAGTAGGGATTGCCATGCAACGGATGCACTAGAGCTATAAGTATATGAAAGCTCACCAAAACAAACTAAGTGGGTGTGCATCCAACTCGCTTGCTCACAAAGACCTAGGGCATTTTGAGGAAGCCCATCATTGGAATATACAAGCCAAGTTCTATACTGAAAAATTCCCACTAGTATATGAAAGTGATATCATAGGAGACTCTTTATCATGAAGATCATGGTGCTACTTTGAAGCACAAGTGTGGTAAAGGATAGTAACATTGTCCCTTTTCTCTTTTTCTCTCATTCATTTTTTTATTTGGGCCTTTTTTATGGCCTCTTTTTTTTCGTTCGGAGTCTCATCCCGACTTATGGGGGAATCATAGTCTCCATCATCCTTTCCTTACTTGGGACAATGCTCTAAAAATGATGATCATCACACTTTTATTTACTTACAACTCAACAATTCCAACTCAATACTTAGAACAAAATATGACTCGATGTGAATGCCTCCGGCGGTGTACCGGGATATGCAATGAATCAAGAGTGACATGTATGAAAGAATTATGAACGGTGGATTTTCCGCAAATACGATGTCAACTACATGATCATGCGAAGCAATATGACAATGATGGAGCGTGTCATAGTAAACGGAACGGTGGTAAGTTGCATGGCAATATATCTCGGAATGGCTATGGAAATGCCATGATAGGTAGGTATGGTGGCTGTTTTGAGGAAGGTATATGGTGGGTGTATGATACCGGCGAAAAGTGCGCGGTATTAGAGAGGCTAGCAATGGTGGAAGGAAGAAAATTGCGTATAATCCATGGACTCAACATTAGTCATAAAGAACTCATATACTTATTGCAAAAATCTACAAGTTATCAAAGCAAAGTATTACGCGCATGCTCCTAGGGGATAGATTGGTAGGAAAAGACCATCGCTCGTCCCTGACCGCCACTCATAAGGAAGACAATCAATAAATAAATCATGCTCCGATTTCATCACATAACGCTTCACCATACGTGCATGCTACGGGAATCACAAACTTTAACACAAGTATTTCTCAAATTCACAACTACTCAACTAGCATGACTCTAATATCACCATCTTCATATCTCAAAACAATTATCAAGCATCAAACTTCTCACAATATTCAACACACTCATAAGAATTTTCTTTTTCCTTTTTTCTAATCTTGAATGCCTATTATTGTTAAAGCGAACTACCATGCTGTTTTGTAGGACTCTCAAAATAATCTAATTGAAGCATGAGAGAACAATAGTTTCTATAAAACAAATCCACCACCGTGCTCTAAAAGATATAAGTGAAGCACTAGAGCAAGAACTATATAACTCAAAAGATATAAGTGAAGCACATAGAGTATTCTAATAATTTCCGAATCATGTGTGTCTCTCTCAAAAGGTGTGTACAGCAAGGATGATTGTGGTAAACTAACAAATAAAGACTCAAATCATACAAGACGCTCCAAGCAAAACACATATCATGTGGTGAATAAAAATATAGCTCCAAGCAAAGTTACCGATGGAAGTAGACGAAAGAGGGGATGCCTTCCGGGGCATCCCCAAGCTTTGGCTTTTAGGTGTCCTTAGATTATCTTGGGGTGCCATGAGAATCCCCAAGCTTAGGCTCTTGCCACTCCTTGTTCCATAATCCATCAAATCTTTTACCCAAAACTTGAAAACTTCACAACACAAAACTTAACAGAAAATCTCGTAAGCTCCGTTAGCGAAAGAAAACAAAAGACCACTTCAAGGTACTGTAATGAACTCATTCTTTATTTATATTGGTGTTAAACCTAATGTATTTCAACTTCCCTATGGTTTATAAACTATTTTACTAGCCATAGATTCATCAAAATAAGCAAACAACACACGAAAAACAGAATCTGTCAAAAACATAACAGTCTGTAGTAATCTGTAACTAACGCAAACTTCTGGACTCCAAAAAATCTACCAAAATAGGACGACCTAGACAATGTTTTTATTGATCAGCAGCAATTGGAATCAATATTTTATCACGTTCTGGTGATTTTTAACAATTATTTTCGTGAACAGAAAGTTTCTGGAATTTCCAGCAAGATCAAATAACTATCATCCAAGAAGATCCTATAGGTTTCACTTGGCACAAACACAAACTAAAACATAAAAATACATCTAAACAGAGGCTAGATCAAATATTTATTCCTAAACATGAGCAAAAAGTAAAAAACTAAAAATAAAATTGGGTTGCCTCCCAACAAGCGCTATCGTTTAACGCCCCTAGCTAGGCATAAAAGCAAGGATAGATCTAGGTATTGCCATCTTTGGTAGGCAATCCATAAGTGGCTCTCATAATAGATTCATATGGTAATTTTATTTTCTTTCTAGGGAAGTGTTGCATGCCTTTCCTTAACGGAAATTGGAATCTAATATTCCCTTCCTTCATATCAATAATGCACCAATCGTTCTAAATAAAGGTCTACCAAGAATAATAGGACATGAAGGATTGCAATCTATGTTAAGTACAATAAAGTCTACGGGCACATAGTTCCTATTTGCAACAATAAGAACATCATTAATTCTTCCCATAGGTTTCTTAATAGTGGAATCCGCAAGGTGCAAGTTTAGAGAGCAATCATCAAAATCACGGAAACCTAGCAAATCGCACAAAGTCTTTGGAATCGTGGAAACACTAGCACCCAAATCACACAAAGCATATCATTCATGATCTTTAATTTTAATTTTAATATTAGGTTCCCATTCATCATAAAGTTTTCTAGGGATAGAAACTTCCAACTCAAGTTTTTCTTCATAAGATTGCATCAAAGCATCAACGATATGTTGTGTAAAGGCTTTATTTTGACTATAAGCATGAGGAGAATTTAGCACGGATTGCAACAAGGAAATACAATATATCAAAGAGCAATTATCATAATTAAATTCCTTGAAATCCAAAATAGTGGGCTCATTAATGTCTAATGTTTTGATATCTTCAATCCCACTTTTATCAATTTTAGCACCAAGATCTAAAAACTCCGAATTTCTGGAACGCCTTCTAGGTAAAGGTGGATCATATTCAGTCCCATCATTATCAAGATTCATATTGCAAAACAAAGATTTAATAGGGGACACATCAATAACTTTTAGATCTTCATCTTTATGTTCATAGAAATTTGAAGAACACGCTTTCACAAAGCAATCTTTCTTAGCACGCATCCTAGCGGTTCTTTCTTTGCACTCATCAATGGAAATTCTAATGGCTTTGAGAGACTCATTGATATCATGCTTAGGAGGAATAGATCTAAGTTTTAAAGAATCAACATCAAGAGAAATTCTATCGACGTTCCTAGCCAATTCATCAACTTTAAGCAATTTTTCTTCAAGCAAAGCATTGAAATTCTTTTGTGAATTCATAAATTCCTTAACATTAGTCTCAAATTCAGAAGGCATCTTATTAAAGTTTCCATAAGAATTGTTGTAGGAACTACCATAATTATTAGAGGATTTACTAGGATAAGGCCTAGGATTAAAGTTTCCTCTATACGAGTTGTTACCAAAATTGTTCCTACCAACAAAATTCACATCCATAGGTTCATTATTATTCTCAATCAAAGTAGACAAAGGCATATCATTAGGATCAGAAGAAACACTCTTAGTAGAAAATAATTTCATAAGTTCATCCATCTTTCCACTCAAAACATTAATTTCTTCTATCGCATGCACTTTTTTATAGTAGATCTTTTAGTGTGCCGTTGAGAATAATTAACCATAATATTATCTAGGAGTTTAGTAGCTTCTCCTAAAGTGATTTCCATAAAAGTGCCTCCCGCAGCCGAATCTAAAAGATTTCTAGAAGCAAAATTCAATGCGGCATTAAAATTTTGTATAATCATCGACAAATTAAAACCATGCGTAGGGCAATTACGTATCATTAATTTCATCCTCTCCCAAGCTTGTGCAACATGTTCATGATCAAGTTGCTTAAAATTCATAATATCATTTCTAAGAGAGATTATCTTAGCGGGAGGAAAATACTTAGAGATAAAAGCATCTTTGCACTTATTCCAAGAATCAATACTATTTTTAGGCAAAGATGAAAACCAAGCTTTAGCACGATCTCTAAGCGAAAAAGGAAATAGCTTCAATTTAACAATATCATTGTCCACATCTTTCTTCTTTTGCATATCACACAAATCAACGAAGCTATTTAGAAGGGTAGCTGCATCTTCACTAGGAAGGCCAGCGAATTGATCTTTCATGACAAGATTCAACAAAGCAGCATTGATTTCACAAGATTCAGTATCGGTAAGAGGAGCAATCGGAGTGCTAAGGAAATCATTATTGTTGGTATTGGTAAAGTCACACAATTTGGTATTATCTTGAGCCATCGTGACAAGCTAGCAATCCAACACACGAGCAAACAAGAAGCAAGCGAAAAAGAAGCGAACGAAAAACAGAGGGCGAATAAAATGGCAAGGGTGAAGTGGGGGAGAGGAAAATGAGAGGAAAATGCCAAATAATGTAATGCGGGAGATAAGGGTTCGTGATGGGTACTTGGTATGTTGACTTTTGCGTAGACTCCCCGCCAATGGCGCCAGAAATCCTTCTTGCTACCTCTTGAGCACTGCGTTGGTTTTCCCTTGAAGAGGAAAGGGTGATGCAGAAAAGTAGCGTAAGTATTTCCCTCAGTTTTTGAGAACCAAGGTATCAATCCAGTAGGAGGCCACGCACGAGTCCCTCGCACCTACACAAACAAATAAATCCTCGCAACCAACACGATAAGGGGTTGTCAATCCCTACACGGTCACTTACGAGAGTGTGATCTGATAGATATGATAAGATAATATTTTTTGTATTTT
Organism: Aegilops tauschii subsp. strangulata; assembly: GCF_002575655.3. Taxonomy (NCBI): domain Eukaryota; kingdom Viridiplantae; phylum Streptophyta; class Magnoliopsida; order Poales; family Poaceae; genus Aegilops; species Aegilops tauschii. Next base: position 397,705,268 of record NC_053040.3, on the reverse strand, counting down.
TATGATAAAGATGCAAAGTAAAGAAAACAAAATAAAAACGGCGCCAGAAATAGCTTGTTGTCGGGAGATTAAATATGGTAGAAAATAGACCCGGGGGCCATAGGTTTCACTAGTGGCTTCTCTCAAGAGCATAAGTATTATGGTGGGTGAACAAATTACTGTTGAGCAATTGACAGAATTGAGCATAGTTATGAGAATATCTAGGTATGATCATGTATATAGGCATCACGTCCGAGACAAGTAGACCGACTCCTGCCTGCATCTACTACTATTACTCCACACATCGACCACTATCCAGCATGCATCTAGAGTATTAAGTTCATAAGAACAGAATAACGCTTTAAGCAAGATGACATGATGTAGAGGGATAAACTCATGCAATATGATATAAACCCCATCTTTTTATCCTCGATGGCAACAATACAATACGTGCCTTGCTGCCCCTACTGTCACTGGGAAAGGACACCGCAAGATTGAACCCAAAGCTAAGCACTTCTCCCATTGCAAGAAAGATCAATCTAGTAGGCCAAACCAAACTGATAATTCAAAGATACTTGCAAAGATAACCAATCATACATAAAAGAATTCAGAGAAGATTCAAATATTGTTCATAGATAAACTTGATCATAAACCCACAATTCATCGGTCTCAACAAACACACCGCAAAAGAAGATTACATCGAATAGGTCTCCACGAGAGATGGGGAGGACATTGTATTGAGATCCAAAAAGAGAGAAGAAGCCATCTAGCTAATACCTATGGACCCGAAGGTTTGAGGTAAACTACTCACACATCATCGGAGAGGCTATGGTGTTGATGTAGAAGCCGTCCGTGATCGATGCCCCCTCCAACGGAGCTCCGGAATAGGCCCCAAGATGGGATCTCACGGGTACAGAAGGTTGCAGCGGTGGAATTATGTTTTTGGCTCCGTATCTGGTAGTTTGGGGGTACGTAGGTATATATAGGAGGAAGGAGTACGTCGGTGGAGCAACAGGGGGCCCACGAGGGTGGAGGGTGCACCCTGGGGGGGGGGGGGGTAGGCGCGCCCCCTACCTCGTGCCTTCCTGGTTGATGTCTTGACGTAGGGTCCAAGTCCTCTGGATCACGTTCGTTCCGAAAATCACATTCCCGAAGCTTTCATTCCATTTGGACTCCGTTTGATATTATTTTTCTGCGAAACTCTGAAATAGGCAAAAAAACAGCAATTCTGGGCTGGGCCTCCGGTTAATAGGTTAGTCCCAAAAATAATATAAAAGTGTATAATAAAGCCCAATAATGTCCAAAACAGAATATAATCTAGCATGGAACAATCAAAAATTGTAGATAAGTTGGAGACGTATCAAGCATACCCAAGCTTAATTCCTGCTCGTCCTCGAGTAGGTAAATGATAATAACAGAATTTTTCATGTGGAATGCTACTTGGCATAATTTCAATGTAATTCTTCTTAATTGTGGTATGAATATTCAGATCCGAAAGATTCAAGACAAAAGTTTAATATTGACATAAAAATAATAATACTTCAAGCATACTAACTAAGCAATTATGTCTTCTCAAAATAACATGGCCAAAGAAAGTTATCCCTACAAAATCATATAGTCTGGCTATGCTCTATCTTCACCACACAAAATATTTAAATCATGCACAACCCCGATGACAAGCCAGGAAATTGTTTCATACTTTTGACGTTCTCAAAAAATTTCAATCTTCACGCAATACATGAGCGTGACCCATGGACATAGCACTATATGTGGGGTAGAATGGTGGTTGTGGAGAAGACAAAAAAGGAGAAGATAGTCTCACATCAACTAGGCGTATCAACGGGCTATGGAGATGCCCATCAATAGTTATCAATGTGAGTGAGTAGGGATTGCCATGCAACGGATGCACTAGAGCTATAAGTATATGAAAGCTCAACTAAAGAAACTAAGTGGGTGTGCATCCAACTCGCTTGCTCACGAAGACCTAGGGTATTTTGAGGAAGCCCATCATTGGAATATACAAGCCAAGTTCTATACTGAAAAATTCCCACTAGTATATGAAAGTGATATCATAGGAGACTCTTTATCATGAAGATCATGGTGCTACTTTCAAGCACAAGTGTGGTAAAAGGATAATAACATTGTCCCTTCTCTCTTTTTCTCTCATTCATTTTTTTATTTGGGCCTTTTTTATGGCCTCTTTTTTTCGTCCGGAGTCTCATCCCGACTTATGGGGGAATCATAGTCTCCATCATCCTTTCCTCACTTGGGACAATGCTCTAAAAATGATGTTCATCACACATTTATTTACTTACAACTCAACAATTCCAACTCAATACTTAGAACAAAATATGACTCTATGTGAATGCCTCCGGCGGTGTACCAGGATATGCAATGAATCAAGAGTGACATGTATGAAAGAATTATGAATGGTGGCTTTGCCACAAATACGATGTCAACTACATGATCATGCGAAGCAATATGACAATGATGGAGCGTGTCATAGTAAATGGAACGGTGGTAAGTTGCATGGCAATATATCTCGGAATGGCTATGGAAATGCCATGATAGGTAGGTATGGTGGCTGTTTTGAGGAAGGTATATGGTGGGTGTATGATACCGGCGAAAAGTGCGCGGTATTAAAGAGGCTAGCAATGGTGGAAGGAAGAAAATTGCGTATAATCCATGGACTCAACATTAGTCATAAAGAACTCATATACTTATTGCAAAAATCTACAAGTTATCAAAGCAAAGTATTACGCGCATGCTCCTAGGGGATAGATTGGTAGGAAAAGACCATCGCTCGTCCCTGACCGCCACTCATAAGGAAGACAATCAATAAATAAATCATGCTCCGACTTCATCACATAACGCTTCACCATACGTGCATGCTACGGGAATCACAAACTTTAACACAAGTATTTCTCAAATTCACAACTACTCAACTAGCATGACTCTAATATCACCATCTTCATATCTCAAAACAATTATCAAGCATCAAACTTCTCACAATATTCAACACACTCATAAGAATTTTCTTTTTCCTTTTTTCTAATCTTGAATGCCTATTATTGTTAAAGCAAACTACCATGCTGTTTTGTAGGACTCTCAAAATAATCTAAGTGAAGCATGAGAGAAAAATAGTTTCTATAAAACAAATCCACCACCGTGCTCTAAAAGATATAAGTGAAGCACTAGAGCAAGAACTATATAACTCAAAAGATATAAGTGAAGCACATAGAGTATTCTAATAATTTCCGAATCATGTGTGTCTCTCTCAAAAGGTGTGTACAGCAAGGATGATTGTGGTAAACTAACAAATAAAGACTCAAATCATACAAGATGCTCCAAGCAAAACACATATCATGTGGTGAATAAAAATATAGCTCCAAGTAAAGTTACCGATGGAAGTAGACGAAATAGGGGATGCCTTCCGGGGCATCCAAAAGCTTTGGCTTTTAGGTGTCCTTAGATTATCTTGGGGTGGCATGGGAATCCCCAAGCTTAGGCTCATGCCACTCCTTGTTCCATAATCCATCAAATCTTTTACCCAAAACTTGAAAACTTCACAACACAAAACTTAACAGAAAATCTCGTAAGCTCCGTTAGCGAAAGAAAACAAAAGACCACTTCAAGGTACTGTAATGAACTCATTATTTATTTATATTGGTGTTAAACCTACTGTATTCCAACTTCGCTATGGTTTATAAACTATTTTACTAGCCATAGATTCATCAAAATAAGCAAACAACACACGAAAAACAGAATCTGTCAAAAACATAACAGTCTGTAGTAATCTGTAACTAACGCAAACTTCTGGAACTCCAAAAAATCTACCAAAATAGGACGACCTAGACAATTTTTTATTGATCAGCAGCAATTGGAATCAATATTTTAGCACGTTCTGGTGATTTTTAACAATTATTTTCGTGAACAGAAAGTTTCTGGAATTTTCAGCAAGAAGATCCTATAGGTTTAACTTGGCACAAACACTAATTAAAACATAAAAATACATCTAAACAGAGGCTAGATCAAATATTTATTACTAAACATAAGCAAAAAGCAAAAAAATAAAAATAAAATTGGGTTGCCTCCCAACAAGTGCTATCGTTTAACGCACCTAACTAGGCTTAAAAGCAAGGATAGATCTAGGTATTGCCATCTTTGGTAGGCAATCCATAAGTGGCTCTCATAATAGATTCATATGGTAATTTTATTTTCTTTCTAGGGAAGTGTTTCATGCCTTTCCTTAACGGAAATTGGAATCTAATATTCCCTTCCTTCATATCAATAATGCACCAATCGTTCTAAGGAAAGGTCTACCAAGAATAATAGGACATGAAGGATTGCAATCTATGTTAAGAACAATAAAGTCTACGGGCACATAGTTCCTATTTGCAACAATAAGAACATCATTAATTCTTCCCATAGGTTTCTTAATAGTGGAATCCGCAAGGTGCAAGTTTAGAGAGCAATCATCAAAATCACGGAAACCTAGCAAATCGCACAAAGTCTTTGGAATCGTGGAAACACTAGCACCCAAATCACACAAAGCATATCATTCATGATCTTTAATTTTAATTTTAATATTAGGTTCCCATTCATCATAAAGTTTTCTAGGGATAGAAACTTCCAACTCAAGTTTTTCTTCATAAGATTGCATCAAAGCATCAACGATATGTTGTGTAAAGGCTTTATTTTGACTGTAAGCATGAGGAGAATTTAGCACGGATTGCAACAAGGAAATACAATATATCAAAGAGCAATTATCATAATTAAATTCCTTGAAATCCAAAATAGTGGGCTCATTAATGTCTAATGTTTTGATCTCTTCAATCCCACTTTTATCAATTTTAGCACCAAGATCTAAAAACTCTGAATTTCTGGAATGCCTTCTAGGTAAAGGTGGATCATATTCAGTCCCATCATTATCAAGATTCATATTGCAAAAAAAATATTTAATAGGGGACACATCAATAACTTTTAGATCTTCATCTTTATTTTCATAGAAATTTGAAGAACACGCTTTCACAAAGCAATCTTTCTTAGCACGCATCCTAGCGGTTCTTTCTTTGCACTCATCAATGGAAATTCTAATGGCTTTGAGAGACTCATTGATATCATATTTAGGAGGAATAGATCTAAGTTTTAAAGAATCAACATCAAGAGAAATTTTATCGACGTTCCTAGCCAATTCATCAACTTTAAGCAATTTTTCTTCAAGCAAAGCATTGAAATTCTTTTGCGAATTCATAAATTCCTTAACATTAGTCTCAAATTCAGAAGGCATATTATTAAAGTTTCCATAAGAATTGTTGTAGGAACTACCATAATTATTAGAGGATTTACTAGGATAAGGCATAGGATTAAAGTTTCCTCTATACGCGTTGTTACCAAAATTATTCCTACCAACAAAATTCACATCCATAGGTTCATTATTATTCTCAATCAAAGTAGACAAAGGCATATCATTAGGATCAGAAGAAACACTCTTAGTAGCAAATAATTTCATAAGTTCATCCATCTTTCCACTCAAAACATTAATTTCTTCTATCGCATGCACTTTTTTATTAGTAGATCTTTTAGTGTGCCATTGCGAATAATTAACCATAATACTATCTAGGAGTTTAGTAGCTTCTCCTAAAGTGATTTCCATAAAAGTGCCTCCCGCGGCCGAATCTAAAAGATTTCTAGAAGCAAAATTCAATCTGGCATAAATTTTTTGTATAATCATCCACAAATTCAAACCATGCGTAGGGCAATTACGTATCATTAATTTCATCCTCTCCCAAGCTTGTGCAACATGTTCATGATCAAGTTGCTTAAAATTCATAATATCGTTTCTAAGAGAGATGATCTTAGCGGGAGGAAAATACTTAGAGATAAAAGCATCTTTGCACTTATTCCATGAATCAATACTATTTTTAGGCAAAGATGAAAACCAACTTTAGTACGATCTCTAAGCGAAAAAGGAAATAGCTTCAATTTAACAATATCATTGTCCACATCTTTCTTCTTTTGCGTATCACACAAATCAACGAAGCTATTTAGATGGATGCAATCCAGATGCACTTTCCCAGGGAGATGTCAACAAACAACACTGCTGAATACGAGGGGTTGCTTGCCGGTCTTAGGATCGCGGCAGACCTCGGGATCAAGAAGCTCATCATGAGGGGTGATTCACAGCTCGTCGTTAAGCAAGTTAACAAATATTATCAAAGCCCGTTGATGGAGGCCTACGGAGATGAGGTGAGGAAGCTGGAGGAGCGTTTTGATGGTATACAAGCGGAGCACATTCCCCGAGTGGAGAACGACGTCGCCGACTACCTGTCGAAGCGCGCTGCCCTCAAACTACCTGTGGAACCAGGTACTTTTGTGCTTCGGTTAACTCAACCATCCGTTGAACCATCGACAGAGCAAAACAAGCAGAGGAAATCAGGCCCCGGCAAGTACTTTCCCGCCAAGCTCCCAGGAGCCGCCGGCAAGGATGTTGCCGTGGACACTGAGCCTGCCGTGGGGCAACAAACTTCGGCAGGGCGCCAAGCCCTGGCCGTAGAGACAGCCGCTCCCATGGCAGAGGAAATGCCTTTGGTCCTTGCCGTTGAGCCCCAGGCTCCGACATGGGCACAACCTACCGTCCAGTTCCTCCAAACAGGGGAACTCCCTGAGGAGCAGGAAGAAGCGGAGAAACTAGCCCGTCAGTCTGCCATGTATCAGTTCGTCGACGACGTTCTGTGCAGAAAAAGATCAAACGGTGTGAAATTGAAGTGCATTCCCCGGGAGGAAGGACTGGAGCTGTTGGCATAGATACACGGAGGCATATATGGCTCCCACATAGGGTCAAGGGCCCTTGTCGGCAAGGCATTCCGGCAAGGATTCTTCTGGCCCACAGCCCTCCAGGATGCAACGGCACTAGTAACCAAGTGTGAAGCATGCCAGTTTCATTCCAAGAAGCTTCATCAGCCAGCTCAAGCTCTCCAAACAATCCCTCTTTCCTGGCCATTTTGGGTCTGGGGGCTCGACATACTGGGCCCCTTCCCACGCGCTGTCGGGGGCTTTGAGTACTTGTACGTTGCAATCGACAAGTTCACAAAGTGGTCGGAGGTGGAAGCAGTGAGGAAGGTGATAGCCCAGTCGGCCGTCAAGTTCTTCAACGGGCTAGTCTGCCGTTTCGATGTGCCAAACAGAGTCACCACATGCAGTTTACAAGACGCACCTTCATGCAGTACATCGAAGACCTCGGTAGCAAGGTCTATTTCGCTTCCATGGCACACCCACGGAGCAACGGCCAGGCGGAGAGGGCAAATGCTGAAGTACTGCGAGGCCTGAGGACAAAGACTTTTGACAGGCTACACAAGAGTGGAAGGCGCTGGATTGATGACTTGCCGGCGGTTCTTTGGTCGATCAGAACGACGCCAAATCAAGCCACCGGTCAGACACCTTTCTCCCTCGTTTACAGGGCAGAAGCAGTCCCCCCCCCCACGGAACTCACGTATGGGTCACCTCGAGTGCTCGCTTATGATGAGCTTGAGCAAGAGCAGTTGCGGCAAGATGACGCAACGCTCCTGGAGGAAGATCGTCTTCGGGCGGCTATGCGAGCAGCGTGGTACCAGCAAGCCTTGCGCCGCTATCATAGCCACAAGGTTCATGCCCGAAGCTTTGAGGAGGGCGACCTTGTTCTTCGGCACATTCAGTCGGCCAAGAATTCCAACAAGTTGACGCCAAAGTGGGAAGGCCCTTATCGAGTAATACGAGTCACCAGGCCCGGCGCAGTCCGCCTGGAGACCGAAGATGGTATTCCAGTGAGAAACTCCTGGAACATCGAACATCTTCGCAAGTTTTACCCATAAGGCGCGGTTGCCGGGCCACCCGGCAAACCACCTTTTGTACAAGCCTTGCCGGCGAGGCATGTAACCCTTGGTGCAAAGCCAGGCGCAGACCCTGAGCATAAATAAACGAAGCGCTGGCGACCTAAGTTTTAGCATGCATGCTAGGTTGTGTCTCTTCCTTGGTTAGGTTTGATAGTGCTTAGCGGCGACTAACCCCTAGCATAGAGGTTGAGTGTGCATCTTCTCTCTGTTTCCTTCTCGTCCTTTTTAGGTTCGCAGGGTGCATGGACATTTCTGCTGAGCTGTTTGGAGGAAAGAGAACAGGCCGGCGCCCCGACCCCGGCAAGCCAAGGTTGCCGGGGGCTGTGGCTCCGAAGATCCGTCCGTGGCAAGCCAAGACTGTCGGGGGGCTGCAACATCAGATAAGTTTTTCATTCCCCACTCCCTACTTCCGTATGAAACTTGAACGTACAAGACTTCGCTCAACCTTATACCATCATGCTCCCTTTCTCCCATGTCCAAAAAACCTTACTTTGGGCCGGGATTTGGTTGTAGCGCGGTGGGAAGGGAACGGGCGAAGGGCCCAATCCTGCTTTGCCCCTACCTCCGCCACGGGCGTGAGTGTAATCGAGCTATGGAGCAGGAGGACGACAAGGACTGTTGCCGGGTTACAATGTTTATCCTAAGATAACGAGGACTTGGTCCTTGGTGTGGCCACCGCTCACGCACAAAAGAATTCATACGTTGTTAACAAGTACAATTCGTATGGAACATATGCCTGAGCGAGGGGATTACAAGGCCTAAATTCTACTAAGGCCCGAAGGCTTACAAACTAAAAAGAGATAAGATGCCTGTAATCCCTTTCTTGTCCCTCTCCTCAGGAAATGGAACAAGATGATGGGAGGGCAAAAGGAGCGCCTAGGCGAGGTACGAGCAGCAGAAGACGCCAAGAAAACGTATCGGCGATCGTCCGGAAGGAGGCCGGTGATGACGGTGCCGGAAGAAGAGCTAGAAGACGAGGCAGCAGCCCGGCAATACGCGACGAAGGCATCGGGGCCATCGTACTCCGACTTGAAGGCCCACCACCCGCCTTCATCATCTTCCCCGTCCCTCCAACGCCAGGCGCCCAGGGCGACGACCCCGAGAAGTTCAAGGAGCTGGCAATGCAGATGATGGTGCTGCCGGCGTCGCCCAGGAACGGTGTGCCCAACGCCTAGTTGGACCCGTCATCCTCCCGCCCGCTACCCTCGTCATCGTTGTCGCTGTCCTCCTCATCACTCCCACTTGAGGAAGAGTCTTCATCATCGGAGGAGCTCTCCACGCAGCACTTTAGGCGAGTTCCAAGGTCCCCAAAGACCATGACAGAGAGCAGGACGTTTTCCATTAATTTGAAATAGAGAACGAGCCCCGCCGTCAGGCTGTGGATACGAGCGAAGGTCTTCCATCCGCGACGAAGATACATGACGTGAGGGGCGGGAAAATCAACATCAACCCCGCGTGCCGCCATTCCCGCAGCCCCTCATATGCAACCTCAGAGTATGTTGCGGGTCGAGAACCATCTCTCGAGCAAATGGAGTAGGGAGACGAAGACGACGGCGCGCTGGCCGGTGCAGCCTAATGAAGAACTCGCGAGGCTAGTCCCCGACGTGGCCCTCCATTGGGGGAGAGACCGCCGGCGGAGGCGAGGCCGGTGCGCCGCCCCGTCCTCCTCTTCCCCGAGCGCCACGACGACCTCGGCCTCGACCCCTCCCCCTTCCCCTCATGGCCGGCTCCGCCGCCACGAGCTCTTGGGAAGGAGGGGCGCGCTGTCGAGCGGAGACCCTCGTCGCCACCGTCGAAGCATCGGCGCGCCCTCTCGCCATTGCAGAAGAAAGAAAGAAGCCAAGGTGGAAGGTGGCGAATGGTGAAAGATTGAGGGGTGCCATCCCCCCTTCTTATAAAAGGGCGGGGTCGGGGCTCGGCCGCCCCACACAACCAATCCGGCCATCAGGAGCGTTGGGAATCAAGACCGACCCGCCGCTCCAATCAGAAGCGGACGGTTTTCCGCCTCGTCATTCAAGCCCTACACCCACCGCCTACCATCTTCAAGGCATGGAGGACACGTGGCGACCAAATAGAAATCGAGGGGACGAGTGAGGCGACCGTTATCCACCCCGTGATCGTAGGGCACGGGTGCCTCAAAGGCCACGACCCGAGTCCACCCAGTAAATGAGTCGCGCCCCTACGTTTTCCTCTTTTTATGGGGAAGGCGCGAGCCGCCTCTTTACCACGATGTGACGCGTGAGTGTAGCGGCCGCCCCACGCACGACCCCCACATCACGCACGGCCCTCCACGTCGCGCATTCAACGCGGGTCATGGGGAAGCGCAGCGAGCGAAGGAGTTACTGCGGTAAAAATCTGCCCCGCCTACCCGTGCACCGTTCTGGGCCTAGCCCAACAACGTGTTGCACTTATGTGTGGCCTAGGCCCGGGGGCTCTTGTTGGTGTCCAAAAGTAGGGGCTCTCCTTTTGACCCCTCTACTTGTGCACGGGCAGTCAGAGCCGCGCCTGCGGCCACACTTAACAGGGCAAAGGGAGGAACCAGAGGCACAAGACGGGCAGAGCAACACTAAGACCAAATATGCAACGAGCAAGAGGGCGAGGTGGACTCCCCCGGCAAGACCCTTGCCGAGGCGGCATCCGCAGCCCCGGCAGGAGCCTTGCCGGGGCAACTTGCCCAACGCCAGCAGAGCGTGCCACCCTTGAGCCCAAGGGTTCCAACGCCATCAACCACATTGGAACCAAGGCTCGGGAGGCACCTCCGTGGTGGCATGCAGATCTTTGTGAAGATCATAAGCACACACGATCAGATGAGGACCAGAAGACGACGATCCTTGGCAAGAGCCTGGCCGAGGAAATCAACAAGACCCCCGGCAAGATCCTTGCCGGGGACGACCACGATGCCACGGCAAGACCCTTGCCGGGGCCCCGGCAAGACCCTTTCCGAGGATGCTCGTGGGGCCACAGCCAGGTCCACATCTGCCAAGACTCCACCGCCGTTCCCATACAGCTGCCAGCCCAGCCAGCTGGGCAGGCACCTACGTGGCGACGCGCGGCCTCCAGGCCAACTCAGCAAGCACCTGCATGGTGGCATGCAGATCTTCGTGAAGACTCTGCCACCGTGCCAGCCCAGCAGCCAGCCAACGTGGCGCTACAACGCCTCATTAGCTCGGACGCACGTCGGAGCCAGGCAAGGCTGCGACAGCTGGGACGAGCTTCCCCGCCGTCCCCGATAAAGCAAGAAGGGCACGTCAGCAGCGCATTAAATGTGTTTGTCCGACGGTGCCAAAGGATAGACTTCACCACTGTATACCTTTCCACCTCCTGTGTGCCACCGTGGGGACCCCTTTTGCCTATAAAAGGAGGCCCGAGGCATACGGGAGCAGGATTCGGATCTTTTGGACTACGCACGCACCGTAGCTAGTTAGAGAGCTCAAGAATACTCAAATACACACCAAAGTGGGACTAGGGTATTATGCATCCTCGCGGCCCGAACCTGGGTAAAAGATCCTTGTGCTGACTGCCAGACCCGCTCTTTGCACAACCCCGCACCCGTCAACCATAGAAGGGATCCCAGTGATCCCATAGGTGTCGAATATCACCCACCTATCAAAGAAGAAATTAAAGAAACGGTAATAGCTAAAGATGAAACTATTATTTATAATGTAGATCCAGTTGTTCCTACTGCTTATATTGAAAAACCACCTTTCCCTCTTAGGATAAAGGAACATGCTAAAGTTTCAACTGTGGTCAACAAGAGTTATATTAGAACTTCCAAACCTACTGAACAAATTAAAGTAGAAACTAGTGTTGCTATGGTTAAAGATCTCTTGGTTGAAAATATAGATGGGCATGTTATTTACTTCTGTGGTGAAGCTGCTAGAATTGCCAAACCCGATGAAAAAGATAAACATAGACCCGTTGTTGGCATGCCTGCTGTCTAAGTTAAAATAGGAGATCACTGTTATCATGGTTTATGCGACATAGGTGCTAGCGTGAGTGCTATTCCTTTTACCTTATATCAAGAAATTATGAATGATATATCACCCGCTGAAATAGAAGACATAGATGTTACTATTAAACTTGCTAATAGAAAGACCATCACACCACTTGGGATTGTTAGAGATGTTGCAATCTTGTGTGGGAAAATAAAATACCCTATTGATTTTCTTTTTCTTGGTTCCCCACAAGATGACTTTTGTCCCAATATCTTTCGAAGATCTTTCTTGAACAACGTTAATGCTAAAATATATAGTGAGAAACAAACTGTCGGTGTTAGTTTTGGTGATGAGTCTCATGAGTTTGATTTTTCCAAGTTTAGTAGAAAGCATCATGAGAAAGAATTTCCTAGTAAGGACGAAATAATTGGTCTTGCTTCTATTGTTGTGCCTCCTACTGATCGACTAGAAAAATATTTGCTAGACCATGAAAATGATATGCATCTGCATGAAAGAAATGAAATAGATAAGATTTTCTTTGAACAACGTCCTCTGATTAAACACAATTTGCCTATTGAAACTCTAGGAGGTCCTCCTCCACCTAAAGGTGATCCTGTGTTTGAATTAAAACAATTGCCACACACTTTGAAATATGCTTATCTTGATGAGAAAAAGATATATCTTGTAATTATTAGTGCTAACCTTTCAGAACATGAAGAAGAAAGATTATTGAAGGTTCTGAAGAAGCACCGAGCTGCTATTGGATATACTCCTGATGACTTAAAGGGCATTAGTCCCACTCTCTGTCAGCACGAAATTAATATGGAGCCTGATGCTAAACCCGTTGTTGATCAGCAATGACGTTTAAATCCTAAAATGAAAGAAGTGGTAAGAACTGAAATACTGAAGCTTCTGGAAGTAGGTATAAAAGGTAGATGGGTAAGCCCTGTTCATTGTGTTCCTAAGAAGGGAGGTATTACTGTCGTTCCTAATGATAAAAATGAACTCATTCCACAAAGAATAGTAACTGGCTACAAAATGGTAATTGATTTTAGAAAATTAAATAAAGCTACTAGAAAAGATCATTACCCTCTACCTTTTATTGATCAAATGCTAGAAAGGTTGTCAAAGCACACACATTTTTGCTTCCTTGATGGATATTCCGGTTTTTCTCAAATACCTATCTCACAACCTGATCAAGAGAAACCCACCTTTACTTGTCCTTTTGGAACTTATGCTTATAGACGTATGCCTTTTGGTTTATGCAATGCACCTGCTACCTTTCAAAGATGTATGACTGCTATATTCTCTGACTTTTGTGAAAAGAATGTTGAGGTTTTCATGGATGATTTTTTCGTTTACGGAACTTTTTTTGATGATTGCTTGAGCAACCTCGATCGAGTTTTGCAAAGATGTGAGCAGACTAACTTGTCTTGAATTGGAAGAAGTGCCACTTTATGGTTAATGAAGGTATAGTATTGGGACAAAAATTTCTGAACGAGGTATTGAGGTCGATAAAGCTAAAGTTGATGCAACTGAGAAAATGCCATGTCCTAAAGATATCAAAGGTATTCGTAGTTTCCTCTGTCATGTTGGTTTCTATAGGAGGTTTATTAAAGACTTCTCTACAATTTCTAGGCCTCTTACAAATCTTTTACAAAAGGATGTTCCATTTGTTTTTTATGATGATTGTGTAGAAGCCTTTGAAACACTTAAGAAAGCCTTAATTTCTGCACCTGTTGTTCAACCACCTGATTGGAACTTGCCTTTTGAAATTATGTGTGATGCTAGTGATTATGCTGTTGGTGCTGTTCTAGGACAAAGAGTTGATAAGAAATTAATTGTTATCCATTATGCTAGTAAAACTCTAGACAGTGCCCAACAAAATTATTCTACTACTGAAAAAGAACTCTTAGAAGTGGTGTTTGCTTGTGATAAATTTAGATCTTACATTGTTGATTCTAAAGTAATTGTTCACACTGATCATGCTGCTATAAAATATCTTATGGAAAAGAAAGATGCTAAACCTAGACTCATTAGGTGGGTTCTTTTGCTACAAGAATTTGACTTACATATCATTGGTAGAAAGGGAGCTGAGAACCCCGTGGCTGATAACTTGTCTAGGTTAGAAAATATTCTTGATGACCCACAAGCTATTAATGATAGTTTTCCTGATGAACAATTAGCTGCAGTAAATGTCTCTCATAACACTCCTTGGTATGCTCACTATGCTAATTACATTGTTGCTAAATACATACCACCTAGTTTCACATACCAACAAAAGAAAAAAAATTCTTCTATGATTTAAGAAATTACTTTTGGGATGACCCACATCTTTATAAAGGAGTAGATGGTATTATTAGACGTTGTGTACCTAAGCATGAACATGAACAAATCCTACAGAAATGTCACTCCGAAGCTTATGGAGGGCATCATGCGGGAGATAGAACTGCTCACAAGGTATTGCAATCTGGGTTTTATTGGCCTACTCTCTTCAAGGATGCCTGTAAGTTTGTTTTATCTTGTGATGAATGTCAAAGAATTGGTAATATTGGTAAGCGTCAGGAAATGCCTATGAATTATTCTCTTGCTGTTGAACCATTTGATGTATGGGGATTTGATTACATGGGACCTTTTCCTTCCCCTAATGGGTATACACATATTTTGGTTTCTGTTGATTATGTTACTAAGTGGGTAGAAGTTATTCCAACCAGTAATGCTGATCACAACACCTCTATTCACTACTGCAGGATGCTGCTAACGCGACACTACGATCAGAGACCCTTTGACGAAACTGTGTGCGATGCATTAATCGCAAATAGTGGTGTAAAAAAACATCAAAAAGGTGCAAAACGTTTGCGATGGTGGAGCCATCAAACACGGTTTAGATTTTAGTTGCGTGTGCGATGTAGGGCACACGGTTAATCCATTCGAACTGTTTGCGATGAGGCAGAACAACAGAAACGGGCAGCCATATCAATGTGTGTGCGATATATGGCATACAGTTCGCTCCGATGAACTATTTTCTATTAGGGAGTGCAACAGAAATGGTTAGCCAGATCAAGGTGTGTGTGATATACGGCATATGGTTCACTCGGACGAACTATTTTCGATTAGGGAACACAACAGAAATGGTTCAACTTAACAAGATGTGTGTGATATGCGGCATATAGTCCACATGGATGAACTCTTTGCGATGAGCCAAAAGAACACAAATGAGGCGTGTAAACAAGATGTGTGTGATACGCGAGAAACAGCCGACTCGGATGGACTATTTGTGATGAGAAATTACAACACAAACAGTTAATACAGTTAGTTCGTGTGCGATTCTGTGTGTACAAAAAACTTTGAAAAATGCAAACTAGTTGCTTTCAGTGGCTAGGAGTATCGCACATGATGCGTCTCCGAGTACTCGTGTGCGATGATTAGTAAGTTACACATACGTTTCCTTATGTTAACACGTGTGAATTTGCAATATAAATAGTTAATATGCAAATGCCTTCTGGACATCGGGCACACGCTTAAACTCAATGAACTGTGCACGATACTAATACTTCCCATGAAAATTTAAGAACTTGGCTAACAACATTTGAGTAACATATATATAGTGGTTAGACTATTCGACAAAAGGAGGATCTTCGTAACACGGTTTTGACAACCATATGGTCCATATCTACATACTTATCATAGTAACAACTATCACATTTTAAGAGGCTGAGGGCCAACAGCCATATGGTCCATATCTACATACTTAACATAGTAACAGCTAGCACATTTTAAGAGGCTGAGGGCCAACCACAACAACTATCTGCTGGAAGCAGTTTGATCACGGCGACTAGGCATCTCGTCAATGAAAAGGAAGAGCCCTCCTATGCCTTGGTAGAGCATGAGTAGAATAGTTTCTCCAATTTTCCAATATGGATGCATTGCCACGACAAGCGAGAACTTGTTAATTTGAATGGTTTCATTTCTGCGGGAAATGCAGTACCTTGCAATCACTTTGGCGTTATTAGCAGGCACAAGTGTAATTCGACCATTCCGGGAAATCGATCCAGGAACTGCTACAGCGGGCAATTTCTGTTGAAATGTAGAATAAAAACCAATTGTAACATATCATTGAAGATATATATAGTTTATGAGCATCAACATTTAAATAAGACTTTTTACCAGCGTTTTGTGCACACAATTGGTCTTGTTCAATGTGTGCACCATACGTATAATTAATCCCATCCAAAATCCAGCGTTCATACGCTGTGCTATCTCTGTCAGATTATCAACAAAGTCTATGACATGCTTCAAGTCCTTCCAGTGAAATTTGGTACGCTTAGTAGCATACCGATCATTCACTATGAATCCAACATATCCTTCTTAAAAGGTGGAAAGGTATTATTTATTCAAAACATGGCAGAAGAATATATAGTGCGCACAAATTGGTAAATAGAATTTGTTACTGCCTAGGAACGGAGTCAGAAAATGAAATCACAATTGGTTGCTTAAATAGTGATAAATTAGTCAGAACAAATACCCCGATTTTGCTACGTAATATGACAACATGGAGTAAGTTGAAAGGACACTAACCTCGATCAGACTTTGGTCGGCTGATGACGTTGGGGAAGTAAACATCCCTGCTAATTAGACCAGGCTGTGGTGCACGCACTAGAATTTTATTGCCAGCTTTCAGTTCATAACACTTAGACATTTTTCTCCAAAGGTCCGCATCAAAATAGGAGTGACCTACTACTTCTTGAGCTTGCGTTGGTTTTCATTTGAAGAGGAAAGGGTGATGCTGCAAAGTAGAGATAAGTATTTCCCTCATTTTGAGAACCAAGGTATCAATCCAGTAGGAGACAACGCACAAGTCACCGAATACCTGCACAAACAATCAAAAAAACTTGCACCCAACGCAATAAAGGGGTTGTCAATCCTTTCACGGTTACTTGCAAAAGTGAGATCTGATAGAGATAGATAAACGATAAAGTAAATATTTTTGGTATTTTTGGTTTATAGATCGGAAAGTAAAAGATTGCATAAATAGTAGATCGGAAAGTTATATTGTAGATCGGAAACTTATATGATGGAAGATAGACCCGGGGGCATATGTTTCATTAGAGGCTTCTCTCAAGATAGAAAATAATATGGTGGGTGAACAAATTACTGCCGAGCGACTGATAGAAAAGCGCAAAGTTATGACGATATCTAAGGCAATGATCATGAATATAGGCATCACGTCCGTGTCAAGTAGACCGAAATGATTCTGCATCTACTACTATTACTCCACACATCGACCGCTATCCAGCATGCATCTAGAGTATTAAGTTCATAAAGAACGGAGTAACGCATTAAGCAAGATGACATGATGTAGAGGAATTAACTCAAGCAATATGATGAAAACCCCATCTTTTTATCCTCAATGGCAACAATACAATACGTGCCTTGCTGCCCCTACTGTCACTGGGAAAGGACACCGCAAAATTGAACCCAAAGCTAAGCTCTTCTCCCATTGCAAGAAAAACCAATCTAGTTGGCCAAACCAAACCGATAGTTCTAAGAGAATTACAAAGATATCAACTCATGCATAAAAGAATTCAGAGGAGATTCAAATAATATTCATAGATAAGCTGATCATAAATCCACAATTCATCGGATCTCGGCAAACACACCGCAAAAAAAGTATTACATCGATTAGATCTCCAAGAACATCGAGGAGAACATGGTATTGAGAATCAAAGAGAGAGAAGAAGCCATGTAGATACTAGCTAGTGACCCGTAGGTCTGTGGTAAACTACTCACGCTTCATCGGAAGGGCAATGGAGTTGATGTAGAAGCCCTCCGTGATCGAATCCCCCTTCGGCAGGGTGCCAGAAGTGGTCCCTAGATGGGATCTCACGGGTACAGAAGGTTTCGGCGGTGGAGAAGTGTTTTCGTTGATGCCTCTAGTGGTTTGGGGACATATAGGAATATATAGGCAAAATAATTAGGTCAGGAGGTGCACAAGGGGCTCACAAGGGTGGGGGCGCCCTACCCCCCTAGGCGCGCCCTCCGTCCTTGTGGCTGCCTCGTGGCTCCCCCGACTTCATCTCCAAGTCTCCTGGTTGTCTTCTGGTCCAAGAAAAATCATCACGAAGGTTTTATTCCATTTGGACTCCGTTTGGTATTCCTTTTCTGCGAAACACAAAAACAGGGACAAACAGGAACTGGCACTGGGCTCTAGGTTAATAGGTTAGTCCCAATAATAATATAAAATAGCATATGAATGCATATAAAACATCCAAAACAGATAATATAATAACATGGAACAATAAAAAATTGTAGATACGTTGGAGACGTATCAAGCATCCCCAAGCTTAATTTCTACTCGTCCTCGAGTAGGTAAATGATGAAAACAGAATTTTTGATGTGGAATGCTACCGAACATATTTATCCATGTGATTTCTTTATTGTGGCATGAATGTTCAGATCCGTAAGATTCAAAACAAAAGTTTAATATTGACATAAAAACAATAATACTTCAAGCATATTAACAAGGCAATTATGTCATGTCAAAATAACATGGCCAAAGAAAGCTTATCCCTACAAAATCATATAGCCTGGCTATGCTGCATCTTCATCACACAAAATATTCAAATCATGCACAACCCCGATGACAAGCCAAGCAATTGTTTCATACTTTTGATGTTCTCAAACTTTTTCAACTTTCACGCAATACATGAGCGTGAGACATGGACATAGCACCATAGGTGGAATAGAAGGTGGTTGTGGAGAAGAAAAAAATAAGGAGATAGTCTCACATCAACTAGGCGTATCAACGGGCTATGGAGATGCCCATAAATAGATATCAATGTGATTGAGTAGGGATTGCCATGCAACTAATGCACTAGAGCTATAAGTGTATGAAAGATCAAAAAGAAACTAAGTGGGTGTGCGTCCAACTCGCTTGCTCACGAAGACCTAGGGCAATTTGAGGAAGCCCATCATTGGAATATACAAGCCAAGTTCTATAATGAAAATTTCCCACTAGTATATGAAAGTTATAACATAGGAGACTCTCTATCATGAAGATCATGGTGCTACTTTGAAGCACAAGTGTGGTAAAAGGATAGTAACATTGCCCCTTCTCTCTTTTCTCTCATATATTTTTTTATTTGGGCCTTCTCTCATTTTTTTGGCCTCTTTTTTTCATCTGGAGTCTCATGCCGACTTGTGGGGGAATCATAGTCTCCATCATCCTTTCCTCACATGGGACAATGCTCTAATAATGAAGATCATCACACTTTTATTTACTAACAACTCAAGAATTACAACTCGATACTTAGAACAAAATATGACTCTATGTGAATGCCTCCGGCGGTGTACCGGGATGTGCAATGAATCAAGAGTGACATGTATGAAAGAATTATGAATGGTGGCTTTGCCACAAATACGGTGTCAACTACATGATCATGCAAAGCAATATGATAATGATGATGCGTGTCATAATAAACGGAACGGTGGAAAGTTGCATGGCAATATATCTCGGAATGGCTATGGAAATGCCATAATAGGTTGGTATGGTGGCTGTTTTGAGGAAGGTATATGGTGGGTTTATGGTACCGGCGAAAGTTGCGCGGCACGAGAGGCTAACAATGGTGGAAGGGTGAGAGTGCGTATAATCCATGGACTCAACATTAGTCATAAAGAACTCACATAATTATTGCAAAAATCCATTAGTTAGCGAAACGAAGTACTATGCGCATGCTTCTTGGGGGATAGATTGGTAGGAAAAGACCATCGCTCGTCCCCGACTTCCACTCATAAGGAAGACACTCAATAAATAAATCATGCTCCGACTTCATCACATAACGGTTCACCATACGTGCATGCTACGGGAATCACAAACTTTAACACAAGCATTTCTCAAATTTACAATTTCTCACTGGCATGACTCTAATATCACCATCTTCATATCTCAAGACAATCATAAGGAATCGAACTTCTCATAGTATTCAATGCACTTTATATGAAAGTTTTTATTATATCCGTCTTGGATGCCTATCATATTAGGACTAAATTTATAACCAAAGAAAATTACCATGTTGTTTAAAGACTCTTATAATAATATAAGTGAAGCATGAGAGTTCATGAATTTCTATAAAATAAAACCACCGCCGTGCTCTAAAAATATATAAGTGAAGCACTAGAGCAAAATTGCCTAGCTCAAAGGAAATAAGTGAAGCACATAGAGTATTCTAATAAATCATGATTCATGTGTGTATCTCTCAAAAGGTGTGTACAACAAGGATGATTGTGGCAAATTAAAAAGCAAAGACTCAACATACAAGACACACTACTGCAGGATGCTGCTAACGCGACACTACGATCAGAGACCCTTCGAGAAACTGTGTGCGATGCCATAATCGCAAACGGTGCTGTATGAAAACCGTCAGAAATGTGTAAAACATTTGCGATGACAGATGCATCAAACATGGTTCAGGTTTTAGTTGCGTGTGCGATGAAAGGCATACGGTTCCGTTCAATGAACTGTTTGTGATGAAGAGGAACAAAAGAAACGGGCAGCCAGATGGAGGCGTGTGCGATACACAGCATACGTTTCACTCGGATGAACTGTTTGTGATTAAGCAACACAAAAGAAACGGTCAGCCAGATCAAAGGTGTGTGAGATATACGGCATGCTGTTCACTCGGATGAAATGTTTGCGTTGAGACATGAGAACAAAAACGGTTCAACTTAGCAAGATGTGTGTAATACGCGGCAAACAGGTCTGTAATCAGAAATGTGTCTGAAGACCGATAAGAACACAGACGGTTGCTGCTAATAAGACGTGTGTGTTGTGCGATGGGATTGCATACAGAACAACAACATATATATTTATACATACACACACACTTATAAGGACATGCTTGCATAACCAAATTAAACATCCACTTACATAGGTGGCTACTACAACCATGGAATTTGCACACACCAAAGTAAACTATTACATGCATAATTACATAGGTGGCTACTACACACATGACATTTCCACACACACCAATAAAGTAAACTATATTTTACATGCATGATAAACTAGCATAAACGATCATCTGATCATCATCTACTTCTTCTGACACTTGCTCTTCTTGTGGCTCGATCTGGGCTCGTTGATTTGGGTAATGAGGCACGTCCTCATGTCAACGATCCGCCTGTGCATCTCGTAGCATGTGTACACGCTCTTGGGCGCGAACCTGAGGTGATGTTCATCCAGTTGCCGCATCCAGGCCTTGTGCCAGGATACGGGACTTGTTCTCTGGGCATCTTGCTTCATCTTTTCGTAGTAGGGGTCGATGATGGACGAGGCGAGTTCGACCAGGGAGTCCTGCTTTGTGCTGCCCCAGACCCTGTAGTGGTCACGGATTTCGACAAGGTTCTTGCAGGCCAAGCCCGTAACACTGAGCGCTTTTACATCATCTTTGGTATCCACCGTGGCGAACTTGTAGTCGGTGCTGTTGCAAACCTGTTGAAACGGTCGCAAGGCTCTGTGGCCATGCAGTAGTGGTAGATGAGGACATGATGGCGCACGCACAACTGGGCGACGGCAACCTTCTGATCTATGCCAGGACGACCGGCGGTGTACTGGAGGTCGATGCCGACCACCTTGTACTTGTCTCCAGCAAGCAACTGCTCAACGCTTTTGATGTAGTCGTCCACCACGACCAGGTTGATGGTGTACACCACCGAGAGATCCGTCTTCCTCGCGTGGGTCTCCACTCTATGCTCACCGAACTCCATTGGAACGCCGCCGGACATCCCCTCTCTATGTGTCATCGTGGGTGTTCTTGTTGTGTTGTTGGGCACGATCGAAAGGTTGAAGAGACTAAGGTTATAATGGCCGCGGGAATTAAAGGGGAAGCCGGACGGCCAGGAATATCGGCAGGCCCTGATGGCAGTTCTAATTTGCAGCGCGTGACTCCATCGTGCCGCACGTAACTGCATCGCGTGGCAACGCGCGCGGCGCAACCGCATGCATATGGGGCCCCCGACGTGATTGTCCGCATGCCCAACGGCTGATAGAGCGTGCGGAGGGACGCGAGCAGAGCGCTCCACGGCCGCCTCAAGGAAAAGTTGTCCACAAGCCGAGCGCGCCGACGGACGTGAGCAGAGCGCGTCGCGGCGCCTAACGGTGAGCACAGCATGCTGCGGCGCCTAACGACGAGCAGAGCTTGCCGAGGGACGCGAGCAGAGGACGGCACAGTGATACGTGGCAAATAAGACGAACTGTGCGAGCGATGTCGGAGACATCAAGCACGAATCAGATTAGAGCTGCGTGTGCGATACGTGGTAGACAGTTGATCCATCAGAGCTGTTTGTGATGGAATAAGCCATGTGTGTTGTGGGCAAACGCTTGCTGGTGTATAACCTTAAATTTAACCAAAAAAGTGTTAATGCATGTTACAAAAATTGTATAGCTAGAAACTATGTTCAAATACGACTCCAACGATATAATCTATGGCGACATGCATTCGTATTTTATTAGTTAATAAATCCTACTTATAAACCAGGACGGGGGTATAGTAGGTAATTAAATCGTAAACGTTTTTTTATTAACTATATGTGTATGTGTCCTCTCGTCCTCCTCTCGCACGTCTTGTCACCCCGCTGCCGCAGACGGCTTACAGTGCAAGCTTGCGCAGCGCGCGGGGGCGTTCTTTTGGCCAAACGGTGGCGCCAATGAATTGTTGGTGAGACCGTTCCCATGCAACCTCGCAGGTTCCCGCGCAAGCTTTCCGCCCGACTCGGTGAAATCCCCCAAAATCCCAATGCTTACCGGCCTGCTATAAAAACCCTCACCGCTGGCGAGTCCTGCATCGCATTTTCCCCTCCCTCCCGGTAGCTTATCTCGTCTCCTTCTTCCACAATCACCAATGGCACTGGTCCGTCGTCGTCGCTCAGCCACTCCGCCATCATTAGAGGACAGCTCCAGCTGGGAGGCTACACCGCAGTGGCGGCGCAGTCTCCGGCGTAGTGTAGTGCGCGTGGCATCCCTGTTGGGTGTGCGCGGAACACCCACAACACGCTCCGCCGCCGCTGCCCGTCGGCAGCTGTTGCCGGTCGCCGTTGCCGCCACACCACCGTTGAAAGCCAGGGCCATCTCTCGCTCCGCCGCCGCGGCCCGAAGGCGGGAGGTGGCCGTCATGGCCGCCACCCCACTGCCGACCACCGTGGCCATCACCCGCTCCGCCACGGCGGACCGAAGGCGGGAGGTGGTAGTCGTGGCCGCCACCCCATCGTCGGCCGTCGTGGCCGCCAGCCCATCGTCGATCGCCGGGATCATCACCCGCTCCGCCACCGCCGCCCGAAGGAGGGGGCCGGAGGTGGAGGCCTGCACATGCGCCAGTGACCTTGCGCGCTACATCGAGTTCCTACGGGAAGAGGAGGAGCGCCTCGTCGAGCACGCAAAGAGCTTTACCGCAGCCGTGGCCGTAACACATGTCGACGCAGAGGCGAGGAATTAGGAGATCTATGAGAAGTCCGGCCACTTCAAGAGGGATCGTCTAGAGCGGCAGTGGGCGTTTGAGCTGGCGAGCATCGCTGAACGTGCAGCAGCAGCAGCAGGCACCGTATTGCATTTGTCCAGCTCGTCAGTAGGCTCCTCCTCCTCCTCTTCCTCTTACTGAGCACGCTCGGTAGAGGACAGGCTGCCGGAAGTAGCACAAAGCCCCTCCGTGGTAGTATTTGTATTTAGGGGCTATTTTGTTCAGTTCATCTGACTATAGATGTCTGGTTGAACTGTACAATGTAATTAAAATTAGCTAGTATATATAGTTGAACTAGCTATTTCAGTACGTGGTTGGCAACAATTGGGGAGAAGTTTGGTCGGTTCAGCGGTCGAGTTGAACTGTTTGTATAAATTAAGAACGACTACTTAATCTATGAATGAAATATATGTTTAATTACTGAATTTTAGTTGCAAAAATTACATAGTGCTAATGCTTTCTAGCTACATATTTTGACAAATCGCAGTGTTACAAGGATTGACAAATGGCAACGTTACTAGATCAACAAATGTAAATCTTTCCAGTTTGACAAATGGCAACATACCCAATATGACCGATGCAAATCTTACCAAATTGTTTGTACGTGGTTGCACACGGGTCATCCAGAACAACCGTTTGCGTTGAAGGGATGCACAAATCATGCGCTACTCTCACTTTGCATACGGGTGTTCTATCTAAATCGTTTGCGATCAAGAGCTGCAGAAATCCTGCTCGGCACATTTTCTCTTGGCGTCCTGGGGAAGCTGTCAGTTTGCATATAGGTGTTCTAACTAAAAAGTTTGCGATGAGTGTTTTATATTTAAAAAGCGAATTAAACTGCGGCTTGGGCGCCATTAATTGAGAGGACGCGAGCAAGGCGGGCGGCCATGGAAATCAAAGGGCTCGCTTCCCAGTGAGCCTGCGCAGCGGATAGCTCACACGCTTCCCGGTGAGCCTGCGCACTCGAGGATAGCTTGCACGCCTCTTGGTCAGCCTGCGCACCGGACGTCGCTCGCACGCCTCCCGTTCAGTCAAGGTCAAGCAGCTGTCCGCACGACACCTCCTACAGCCATTAAAACCAAGACACGTGGCGTCACATGAATGGTTAACAGAATTTTGGATTTACTAGAATTTAAAAACCAGGCATCTCAATGTTTTTCCGGCAATCAACGGTGTCCCGGTGTTTGAAATTCATGCCCATTTCTTGCATGGGACCTAAGATGCACCCAAGGACACATATTTGATTTTTCAACCAATTTGTATGCACTGTAGCATCTGCATGTAGTTCAAATATGAATTATGCACATAAAATGCATTGAAAACTTAGTTAATGCATAAAAATGTCCAAACGAACCCCGAAAAATCACAAAAATTCACACAACACTCCTGTTGTTCTATGTTGACACGAGAAAAAAATTTGAAAGCAATAAGAGGCAATGGATATCATTTCGTCCTCAAAGGTGGGACATTCCCTACCGAAAACCACCATGCTTGTTGTGAGAAGCTCTGATTTGTGAGAAGCATATACCCAAACCTGCCCCAAATGGGACAAAATTTGTACCACGGCATGTTGATGCCGCTTCATGATAGCATGCCAAGTTTCATGAATTTTAGATGAGCTTTGGATTTACTAGAATTTAAAAACCAGGCATCTCAATGTTTTGACGGCAATTAACCGTGCCCCGGTGTTTGAAATTCATTCCTATTTCTTGCATGGGACCTAAGCATGCACCCAAGGACACATATTTGATTTTTCAACCAATTTATATGCACTGGAGCATGTGCATGTAGTTCAAATTTGAATTATGCACATAAAATGCATTGAGAACTCAGTTAATGCATAAAAATGTCCAAACGAACCCCGAAAAATCACGAAAATTCACACAACACTCCTGTTGTTCTATGTTGACATGAGAAAAAAAATTGAAAGCAATAAGAGGCAATGGATATCGTTTCGTCCCCAAAGGTGGGACGTTCCCTACCGAAAACCGTCATGCTTGTTGTCAGAAGCTCCATTTGTGAGAAGCATATACCCAAACCTGCCCCAAATGGGAAAAAAATTGTACCACGACATGTTGATGCCGCTCCATGATAGCATGCCAAGTTTCATGAATTTCAGACGAGTTTTGGATTTACTAGAATTTAAAAACCAGGCATCTCAATGTTTTGCCGGCAATCAACGGTGCCCCCGGTGTTTGAAAGTCATGCCTATTTCTTGCATGGGACCTAAGCATGCACCCAAGGACACATATTTGTTTTTTCAACCAATTTATATGCACTGGAGCATGTGCATGTAGTTCAAATTTGAATTATGCACATAAATGCATTGAGAACTCAGTTAATTCATAAAATATCCAAACGAACCCTGAAAAATCACAAAAATTCACACAGCACTCCTGTTGTTCTATGTTGAAACGAGAAAAAAATTGAAAGCAATAAGAGGCAATGGATATCGTTTCGTCCCCAAAGGTTGGACGTTCCCTACCGAAAACCATCATGCTTGTTGTGAGAAGCTCCGGTTTGTGAGAAGCATATACCCAAACCTGCCCCAAATGGGACAAAATTTGTACCACGGCATGTTGATGCCGCTCCATGATAGCATGCCAAGTTTCATGAATTTCAGACGAGTTTTTGATTTACTAGAATTTAAAAACCAGGTGTCTCAATGTTTTGCCGGCAATCAACGGTGCCCAGGTGTTCAAAATTCATTTCCATTTCTTGCATGGACCTAAGCATGCACCGAGGACACATATTTGATTTTTCAACCAGTTTATATGGAATGCAGCATGTGCATGTAGTTCAAATTTGAATATGCACATAAATGCATTGAAAACTCAGTTAATGCATAAAAATATCCAAACGAACCCCAAAAAATCACAAAAATTCACACAACACTCCTGTTGTTCTATGTTGACACGAGAAAAAAAATTGAAAGCAATAAGAGGCAATGGATATCGTTTCGTCCCCAAAGGTGGGACGTTCCCTACCGAAAACCATCATGCTTGTTGTGAGAAGCTCCAGCTTGTGAGAAGCATATACCCAAACCTGCCCCAAATGGGATTAAATTTGTACCATGGCATGTTGATGCCGCTCCATGATAGCATGCCAAGTTTCATGAATTTCAGACGAGTTTTTGATTTACTAGAATTTAAAAACCAGGCATCTCAATGTTTTGCCGGCAATCAACGGTGCCCTGGTGTTTCAAATTCATTCCCATTTCTTGCATGGGACCTAAGCATGCACACAAGGACACAGATTTGATTTTTCTACCAATTTATATGCACTGGAGCATGTGCATCTACTACAAATTTGAATTATGCACATAAATGCATTGAAAACTCAGTTAATGCATAAAAATGTTCAAACGAACCTCGAAAAATCACAAAAATTCACACAACACTCCTGTTGTTCTATGTTGACACTCGAATTTTTTTGAAAGCAATAAGAGGCAACGAATATCGTTTCGTCCCCAAAGTTGGCACGTTCCCTACTGAAACCATCACACTTGTTGTGAGAAGCTCTGCTTTGTGAGAAGCTTATACCCAAACCTGCCCCAAATGGAACAAAATTTGTACCACGACATGTTGATGCCGCTACATGATTGCATGCCAAGTTTCATGAATTTCAGACGAGTTTTCGATTTACTAGAATTAAAAAACCAGGCATCTCAATGTTTGCGGCCGAGTGACGGTGGCAGGGTGTTTGAAATTCATTCCCATTTCTTGCATGGGACCTAAGCATGCAACAAAGGACACATATTTGATTTTTCAATAAGTTTATATGCACTGGAGCATGTGCATGTAGTTCAAATTTGAATTATGCGCATAAAATGTCTGGAAAACCCAGTTAATGTATAAAAATGTACAAACGAACCCTGAATCATTTCAATTTTTTGACGACACACCTATAGTTGCATGTTCACTGCAGATATAAGTTATAACAATTAATACACCATCCTTTGTAGTTGTGACCCCATTACGTAATTCAAATGATCAAGACGATAAAACAAGTAGATCGCACACAGTTTATTATCACCAACCGTGTGAGATGCAGCACAAAATATCTTGGAGCACCGTCGGTGTATAGTACGCCCATGGCTTACGAGAGAAGGTGCGTCGGCTACATTCCACAGCTGCGTGTGAAGCACACTAGCTCACTCCCCAAATATCATTCCACTGTTCATTCATCGCCGGTGAAAGATGGGGACGTGGACCCATGTCGTGAGGGCAACTTCGGCGGCCCACTCCAGCGAGAGCGCGGCCGCAGCTGCCAGGCGCGTGCTAACAAGCTTCATGAGGGCGACTGCAGTCTGTGTCCGGGCGGCCAAGGCAGCCCAAACGGCCACTGTTGCTTCTCAGGCGGCAGCAGCAGCATCTTCCTCGGGGATAGCAACTGGCGAGAGCGGCAAGCAGCTGTCCGTTCCGCAGCGGCAGGCTTAGCCCTGCTGGAGGCCGCCCACTACCATGTCGAGGCCGTCCACGCCCAGCTTGTGGCGGTCACCGCACAAATCGAACGAAGCTTCTCCGACAACGGTCGGCAACCCACGGCCGAAGAGCTGGCAATCGCCGAGAGAGTTCGAGCAGCCGTCCGTTCCTGCGCGGCATACCTTGGCACGACGAAGCCCGCCAGAGCCCAGATGGCGTCCGCCCATGCCCAGCTCGTGGCGGCCTTTTCCAAAGTGATGGCGGACACGGATGGCGAGATGCTTGCCGAGTATGGTGCGATGGATGCCATGAAGCCCCTTCCCCAGGAGACCGTCGGGCGCGAGCTGGACATGGAGGCGGCGGCGGAGAACGACGAGCACCAGCCGTAGTAGTACTCTTTGTTTTGTTTAATTAAGAGTGTCGGTCTTTAATTTGTTTGAGTAATGTTTAGGTCAGCTAGCTCTATTTAATTGCTGAACTTGCTCGATTAACAAGTTAGTATCCTTTGTGTACCCAAATTATGCAATGACGTGGATGACCACTGTAACCAGGGAAATTCGAACCAAAATTTTTGACGTTCAAACTCAACACACACGGGTTTAGCTATCTGAATCATTTGTGATGTTCACATATCGTACACAGTTCTGAATAAGGGACCGTGTCCAGTATTTTGGCTGAAGCGATTCCAAATTTTCGGCTTCCGCGGAAATATCTACCTCCCCGCCCCCCCCTTACCAAAAGCCACATTCCCCCTCTTTCCGCCTTCCTTTCCAAGTTGAAACCTTCACTCCTTGCTTGCAGCGCCGCCGCCTCCTTGCCGGTGACCCTCCTTCACGCTCCTCGCCCTCGCCTATCCAGGCAGGTAATCCACACCTGACCCCCATCCTCCTCCTCGTTCCACATCCCACATGCCCCTACCGCTGGCGCGAGCGCGACACCTTCCACCCAAATCACCGACCCCTCCACCAAATAAGCGCCGGCCTAAGCCATGGTGCACGCAGTATAGCCAGGACCTCAACGAGCATTTGGCAGCGGAGAAGCAAATCGCGGCCGCACATGCGGATGAGGTCGCGATGGCTTCCATTCATGCCGACCCCCAGATCTTGAAGGAGCACCTTGCCATTTGCTAGCTATGCCGGTTATGCATGCTCGGTTTACCTGTTGCGTGTGCTGCTCCTGCCTTTCCTTCACAAATTCTAATGAATTATGCTATCTAATTTTACCATGCAATCTGTTGCTCTAGTGTATATGTTCTATATGTCGTGCAGTGTGGTGCTCACTTATTAACTGTTTTGTTAATTAGTTGCCATCTTCAGTTAACTGTTTGGTTCAATTCTACAAATGTGATGCTCAATTCTTCATGCTGCAATTTTTTATTGTCTTCCATGTGAGAAATAAATCGAATTTATCTTTACAAAATTGTGGGTGCATTCTGTTATAGTATACCATGTGAGGAATAAATTGAATTTGGCTGTAGTAAATACATGAGAAACAAATACAATTGCTACAATTGGTTGTAGTTAACTGTTTGGTTAACTGTCTAATCTTCTATTAGGAGTATCTTATATTGTGTAATGTGGTGCTCAGTTAATGTTTGGTTCATTTGTTGTGGTGTTTAGTTAACTGCTTGGTTCAATGTTATATTGTGCAATGTGGTGCTCAATTAATGTTTGGTTCATTTGTTGTGGTGTTTCGTTAACTGCTTGGTTCAATTCTGCAATGCGATGTCCAATTGTCGTGGGTAGAATTTTGTATTGTTGTGCATGTGAGGAATAAATCGAATTTGGCTGCACTTAATACATGAGAACCATATACAAGTGCTATATTTCCTAGTTCTTAATCATGATTGGTTTGGATAAATGGGTTTTCCCTGTGGCTTGAATTAATTAATCTGATGAATCTGTAATGTGATTATTTTTCATCAACATATATTACTGATAGCATGCGAACCCTTACTTAACCTGATGACTAACTACCTTATATGTGTTGCAGGGAAACAATGGGAAGCACTGAGGTTTACAATCGAGGTTAGCACGTGCATGGTCCGTTGTCTAATAGCACATTATTGTGCAATTGCAGGAACCATTCTAATATTTAGGTTTTTAACAATTTGGTCTTGCACATGTAGGTCCTGCTGTCAGAGGTTTTGACCCACTGTTCGACCCTTTTTTCATATGGGGAAATGAGTTGTCCATGAATATCAGTCAAGTCAAGAAACTCGAAAGATTGTTAGGATAAAGAAATTAGCGACAAAAAACAACAAGATCTTTGTCTGCACAATGAAGAAGACATCAGTTCACTACAGGATGGTACTAACTATTATACTGTGCCTTTTTTTATTCCTTTGCCCCATTTCCAATATAGAGAAGATATTTATGCACATCCTTGTTTTCAGGCCTTTCCAAAGCAGTTCACTGATGATTACCTCTCAAACTACCTGTATGGTCAGGAGGTGAGGAAGGTATTCATACAGCACCCACGGTTCAATATTGAAGTGTTCCTGAAGAGGACGAAGGATGGGCGGTCAATCATCCACAGGCACTGGCCTAAAGTTACAAAGACCTTCAACATCAATGAAGGCTCAATATTCGCCTTCTACTTCAGCAGTTTTCCAGATGAGATACATCTGTCTATGTACCGTCTATGATGCTAATTTCGAAAGGTTATAGATGTTGCATGTGAAACTTGGTCCTGGTGTAGTTGTGTAATGGGGTAGCTGAGTGCTGAAGCTATATGATGTTGTACTCCGATGTATTTGAATTATGAAAATGAAATATATTGTGTGCTTAATATGAACTGTCAATTAGATTAATAAATGGATTATGAATAATCAGATAATTAGCCTGCTAGTGGCGAGTTAGCCTGCTAATTGGGTTTTTCTATTGCAAACGGTTGTTAAAAAAATACCATGGGCGATGACCTCAGGCAACGCACACAGTTTCTAGGAATAAGCCATGTTGGATCAATGAACAATCACACACGACTTTCTCTTGAAAACTGTTTTCATTAGGCCACCTTGCGCAAATGTTTACCAGATGAAAATTGTGTGTGGTGGACAGCCTTTGCCACATATTTTCTTCCATGGACCGTGTGTGATATATTCAATAACGCAAGCGATTTAATAGAAAAATTGTGTGTGATGTACCTGTGAACGGAAACGTTTTCCTTCGAGCGACTGTGTGGGATGTACATATGAACGGAAACGTTTAGCGGGGACTAACTGTGTGGGATGTACTTGCGATCGGAAACAATTTTGCCGTATAATTGTATTTTTTAGCTCTACTGTATGTATTTCCGTATTTGAGCGCTCTCCGGTCGCACACGACCTCATTTTGCCGAACGTGTGTGCCAGGAGGGCATATCCCCGACGGTTTCTCGGTCGTGTGGGAAGGACCCCCCTATCACCCACACTCACTTGGTGACGGTTCCAGATGCCGTCGTGGAAAGGATTTTTAAACCGTTTGTTTAGGAGCTCGCTGTACTAATGGGGTAAACTACTCATGCTTCATCGGAAGGGCAATGGAGTTGATGTAGAAGCCCTCCGTGATAGAATCCCCCTCCGGCAGGGTGCCAGAAAAGGTCCCTAGATGGGATCTCACGGGTACAAAAGGTTTCAGCGGTAGAAAAGTGTTTTCGTTGATGCCTCTGGTGGTTTGAGGATATATAGGAATATATAGGCAAAATAATTAGGTCAGGAGATGCACGAGGGGCCCACAAGGGTGGGGGCGCGCCCTACCCCCCTGGGCGCGCCCTCCGTCCTCGTGGCTGCCTCGTGGCTCCTCCGACTTCATCTCCAAGTCTCCTGGTTGTCTTTTGGTCCAACAAAAATCATCGCGAAGGTTTTAATCCATTTGGACTCCGTTTGGTATTCCTTTTCCGCGAAACACAAAAACAGGGAAAATACAGGAACTGCCACTGGGCTCTAGGTTGATAGGTTAGTCCCAAAAATAATACAAAATAGGATATGAATGCATATAAAACATCCAAAACGGATAATATAATAGCATGGAACAATAAAAATTTATAGATACGTTGGAGACGTATCAAGCATCCCCAAGCTTAGTTCCTGCTCCTCCTCGAGTAGGTAAATGATAAAAACAGAATTTTTGATGTGGAATGCTACCTAACATATTTATCCATGTAATTTCTTTATTGTGGCATGAATGTTCAGATCCGTATGATTCAAAACAAAAGTTTAATATTGACATAAAACCAATAATACTTCAAGCATACTAACAAGGCAATTATGTCATGTCAAAATAAAATGGCCAAAGAAAGCTTATCCCTACAAAATCATATAGTCTGGCTATGCTCCATCTTCATCACACAAAATATTCAAATCATGCACAACCCCAATGACAAGCCAAGCAATTGTTTCATACTTTTGATGTTCTCAAACTTTTTGAACTTTCACGCAATACATGAGCATGAGCCATGGACATAGCACCATAGGTGGAATAGAAGGTGGTTGTGGAGAAGACAAAAAGAAGGAGATAGTCTCACACAACTAGGTGTATCAACGGGCTATGGAGATGCCCATCAATAGATATCAATGTGAGTGAGTAGGGATTGCCATGCAACGGATGCATTAGAGCTATAAGTGTATGAAAGCTCAAAAAGAAACTAAGTGGGTGTGCATCCAACTTGCTTGCTCACGAAGACCTAGGGAAATTTGAGGAAGCCCATCATTGGAATATACAAGCCAAGTTCTATAATGAAAAATGCCCACTAGTATATGAAAGTTATAACATAGGAGACTCTCTATCATGAAGATCATGGTACTACTTTGAAGCACAAGTGTGGTAAAAGGATAGTAAGATTGCCCTTTCTCTCTTTTCTCTCATATATTTTTTATTTGGGCCTTCTCTCATTTTTTGGCCTCTATTTTTTCGTCCGGAGTCTCATCCCGACTTGTGGGGGAATCATAGTCTCCATCATCTTTTCCTCACATGGGACAATGCTCTAATAATGAAGATCATCACACTTTTATTTACTTACAACTCAAGAATTACAACTCGATACTTAGAACAAAATATGACTCTATGTGAATTCCTCCGGCGGTGTACCGGGATGTGCAATGAATCAAGAGTGACATGTATGAAAGCATTATGAACGGTGGCTTTGCCACAAATACGGTGTCAACTACATGGTCATGCAAAGCAATATGATAATGATGATGCGTGTCATAATAAACGGAACGGTGGAAAGTTGCATCGCAATATATCTCAGAATGGCTATGGAAATGCCATAATAGGTAGGTATTGTGGCTTTTTTGAGGAAGGTATATGGTGGGTTTATGGTACCGGCGCAAGTTGCGTGGCACTACAGAGGCTAGCAATGGTGGAAGGGTGAGAGTGCGTATAATCCATGGACTCAACATTAGTCATAAAGAACTCACATACTTATTGCAAAAATTCATTAGTTATCGAAACGAAGTACTACGCGCATGCTTCTAGGGGGATAGATTGGTAGGAAAAGACCATCGCTCGTCCCCGACTTCCACTCATAAGGAAGACAATCAATAAATAAATCATGCTCCGACTTCATCACATAACGGTTCACCATACGTGCATGCTACGGGAATCACTAACTTTAACACAAGCATTTCTCAAATTCACAATTACTCACTAGCATGACTCTAATATCACCATCTTCATATCTCAAAACAATCATAAGGAATCAAACTTTTTCTCATAGTATTCAATGCACTTTATATGAAAGTTTTTATTATATCCCTCTTGGATGCCTATCATATTAGGACTAAATTTATAACCAAAGCAAATTACCATGTTGTTTAAAGACTCTCAAAATAATATAAGCAAAGCATGAGAGTTCATGAATTTCTATAAAATAAAACCACCGCCGTGCTCTAAAAAGATATAAGTGAAGCACTAGAGAAAAATTTCCTAGCTCAAAAGATATAAGTGAAGCACATAGAGTATTCTAATAAATCACGATTCATGCGTGTCTCTCTCAAAAGGTGTGTACAACAAGGATGATTGTGGCAAATTAAAAAGCAAAGACTCAACATACAAGACGCTCCAAGCAAAACACATATCATGTGGTGAATAAAAATATAGCCTCAAGTAAAGTTACCGATAGACAAAGACAAAAGTGGGGAATAACTGATAGAAAAGATCAATATATAGATGAAAGCAAAGTACAAAAATATATAATTAAAAATAGATAATGTAACAAAGATTTGATGCAAATATGATAGTAACTGAATGAACAATACATCATATATTTGCCTAATATAGGGGGGGTCGGCTTCGACATCTAGGCTGCACGTGGCACCGTACCTTTTATCCAAATGTAGCAACAAACGGTATATGTTCACAAATTTAGGGCATGCCGACCATGGTGGGTTGAGATTGAACACATCGAGCGCTCCCTGAAGTCATCCGGAATGGTGAGATAGAACTTCGTTTCCGACTGGCCACGGCCACACTTGCCCGATTTGTGCTCGCACTGTGGACACAGGAATGAACACCCACGAATCAGCTAGAACAAAAATGAATCCACGATGATTTCCGCCAGTTGATTAACAGCGACGGACGGACTGCGATAAGAGATGAGTTAATATTTCGCTAAGTTGATTACCTTCTCCAGGAGAAAAATCCCCGGCCCAATCCCGCAGAAAACCCCAGTCGACCAGAGTGTAGAATGTCAGTGCAGATAGGCGGCGGAACGCGGTGGGGGCGAAATCCCGTGCCGTTTGGAGCGCGACCTCCGCCCGCCGACAACAGCCGTCGAGCTTAGGGTGGCCGCCGCGATAGAAGTTGATGAGGTGCAGAGTTTCGGAGGAGTCCGCGATGAGTGGGTGGGGACGAAGTGGGCGAGGGTTTCCTTTTTCCTTTTGCATGTGTTGGTGAACACACACGGTTTCAGAGGCGACGGAGAATCATGTGCGATAGTAAATCATCGAGATTGAATGGGAATCCAAATTTCATTTGTCCTTTGTCCATGAGTTTTTTCTACGATGAACGTAAACCCTGGAAATCACCGTGTTCAAATTAATTTGGCACTTTTCCGGGTTCATTTACAATATTTAGGGGATTATGTGAATTTTCTAGGCATTAATGCACACAATTGAAATTCAAACAATCGGTGCTTGAAAAGGTGCACGAGAACGGTTTGGAAAACCATGATCTTGCTATTTAGTAAATTCTCATGCCTTTTACAAGGAATGGGCAGATATTTCAAGGAAATTACTGGGTACTATAAAAAATGCAATACATGGTGGAAAACATGATGCCTGGCGTGGTGCCATGGTCTGGCCTCACCATGCTCTGGTAAAAATTTGTGAATATTTGTCTTATGTCGTCATGCACGCCATTCATAAATCGAACCATCACCGAGGAAATTTCATGGTTTCGAGGGGGAAATCAGCAAGATTGAAGGGGCCGGGAATCCAAATTTCCTTCCTAGCTTGTCATAATTTATTTTCTACAATCAACATACCCCCTCGAATGCAATGTGTTCAAATTTGGCATTTTCCGAGCTCATTTACCATATTAGGGGATTATGTGCACTTTCTAGGCATTAATCCACATAATTCAAATTCAAATAATCGGTGCATTAAAAGGTGCACAAGAACGGTCTGGAAAAACCATACTCATGGTATTTAGTAAATTATCAAGCCTTTTACAAGGAATGGGCAGAGGTTTCAAGGGAATGCATGGCAATAGTCAACCACAAACGCGTCATTTACTAGGTTATCAACTATAGAAAAATGAAATACGTGCTTGAAAAACATGACGCCTAGCATGGTGCCATGGTATGGCCTCAATGTGCCTTGGTTAAAAGCTGAGAAGGTTTGATTTATGTCGTCATGCACGCCCTTCATAAATCGAACCATCACCGAGGAAGTTCCATGCTTTCGAGAGGGAAATCACCAAGATTAAAGGGGGATCCAAATTTCCATCCTAGTTTGTCATTCAGTTTTACCCAACTATCAACATACCGCCTCAAATGCAATGTGTTCAAATTTGACATTTTTCCGGGCTCATTTACCATATTTAGGGGATTATTTGCATTTTCTGGGCATTAATGCACAAAATTAAAATTCAAATAATCAGTGCATGAAAAGGTGCGCAAGAATGGTCTAGAAAACCATGCTCGTGCTATTTAGTACATTCTCATGCCTTTTACAAGGAATGGGCAGATATTTCAAGGAAATGTGTGGCAATAGTCAACCATAAACGCGTCATTTACTGGGTTAACAACTATACAAAAATGAAATACATGCTTGGAAAACATGATGCCTGGCGTGGTGCCATGGTATGGCCTCACCGTGCCCTGGTAAAAATTTGAGAATGTTTTCCTTATGTCATCATGCACGCCTTTCATAAATCGAACTATCACCGTGGAAGTTTCATGGTTTCGAGGGGGAAATCACCAAGATTGAAGGGGGATCCAAATTTCCTTTGTCCTTTGTCCATGAGTTTTTTCTACGATGAACATACACCCTGCAAATCACCGTGTTCAAATTTGGCACTTTCCCGGGTTCATTTACCATATTTAGGGGATTATGTGCATTTTCTAGGCATTAATGCACATAATTCAAGTTCAAACAATCGATGCATGAAAGGGTGCACAAGAACGGCCTGGAAAACCATGCTCGTGCCATTTAGTAAATTCTCATGCCTTTTACAAGGAATGGACAGATATTTCAATGAAGTGTGTGGCAATAGTCAACCACAAACGTTTGTTTATTGGGTTTTCAAATATAGAAAAAATGAAATAAATGCTTGAAAAACATGAAGCCTGGTATGGTGCCATGGTATGACCTCACCATGCCCTGGTAAAATTTGAGAAGGTTTCGCTTATGTCGTCATGCACGCCCTTCATAAATCGAACCATCACCGAGGTAGTTCCATGCTTTCGAGAGGGAAATCACCAAGATTGAAGGGGAATTCAAATTTTCTTCGTTCTTCGCCCTGGAGTTTTTTTCCAAGATGAACATACACCCTGCAAATCACCATGTTCAAATTTGACATTTTTCCGGACTCATTTACTATATTTAGGGGATCATGTGCATTTTCTAGGCATTTAGCGCATATAAATCCAATCCAGCTACAGCTACACGGGTGTGATGTGAGGGACGTGGATTGCCGTTCAATCGTGGCGCATCCTACAGTGCACACACGCGATCCGTGTGGCTGGGGTTCCGGCCAATAATAAAGCAACACACAATAGGATCAGCGCACACTGTTTTCGGAAGCGACAAAGATGAACCGTGTGCAATAATGAACGAGCAAAATTGTAAGGGAAGCCAAATTTCCTTTGTCGTTCGTCATTAAGCTGTTAAAAACCACCGCACTATACGGCTGCCCGACCTCTCCGTCCCAGAGCTCTCTCCAAGCGTCGTTCATGGCACCGCGGTGCACAGTAACTAGTAAGGAAGCAATGGCATCCCGCCGCGTGGTGTTCCTCGCCGCCCGCGACCGGACACATGGTAAGCAAGCGATGGCATCTGAGCGCGCCGAGTTCATCGCTGCCGGTGGCCACACAGTTATGTGGGCGGACTTTGATGCTGCCATGGCCGAATGGGCGGTGGATCTAGAGGCGGCCATAGCCGCACAGAAGGAGCGGAAAAGGCAGAAAGCATTCAAGAAAAGAGAGTCCCGCCGCCGCAAGAAAGAAGAGGCCGCACGCCATGGTGAGGAGAGCTTGACGGAGATCGAAGCACGGCGGGCTACCGCCTACAAGGTCGGGAAGGAGAACGTCGGCGTCTGGCCAGCATGCCCCGATGGCAGCATGTGAGAAGTAGTTTAAGTTTGTAGTATTAGAGCAAATTACTAGTAGTACTTTAAGTTTTTAGTATTAACGTACAATGTCGGTAAGAGCATCCTTTGAGGGCTTTGAGCGTTTATTAGCATGTGTGCCCGTGTGCGTTTTTTTGCGTTAATCATTAGAAGATCACAAAACACACGGTTTCCATGGCATACCCGTGTGCATTTTTTTTGCGTTAATGATCCATAAGTCAGTTACCTATGCGATGTTTCCTAATAAACCAAACGTACCATTGACCGAAAAAATCAACTACACGCGTACATTTTTTTGGAGACGGGATCTACCAATTTTCTATTTTCTCGCACATGAGTATTTTACGCGCTTCGTCTGTGTTGTGTGTTCCCCCCGCCCAAGTTTCAAGTTTCGAAGCGAAATTTTCATTAGGCGCGCAATTTCAGAATTTATTCCTCCAACCACATCCCCACCAATCAAAAATTTCCTCAGTATCTCCCCCCCCCCGCGCCTTTCCCTACTAGTAGCTCAAACCACATCTACGTTCTGCTCGGATCCAGTCAGGTAACCCAACGATCTCTATCATGGCCCCGGCTTGATTTCTTAAATGGCGCTTGCGAAACATCCTCATGCCTCCAAATCCCCACCGCCCCTACCTCCAGAGCATCACCTCGCAATCCCAACCACATATCACGTGGAGGTCGAGGAGCTGATGGCGGTCCATGGCGCGATGGTCGCTGTGCGTGTTGACCCGGAGGAACACCTCGCCTCCGCCGCCACCGACATGGTGCAGGCTCTGGCCTAGATGAAGTGCCCCAGCGACTACGCCCCCCCAGGACTTAATAGGTATGATTTGACCAGCTAAGTCTTACCAATACCACTTGCAATGGCTATGTTTTGTACGGTTGATGTATTAAGCATGTTCGTGCCTTGTTTATTTTAGTACTGCACACTGTGTGATGTCCAAGTATTAACTGTCCAGCTCAATTTCACCAATACCAGCAACAAACTTAGAATACATGACTCAAGATATCACTAGAGATGCCGTCCATTTGCTATTTTTGGTGGATGCTAACCCTGTTGTACTTAAGATGCCTGTCCATGTACTTACGCAGGGTCATAACGACCGGTGTTGTTGTTTGCCGTCGAGGTTAGCTGCATCCCATGTCTTACAGTATTTCACATCATTTGTGCAATTGCAGTTTAACTTCTACCATTTACTGGTTGCCTGTAGGTACACATGTCAGTGGCACTGATCCACGCTTCGACCAGGAGGAACAGCTCGCCTCCGCCGCTGATGACTTTGGGCGGGCTCTGGCCAAGATGAAGTGCCCCGGCAACTATTGGGGAACGTAGTAATTTCAAAAAATTCCTACGCACACGCAAGATCATGGTGATACATAGCAACGAGAGGGGAGAGTGTTGTCCACGTACCCTCGTAGACCGAAAGCGGAAGCGTTATGACAATGCGGTTGATGTAGTCGTACGTCTTCACGATCGACCGATCCTAGTACCGAATGTACGACACCTCCGCGATCTGCACACATTTAGCTCGGTGACGTCCCACGAACTCACGATCCAGTAGAGCTTCGAGGGAGAGCTTCGTCAGTAAAGTACACATCAATAACATGTATATCCAATATAACTTTGTTCACTTTGCCATCCTTCTTATCCGCCAAGTATCTAGGGCAGTTCCACTTCTAGTGACCATTTCCTTTGCAGTAGAAGCACTCACTTTCAGGCTTGGTTCTAGCTTTGGGCTTCTTCACGGGAGTGACAACTTGTTTGTCATTTTTTCTTGAAGTTCCCTTTCTATTCCTTTGCCCTTTTCTTGAAGCTAGTTGTCTTGTAAACCATCAACATTTGATGCTCTTTCCTGATTTCTACCTTCGCCGATTTCAGCATCGTGAAGAGCTCGGGAATTACTTTTGTCATCCCTTGCATATTATAGTTCATCACAAAGTTCTAGTAACTTGGTGATAGTGACTAGAGAACTTTGTCAATTACTATCTTATCTACTTGATTCAAGCAATTGTAGTACCCAGACAATCTGAGCACATGCTCACTGGTTGAGCTATTCTCCTCCATCTTGTAGGCAAAGTACTTGTCAAAGGTCTCATACCTTTCGACATGGGTATGAGTCTGAAATACTAA
This sequence comes from Aegilops tauschii subsp. strangulata, assembly GCF_002575655.3. NCBI lineage: Eukaryota > Viridiplantae > Streptophyta > Magnoliopsida > Poales > Poaceae > Aegilops > Aegilops tauschii. Next base: position 397,665,645 of record NC_053040.3, on the reverse strand, counting down.
TTTCAACTCTTGGAACATATCATATGCTCCGTGGCGTTTCAAAAACATCTTTGAAGCCCCGATTCTAAGCCATAAAGCATGGTGCACTAAACTATCAAGTAGTCATCATATCGAGCTGGCCAAACGTTCATAACGTCTGCATTTGCTCTTGCAATCGGTCTGTCACCTAGCGGTGCATCAAGGACATAATTCTTCTGTGCAGCAATGAGGATAATCCTCAGATCACGGATCCAATCCGCATCATTGCTACTAACATCTTTCAACTTAGTTTTCTCTAGGAACAAATCAAAAATAAAACAGGGGAGCTAAACGCGAGCTATTGATCTACAACATAGATATGCTAATACTACCAGGACTAAGTTCATGATAAATTAAAGTTCAATTAATCATATTACTTAAGAACTCCCACTTAGATAGACATCCCTCTAATCATCTAAGTGATCACGTGATCCATATCAACTAAACCATGTCCGATCATCACGTGAGATGGAGTAGTTTTCAATGGTGAACATCACTATATTGATCATATCTTCTATATGATTCACGCTCGACCTTTCGGTCTCCAGTGTCCCGAGGCCATATCTGCATATGCTAGTCTCGTCAAGTTTAACCCGAGTATTCTGCGTGTGCAAAACTGGCTTGCACCCGTTGTATGTGAACGTAGAGCTTATCACACCCGATCACCACGTGGTGTCTCAGCACAAAGAACTGTCGCAACGGTGCATACTCAGGGAGAACACTTATACCTTGAAATTTAGTGAGAGATCATCTTATAATGCTACCGTCGATCTATGCAAAATAAGATGCATAAAGGATAAACATCACATGCAATCAATATAAGTGATATGATATGGCCATCATCTTCTTGTGCCTTTGATCTCCATCTCCAAAGCACCGTCATGATCACCATCGTCACCGGCGCGACACCTTGATCTCCATCGTAGCATCGTTGTCGTCTCGCCAACTATTGCTTCTACGACTATCGCTCCCGCTTAGTGATAAAGTAAAGCAATTACATGGCGATTGCATTTCATACAATAAAGCGACAACCATATGGCTCCTACCAGTTGCCAATAACTTTGTTACAAAACATGATCATCTCATACAATAAAATTTAGCATCATGTCTTGACCATATCACATCACAACATGCCCTGCAAAAACAAGTTAGATGTCCTCTACTTTGTTGTTGCAAGTTTTACGTGGCCGCTACGGGCTGAGCAAGAACCGTTCTTACCTACGCATCAAAACCACAACGATATTTCATCAAGTATGTGCTGTTTTAACCTTCAACAAGGACCGGGCGTAGCCACACTCGATTCAACTAAAGTTGGAGAAACTGACACCCGCCAGCCACTTGTGTGCGAAGCAGGTCGGTAGAACCAGTCTTGCGTAAGCGTACGCGTAATGTCGGTCCGGGCTGCTTCATCCAACAATACTGCCGAATCAAAGTATGACATGCTGGTAAGCAGTATGACTAGTATCGCCCACAACTCATTTGTGTTCTACTCGTGCATATAACATCTACGCATAAACCTGGCTCTTATGCCACTGTTGGGGAACGTAGTAATTTCAAAAAAAATCCTACGCACACGCAAGATCATGGTGATTCATAGCAACAAGAGGGGAGAGTGTTGTCCACGTACACTCGTAGACCGAAAGCGGAAGCGTTATGACAACGCGGTTGATGTAGTCGTACATCTTCACGATCGACCGATCCTAGTACCGAACGTACGGCACCTCTGTGATCTGCATACGTTCAGCTCGGTGACATCCCACGAACTCACGATCTGGTAGAGCTTCGTCAGCACAACGGCGTGATGACGGTGATGATGAAGTTACCGGCGCAGGGCTTCGCCTAAGCACTACGACGATATGACCGAGTGGATTATGGTGGAGGGGGGCACCGCACACAGCTAAGAGATCAATGATCAACTTGTGTGTCTATGGGGTGCCCCCTCCCCCGTATATAAAGGAGTGGAGGAGGAAGAGGAGGCCGGCCTCCTAGGCGCGCCCCAAGGGGAGTCCTACTCCCACCGGGACTAGGATTCCCCCCTTCCCTAGTTGGATTAGGAGAGAAGGAAGGGGGAAGAAGGAGGAAGGAAAGGGGGGCCGGCCCCCTTCCCAATTCGGATTGGGCTTGGGGGGGGCGCCCCCTCTCTCCCACTAGGGCCCAATAAGGCCCATATACCTCCCGGGGGATTCCGGTAACCTCCCGGTACTCCGGTATATTCTCGATCTCACCCGGAACCATTCCGATGTCCAAATATTGTCGTCCAATATATCGATCTTTATGTCCCGACCATTTCGAGACTCGTCGTCATGTCCGTGATCATATCCGGGACTCCGAACTACCTTCGGTACATCAAAACACATAAACACATAATACCGATCGTCACCGAACTTTAAGGGTGCAGACCCTACGGGTTCGGGAACTATGTAGACATGACCGATACTCATCTCTGGTCAATAACCAATAGCGGAAACTGGATGCTCATATTGGTTCCTACATATTCTACGAAGATCTTTATCGGTCAAACCGCATAACAACATACATTGTTCCCTCTGTCATCGGTATGTTACTTGCCCGAGATTCGATCGTTGGTATCTCAATACCTAGTTCAATCTCGTTACCGGCAAGTCTCTTTACTCGTTCCGTAATGCATCATCCCGCAACTAACTCATTAGTAACATTGCTTGCAAGGCTTATAGTGATGTGCATTACCGAGAGGGCCCATAGATACCTCTCCGATACTCGGAGTGACAAATCCTAATCTCGATCTATGCCAACCCAACAAACACCTTCGGAGACACCTATAGAGCATCTTTATAATCACCCAGTTACGTTGTGACGTTTGATAGCACACAAGGTGTTCCTCCGGTATTCGGGAGTTGCATAATCTCATAGTCATAGGAACATGTATAAGTCATGAAGAAAGCAATAGCAACATACTAAATGATCAAGTTCTAAGCTAAAGGAATGGGTCAAGTCAATCACATCATTCTCTAATGATGTGATCCCGTTAATCAAATGACAACTCATGTCTATGGCTAGGAAACTTAACCATCTTTGATTCAACGAGCTAGTCAAGTAGAGGCATACTAATGACACTCTGTTTGTCTATGTATTCACACATGTACTGAGTTTCCGGTTAATACAATTCTAGCATGAATAATAAACATTTATCATGATATAAGGAAATATAAATAACAACTTTATTATTGCCTCTAGGGCATATTTCCTTCACCGACTACCTCTCAAGACTTACCAAGTATGTACTCACCAGTTCAATCTTACCAATACCAATTGCAATGAATGGCTATGTTTTGTACGGTCGATGTATTAAGCATGTTGTAGTAAACATGCCTAACATGTTTTAGCTACTTTCCCTACCTTTTTATAGACAACTGGGCCATTCTCTGCTCTGGCAGCACCTGCCTTGTGATGTTTAACTCTGCCAATTGTATTTTTTATCAGTACAGGTTTTAATGGCTATTAAGCCTGTTGCAATTAACAGTTGAATCCGTTTTTAAATAGTTGTATTTCAATGGCTACAAACTTACAAAACATGACTTAGGATGCTGTTAAGCCTGTTGCAATTAATAGTTGTATCCATTTTTTAATGTGTCCCTTTGCTACCATGCTACTCTCCACAATGAAGATATACTAGAGATGCTGCCCATTTGCTATTTTTGGTGGATGCTAACCCTGTTGTACTTAACATGCCTTTCCATGTACTTTCGCAGGGCCATAACAGGCGATGCTGTTGTTTGCCGTCGAGGTTAGCTGCATCCCATGTCTTACAGTATTTTACATCATTTGTGCAATTGTAGTTTGGATTCTAACATTTACTTGCTTCTTGTAGGTACACATGTCGGCGGCACTGATCCACGCTTCGACCCGGAGAAGAGCTCGCCTCCGCCGCCACTGACTTTGGGCGGGCTCTGGCCAAGATGAAGTGCCCCAGCAACTACCTCTCAGGACATACCAAGTATGAACTCACCAGTTCAATCTTAGCAATACTAGTTGCAATTAATGGCTATGTTTAGTACGGTCGATGTATTAAGCATGTTGTAGTAAACATGCCTAACACGTTTTAGCTATTTTCCCTACCTTTTTATAGACAACTGGGCCATTCTCTGCTCTGGCAACACCTGCCTTGTGATGTTTAACTCTGCCAATTGCATTTTTATCAGTACTGGTTCAATGGCCGTTAAGCCTGTTGCAATTAACAGTTGTATCCATTTTAAAATATTTGTATTTCAATGGCTACAAACTTACAAAACATGACTTCGGATGTTGTTAAGCCTGTTGCAATTAACAGTTGTATCCATTTTTTAATCCGTCCCTTTGCTACCATGCTACTCTTTCGCAATGAAGATATCACTACAGATGTTGCCGTTTTATTACCATTTGCTATTTTTGGTGGATGTTAACCCTGTTGTAGTGAACATTGGCTTTCCATGTACTTACACAGGGCTACAATGGGTGATGCTGTTGTTTGCCCTCAAGGTTAGCTGCATCCCATGTCTTATACACCATCTGTTCCTAAATATAAGTATTTTTAGAGATTCCAATGTAGACTACATAAGGAGCGAAATGAGTGAATCTAGATTCTAATCTAAACTATATCTATAATTCTATATACATCTGTATTTAGTTCATATTGAAATCTCTAAAAATACCTGTACTTAGGAACGCAGGTAGTTGTATTTTACATCATTTGTGCAATCTCAGTTTAGCTTCTAACATTTACTGGTTGCTTGTAGGTACATATATGAGCGGTACCGATCCACGCTTCGATCCCTTTTGCGTATAGGGCAATGAGATATTCATGAACAAGCGTCAAGTGAGGAAACTAAGAAAGATTGTTAGGCGAAAGAAACTGGTGATGGGAATTAAGCTCTTTATTTACACTTTGTCCAAGACAACAGTGAACTTTAGGATGGTAAGCAATCTATTTCCTTTTCCCCCTGCCCACAACAAGTTACTCTATTAGACCTCAGTATCTGATATTTTTCTCTTTTCAGTGGTTTCCGAAGCTATTTACTGATGATTACCTTGCAAACTACATGACCGGAGTGGAGGCAACTAAGGTCAAAGTATATAATTCGTGCTACCATGATAATGCTCTAGAAGTCTTCCTGAAGGCGGTAAAGGATGGGCGGGCGATCGTCACAAGGGGTTGGACAAAAGTTGTTCATCCCTATGGCATGCAGGAAGGCACATTATGGGCATTCCGCTTCATCAACACCATCGGCAGTCAAAATGGTTTACACTTGTCTCTTCACCTTTACTGCCTCTAAATATTGTGGTTCATCATAGTTAATTGCTATCTAATCCTATAATTACCAAACATATTCTACTAACAATTTTATTTATGGATTTGTTGTTGAATCATTGTGCTGAGAATTTGAATTGCACGTTTCATATTTCAAAATTTGCAATTCGAATGATAAATTACAAGCAAAAATAAAAATATATAGGAGCGAATAAAATAATGTGCACAGCGTTAGAAAAAAATAGCGCGTGCGATGAAAAAAAGAGAACATACGGTTCTTTGACGTGAAACGTTTGCGATGCCCGACAGACGCACACACGGCTTCATCTCATATGCGTGTGCGATTCATGGTAATACGACAAACGTATCAAACCAGTGTGATAGGAATACCAATCGCACACAGTTATGAAAATGGACACGTTGGTGTTAGTAGAGGCACCGCACACATTTTACATTCTTGAACCATGTGCCATAACGTACCTATCACAAACATATCGGTAGATTAAATGTTGATGTCCACCTTTTTCACACGACTATAGCGGCGTAATCATTTGGGATGTCTCCCTGATCAGAAACGCAACGTCGAGATGTAACATGTGGGACTAGGGCGGCTTCTCATATGTTTATTCTATGACGACCCTCAGTAGCCGCTCGCCCATCCTCGACGGTTTCTGGGTCGTGTGGGAAGGACCCCCTATCACCCACACTCACTTGGCGACGGTTCCAAATGCCGTCGCGGAAAGGGGTTAAAAACCGTTTATATAGCACCTTACGGTACTAGTGATTAAAATGCTTAACGAAGTCATTTTCCCATGGTTTGGAGTCCCTAGATATTTAATGACTGATGGTGGTTCACACTTTCTTCATGGTGCTTTCCGTAAAATGCTTGCTAAATATGATGTTAACCATAGAATTGCATCACCCTATCATCCTCAGTCTAGTGGTCAAGTTGAACTTACCAATAGAGAATAAAGTTAATATTACAAAAAACTGTCAATAGGTCTCGAAAGAATTGGTCTAAGAAATTAGATGACGCATTTTGGGCTTATAGAACAACATATAAAAATCCTATGGGTATGTCTCCTTGTAAAGTGATTTATGGAAAAGCCTATCATTTGCCTCTTGAGTTAGAACATAAAGCATATTGGGCAATTAAAGAACTCAACTATGATTTCAAACTTGCCGGTGAAAAGAGGTTATTTGATGTTACCTCACTAGATGAATGGAGAACCCAAGCTTATGAAAATGCCAGGTTATTTAAAGAAAAGGTTAAAAGATGGCATGATAAAAGAATCCAAAAGCGGGAATTCAAAGTTGGGGAATTTGTTCTTCTATACAACTCTCGTTTCAGATTCTTTGCAGGAAAACTCCTCTCCAAATGGGAAGGACCCTATGTTATCGAGGAGGTTTATCGATCTGGAGCCATCAAAATAAATAATTCCGAAGTACTAATCCGAAGGTTGTTAATGGGCAACGAATAAAAAATTATATCTCAGGTACGCCCATTAATGTTAAAAGTAATATTATCCAAACTATGACACCAGAAGAACACATAAAAGAAACCTTCCGGAACACTCTAGAATCGTGGAAAAGAGGAGGTACGTGCTACGGTAAGTAAATGGACTCCGAAAACTCCGCATAAATATTTTCTGTCCGTTTTGGAATACAACAAAAATTAGGAAAATAAGAAACAACTAGGAAGGCACCCTGTCGGTGTCAAAACCGGCGGATCTCGGGTAGGGGGTCCCGAACTGTGCGTCTAGGGTCGATGGTAACAGGAGACGGGGGACACGATGTTTACCCAGGTTTCGGCCCTCTCTATGGAGGTAATACCCTACTTCCTGCTTGATTGATATTGATGAATATGAGTGTTACAAGAGTTGATCTACCACGAGATCGTAATGGATAAACCCTAGAAGTCTAGCCTGTATGACTATGGTAATGTGTATATATCTATCCGGATTACGCTCTCCGGTTTATATAGACACCGGAGAGATCTAGGTTTACATGGAGTCGGTTACATCAGAGGGAATCTACATAGTCAGTTGCCAAGCTTGCCTTCCACGCCAAGTAGAGTCCAATCCGGACACAGGTACAGTCTTCGGTCTTCATGTCTTCATAGCCCATCAGTCCGGCCCAAGGGATAACAGGCCGGACGCCCGAGGACCCCTTAGTCCAGGACTCCCTCAATAGCCCCTGAACCTGGCTTCAATGACGAGGAATCCGACGCGCAGATTTGTCTTCGACATTGCAAGGCGGGTTCCCTCCTTCCGAACTCCAGAATAGTCTTCGGATGTAGTAAGTATATCCTGACCCGTGCATATAATTAATACAATATTCCACGAGTCCAATTTGCTGACAACTGTTTATGACATCGTATCACGCCTGCCCGGTTACTATTTCCAACCGTTGGCTAGCACGTCGCTCCATGTCTCGTTGCGCGGTTTTACTGGCACGTCTTGTCAAGGCCGAGATTGTGTCCCCTTTATTCACAGGATTTTCATTAATGCTGGCGTGGGTAACCCAACCGTCCCCTGGGCACAACTCTTTGGGGAGAGGTAAGTTTCGAGACCCAGGTGGAGACGCTCAGTATTTGGGGTCTTTATATAGGGACCCAGTCTCGTCTTTTTCTTTTGCGCTTGTTTCTTCCTTAACCCCTGCCACCTCGAGTTCTAACCCTCGGGTTCCAATCTCCACCAGCCCCAATCATGTCCGGATCCAGTCGTCCAGGTCGGTGGGTGGCTTCTTCTGTCACGGAGGAGGATATCGCAAACCTCCGCGCGGCGAGGTATCTGACCCCAGAAATCCTTCATCGGCTTCCTACAAAGGGGCAGGTTATTCCTACCCCCAAATCCGGCGAGAGGGTAATATTTGTGTCCCACTTCCTCCACGGGTTAGGGTTCACGCTTAACACCTTCATCGGGGGGCTCATGTTCTACTATGGGCTAGATTTTCACGATCTGGTCCCGGACTCTATTCTCCTCATCTCGACATTTATCGTCACGTGTGAGGCCTTCCTCCAGACTCCTCCGCACTTTGGTTTGTGGCTCAAGACCTTTGACGTGAGGCCGCAGGTGACAGAGGAGGAGCAGGCAGAGTGCGGCAGCGTCATAATAGGCAGGCTTGCCAGCGCGGTTTGGTTTGAAGGATCTTTCGCCAAGTCTTCCGACCTATGGCAGCAGGGGTGGTTTTACATCAATGAGCCGCGATGCTCCAAGTGGGCGGCTTCGCCTGCGTTCTGACCCGGCCCTCCAATTCAGCTTGCTTCATGGATCAATAAGGGATTGGACTGGGATCCGTCAATGAAGTGCTGGCTCTGCAAAGTCGCATTCGAAGCCTTACCGAGAAGGGCATCGATCTTGCCAACGTCGTTCAAGTAATGCTAGTCCGCCGGACCCTGCCATGTCAGCGGCGGCCTCTCCGTATGTGGGAGTTTAATCCAGAAGGGCGGCGGACTCTTCAGCACTTCTTCGGCACCACGCACGAAGGAATGTGGAAATTGTATTTCGGGGAAAGAGAGCAATGGCCGGACACCACCAAAGACGTTGGCCTTTACTGCAATCATCCAGACACTTCGGTAAGTATTCAATCTCCGAACACCTTCCATTCAAGCATCTCTTAACAAGATACTGAACAATCTGTCCCTATACATGACTGGATAAAGGAAGTGGTGTTAATCTGGTGTCCGGCGCCCCTTCCCGAAGACTCTATGACCGCCCTGCTGACGAGAATGCTGATTACGACACCGTACCAGGTGTCCGCAGAGGGGGCGAGAGCAGGGAGCCCAGAGGTGATACCCGCCCTGAGGATGAATTAGACGCTATGTTTGGGGAAACCGAAACCCCTTTGTCCAAGGGCAAAGGTGCAGAGGAAACCCTCCATGGAAAAAAGAGGGCCGCTTCCGGAGATCAGGAGGGGAAGCCTTCCAAGAGAGGAAAAATGCCATTGTCGGGGGGCTCGGGCCGGGCGAGCGATGCTGCCGTAGGGCTTTATGATGAGGAAGAACCTCTGGCCAAACCATAAGTGAAGCTGGGGCACTTTTAAACGTACCTCATTCTTTTCCTATTAGTGAAGTAATCATCTGACATATGTACATCCACGCAGGTTAACGCCTGGTGTTTCTCAATCGTCCTCCTCCTCGGGAGACCTTCTTCCGGAGATGATGGAGAGTGACACGTCTTCTCCGGCCCCCTCGCCCAACAGGTGGGATGATATCGAGGTGTTGTCCCGAATGGCTCCTCCCGATCGTCAGGTAGTGCAGGAAACGAAGAAGGCGTTACCCGAAGGTGGTGCCTCTGTCACTCAGGGATCGGGAATCAAGAATGACGGCCCCAAACCGTCCGGTTTACAGCCGGAGACGATTCTGGAGGCGAGTAAACGGATTCCTTCAAAGGATTGCCGTACTTTGGCGGCGGTTTCCGAAGACCACGGAGCGCCGGAAATGCTGACGGACATGCTGCGACAAGCGTCCATTTCAGAGGAGCACCATGCCTTGATGGTTACGGTGGTCGAAAGGGTTCTATCCATGAAGAGCAGATTGAACGAGGCCTTCTCGAGCCTTCTAAGAGGTTTTGAGGTTTGTGATGTAGTTTTTCCAATTGAATAATATAGACAGAATGCACTTGTGTATATGCAGTAGCCCCTGACACCCGCGTTGCCTTCCGAAGGAAGCGATCGGAGGATCAAAAAGATGTGCTCAGGTACTAACCTTGATTTAACTTGGAATACAGGCTGTCTCTCCTCCTGCGGCTACCCAAAATACGGAAGTGGCCGAACTGCAGCGAAAGATGGATATTGCGTAAGATGACATTACATTGATCAACAGGCATCTTGACGACTCGCAAGGTATGTATTTCGAGCGTTCCTTACACCAATGTGTTTGTTATTTAGGCCTGACGCCGAAAAGAGTTTTATATGAAATGTGCATGAGTGCAGATGGTGCTGCCGCCGTTGAAGCTCTTCGGGCGGAGCTAGCCCGGGCCAAGGAGCAGGCCCGGTGTAGTGATGCGGCTGCCGAGAAGGCATCGATTGAGCTAAGAGCCGAACAAGCAGCTCGGCACCAAAATGAGTAGAAAATATCTGCACTGGCACTTGAATTAAAGAATACTGCCAGCCACTGTGAATACCTTGAGAAGGAGAATAAAGCCAAAATGGCTAAACTTGATAAGGCCGTACGAGATGCGAGTGAAGTTCGGTCTGAATCTAGGGCAGCTCGTGAAGAGATTTGACAGGCTAAGGATATAGCAGCCGGTAAGCCCTTTTTGCTTCAGACTAAGTTTGGCGATCTAGACTCTGCTCAGCTGAACCAGGTCTGGAGTTCTCCGGCTGAATTTTTGGACTTGCCGAAGAGTTCTTTCGATGCGGCGCAATTTTACCAAGCACAAGAGGGGTATGCCATGGAGAAGCTTTTCTGGTCACAATTTGGCACATCAAAGCGCCCTCTGTTGCTGAATGAACAGATGTCCCAATGGGCCGAGCTTCATAGGATATCCGGCGACGCCATGAAGAACGTCATAATCCGGTTGTGGCCGAATGAGCCTGTTCCAAAGAGCTACTTTGGCCTGGTGCGGCGTCTTGTTGATGCGGTGCCGCGTATCGATGCTGCGAAGCGGTCGGCGTGCATTGAAGGTGCACGGATGGCCTTTGCTCGAGTCAAGATGTTCTGGGGTAAGATGAAGGTCGTCGATGTTGCGGCGAAGAGTCCGCCCAAGGGCAAGGACCGTAGTGAGCCGGAGCATTATTTTGAAGACATCCTGGAAGCCGCCCGCCTGATAGAGGGTCAATGCTCGAAGAACATAATGTTCGAGTGAGGTGTATTAGAATTGTAAAAGACAATTTTATAATTGATCTATTTTATATTTTTGCTCAAAAGCTTGAATTCCTCCTGTGCGGCCGTTTTAATATAATCTGAAAGTTTTCCAGTCGTCGGCTTCAGCCCCCTCGTAGGAAGTACGGGGGTGTTCGGAATAGCATTTAATCACTCTTTATCCAACATCTTGGTTCATGAAGGAGGTGATAATGCAGCGAACCAGGCAATCGGACTATAAGGCGTTAACACTTTCACTTAGCCATAGGAGTTTTATGGTGGGACTACGACATAGCCCCTGGTATGTATGCGGCGTATAGTGCCTTACATATTTGATCTGAAAAAGATCCCTCGTGTGACACGGAGAATCGCTAAGGATTCCAAGAAGTCGTCAAGTGGTTGACCAACTCTCGCCGCATCATGACAGTCAGTTTTCGGCTTTCTCTACTGAGGTGCTCATCCGGTTTATACCAGGGCACAATCACAGTAGTTCTCCCTTTACTACCCTAGCCGATAGAGCGGAACATAGGGTAGCAAGCACAGGAGCCGGGCAACCCAACTATTGACCCAAGACAATGATTCGGAGTTGATGCATATAAGGCCAAACTTGCGACGCCGAAGTACGCTATAGAGCTGTTCGGACTTTTGCTGGCAACTCATTCGTTCCCATACCGAGCCCCTGGCAGGGTATGCCGAGGTGCATCTGTAAAGCAGCCGTTGAGGCCGTACTCATTGTTGAAAGAGTATGAAAGATTAGTTCGGACGAGGTTTACTGGGAGCGGAGCAATATGCCAATGATAAATTTATGTATATATATAAAAAAGAAACCACAAACTCGGCTATTTGACATGCTCGGGGTCGGGAATAGAGGAAAAAGGGCATAGTACAGGCTCGGAATAAAGAGTGCGGCCTACAAAAAGTTATTTTGGACCTCCTGTCGCACGTCTGCGCCGCCCGTCCTCGGGGAGGGGAATCCTTAATGGAAGTAGCCCCTTAGGTGAGTGTACGGATCCGAACTCCGATAGAGTCCGTTGTAGATGTTGTCTTGTTGGTCACCTATTCTTAAGAGATGATACAGAAAAATAAGAAAAACAGATAAAAACGTTACGGGAATGCTTGCAGGGTTGTCCGTATTGTGCTTCCGCCGATGCCCATGGTATCTTGAGTGCGTAGTGATGTACGCGTGGTGTAAATCTTCCCAGTATGTTAGGTGGGTGGCGGAAACCGAACTGCTATTTCCGTTCCGGGAGTGATCGAACTTCCGAGGGAAACTGTTTCTGGCCCCTGGTGTTCGGCTGGCGAGCAGCTGCGTCGTCTTTATCGCCTGGTGGGCTCCTCCCCTTGTGGTCGGCGTTAAGCTTGCCTGCCTGCTTGAGGACCCAAAAGTTTCTGTTGGTATGATTAGCTAGCTTATCAGGGTGACCGTGAATCTGACAAGGTCAGTCCAATATCCTGTCGGGGGTGGATGGTCCATCCTGATTTGCCTTTAGTGGCTTCTTCTGTTGACCGGGTTTCGGATTGTGAAATCCGGTGTTGACCACTGTGTCACGTAATCTTTCAGTATTATTGTGACTGTTGTGTTCTGTTCGTCGTGGCTTACCATTGCCGTCTTGGATTTCAGTAGTGCCCGGGTCGCTGGCGTTGTTGCTTTTACGAGCGAGCCAGTTGTCTTCTCCCGCACAAAAGCGAGTCATTAGAGCGGTATGGGCTGTCATGGATTTGGGTCCTTCCTGGCCGAGGTGACGCGCTAGCCATTCATCCCGGACGCTATGTTTGAAGACCGCAAGGGCTTCTGTGTCCGGACAGTCGACAATTTGGTTCTTTTTGACTAAGAACCTAGTCCAGAGCTCCCTGGCTGACTCGCTGGGTCCTGGACAATATGACTTAAGCCATCGGCATCTAGTGGCCGGACATATGTTCCTTGGAAGTTATCTCGAAAGGCGTCTTCCAAATCTTCCCAGTTGCCAATAGAATTTTCTGGCAAACTGTTTAGCCAGTACCGAGCCGACCCTTTAAGCTTGAGAGGTAGGTATTTAATGGCATGAAGGTCGTCTCCGCGAGCCATGTGAATATGGAGGAGGTAATCCTCAATCCATGCCGCGGGATCTGTTGTTCCATCGTATGATTCGATGTTAATGGGTTTAAACCCGTCTGGAAATTCGTGCTCCATTACCTCGTCAGTGAAGCAAAGAGGGTGTGCGGTTCGTCTATGTTGGGCCACACTATGAAGCACCTCTGGCGGACTCCGTTTACGGTGTTTGGACCGAGCGTGGTCGGCTCTGTTGTGTCTGAATAGGTAACCCTCATCACCGGTCGGGTCATGTCCCCGCGATCTATATACTGATTTTGTGTGTCCTGTTCTACCCTCCAGGTCTTGTTGGATGTTGCGAGTATTCCCTCGTGCTGTTTTGTTCTTGTTTTGACGGCCGGATGGGTTAGTATGGTGCTCTGCTTGGGCTGCTGCTTTATCCGGACCGAACTGTGGTCGGCCTACCGCATTATTTGATGGTAGTGTGGGCTCCAATGCCCTGCCATCGTATTGAGGGAGCCACCTACTCTTGGGGTGGCTTATTTCTGGGCTGCTAAGGCCGTATTCTTCAGTGGCCAGGACCTCGGTCCATCTATCATTGAGAAAATCTTAGCTCGCTTGAAGCTACAGCTGCTTCTTCCTTAGGCTCCTTGCAGTAGCTATGAGCCGGCATTTAAAGCGCTCCTGTTCGAGAGGTTCCTTAGGCACGATAAAATCCTCATTGCCAAGGGTCTCTTCTTCATCGGAGAGTGGGAGATAATTGTTATCCTCCGAGTCACCATATGTGTCCTGTTCATCAGGGCTGTCTTGCCCTCCTTCCTGTTCCTCCTGTTCGGATCCTACCTCGACAGGGTCTTCATTTTCCGGAGTGTTATATTCTCCGGTGCTAGTATTGTTTTCTCTTGAGCGACGTGACTTAGAGCGGCGCCGGGCGTGCTGATGTTCGGACTGTCTACCAGGAGGTTTATCTTTGACTGGGTCCTCCTTGTCATCGTCGAGAGCGTCGTTGGGTGTGTCTACCATACACACGTCGTACCATGAAGTGGCCATCCCGCGTCTAGCGGGTAGTGAGTTCTGGCCTTGCCCCTCATCGTTGTCCATACCGTCGATGTCTTCGGAGCTGGGACCAAGCGTGTCGGTTGGGTCTTCGACAGTGGCTATGAAGTGGGTGGCGGGTGGGAAGCAAAATTCTCCATCATCCGCCACAAGTTCGAACCGAACATAGTTCGGCGGCGAGTCGCCTGCCAAGGATAGGTTTTTTAGTGAATTTAGTACGTCGCCCATGGGCGAGTGTTGGAAGATGTTTGCGGCGCTGAACTTGAAGATCGATAACCAATTGAGTTCGGCATCCGTGGACATGCAGGGTTCAGAACTTGTTGCCGGAGACGAGTCCGGGGTTCCGTTGATGCAGATATCATATGAAGTAAAATCCGTGTGCGGCTCCAACGCCGCTGGATCAGCAGCTTCTGTGACGGGGTTGAGCTTCCCATCTTCGGATGACTCATTTTGATTCAGATCTAAGGCCGGAGTTGTTGCAGGAGCTATCTCCTAGATGGGGCCCGATGATAGGTTTAGTCCATGCTCATCGGGGCGAAGGGGCGCGGCGGCCACGGTTTCGAATCCGTTGAAGATCAAGTCTCCATGGATGTCCGCGACGTAGTTCAAGCTCCCAAATCTGACCTGACGGCCAGGGGCGTAGCTGTCGATCTGCTCCAGATGGCCACGGGAGTTGGCCCGCAGTACGAAACTGCCGAATACGAAGATCTGTCCGGGGAGGAAGGTTCCTCCTTGGACAGCGTCATTGCCGACGATTGAAGGGGCCATCGAACCTTTCGTCGACGGCACAGTGGAACTCTCAATGAAAGCACCAATGTCGGTGTCAAAACCGGCGGATCTCAGGTAGGGGCTTCCGAACTGTGCGTCTAGGGTCGTTGGTAACAGGAGACGGGGGACACGATGTTTACCCAGGTTCGGGCCCTCTCTATGGAGGTAATACCCTACTTCCTGCTTGATTGATCTTGATGAATATGAGTGTTACAAGAGTTGATCTACCACGAGATCGTAATGGCTAAACCCTAG
This sequence comes from Aegilops tauschii subsp. strangulata, assembly GCF_002575655.3. Taxonomy (NCBI): domain Eukaryota; kingdom Viridiplantae; phylum Streptophyta; class Magnoliopsida; order Poales; family Poaceae; genus Aegilops; species Aegilops tauschii. The sequence continues at coordinate 397,650,450 of NC_053040.3, read as the reverse complement.
AAGTCTAGCCTGTATGACTATGGTAATGTGTATATATCTATCCGGACTACACTCTCTGGTTTATATAGACACCGGAGAGATCTAGGTTTACATGGAGTCGGTTCCATCAGAGGGAATCCACATAGTCGGTTGCCAATCTTGCCTTCCACGCCAAGTAGAGTCCAATCCGAACACAGGTACAGTCTTCGGTCTTCATGTCTTCACAGCCCATCAGTCCAGCCCAAAGGATAACAGGCCGGACGCCCGAGGACCCCTTAGTCCAGGACTCCCTCACACCCCTGGTGGGCACAAGACACCAGGGCGCGCCTTGCTTAGGTGCGCCCAGGTGGGTTATGCCTACCTCGGGTAACTTCCGGACTCCGTTTTTCTTCCGTTTGCTTGTTTCCCAAGATAAAAAATCTTTATATACTCCCCGAACCTATTGACCACGGTATCGCGGAGAAATCTACTGTTTGCTTTTCTTGCTGTTTTCGGTTAGATCTGCTAAGCTAGGCATTATCTCTTCTCCCTCCTCCAACAACGTAGAAAAGGATGCTTAGTTGATGAAGATCGAGCTGAAGAGAGAAGAACCTGAAGAAGCCTTCCAAGGGGACAAGAGCAAGGAGGCCACCGGAGATCAAGCGCCGATGGTTGAGCTGGCCTTGCTTGTCGAGGAGGAAGTAGAAGATATCCTTAAACCTTACTATGATCATCTCACCCCTACCGAGATCAAAGCCTTTCGGATCATCGAAATGGTTCATGTGCAAAATCAATATTTCACCTGTGAAAATATTCTGTTGCAAGAGCACATCATCGCCCTCCAGAGTGTCATCCATAGATTGGAGAATCTCTTGATCATGAAGGACAACATCGCTACCACTTCATCACCAATACCTCCTTCTTCATCACCAAAATAAAATTGAATATCAAGTATGGGCACTCCCCTTGGCTTGTGCCAAGCTTGGGGGAGGTGCCCCGCTATCGTATCACCTCCACTATCTTTTGGCTTTACTTACTTTAGTTCAATGCATAGTTATCTTTTTCTTTAGATGAATAAAAGTTTAGTTCGATCCTTTCTTTTGGAGAGTTTGCTTAGTGATATATCTTTGTAATCGTGTGCGAGATATATAATAAAGTTTAGTTTGAGTTTTGTTTTATTTACTTTCATGTTCAATAAAAAGAAAGGAAATAAATGAAAAGGATCATGTCAAAATAGTTGACGCTGGACAAGGAAGACAACGTAATGATTTATGTTTTTTCATATTCACATAGTAGTTATATTGTCATAAGTCCTTTAACAGGTGGTGCTTGCTCCATATATTTTCTAGCCAAAAATTCCACACTAAGTAGAAATAATACTTGTGCATCCAAAAACCCTTAACCCAAATCTTATTTCGATAGTCCACCATACCTACCTAAGGATTGAGTAAGATCCTTCAAGTAAGTTGTCATCAGTGCAATAAGGCAATAAAAATTGCTTATAAAAGTGTTGATCATTTAGTGTAAGAGAAAATTGAGTGTTGTACGAACTTGTGATGGCAAAGAATAAAAGTGACATACTGCATAATAAAGGTTGCTATCATGGCAACCTCTGCTTCCCTCTGTGAAGGGCCTATCTTTTACTTTTATGTATTTACTTTTATGCAAGAGTCAAAGTTCTTCTCTCCATTCCTTTTTATTTCCTCTTTTGGCAAGCATCATGTGGCGAGGAAAGATCTAGGCACATATATCCAGTTGGATATGGGTAGCATGAGTTATTATTGTTGACATCACACTCGAGGTGAGTATGTTGGGAGGCGAAACTATAAGCCCCTATCTTTCTATGTGTCCGGTTGAAAGGTTTTGCTCATGTGTATGTGGTGAGTAGTGTTAGCAATCATAGAAGAATATATGATGGTTGAGTATGTGGACTTGCCAAAAAGGCTCCGATACGTGACCCTTCCTGAAAAGATGATGAATTGTAGTTGCAAAGTTGACTGAGAACATACTTTGTTGGTTTTCAATAGAGTTTATGCTATATACTTCGATGTTGTGATGAATTGTTACTTGTTCATTAGAAGTCTATGATAAAAGTTCTATGATAAAGTTTTATATAAAGTTTGTTTGTGTTACAATAATATGCATGATGCTTCTATGTTCGTATTTTGTTTTTATTGACACCTCTCTCTCTAAGCATGTGGACATGTTTTTCGATTTCGGTTTTCGCTTGAGGACAAGCGAGGTCTAAGCTTGGGGGAGTTGATACGTCCATTTTGCATCATGTTTTCCTATTGTTATTTATAATTTTTTTATGCATAATAATGCTTTTTGGATTAATTCTGATGCCTTTTCTCTCATAATATGCAAGGTTCACACAAAGAGGGAGAATTCCAGCAACTGGGAATCTGGACCTGAAAAAGCTACGCAAGGCTACCTATTCTGCACAACTCCAAATGAGCTGAAACTTCACGTGGATTTTTTATGGAATAAACAAGAATTATTGGAGAAAATAACTACCAGAGGGGCCCACCAGGTGGGCACAACCCACCTGGGCGCGCCAAGGAGCCCAGGCGCGTCCTGGTGGGTTGTGCCCTCCTCGGCCCACCTCCGATGCCCCTCTTCTGGTATATAAGTCATTTTGACCTAGAAAAAAATAAGAGGAGGACTTTTGGGACGAAGCGCCGCCGTCTCGAGGCGGAACTTGGGAAGGAGCATTTTTTCCCTCTGGTAGAGCGACTCCGTTGGGGGAACTTCCCTCCGTGAGTGGGAAATCATCGTCGTCATCATCACCAACAACTCTCCCATCTTGGGGAGGGAAATCTCCATCAACATTTCAACATCACCGTCTCCTCTCAAACCCTATTTCATCTCTTGTGTTCAATCTTTGTACCGGAACTATAGATTGGTGCTTGTGGGTGACTACTATTGTTGATTACATCTTTTAGTTGATTACTATATGGTTTATTTGGTGGAAGATTATATGTTCAGATCCATTATGCTATTTAATACCCCTCTGATCTTGGGCTTGATTATCATTTGTGAGTAGTTACTTTTGTTCTTGAGGTCACGGGAGAAATCTTGTTGCAAGTAATCTTGTGAACTTGATATATGTGTTCGATATTTTGATGGTATGTATGTTGTGATTCCTTTAGTGGTGTCATGTGAACGTCGACTACATGACACTTCACCATATTTGGGCCTAAGGGAACGCATTGTGGAGTAGTTATTAGATGATGGGTTGCAAGAGTGACAGAAGCTTAAACCCTAGTTTATGCGCTATTCCGTAAGGGACTGATTTGGATCCAAAAGTTTAATGATGTGGTTAGATTTATTCTTAATACTTTTCTCGTAGTTGCGGATTCTTGCGAGAGGGTTAATCATAAGTAGGAGGCTTGTTCAAGTAAGAACAACACCTAAGCACCGGTCCACCCACATATGAAATTATCAAAGTAGCGAACACAAATCAAACCAATATGATGAAAGTGACTAGATGAAATTCCCGTGTACCCTCAAGAACGCTTTGCTTCTCATAAGAGACCATTTTGGCCTGTCCTTTGCCTCAAAAGGATTTGGCTACCTTGCTGCACTTTAGGTACCATTACCGTTACTTGCTCGTTACAAATTATCTTGCTATAAAACTACTCGTTACTTATAATTTCAATGCTTGCAGAGAATACCTTGCTGAAGACTACTTGTCATTTCTTTCTGCTCCTCCTTGGGTTCGACACTCTTACTTATCAAAAGACTACGATTGATCCCCTATACTTGTGGGTCATCAAAACTTCACAACACAAAACTCAACAAAAACTCGTGAGCTCCGTTAGTATAATAAACCATCACCGCTTATACTGTTGTGAACTCATTCCAAATTCATATTAGCATTATATCTACTGTAATCCAACTTCACCATGGTTCATACCCCCCGATACTACCCATAGATTCATCAAAATAAGAGAACAATGCATAGTAAACAGAATTTGTCAAAAAACATAACAGTCTATGAAGACCTGAATATTGCTCATACTTCTATAAATCCAAAAATTCTGAATAATTAGGAACACCTGGGAAATTAGTATATCAATCTTGTGTAAAAATTCAGAACAGAAACACACTTCTGTGAATTTTCAAACTTCCTGAACTGGGCGCAAAAGTATCTGTTTTCAGCAAAATCACATCAACTATCACCATAGATCATCCCAAAGGCTTTACTTGGCACAAACACTAATTAAAACTCTTAAATACAATCGTAACAGAAGTATAATTGCATAGTTATTGAAAAACAGAAGAAAATTAGGAAAGATAAAAATAACATTGGGTTGCCTCCCAACAAGCGCTATTGTTTTGTGCTCCTAGCTAGGCATAATGCATAGATCTAGGTATTGTCATGTTTGGTATACAATCCATAGGTAGCCCTCGTAATAGATTCATATGGCAACTTGATTTTCTTTCTTGGGAAGTGTTCCATGCCCTTCCTTAATAGAAATTTAAATCTAATATTGTTTCCTTCTTTCATATCAATAATTTCACCAATCGTTCTAAGGAAAGGTCTACCAAGAATTATAGGGCATGTAGGATTGCAATCTGTATTAGGTACAATAAAAATCTACGGACACATAATTCCTATTGGCAACAATAAGAACATCATTAATTCTTCCCATAGTAGGTTTCTTAATAGTACAATCCGGTACAAATTCAAAGAAAAATCATCAAGTTTATGGAAACCTAGCACATCACATAATGTTTTTGGAATAGTTGAAACGCTAGCTGATGGAAATATGCCCTAGAGGCAATAATAAAGTTGTTATTATTATATTTTATTATTCATGATAAAGGTTTATTATTCATGCTATAACTGTATTAACCGGAAACTTAAATACATGTGTGGATACATAAACAAATACCATGTCCATAGTGAGCCTCTACCAGCTTGTTGATCAGAAGATGGTTAAGGTTTCCTAACCATAGACATGAGTTGTCATTTGATAACAGGACCACATCATTAGGAGAATGATGTGTGGACAAGACCCATTCGTTAGCAAAGCATATGATCATTCTGTTTATTGCTACTGCTTTCTTAATGTCAAATACATATTCCTTCGACCATGAGATCATGCAACTCCCGGATACCAGAGGAATACCTTGTGTGCTATCAAACGTCACGACATAACTAGGTGATCATAAAGATGCTCTACAGGTATCTCCGAAGGTGTCTGTTGAGTTGGCATGAATCGAGATTAGGATTTGTCACTCCGTATGACGGAGAGGTATCTCAGGGCCCTCTCGGTAATACACGTCACATGAAGCTTGCAAGCAAAGTGACTAAGGAGTTAGTTGCAAGATGATTTATTATGGAATGAGTAAAGAGACTTGCCGGTGAAGAGATTGAACTAGGTATGGAGATACCGCCGATAGAATCTCGGGCAAGTAACATACCTACAGACAAAGGGAAATACATATGTTGTCATAAAGGTTCGACCAATAAAGATCTTCATAGAATATGTAGGAACCAATATGAGCATCCAGGTCCCGCTATTGGTTATTGACCGGAGAAATGTCTCGGTCATGTCTACATCATTCTCGAACCCGTAGGGTCCGCATGCTTAACGTTCGTTGATGATATAGTACTATATGAGTTATGTGAGTTGGTGACCGAATGTTGTTCGGAGTCCCGGATGAGATCACGGACATGGCGAGGAGCTCCACAATGGTCAGGAGGTAAAGATTGATATATATGACGATGCTATTTGGTCACCGGAAAGGTTTCAAAAAGTACCGAGTATTTATCGGAGTGCTGGAAGGGGTTCCGGGAGGCCACCGGTAAGTGGTGGGCCTTATGGGCCAAAGGGGGGAGCACACCAGCCCACAAGGGGGCTGGCCCGCCCCACCTCCCTGCACACGCGCCAAGGAAGGAGGGAAGAAAGGGGGAGGCACCCTAAGGCTGCCAGCCCCCCTTTCCTTCCCCCCATGTCCAAATATGGAAGGGGGGCAGCCAGGGCAGGCGCCCTAGGGCAGCCGACAGCCCCTTGGGGGCGCCCTAGGGCTGCCTCCCCCTCCCCCACCTGTATATATATATGTGTGTGTGTGTGTGTATGTATGTGTGTGTGTGTGAGGAGGGAGAGGGGCAACACACACCACGATCCCTAAGCCGTGTACGGCGCCCCCTCTCCCTCTAGTTTGTCCTCGGTCATAATTTCCGTAGTACATGGCGAAGCCCTGCGGAGATAGTTGCACCACCACCGTCACCATGCCATTGTGCCGCCGGAACTCATCTACTACTTCGCCCATCTTGCTGGATCAAGAAGGCGAGGACGTCATCGAGCCGAACGTGTGCTGAACACGGAGGTGCCGTGCGTTCGGTACTTGATCGGACGGATCGTGAAGGTGTACGACTACATCAACCGAGTTAATAAACACTTCTGCTTAACGGTCTACGAGGGTACATAGACACACTCTCCCCTCCCATATCTATGCATCTCCATGGATAGATCTTGCGTGTGCGTAGATTTTTTTTGTTTTCCATGCAACGTTCCCCAATAGTGGTGTCATGAGCCAAGTCTATGCGTATATGATATGCACGAGTAGAACGTTACGGGCGGTGATGTTCATACTGCTTACCACCAATGTCTTATTTTGATTCGGTGGTATTGTGGGATGAAGCGGCCCGGACCAACCTTACATGTCCACGTACATGAGACCGGTTCCACCAACTAACGTGCAACTTGTTTTGCACAAAGGTGGCTGGCGGGTGTCTGTTTCTCCTACTGTAGTTGAATCAAATTTGACTATGGCCGGTCCTTGCAGAAGGTTAAAACAGCAAACTTGATAATCAGCGTTGTGGTTTTGCGTAGGTAAGAATGGTTCTTGCTAGTTACCCATAGCAGCCACGTAAAACTTGCAACAACAAAGTAGAAGACGTCTAACTTGTTTTTGCAGGGTATGTTGTGACGTGATATGGTCAAGACGTGATGTGATATATGTTGTGATATGACATGATCATGTTTTGTAATATCGACAACCGGCAGGAGCCTTAGGGTTGTCTTTTAATTATTGTATGATCTGCGTGTCAATCATTATGCGCCATGTAATTGCTTTACTTTATCACTATGCGTTAGCAATAGTTGTAGAAGCAATACTTGGCGAGATGACCCCGACACAACAATGGAGATGAAGGTGTCACGCCGGTGACGATGGAGATCATGACATTGCTTTGGAGATGGAGATCAAAAGCACAAGATGATGATGGCCATATCATGTCACATTTTTTGATTGCATGTGATGTTTATCCTTTAATGCATCCTTTTTTGCTTAGAACGATGGTAGCATTTAAGAAGATCCCTTCACTTAATTTCAAGATAAAAGTGTTCTCCCCAAGTATGCACCGTTGCTAAAGTTCGTCGTTTCGAAGCACCTCGTGATGACCGGGTGTGATAGACTCTACATTCACATACAATGGGTGTAAGCCAGTGCTACTTCTTGAGCTTGCGTTGGTTTTTCCCTTGAATAGGAAAGGGTGATGCAGCAAAGTAGAGATAAGTATTTCCCTCAGTTAGAGAACCAAGGTAACAATCAAATAGGAGGTACAAGCAAGTCCCCAATCGATGCACCTGCACAAACAATCAAACACTTGTACCCAACGCGATAAAGGGGTTGTCAATCCCTTCACGGTCAATTGCGAAGCTGAGATCTGATAGAGATAGATAAAAATAAAAAGAGTAACTAAATATTTTTTGGTTTTTTTGGTTTACAGATCTGAAAATAAAAAATTGCAAAATAGTAGATCGGAAACAAGTATGATGGAAAATAGTCCCGGGGCCATAGGTTTTACTAGAGGCTTCTCTCATGAAGGCAAATAATACGGTGGGTGAACAAATTACTGTCGAGCAATTGATAGAAAAGCGCAAAGTTATGACGATATCCAAGGCAATGATTGTGAAATATAGGCATCACGTCCGTGTCAAGTAGACTGACCCTTGCCTGCATCTACTACTATTACTCCACACATCGACCGCTATCCAGCATGCTTCTAGAGTATTAAGTTCATAAAGAATGGAGTAATGCCTTAAGTAAGATGACATGATGTAGAGGAATTAACTCAAGCAATATGATGAAAACCCCATCTTTTTATCCTCGATGGCAACAATTCAATACATGTCTCACTACCCTGACTTTGTCACTGGGTGAACTCACGCAAGATTGAACCCAAAGCTATGCACCTCTCCCATTGCAACAAAAACCAATCTAGTTGGCCAAACCAAACCGATAATTCGAAGAGAAATACAATGATATCAAATCATGCATATAAGAATTCAGAGAAAGATTCAAATAATATTCATAGATAAGCTGATCATAAATCCACAATTCAACGGATCTCGACAAACACACCGCAAAAGAATATTACATCGGATAGATCTCCAAGAACATCGAGGAGAACATGGTATTGAGAATCAAAGAGAGAGATGAACCCACGTAGCTACTAGCTATGGACCCATAGGTTTGAGGTAAACTACTCACACTTCATCGGTAGGGCAATAGAGTTGATGTAGAATCCCTCCGTGATCGAATCCCCCTTTGGCAGAGTACCAAAAAAGGCCTCCAGATGGGATCTAACGAGGTCAGAGACCTGCGGCGGTGGAAAAGTATTTTCATGGACGCTTCTGAGGGTTCTGGAATATATGTGAATATATAGGACGAAGAGGTAGGTCATGGGATCCCGAGGGGGCCACAAGGCAGGGCCCCCCCTAGGGTGTGCCCTCCACCTTTGCCGCCGCCTCGTGGCTCTGCTAGCTTGGACTCCAAGTTCTCTGGGTATCTTCGGGTCCAAGAAAAATCATCGTGATGTTTTATTCTGTTTGGTATTCCTTTTCTGCGAAACTCAAAAACAAGGAAAAAACAGAAACTGGCACTGGGCTCTAGGTTAATAAATTAGTCCCAAAAATAATATAAAATAGCATAATAATGCAAATAAAACATCCAAAATAGACAATATAATAGCATGGAAAACCAAAAATTATAGATACGTTGGAGACGTATCAAGCATCCCCAAGCTTAATTCCTGCTCGTCCTCGAGTAGGTAAATGATAAAAACAGAATTTTTGATGCGTAATGCTACTAACATATTTATCCATGTAATTTTCTTCATATTGGCATGAATGTTTAGATCCATAAGATTCAAAACAAAAGTTTAATATTGATATAAAAACAATAATACTTCAAGCATTAACCCGGCAAGATCCTTGTCAAGGGAAACCACCACCTCATGATAGGCGCTCCCACCCCCACCCCGGCGATCGCCACCACCTCCGGTGATCTCCTTCCCTAGCCACCAAATTTCATTTCCTTTCCAACAGATCTCTCTGGTGCACTGAGATCTACGTTTTAATACCCATCTCTATGGGTTCTGCTGATGGATCCACCCTTGGCTTGGACTTCTCCAAGGGTCTGGTTTTTATGGAGAAGGTTTTTCAATCTACGGGTTTTCTGGTGCACCCCATGGATGACACGGGCTTCTTCACCATGGTAATTTCTTTTGGCTGACATGATTTTCGTTTGACTGAGGATTCAGTGGCAGCGGCGCTTGAGGCGGCCATCGGGGGTTCTGCTATTGAGTTCATGGTTTTTATGATCACGGAGAGGGTTTTTGGTTTTCACGTTTCTTGCAAGGCTGTGGCTTTAATCATTCTCAGGCTCCGTTCTTTCTCTTGTGATCATTTTAAATGTTTCTTTCATCTTTGGGGTAATGGTGGCCCAAATTGGGGCCGTGAGTTCAAGCTTTGGAAATTGGAATGTGATGCCGAGTGGATCATTGTTAGCCCTTCCAAACGTCGAGCTACCCTTGGCATGTTGGCTATGCACACCAAGCCCCGTAAATCTTTGATAAAATCATCGCAGGCCCCTGCCAAGAAGCTTTCGTTTTCACAGTTCCAGAATTATCCTGCTTGTCGTGGTTATCGTTATCCGGCCACGCAGACTTGCATTCAAACTATTGAGGATGCGGGGTACACGCTTTCTGCGCATGAATGGGTGGTCATCCACCCTTCGCCGCCGGCTGAGCTCCGGTGGACGACAACTACCCCCTCCATTTCTTTTGGAACAGTTAGGGATCTTCAACCAGCTGCGAATGGGTCGCCGTCTATCTCGGGCGGAAATTTTGGCTCTCCGAATGTGGACGTGCCATCCCATGTTGGGCCGTCTTCTTCACGGTCCACGGTCCAGGTGGAGCCGGTGCTATCTTCTGGGCCTTCCATTCCGTCTTCTCAGCAAGCAGACGAGGATTTTGATAAATTGGTTACGGGCATGGTCGATGAAATTTTAACGTGTCAGATTTGCTTGTCTAAGGGTCATTTTGCTGCAGCGTGCACGTCTAAATTGCGTTGTACCTCTTGTCTGCGGGTGGGGCATGGTAAAAAGATTGCAACAAGTTTGCAAGCATTTTGGGTTTGGTTTGGAAACCAAAACCCGGTAACGTTGCAACTTCCGAGGATCGCTCAGCTCCCACCGAGAATATCTCTCTGACACAGCTTTTACCAAACTTGGACTCCTCTTGCACTTCCGCATTTACTGCTTCGCCCTGTTCCATCAGTCCTGGTCCCAAAACGCCTTCGACTGCGCCGCCTGAGACCCCTCCTCCGCCGGAGTTCTTGTCGTTTGCTTCCAGCCCGGGTTGTTCCTCTCCGATGGCCAAGTTCCCTCTCGACCCCTTGTTGTATGTGCCGGTTGGCCATCACATTGTGGACGGCGGTGATGCTCGTCTGCCTCGGACCTATGTGACGCCACATACCCCACTTGTGCGCTGCCATGAGGAATTCATGCTTGCTGAGGTAATGCCCATCCCCCCTCCCGATCAGATTGGTGCTGCTAGAGAGGAAGTGGTCCAGTGGTTGCAAGCTCATGGGGTGTTGGTGAGGTCTGCTCAGCCTTGGATTAGATCGGTGGGTCTTTTCGAGCTTCGGGATGCTGCAGTCAGGTTTTCTCTTCTTCAGATGCCGCCCCAACCTCTAGGCAATGATCGTTTTGTGCGTTTTATGAAGCACGATGAGGGTGATTCGTTTAGAGGTGCTCAGGGTTTCCGTCAGGGACTGCTCATGTTCTTGGGGATTCCGCTCGATCTTCGCAATGAGGAGAGTATTCGGGCAGCGGTCAACACATTTGGGAAGTTTCAGCATTGGATTAGTGAGGATCCATACCTTGTGCGCACTTTGGTCTTTGCGTCTTTTCCAGAAGATATTTTAGTGCCAAGAGATGTGGTGTTCATGGATTATGCTGCCTGGGGTGGTGCCCGGGTGTCTTGGACGGTGCCTCTGTATATCCTGGGGGCCTATTTTGCTGAACAGATGCCCCAAGATGAAGACTGGATGCCCATGAATGGCAATCCCCATCCCATGCCTGGTGTTCCCTTCCCGGAGATGCCACCTTTTATTCTGCCTCCATTCCCGGCTCTGGGGTGGAACGATGTGCCACCGCCTCCACCTGAACCTGCACATAATGAGGTGCATGAGGACAATTGGGGCAACTAGGAGGAACCTGCTGCGGAGCCTGCTGTGGAGGATCAAGAATCTGTGGTATTGAATGCCTCGGCTCAACCTAGTTCGGCTCACCAAAGTTCTGAAGCTCAACCTCAGGTGCCCCCTGCTCCTATTGTTCTCATTGATGGGGCTCCACCTGCTAATTTGAATGATCAGATGGCAGCACCGGACCTGGAGGATGCTAATAATTGGGCAATTGTGGTCTATCAACCTCCTCCTTTTGATGTCCGCACTTTGGAGCAGCCTGTGGTTCCGATTCCCTTTGGTCCCCCTCTGCCGCCTGAGATGATTTGGAGGCGCTCATTTGAAAATCTGCTGAATGCTCCAATGGTGTTTGAGGTGCCTAAACCCCTGCTGCCTAAACCCCTGTCGCCTGTCATTTTGAACAAGAGAACCTGGGACTTTGCTTTCCAGCAGGATGCCCTTCCTTTGCTGACATGGAAGGAGTCGGTACCTGCTCGACCTATGGCTAGAGCATTATTTGTGGATGAAGCTGACAGGGTTGTGCCTGTTGTCCCTTCTCCTCCTGAGCGTGCACCTACAAGGAGGCCACGCAAAGTTTTGGCGCCAACTCCACTTGTTGAAACTTCTGTTCGTAGGTGTACCAGAAGTTCGGCCCAGCGGGATGGGTTTAAGCCCACTTTCCATGAGCTGGTTCTGCAGCCCAAGAAGAAGAAGCCCAAGGCCAAGCCCCTTTCTGCGGAGATGTCTGAAGACCCTGCATTTGGAGATGTTCCTCCGCCTACTCCCATCAGTCATCTGCAAGCTATTGGCAAGGAGCTGGAGATTGATGCAGCTCTGCTCACGGAGGATGCACTTATGGTGGACCCCTCTGCTACTACAAATCAAGACTCCAATGAATAGTGTGCTCCTATTCTGCTGGGTTTGGCGAGCCCATAAATCTGCTTTATGTGTTTGGTTTTCTTTTTCTGATCCGGGGCTATGTAATAATGCTGGTTTGGAACTCTTATGTGCTTTTGGGCATCTGACATTGTGTGTCATGTGCATGGGTGACTTGATTTTGTTATTCCTTTATGAATAATCTCTGTAGAAACTGGAATGTCCTGTGCTGGAATGTCAGGGGTTTAAATTCTGAGGCTAGGCAAAGAGCTGTTAGACAAAAGATTGACGAAAGCCATTGTGCTATTGCTTGCCTGCAAGAAACTAAATGTGCTTCATTCGATTCCCGAATGATTAAAAGCTTTTGCCCCAAGAGATTTGACAGCTTTGCTTTCTCTCCTTCCTTGGGGGCCTCTGGTGGAATTCTAGTTGTTTGGAACTCGTCTATATTTGGTGGGACTTTATTGCAAGTCCAACAATTTGCAGTGGTAATTGAGTTTGTTTCTAGGCACAACAATGAGCGGTGGACTCTTGTGGTGGTTTATGGACCTTGTCAGGGGGAAGCCAGGGATAATTTTGTAAACTGGTTGTATCACCTGAACATTCATGTGGATGAGAATTGGCTGTTACTGGGGGATTTTAATTTCTTACGATCTATGGATAACAGGAATCTACCTGGTGGTGATTTGAATGACATGTTCATTTTTAATGAGATAATTGGACACCTCGGCCTTTTGGAGTTGCCCATCAAAGGCAGGTCCTACACTTGGTCCAATATGCAGGATGATCCACTCCTTGAGCAGCTTGACTGGTTCTTCACTTCTGTTGATTGGATCTCTGATTATCCCATGACTGAGGTGCTACCTCTTGCCAGAACTGCTTCTGACCATGTGCCTTGTATGGTTACAATTAAAACTTCTATTCCAAAGTCTAATATCTTTAGGTTTGAGAATTATTGGTTGGAGTTGGAGGGTTTTATGGACTGTGTTGATTCCTCATGGCAGAAACAATCCAGAAAGGGCCATATTACTGCCAGGATAGCTGACAAATTTAAGTCCTTGAGAATGTGTCTCAAAAGGTGGCAGAAGAGCATTTCTAAACTGAAAACTCTAATTTGTAAATGTAATAGTGTTATCCTGCTCTTGGATGAGCTTGAGGAATATAGAACACTCTACAGACAGGAATCAAATTTCAGGATTGTGGTTAAATACCATGTTGAGAAATTGCTCCACCTTCAATGTCTCTATTGGAGGAAAAGATGTACTATCAGATACATCAAAGTGGGTGGTGAGCACACCAAGTTCTTTCATGCTATGGCCATGGAGAGATACCGAAGAAATTCTATTGCTAGCTTAAAACTGCCTAATGGTACGGTGGTGACTGATCATTCCCAAATGGAGGGTATTATCTGGGATTGTTTTAAGAACAGAATGGGTTCTTCCAGGGGAATTAACATGGGCTTTGATCTTTCTTCCCTTATTGAACCAGTTGTGGGATTGGATGTTCTCACTAAGCCTTTTGAGAAGGAGGAAATGGACTTGATTGTCAAGCACATGCCAGTTGATAAAGCTCTAGGTCCAGATGGTTTTAATGGTCTTTTCTTCAAAAGGTGCTGGCACATAATTTCTCAGGATTTTTATGAACTGGCCCAGGCTTTCTTTCAGGGTACTGCCCATCTGGAGAATATCAATGACTCTTACATAACTTTGGTGCCCAAGAAGCCCTCCCCTGAGGAGGTAGGTGACTACATACCTATCTCTTTAACAGGAATGGGTCTTAAGTTCTTGTCTAAGATGGCAGCCAATAGGTTTCAAGAGGTGATTATGCAGTGTGTTCACAAGAACCAATATGGTTTCATAAAAAGTAGAACAATTCAGGATTGTATTGGGTGGACATTTGAGTATTTGCACCAGTGCCACCAGTCCAACAAACCTATTGTGATTCTAAAGTTGGATTTTGAAAAGGCTTTTGACTCCCTTGAGCATGAGGCCATTGTGCAAATTTTGAGATATAAGGGCTTTAATGAGAAGTGGATCCTTTGGATGAAGCAACTTCTCTCCACAGGTACCTCCTCTGTTCTGCTTAATGGTGTCCCTGGTAGGAAGTTCAGGTGCAAAAAGGGTGTCAGACAGGGTGATCCAGTCTCTCCTCTCCTTTTTGTCCTAGCTGCTGATCTCCTGCAGACTGTAATTAATGACATGTTCAGAAGGGGCATTCTTCAGTTACCTATTCCTTGTCATGATCAGGATTACCCTATGATTTAGTATGCTGATGATACTCTTATTATCTTGCCTGCTGACAAGGACCATCTTCTAGCTCTCAAGGATATGCTCAGGATCTTCTCTGAGTCCACTGGTCTGGATGTGAACTATCACAAATCCTTTATTATTCCCATCAATGTGGACACTACTGTCATGGCTGAATTAGCTTCTGCATTTGGCTGCCAGATTGGGAAAATGCCTTTTACCTACCTTGTGTTGCCAGTGGGAACTACAAGGCCTAAAATGCTGGATTTTATGCCACTGGTTGATTGCATGGAGAGGAGAATGATAGCTAGTTCATCTTTTCTGAATCAGGGGGAAAGGCTACAGTTCCTTAACTCTGCTCTGTCATCTATGCCCATTTTCTTCTTGTGCAGTTTGGCTGTCCCAGCTGGAATTCTTAAACAATTGGAAAGAATCCAGAGACAATGCCTCTGGAGGAGGAATAGGGGTCAGCCTGCCCCCTCCCTAGCTGCGTGGGACCTTATTTGCAGGCCAAAAAACAGGGGAGGTCTTGGCATTCTCAACCTTGGTTCCCAGAACGTTGCACTTTTGATCAAACATGCCAATAATTTCCTTAATAAAAAGGATCTCCCTTGGGTTTCTTTAATTTGGGATACCTACTACCATAATAGGGTCCCTCAGGGAACTTCGGATTGTGGCTCATTCTGGTGGAAGGATATTTGCAAGGTCATGCATCATTTTAGGGAGTGTGCTTGGGTTCAGATTAATGCAGGGAACACTGCCCTCATGTGGTCAGATAACTTGCAGTTTGATGGTCAGGTGTCTAGCCTTCAGCTCAGATTTCCCAGGCTCTATTCCTATGTTAAGGACCCCTGGGTTACTGTTATGGAATTCTTGGGCTCTCAGGACATTTTCCAGCATTTCCACCTTCCTTTGTCCAGCCAGGCTTTTGATGAACTGACTATTCTCCAGTCCATGTTGGGTGGCCTTATTAGAGCACCTGGGTCCAAGGATATCTGGTTTTGGAAGGGCACTGCCAAGGGATACTCACCAAAGTTGTTTTACTCACATACTTTTGTCTCAGCATCTTTCAACCCTTTGACAGCTTGATCTGGAAGTCCTCTTGTACAATGAAAATCAAAGTTTTTGCTTGGATGCTTATTATGGACAGGTTGAACACCAAGGACATGGTGGATAGGAGGCATTGGCATTTGGAGGATGGAGTGAGCTGTGTCCTTTGCCCTTTGCATACTAGGGAAACAAGGGATCATTTGTTCTTCAATTGCAACTTTAGTGTCAGAATTTGGAACTATCTGCAAATTGATTGGTCTTCTGGTGACTCCATGGCTCATTTGGTTCTTAATGCTAGCAGGAGTTTTAGGAAGCCCTTCTTCACTGAAGTGGTGTTCATTGCTTGCTGGAATATCTGGATCATCAGGAATGCTAAGGTCTTCAGGCATGAGAGAGCTAGATTTAATAAATGGAGATCTGCTTTCATCCATGACATCAGCTTAATGCAATATAGAGTGAAAGCTGCCTACAAAGATGATCTTCTACGCTGGATTTCATTCCTGCCACCTTGAGGCCATTAATATGTATCTTCTAACTTGTTTTTCTCCTTCTTCCCCTAGATTCTTTGATTACCTCTTGTAATCCCCCTTTGGTACTTGTACTGTATGTCTTTTCTCAATAAAGTTTTGATATGCTGTGGGGGTTTCCCCTACAGTTCCCAGTCAAAAAAAATACTTCAAGCATACTAATAAAGCAATCAAGTATTCTCAAAATAACTTGGCCAAAGAAAGTTATCCCTACAAAATCATATAGTCTGGCTATGCTCCATCTTCATCACACAAAGTATTAAATCATGCACAACACCGGTTTGAGCCAAGCAATTGTTTCATACTTTAGTATTCTCAAACTTTTTCAACTTTCACGCAATACATGAGCGTGAGCCATGGATATAGCACTAGAGGTGGAATAGAATATGGTGGTTGTGGAGAAGACAAAAAGGAGATAGTCTCACATCAACTAGGCGTATCAATGGGCTATGGAGATGCCCATCAATAGATATCAATGTGAGTGAGTAGGGATTGCCATGCAATGGATGCACTAGAGCTATAAGTTTATGAATGCTCAAAAAGAAACTAAGTGGGTGTGCATCCAACTCGCTTGCTCACGAAGACCTAGGGCAATTTGAGGAAGACCATCATTGGAATATACAAGCAAGTTCTATAATGAAAAATTCCCACTAGTATATGAAAGTGACAACATATGAGACTCTCTATCATGAAGATCATGGTGCTACTTTGAAGCACATGTGTGGAAAAAGGATAGTAACATTGCCCCTTCTCTCTTTTCTCTCATTTTTTTCTTTTTTCTTCCTTTTTTCCTTTTTTGGTGAGCTTCTTTGGCCTCTTTTTTTATTTGGGCTTCTTTGGCCACTTTTATTTTTCATAAAGTCAGTAGACTCATCCCAACTTTTGAGCGAATCATAGCTTCCATCATCCTTTCCTAACATGGGACAATGCTCTAATAATGATGACCATCACACTTTTAATTACTTACAACTCGAAACTTAGAACAAAATATGACTCTATGTGAATGCCTCCAGCGGTGTACCGGGATGTGTAATGATCTAGCGTAGCAAATGACATCAAGAAACGGACAAGCCATGTAAACATCATGCTAGCTTTCTTACGATCATGCAAAGCAATATGACAATGATGGAGCGTTTCATAATAGAACGGAACGGTGGAATTTGCATGGCAATATATCTTGGAATGGCTATGGAAATGCCATAATAGGTAGGTATGGTGGCTGTTTTGAGGAAGGCATATGGTGGGTGTAATGCATCGGCGGAAGTTGCACGGTACTAGAGAGGCTATGGAAGGGTGAGAGTCTATATAATCCATGGACTCAACATTAGTCATGAAGAACTCACATACTTATTGCAAAAGTCTATTAGCTATCGAAACAAAGTACTTCACGCATGCTCCTAGAGGAAGGGTTGGTAGGAATTAACCATCGCACGATCCCGACCTCCACACAAAGGATGGCAATCAATAAATAAATCATGCTCCGACTTCATCACATAACGGTTCACCATACATGCATGCTATGAGAATCACAAACTTTAACACAAGTATTTCTACCAATCCACAATTACTCACTAGCATGACTCTAATATCACCATCTTTATATCTCAAAACAATCATAAGGAATCAAACTTCTCTTAGTATTCAATGCACTTTATATGAAAGTTTTTATTATATCCCTCTTGGATGCCCATCATATTAGGACTAAATTGATAACCAAATCAAATTACCATGATGTTTAGAGGGACTCTCAAAATAATATAAGTGAAGTAAGAGAGTTCAACAATTTCTATAAAATAAAGCCACCGCCGTGCTCTAAAAAGATATAAGTGAAGCACTAGAGCAAAATTGCCTAGCTCAAAAGATATAAGTGAAGCACATAGAGCATTCTAATCAATCACGATTCATGCATATCCCTCTCAAAAGGTGTGTACAGAAAGGATGATTGTGGCAAACTAAAGCAAAGACTCATATCATACAAGACGCTCCAAGCAAAACACATATCATGTGGTGAATAAAAATATAGCCTCAAGTAAATTTATCGATAGACGAAGACGAAAGAGGGGATGCCATCCGGGGCATCCCCAAGTTTAGGCTCTTGGTTGTCCGTGAATATTACCGGGGGGTGCCTTGGGCATCCCCAAGCTTAGGCTCTTGCCACTCCTTATTCCATAGTCCAACAAATCTTTACCCAAAACTTGAAAACTTCACAACACAAAACTCAACAGAAAAATCATGAGATCCGTTAGTAAAAGAAAATAAATCACCACTTTTTGGTACTGTTGTGAACTCATTATTTATTTATATTTGTGTAATATCTACTGTATTCCAAATTCTCCATGGTTCATACCCCCCCGAGACTACCCATAGATTCATCAAAATAAGTAAACAACACATAGAAAACAGAATCTGTCAAAAACAGAACAGTCTGTACTAATCAGAAAACTTCGTATACATCTGTAACTCCAAAAATTCTGAAAAATTAGGACAACCTGGGAAATTTGTATATAAATCTTGTGTAAAACATTTAGATCAAAATCACACTTCTATGAATTATGAAAATTATTTTACTGGGCGCAAAATTTTCTGTTTTTCAGCAAGATCAAATCAACTATCACCGTAAGCCATCCCAAAGGTCTTACTTGGCACAAACACTAATTAAAACACAAAACACATCTAACCAGAGGCTAGATGATAAATTTATTGAAAAACAGGAACAAAAAAGCAAGAACAAAAATAAAATTGGGTTGCCTCCCAACAAGCGCTATTGTTTAACACCCCTAGCTAGGCATATTGCAATAGATCTAGGTATTGGCATAATAGTAAGGGTGATCATCCATGCTCATCTCATACTCCATTATTTCAGCGGCAAGCAAAAATAATCAAAAGGTATAAATTTAATAGGATAAGGATCCCTAAGATCGAGTGCGGGAGGAATAGGTTCCTCCTTCAGCCCCTTGTAATTTATAATCAACTCATCATTATAGGCTTTCTTATGGTGAAACGTCATAAGCTTATCTCCTAGCATGTACCCTAACCCGTTGTTTTGTATAGCAAAATTATCATTAAGTTCAGAGATCTTATCAACCAAAACCTGGTAGGGACTCTTTTTCTCAAGTTTTCATTATAGGCAACATAATCAGGAGATTGCAATCTCATTATTTCCTCTTGATTAAAAAGAATCTCCTCTATGGGAGGACAACCAGCATTAATTTTGTAATGAGCAAAAATTTCGCTAGCCTCTTTCATGATAAATCTAAACTCGTGAGCTAAAAATAGAGTAGCGGCATGCTTAACATGAGAATGCTAAATATTAGAGCTCTAGGAAAATCCTTTGTATGCAAGGGTGCATATGAACAAATTGTCTTTCAAGTTCAATTATGAGCAAAGTTATAGCATCCAGAAGACTATTAGTTTTATTAAGAATAGATCCTCCTAACGTAGGTAGCGTGCCAGCACAAGTAAAGAAATCCTGAATAACACCTTTTCCAATAATATTACCGCTACCTATGCGGATTTTTTGTATGCATGATAGTAGGTTCCTCATGAGGATCGTTATTAGCAAAGTCATCAAAATTTTCCTCACGATTACTACTATCTTTTTCGATGAAATCCTCTTCAAATTTAGACATGGTGGCAACAAACCGATCTAGCAAGCAAGGAAACGAAAGGCAAATGAAAAGACGAACGGAAGAAGGCCGAGTAAAAAGGCAAATCTTTTTGTATTTTTCTAAAAATCATTTTAGAAGTGGGGGAGAGGAAAACGAGAGGTAAATGGAAAATAATGTAATGCAAGAGATGAGAGTTTATGATGGGTACTTGGTAGGCTTGATGTAGACCTCCCCTGCAACGGCGCCAGAAATTCTTCCTACAACTTCTTGAGCCTGCGTTGTTTTTTCCCTTGAAGAGGAAAGGGTGATGCAACAAAGTAGAGACAAGTTCCTCAGTTAGAGAACCAAGGTATCAATTCAGTAGGAGGTACAAGCAAGTCCCCAATCGATGCACTTGCACAAACCATCAAACACTTGCACCCAACGCGATAAAGGGGTTGTCAATCCCTTCACGGTCAATTGCAAAGGTGAGATATGATAGAGATAGATAAAAATAAAAAAGCTAACTAAATATTTTTGGGTTTTTTGGTTTATAGATCAGAAAATAAAAGATTGCAAAATAGTAGATCGGAAACAAGTATGATGGAAAATATACCCGGGGCCATAGGTTTCAATAGAGGCTTCTCTCATGAAGGCAAACAATACGGTGGGTGAACAAAGTACTGTCGAGCAATTGATAGAAAAGCGCAAAGTTATGATGATACCCAAGGCAATGGTTGTGAAATATAGGCATCACGTCTATGTCAAGTAGACCGACTCATGCCTGCATCTACTACTATTACTCCACACATCGACCGCTATCTAGCATGCATCTAGAGTATTAAGTTCATAAAGAACGGAGTAATGCCCTAAGTAAGATGACATGATGTAGAGGAATTAACTCAAGCAATATGATGAAAACCCCATCTTTTTATCCTCGATGGCAACAACTCAATACGTGTCTTGCTACCCCTACTTTGTCACTGGGTGAAATGACGGAAGATTGAACCCAAAGCTAAGCACCTCTCCTATTGCAAGAAAAACCAATCTAGTTGGCCAAACAAAACCGATAATTCGAAGAGAAATACAAAGATATCAAATCATACATATAAGAATTCAGAGAAGATTCAAATAATATTCATAGGTAAGCTAATAATAAATCCAGAATTGATCGAATCTCGACAAACACACCGCTAAAGAATATTACATCCGATAGATCTCCAAGAACATCAAGGAGAACATGGTATTGAGAATCAAAGAGAGAGAAGAAGCCATGTAGCTACCAGCTATGGACCCGTTGGTTTGAGGTAAACTACTCACGCTGCATCGGTTGGGCAATAGAGTTGATGTAGAAGCCCTCCGTGATCGAATCCCCCTCTGGCAGAGGACCGGAAAAGGCCTCCAGATGGGATCTAACGAGGTCAGAGACCTGTGGCGGTGGAAAAGTATTTTCGTGGACGCTTCTGAGGGTTCTGGAATATATGTGAATATATATAGGACGAAGAGGTAGGTCAGGGGATCCCTGAGGGGGCCACAAGGCAGGCCCCCCTAGGGCGCGCCCTCCACCCTTGCCGCCGCCTCGTGGCTCTTCTGGCTTGGACTCCAAGTCCGTTGGGTGTCTTCCGGTCCAAGAAAAATCATCCTGAAGTTTTATTCTGTTTGCAGTCCATTTTGGTATTCCTTTTCTCCAAAACTCAAAAACAAGGAAAAAACAGAAACTGACACTGGGCTCTAGGTTAATAAGTTAGTCCCAAAAATAATATAAAATAGCATAATAATGCATATAAAACATCCAAACAGATAATATAATAGCATGGAACAATAAAAAATTATAGATACGTTGGAGACGTATCAGTCAGTTTTGCACAAGCAGAATACTTGGGTTAAACTTGACGAGCCTAGCATGTACAGACATGGTCTCGGAACACTAGAGACCAAAAGGTCGAACATGAGTCATATAGTAGATATGATCAACATCTAGATGTTCACCATTGAAGACTACCCCATCTCACGTGATGATCGGACATGGGTTAGTTGATTTGGATCATGTAGCACTTAGACAACTTGAGGGATGTTGATTTAAGTGGGAGTTCATTAGTAATTTGATTATTTGAACTAAAATTTATCATGAACTTAATCTTAATAGTTTTTTTTGCATATCTATGTTGTAGATCAATGGCCCGTGCTACGTTCCCTTGAATTTTAATGCGTTCCTAGAGAAAGGTAAGTTGAAAGATGATGGTATCAACTACACGGACTGGGTCCGTAACTAGAGGATTATCCTCATTGCTGCACAGAAGAATTATGTCCTTGATGCACCGCTAGGTGACAGACCTGCTGTAGGAGCTGATGCAGACTTTGTGAATGCCTGGCAGGCTTGATCTGATGAGTACTCGATAGTTCTGTGTGCCATGCTTTACGGCTTGGAACCAGGACTTCAAAAGCGTTTTGAACGCCATGGAGCATGTGAGATGTTCCAAGATCTGAAATTGATTTCAAGCAAATGCCCGGGTTGAGAGATATGAAGTCTCCAACATGTTCTTTAGCTGTAAGATGGAGGAGAATAGTTCTGTTAGTGAACACATACTCAGAATGTCTGGGTACCACAACCACTTGACTCAGTTGGGAATTGATCTTCCAGCTAAGAGTGTTATTGACAGAGTTCTTCAGTCACTGCCAGCAAGCTATAAAGGCTTTGTGATGAACTATAATATGCAAGGGATGGAGAAAACAATTCCCGAGCTCTTCGCGGTGCTTAAGGCCGCAGAGGTAGAAATTAAGAAGGAGCATCAAGTTTGATGGTTAACATGACAACCAGTTTTAAGAAAAAGGGCAAGGGAAAGAAAGGGAACTTCAAGAAGAACGCGAGCAAGCTTCCGCTCCCGTGAAGAAGCCCAAAGCTGGACCTAAGCTTGAATCTGAGTGCTTCTACTGCAAAGGAAATGGTCACTAGAAGCAGAACTGCCCCAAGTATTTGGCGGATAAGAAGGATGACAAAGTGAACAAAGGTATATTTGATATACATGTTATTGATGTGTTCCTTACCAATGCTCGTAGTAGCGCCTAGGTATTTGATACTGGTTCGGTTGCTCATTTTTGTAACTTGAAATAGGAGCCGCAGAATAAACAAAGATTGGCTAAGGACGAGGTGACGATGCGTGTCGAAAATGGTTCCAAGGTTGATGTGATCACCGTCAGCACAATACCTCTACATCTACCTTGGGGATTAGTTTTAGACCTCAGTAGTTGTTACTTGGTGCCAGCGTTGAGCATGAACATTATATATGGATCTTGTTTATTGCGACATAGTTATTCATTTAAGTCAGAGAATAATGGTTGTTCTATTTATACGAGTAATATCTTTTATGGTCATGCACCTTTAATGAATGGTCTATTCTTGTTGAATCACGATCGTGATGATACACATATTCATAATATTGATGCCAAAAGATGCAAAGTTGATAATGATAGTGCAACATACTTGTGGCACTGCCATTTAGGTCATATTGGTGTAAAGCGCATGAGGAAACTCCATGCGGATGGACTTTTGGAATCACTTGATTATGAATCATTTGATACTTGCGAACCATGCCTCATGGGTAAGATGACTAAAACTCCTTTCTCCGGAACAATGGAGCGAGTAATGACTTATTGGAAATAATACTTACTGATGTATGCGGTCCAATGAGTGTTGAGGCAAGCGGCGGGTATCGTTATTTTCTGACCTTTACAGATGATTTAAGTAGGTATGGGTATATCTAATTGATCAAACACAAGTCTAAAACATTTAAAGAGTTCAAAGAATTCCAGAGTGAAGTAGAGAATCATCGTAACAAGAAAATAAAGTTTCTATGATCTGATCGTGGAGGTGAATATTTGAGTTACGAGTTTGGCCTTCATTTAAGACAATGTGGAATTGTTTCACAACTCACGCCACGTGGAACACCATAGCGTAATGGTGTGTCCAAATGTCGTAACCGTACTTTATTAGATATATGGTGCGTTCTATGATGTCTCTTACTGATTTGCCTTTATCATTTTGGGGTTATGCATTAGAGATAGCCGCATTCACGTTAAATAGGGTACCGTCTAAATCCATTGAGACGACAACGTATGAACTATGGTTGGGCAAGAAACCTAAGCTGTTGTTTCTTAAAGTTTGGGGATGTGATGCTTATGTCAAATAGCTTCAGCCTGATAAGCTCGAACCCAAAGCGGAGAAGTGCGTCTTCATAGGATACCCTAAAGAGACCATAGGGTATACCTTGCACCACAGATCCGAAGGCAAGATCTTTGTTGCCAAGAAGGGGTTCTTTCTAGAGAAGGAGTTTCTCTCGAAAGAAGTGGGTGGGAGGAAAGTAGAACTTGATGAGGTAGTTGTACCTTCTCTCGAATTGGAAAGTAGCACACCAGTTAAAACTGTTTCCGTGATGCCTACACCAACTAGAGAGGAAACTAATGATGATGATCATGAAACATCAGATCAAGTTACTACTGAACTTCGTAGGTCGTCCAGAACACGTATCGCACCAGAGTGGTACGGTAATCTTGTCTTGGAAGTCATGTTGTTAGATGATGTCTCCTAGAACTACGTCTGTATTTCCCCAAAGAGGAAGGGATGATGCAGCACAACAACGGTAGGTATTTCCCTCAGTTGAGACCAAGGTTATCGAACCAGAGGAGAATCACGCAACACTACGTGAACGGCACCTGCACAGAAATAACAAATACTCGCAACCCGACGTGTTAAAGGGGTTGTCAATCCCTTTCGGGCAACGGCACCAAAAATAGGCAAACGAACGTGAGAGAGTTGTAAATATTGATAGATCGAACGCCAAATAAAAAAAGTGCAGCAAGGTATTTTTGGTTTAATAGATCTGGAAATAAAAGCAAAGGAAAATAGATCGCAAAGGCAAATATAATGAAGAAGAGACCCGGGGGCCGTAGGTTTCACTAGTGGCTTCTCTCGAGAAAAGTAGGAAACGGTGGGTGATCAAATTACTGAGAACTTCAAATAATCATGACTGGTTCATGTCAATCCTCAATACTTGAGAAAATTTCTTCTTCAAAATCTTCACACAATCTTGTAAACCGCCATGACATCATCTTCTAGGATCTTGGTAAACCGCCGTGATGTCACCTGTCATTTAACGAGCCTCCGACAATTGAGGCGACAACATCACCTTATATCAAAAAATCCGGCTCCTTGATTTTCGCATCTGTCGTTTATCTTCTTATAAATAGGGCCAGGGGGTCTTTCCATTTTCCCCCTCGTGCCTCTTTGCTTCATCTTCATCCTCGCGACGCCCAAACCTATGACCTCGGCCACCGCCGTCAACCTTCGACTTCTGCACCACCCTTGCCCGCTGCATCGACCTGAACGTACCAGAGCTCCTCCGCGCGCCACCGCTGCTCAACAGCACCCGTAAGTTTCCCCTTTCTCTTACCATAGATCTGCGCTTAGGGTTTCCGTCGTTCATCGGTGTTCGTCACCGCCCTTCTTTTCCCTTGTTTATATCCGTGGGTTAGATCCAAAAACCACATAGGTCTCGTGCGGTAGTAGTTTAAACCACATAGATCTCGTGCTTTAGCAGTTTCAACACCTGTTTGATATCCAACTCATCTCATCTTAGTGAACCTTCAGTATACTGGAATTTAGGTCAGAATATCTTTTGTTTTTCCCATGTGCGTAGATCTGAAATTACCATAGCAAGATGTGAAACTTGTTTCTTCCTTCTCTTACACCCTTTGAATACTAGATTGGCCGGTTTAACCTCACAAAGACACTGATGACCCGGTAGATACCATTAGTCCCCTGTTGAACCGCCAATGCATTACACTATTCCATTGCCAGACTCCGGTTTACCAATATGCTAGTATCCTTATACTGCTGTATAGTTGTCCATTGTAAATCTTAAACCGGCAATACTCATGTTTTAGATTTTCCTTGTCATGGCTAAACAAGTTTATGAGTGCAATTGGGCTCCCTCTCGAGTAACCGAGGAGCAATTAAACAACCTTGTTAAGACGAGCGCCCTGGCCAAGAAAGATGTCATCCACTGGAGGATCCCTGGCCCGGAAAATCCTCCTACACCCAAGGATGGAGAAGTAGTCATGTTTGCTGATCATCTCGGACGAGGTTTTAGCCCTCCCGGTTCAAAAAATTTCCGAGATGTGCTAGCCAACTTTCAGCTGCGCCCTCAAGACATCGGTCCCAACTCTGTTACCATTATCTGCCACTTCCAAGTATTCTGTGAAGCTTATCTGCAAGAGGAACCTACAGTCAAACTGTTTAGGGATTTCTTTCATTTAAACTGTCGCACCGAGTTCTCAGATGGACCCAATACGGAACTGGGCGGAATGGCGGTTTAGAAGAGAAAATAAGTCACCTTCCCCCATCCCAAGCTTCACAGTGACCCCAAAGAGTGGAACCAAACTTGGTTTTACTGCATGGATACCTCTCCATCTGACGAAAACCCCCTGCCGGGTTACCGCCCTGAACGCCTGAGCAACACACACTCGTTTCCTTAGAGGCTGTCAGCAAGAGAACGGGCCAACTATGCTCCCCAACTTTCGAAGCTTAGAGCCTTCATGGCGAACGGTTTGACAGGAGTCGATCTTGCTCGATGCTGGATAAGCTGGAGCATTCTGCCCTTAAGTCGGCGCCTCGGTTTGATGTGTGAGTACACGGGGAGTTTGAAGGATGCTCAGCGGCACATTGACATTCAGCTTACAGATGACGAAGTCACTGGGGCTGTAAAGAAAATACTGAACGAACCGGAGGTCGTCTGTGCCCAAACCGGGCTACTCCCTTTCTGCACCTTCAATAAACCACCAGCTGTAAGAATCATATAATCCTTTGTATCTGAATTTGCTTCTGTCCAAATATTCTCTGAAAGTGTGATTATTTTTCTGATAGGGTGATGATCCGTTCTGGAACAAGAAACCATCACAAGATAAACCGGCAATACCGCAAGACAAACCGGTCAAGCTAGTTCGTCCAAAGACTAAGGTTGTCAAGAAACCTGCCAAGAGAAGGACCACCGCATCCTCCGATCTACCAGCTGATGACAATGTGCGTAATCCGGAATCAGAGGTAGAACTTGACTTTCTTGGCTCATTTTTCATACATCTCATTGACAATGATTATTATCAGGACGACGCTGAAGGCAGTCACGCCGAGGACGTAGAGGTAACTATTCTTTCCTCCGATTCAGATCCTCTGCCAACAACAAAAATCCATCAAGCAAACCGGAAAGTAAAATTTTCTCACCCTCTTGCTTATTTGGATCCAAACTTTCTTTTGAAGACGCAGTAGCACGAAGCTCGCCGTACAACCCGGCACAGCAGCCAGGTAGTTACCTCCGCCGGTTTACCAAACAGTCCGGTTCGGAAACGCCGATCAGAGGTCTCTTATCGCTTTGATACTTCATGCCCAAAAGCAGGTTGTTTTCGCCAGCCTCTTAACCCGTCTGATTCAAATTATCAGGGTACTTCTCACTCATCCTCTGGTGAGTCTTCGGCCACACAGCTTCCACCTCTCAAAACAGTTCCTGGGTGAGTTATGCACATGTCTTTATTCTTGATATGTTATCTTTTCATACTGTACTGATCCTTATGTCTTATCTTTTCGCAGCGCCAAGCCAAGACCCCGCAAGAAAGCTCGGTTGAACAAACGGGTGATGAAAATGTAGCTGCTGAACCGGAAACAACTCCAGATCTGGAAGGAACCGATGCTGACGCCATGCTTCATGATCCGCCGCTTCAAGACCATGATTTCCTTGCTGAACAAGTGCAAGCTGATATTACAAGTCATGCAGACCGGCCAACCAGCCCTGTCCAAACTGGTGACAAACCGGTCAGTCCAACGAAGGACACTGATAAACCGCCAACTCCAGCAAGAGCTGCGGATGAACAAGATGATGATGTTATGATTACTGGCACTGGCCACTCCACTCCAGGCAACCCTGTAGCTTTGTCAAAGCATACTGCCAAGGATGATCTCTCTGCTATCGGCAAAGGCAAATGGAATGCCGATTTATCAAGCTTCGCCAACCTCAATGTTCAAGATATTCACTCTGGCTTCTTGAACTGTCTGTATACCAGTCGTGACTATGAAGCTAGTTTGGTAAACTTGATGAAGGAGCGATATGAGGTAACTACTGTTTTTCTCCTTTGTCCAATTTCAGTTCATCGGCTCGTAGTAGCTCCCAAGTGACGTTTTATGATACCAATCTAAACCGGGACTTTTGTCATAACTTAACCTTGCCTATTTAGCCTCCAGGGACCGGATTACCTTATTAAGATGAACCGGTTCCTTATAATTTTCCATACTTCTCTTTCGCTGGTATAGTCCCCAAGGGCCGGTTTAACTTTATAAAGATGAACCGGGACTGTAGAAGAATTCCCATATCAACAGCTTTTTGAGCAAACACACATTAGCCCCCAAGTACCAAGCTTAATACTTGTATTGTGTTTGGGACTTGTAAAAATTTCTGAGTAAACGCAAATATGCATTAGCCCCCAAGTACTAAGGGCATAACTTGTTATGTGCTTGGTGCTTCAAATATGTACTGTCAACTCATTATGTATCTGTCTCTTTACAGGCGGAGCTGAGCAAGAAGGAACGCCAAACCGCTGATCTGCAGGAGAACATCAAAAACCAGCAATCTGAAGCCTCCAAAGCGAAGGAAGAGTTAACCCGCACTCTAGGCGCTATGGAGAAACTGAAAGAGGGCTTCAACAAAGAGCGGGCGGATTGGGAGACTGAAAAAGCCTCTTTTATAAATAGGGCTGAAAACGCAGAAGCCGCTCTTAACCCGGTGGTTGACGAGCTGACTGGTGTAAAGCGGCAAGTGCATGCTATTACCTCTGCTGTGTTTGGTAAGCATCCTTCCTTTATGCTTTCAACATATCCTCTCATGTGTTGCCGGTTTACTGATGTTTGTAATGATACAGGAACCCGCATTAGCCATCTGGGCTCAGATGTGCAGAAGAAGTTGAAGGCTGCCTACACGCTGATAGAGCAACTTTATACCGGCGCACAATGGATTATCTGCACCGCTTCGCACAATAAGCCACCCCCGACGTTGATCAAGGATACCTTAGATAGGCTATCTATGATGCCTGCCCGGATAGAAGAGCTGAAGAGGTCTGCTGCAAGGGCTGGCGCTCTGACCGCGCTAACCCGGGTAAAAGCATGGGTGCCTGATCTTGATCCGACGGACGTGGCTAAGGGCTACCCAAGCTTGAAAGAGGACGGATCTCCGCGCCATAAACCAGGAAGTACGTCCACTGGCTTGTCAACTTGCTGAAGAAGCTGATCTTTCACATTATCAGGCGAGTTATGATATCAACAACAAGCGGGTTGCTGCACCAGCTCTTAAAACTAAAAGCCTGATGCCTCCAATCCGTAAGCACACTTATGCCCCTGATATTGAACCGTCCACCCTTATAAGCGACGAAGCTGTGTTCCAAGCTTTAACTGGGATCGACTGGACAACTGTTGACTTCCAGCCGCTGGGTAGGGACGAAGAAGAAGAACCGGTACAAGATGACCCGCAGCCGTCAGGTCAAGCTGCTCAGTGATCATAACCCGGTGGCTGGTTTATCCTTCCATACTGCAATGTTTATTGAGAAACAATTATTCTTTTGAGTACTGAAACGCCTTGTAATAGGCTAGTTAAAACAGTTGGTCTGTTATGCCTTCGTGCATATTTATCTGCAACTGATGCGTGTTAATCCGCCATGCTTTGAGATATGATGTTCATAATCCATAGCTTTTTATTCCAATTGTTCCTGCAGATAAAAAGCTTAAAATGCCCTGGCGGTTTACCACCGGGCGGGTCATGATACCCAACTATATAAATGACCAAGTTTTATAACCAAGGTTGTAAAAGATAACCAAGTATGGAAATATATGATAGCTGCGACCTTTAGGCATAGTGTTGGCTGACCAACCTTGTAATGAAGGTAATAACCTTAATCCGGAGTAAAAACCTCTCCTGCTATATAATGCTGGTTTACAAAAAAAACCGTTCCGGGTTGTGAAAAACACCGGCTTATTCCATACTGGTGACTATGAGTCAAAACCAGACCGGGTTGATAGTCTCCGGATTATAACTTGGTCATGTACTGACAACTTGTAGTTGACAACCCAACCGGGTTGATAAACACTGGTTTGAAAACATCACAATCTTAGCAAAAGAAAAAGAAACTTAGCAAAAGGCAAATAAAATCATTGTAGTCAAGGCTTTTCACGGGCTGCCAGGCCCCAAATTTGATCAAGAGGTGTTGCTATGGTTCGGGTTCGACCAAGCCCCCAAATGATGTTGTGGCATTACGCCGATCAAAACGCATTGCTATGGTTCGGGTTCGACCAAGCCCCCAAGTGATTCTGTGGCTTTACGCCGATCAAGAGGCGTAGTCATGGTTCGGGTTCGACCATGCTTCCAAGTGATGCTGTGGCATTACGCCGATCAAGAGGCGTGGCTATGGTTCAGATACGACCAAGCCCCCAAGTGATTCTGTGGCTTTACGCCGATCAAGAGGCGTAGTCATGGTTCAGGTTCGACCATGGTCCCAGGTGATGCTGTGGCATTACGCCGATCAAGAGGTGTAGCTATGGTTCGGATACGACCAAGCCCCCAAATGATCTGATATCAAGCTTTAAGAAGCTAAATCAAGGGGTAAACCGGGTGCCGCTTTGTAAGCTCCATGTAACCACACGTGATGTAAGAAAACAACAGATACCCTGCTTTAGCCGAGGTTCCGGTTTATTATATTGATCATAATATATACAATGTCATAATATGTACATAAGCAGAGCTTCTAGCTCAAGTATAGTAGGGCCGAAGATGAGCAATATTCCACGGCCGGTTGGTCTCCTCCTCCGATTTACGTGAGTCTTTGCGCTCTCGAACATCGATTAGGTAGTACGACCCATTGTGCAAATCCTTGCTAACCACAAAAGGCCCTTCCCAAGGGGGGGATAGCTTGTGCATATCCGTATGATCCTGGATGAGTCGAAGCACCAAATCTCCTTCTTGAAAGGTTCTGGTTCTAACCCGACGGCTATGATAACGACGCAGATCTTGCTGATAAATCGCCGAACGGGCTGCCGCCATGTCACGCTCCTCATCTAACAGGTCAAGAGCTTCCTACCATGCCTTCTCGTTATCCGCTTCAACATATGCCGCTACACAAGGCGAGTCATGACGGATGTCACTAGGAAGAACCGCTTCCGCTCCATAAACCATGAAGAACGGTGTGTAGCTTGTTGATCTGTTGGGTATGGTATTGTTGCTCCATAATACCGAAGGTAACTCCTCAACCCAACAACCCGGCGTCCGTTGCAAAGGAATCATAAGCTGGGGTTTGATGCCCCTCAAGATCTCTTGATTGGCCCTCTCCGCTTGACCATTGGACTGAGGGTGAACCACTGATGACACGTCAAGCCGGATGTGCTCACGTTGACAGAACTCCTTCATGACACCCTTTGACAGATTGGTACCATTGTCTGTTATAATGCTGTGTGGAAAGCCAAACTGGAAGATCACCTTTCTGATGAATTGAACTGCTGTGGCTGCATCACACTTACTAGCTGGCTCTGCCTCCACCCATTTTGTGAACTTATCAACTGCCACCAAAAGGTGGGTCTTCTTGTCCTTGGACCTCTTGAAAGGCCCAACCATATCCAGCCCCCAAGTGCAAACGGCCAGGTGATTGGAATCATCCTCAATTCTTGAGCTGGTACATGAACACGCCGTGAGAATTTTTGACAGCTATCACATCTTTTAACCAAGTCCTCGGCATCAGCATGAGCTGTCAACCAATAAAAACTGTGACGAAATGCCTTGGCCACCAAAGATTTTGAACCGGCGTGGTGCCCACAATCTCCTTCGAGGATCTCACGCAAAATTTCACGGCCTTCCTCAGGAGATACACAGCGTTGAAACACCCCTGTCACACTGCAATGATGTAACTCTCCATTGATAATAGTCATGGACTTGGACCGTTGGGTTATCTGTCTGGCCAAAGTTTCATCCTCTGGTAACTCGCCCTGGTTTATATACGCCAGATACGGAACCGTCCAATCCAGGATAATACGTAGAGCTGCCACCAACTGAGCCTCCGGATCCGGAACAGCCAAATCCTCTTCACCATGGAGGTTGACGGACGGATTATGCAAAACGTCCAGGAAAACATTAGGTGGAACCGGTTTACGTTGGGAACCCAGGTGGCTTAAAGCGTCTGCCGCTTCATTCTTCCGCCAGTCCACATGATCCACCTGATAACCTTTGAAGTGACCTGCAACAATATCCACCTCACAACGATATGCTGCCATCAGTGCGTCCTTGGAATCCCAAGTGCCAGACACTTGTTGAGCCACCAGATCCGAGTCACCGAAGCATTTAACTCGGCTGAGATTCATCTCCTTAGCCATCCGTAGACCATGGAGTAAGGCCTCATATTCAGCTGCATTATTAGTGCAAGGGAACATCAAACGGAGAACATAACAAAACTTATCACCTCGTGGGGAAGTTAACACGACTCCAGCCCCCGAGCCCTCCAATTGCCTGGACCCATCAAAATGAATAGTCTAATAAGTGTGATCCGGCTTCTCTTCTGGCGCTTGTAATTCTGTCCAATCATTGATGAAATCCACAAGTGCCTGAGATTTGATCGCCGTTCGGGGTATGTATTTCAACCCGTGAGGCCCGAGCTCGATAGCCCATTTAGCAATTCGACCAGTTGCCTCCTTATTCTGGATTATATCCCCCAAAGGAGCAGAGCTGACCACCGTGATGGGATGACCTTGGAAATACTGCTTAAGCTTCCGGCTTGCCATGAAAACCCCATACACCAATTTTTGTCAATGCGGGTACCTCTGCTTGGATTCAATGAGTACCTCTCTAATATAGTAAACCGGCCGCTGAACCGGATATTCCTTTCCTGCCTCCTTGCGCTCCACCACAATAGCCACACTAACAGCCCAAGCGTTAGCTGCCACATATAGCAGCAATGGTTCTTTATCAACCGGAGCAGCGAGAGTCGGTGGATTAGCTAGCTGCCGCTTTAAGTCCTCAAATGCTTCATTAGCGGCGTCACTCCAGACTTTCTTCAGTATCTGATACAAAGGAATGGCCTTCTCACCAAGACGACTGACAAACCGGCTCAACACGGCAATCCGGCCTACCAGGCGTTGAACATCATTGAAACACTTTGGTTTAGCCAGGGAGGTGATGGCCTTGATCTTTTCCGGATTAGCTTCAATGCCCCTGTTAGACACCAAAAAACCCAAGAGCTTGTCTGCAGGTACACCAAAGACGCACTTGGCCGGATTAAGCATCATTTTATAAACCCGCGGGTTATCAAAGGTTTCCTTCAAGTCATCAATCAATGTCTCCTTTTTCCTTGATTTCAGCACAATATCATCTACATAGGCGTGAACATTGCGGCCTATCTGTTTATGAAGAAAATTCTGCACACACCGTTGATAAGTTGCCTGTGCACTCTTGAGCCCAAAGGGCATGGACACATAGTAGAAGGCTCCAAAGGGAGTTATGAAGGCCGTCTTCTCCTGGTCCTTAACTGCCATCTTGATCTGATGATAACCAGAATATGCATCCAAAAAACTTAACCGCTCACAACCCGCTGTAGCATCAATAATCTGATCAATACGGGGGAGGGCAAAAGGATCTGCTGGACAAGCTTTGTTGAGATCTATGTAATCCACACACATACGCCAAGTGCCATTCTTCTTGAGGACCAGCACCGGATTAGCCAACCACTCAGGATGGAATACTTCAACGATAAATCCAGCCGCCAAGAGCCTGGCTACTTCCTCTCCAATAGCTTTGCGTCTTTCTTCATTGAACCGGCGGAGAAATTGCTTGACCGGTTTATACTTAGGATCAACATTGAGGGTGTGCTCAGCGAGTTCTCTCGGTACACAAGGCATGTCAGAAGGCTTCCATGCAAAGATGTCCCGATTCTCACGGATGAACTCGATGAGCGTGCTTTCCTATTTCGGATCCAAGTTAGCGCTGATGCTAAACTGCTTGGACGAATCGCCCGGCACGAAGTCAACAAGTTTAGTCTCATCAGCCGATTTAAACTTCAGGGCCAGATCATGCTCCCTAGTTGGTTTCTTCAACGAAGTCATATCTGCCGGATCAACATTGTCTTTGTAAAACTTCAACTCCTCTGTTGCACAAGCCGACTCAGCATAAGCCGCATCACCTTCCTCACACTCCAGAGCAATCTTGCGGCTTCCATGCACGGTTATAGTTCCCTTGTGACCCGGCATCTTGAGCTGTAGATAGACATAACAAGGCAGTGCCATAAACTTGGCATAAGCTGGCCGTCCAAATCGGGCATGATACGGGCTTCTGATTTTCACCACTTCAAAGGTCAAGATTTCTGATCTCGAGTCATGCTCATCTCCAAAAGCCGCCTCCAGGGCTATCTTACCAACAAGATATGCCGACTTACCAGGCACCACACCATGGAACACCGTATTGGATGGTTTAAGATTTTTATCTGTTAGCCCCATGCGACAGAAATTTTCATAATAAAGGATATTGATACTACTCCCTCCATCCATGAGTACCTTAGTGAACTTATAACCTCCCACATGAGGTGCCACCACCAGAGCCAGATGACCCGGATTGTCAACCCGGGGTGGATGATCGTCTCTACTCCACACAATGGGCTGCTCGGACCAGCGCAAATAACGGGGCACCGCTGGTTCAATGGCATTCACCATCCTTTTATGAAGCTTCTGATCGTGCTTGTCCAAGCTAGTGGTGAAGACAAGATACTGTCCGCTATTCAACTGCTTCGGGTTGCTCTGGTAACCCGACTGCTGCTGCTGACTGCCCTGATGATTATAGCCACTTTGATTACCCTGATTACTTTGATTGTTATGTCCACCCTGATTGCCATGGAATCCTGAACCGGAATTTCCTCCGCTTGAACCGCCTCCTAATCCATGATCATACCGGAAAGAGTCAGAATTTTTGAACTCTTGCATGATGTAACAATCCTTCCAGAGGTGTGTAGATGGTTCCTCCTTCGTCCCATGCTTTGGACAGGGCTGGTTCAACAGATACGACAATTGGTCCGGATTAGGATTCGGCATTCCATTCCGCCGGGGCGGTTTACCCTTACGCCGCTGGCCCTTGTCGTGCGTATTAGTGTTAGCCACAAAATCTAAACCATGGTCCGCTTTACGCTTACCGCCGTTTCCATGACCCACCGGGTTGTGGTGCTGCCCCTTGGTGTTGTTGCTCTTCTTTCCCTTCCCTGTCTTGTCATCGTCAGACTCGGGATCCTTGGTACTATCAGAGTCGGCATACTTCACGAGTGCAGCCATAAGGGTTCCCTTGTCATTACAATGACGTTAGAGCCGTCCCAACTTCAAATTCAAGGGCTGAAATCGGCAATTGCCTTCCAATGTTAAAACTGCGGTGTCAGCGTTGATGCGGTCTGATGAATGCAAAATCTCCGAAACCCAGCGCACCCAATGGGTTGTTGACTCTCCTTCCTCCTAGACACAGGCAGCTAAGTCCACAATTGACATGGGCTGCTTGCATGTATCCTTGAAATTCTGAACAAACCGGGCTCTCAACTCAGCCCATGACCTGATAGAATTAGCCGGTAAACTCTTTAGCCAAGTGCGGGCCGTTCCTTCTAACATCATGGTGAAGTACTTCGCACATGCCGCATCATCCACGTCCAGCATCTCCATGGCCATCTCATAGCTTTCAACCCATGTATCAGGGGATAAATCAGCAGTGTAATTCGGCACCTTGCGCAGGCCCTTGAAATCTTTGGGCAGGCGCACATTGCGCAACGCCGGGACAAGACATGGCACTCCCAAGGAACTAGAGGTAACTCCTGGTTCCACCGATGTGGTTGGACGAACCGGAGTGAGCTGATGGGCCTCGTGCTGCACTGCTAACTCGGCCTCTCTGCGTGCCCGAGCCTGGTTCACCACATCCTGAGCATCACCGGCACCACCCGCTGGGTTATGGCCACGGGGCGGATCACGGTTCCGCGCATTGCTTGACACTGCCGATTCATCCATACGCCTGTTGTAACTCCGGCTTGGACGGGGAGTGGAATGAATCCGATCGCGACTATACGAATAAGCCTCCTATTGAATCAGGGCTGTCTAAAGAAGCTCCTTAACCCGACGCGTCTCGACCGCTGCTGGAGAATCACCTTCGATCGGGATGGCCGCCAGCCGTGAAGCGGCAGCGACAATGTTGTCCATTGGGTTAGAATAATGACCCGGTGGTGTGGGGACATGAGGTACCACAACGCTGTTCTGACGAGGCGGATCCACCAAACGTGGCTGAACTGGTGCCCCTACTCCGGGTGCCTCTGCCCGGTTTACCACCGGCGGATTACTG
The DNA here is from genome assembly GCF_002575655.3 of Aegilops tauschii subsp. strangulata. Classification (NCBI taxonomy): domain Eukaryota; kingdom Viridiplantae; phylum Streptophyta; class Magnoliopsida; order Poales; family Poaceae; genus Aegilops; species Aegilops tauschii. The sequence goes on along the minus strand of NC_053040.3, from coordinate 397,614,299 downwards.
GTTCCTGCCCCTGGGGTGTTAAAGAGATTTCTAGCGTCGTAAACCGGCGGCAGGTGAGATTGGTGCCTCCTCTTCAGGACTTCGTTCGACGCACTCTAATCCAGCATAACCCGGTAAGCTTGTGCATCCAAAGCGGCCCGCTCCGCGGCTATCCTGGTATCCTCAGCTGCTAAGTCGGCTTTTGCCTGGGTGATCTGATCTTTCACTTTCGCAACTTCCGCTTGTGTGCATCCTGATCCGCCGGGTTAACCTCCGCCATCAGCGTTGCCAACACATCAAACAAATCAGATAGAACCTGAGCTGGCGGTCGCACAGGGCCTCCTGCCCCAGCCGCTGCCGCCGCTGCTGACCCAGAAATCATCGCCACTGCGGTTGAAGAGTGGAGCACTGGTTGCGTGCCGGCCATGAAGATCGCCACCCGGTTTGGCAGATCGAAGGGGTCCGGAATACTGTCGCCCTCGGAACAGCCCCCAGTCCGGCCATCTTGTAACTGATATAACGACTCGGTCTCTCCAGTCGATGACTCGTCGCCGGAATAAACGACGGTCTCACCACCAGATTCCGATCTATCCTCAGATTCACCTCCATGGATAACTCCCACGAAGGCACGCTTCATGACAGATTTGACCCGGGCAGATCTCGCACGCTGAGCCGTTTCGACGAGGTCGGCGCAGATGTCCGGCTGAGGGCCCGGTTCACCGATCTTGCTAATGAAAACGTGTATGCCACCAAAGGGGACCCGGTACCCGTACTCGATTGAGCCGGCCTCGGGGCCCCAGCCTGCATCGTCGATGTAGAGCTTGCCGTGATGACTCTTGGTCATCCGGCCCACAGCGTAACCCTTGAGTCCTTCGAAGCTGCCCTCCAAGAACTTGAAACCATCGTGCGATAGCCCCATGGTGGGCGCCAACTGTTGTGGTTTTGTCACGGCAGATGTCCTAGAGAAAGGACTTAGTCGTGGAGCCATCGCTACGGGTTAGCTTAAAGGGGTTAAAACGGACAACGGACGCAAGAGAGTTTTATACTAGTTTGGCCCCTTACGATGAAGGTAAAAGCCTACGTCTAGTTGTGATGGAATTGATGGGGTTTCGATGACCAGGGAGCGAATACGCTTTGCCTGAGTCTCGAGTTGTTGTTTCTTGTCCCTGAACCGCCGCCGGGCCGTCCCCTTATATACATGGGTTGACGCTCGTCGGTTTACAGACTCCGAGGCCGGCTCATAATCGTGTCCGGCTCGGTCTCTGCTATGCATATCTTACAATACAAGTTTTCATCTCAATGCCGGTTTGTGTCTACATGCCTTAAACCGGCTTTGGGCCCTGGGCCTTCATGAAGCGTCATCGTCTGTCTTCATGGGCTTCAGATACAGATGAACTACTTATGAAGTTAACCCGGCCTCTCCTGGCCGGTTTACGCCCAGTGGTAATATCCCCAACAATATGGATCTTAATATTCATGCCACATAAGAAAGATTACTTGATAAACATGTGAGGTGGCATTCCACATCAAAAAAAATCTTTTTTTGTAATTTACCTACTCAAGGACGAGGAGGAACTAAGCTTGGGGATGCTTGATACGTCTCCAACGTATCTATAATTTTTGATTGTTCCATGCTATTATATTATCCATCTTGGATGTTTTATATACATTGTGGTGCTATTTTATATCATTTTTGGACTAGCTTATTAACCCAGTGCCAGTTGTTGTTTTTTTTCTTGTTTTTGTCTTTTACAGAAAATTAATACCAAACGGAGTCCAAACAGAACAAAACTTTTTGACGATTTTTCTTGGACAAGAAGACACCCACGAAGCTTCGGCAGGAGGCCAGAAGAGCCACGAGAGGGTCGCAAGCATGGAGGCCGTGCCCTCAGGGCTTGTGGCCCCCTCGGGACTCTCCTAACCCTAATTCCAGCTCCATAAATACCCAAATATACCCCCAAGACCAGAGGGCACACCAAAAATACTTTTCCGCCGCCGCAAGCTGCTGTTCTCGTGAGATCCCATCTTGGGTCCTTTTCTGGCACTCTGCCGGAGCGGGATTCAATCATGGAGGGCCTCTAAACCAACCTTGCTGCCCTTCTGATGATGTGTGAGTAGTTTAGCTCAGACCTACGGGTCCATAGCTAGTAGCAAGATGGCTTCTTCTCTCTCTTTGATCTTCAATACAATGTTCTCCTCGATGTTCTTGGAGATCTATTCGATGTAATCTTCTTTTGCGGTGTGTTTGTGGAGGTCCGATGAATTGAGGGGTTTATGATCAGATTATCTATGAATATTATTTGAGTCTTCTCTGAACTCTTTTATGCATCATTAATATAGCTTTGTATTTCTCTCCGATCTATTCATTTGGTTTGGCCAACTAGATGATTTTTCTTGCAATGGGAGAGGTGCTTTGTGATGGGTTCAATCTTGGGGTGTCCTCACCCAGTGACAGAAGGGGTAGCGAGGCACGTATTTGTACTGTTTCCATTAAGCATGAAAAGATGGGGTTCATACCATATTGTTTGGATCTATCCCTCTACATCATGTCATCTTGCTTAAGGCGTTACTCCGTTCTTGTTAACTTAACAGACTAGATGCATGCTGGATAGCGGTCGATGTGTGGAGTAATGATAGTAGATGCAGGCAGAAGTCGGTCTACACTTGTCACAGACGTGATGCCTATATTCATGATCATTGCCTTGGATATCGTCATAACTATGCGTTTTTCTATCAATTGCTCAACAGTAATTTGTCTACCCTCCGTATGTTTCTTTCAAGAGAGAAGCCTCTAGTGAAACTTATGGTCCCGGTCTATTTTTATCATATTATTTTCAGATCTATTAAACCAAAAATACCAAAAATACCTTGCTGCAATTTATTTACCTTTACTTTATTTTGCACTTTTACTTATCTCTTATACCTATCTCTATCAGATCTCACTCTCGCTAGTGACCGTGAAGGGTGACAACCCCTTTTTTGCGTTGTGTTCTAGTGTTTGTTAGTTTGTGCAGGTGCATCTATTGGGGACTTGTGTGTTCCTCCTACTGGATTGATACCTTGGTTCTTAACTGAGGTAATACTTATCTCTGCTTTGCTACATCACCCTTTCCTCTTCAAGGGAAAATCAAGGCAAGTTCAAGAAGTAGCACCATAAAACGACAGACGTCCATATGGTGATGACCGGAGGGCTAGCCCTCCCCGTCATGGAGACGGTTATCGCCAGAGGGAAGCAGTCGACCTCCGCAAACCACGGTTTAACGCGAGACTCGTTCTCGCTCAGAACCTGGTGGACAGAGGCAGAGCTCATAGAAAAAGCATGGATAGAGATCTTCCGAGTGGAAGCGGAGCTTTTGTGTCTGGACCCAAGTGTTTCAGTAGGGCCATTAGAACCGTGGAGATTCCCCCCAATTTTAGATTGGAAGCGGGGATAAGTAAGTTCATCGGTGAGTCCAAACCAAAGGCATGGCTAGAAGACTACCAAGTAGCCGTGCAGATCAGAGGCGGCAATGATTATGTGGCCATGAAGCATTTGCCTTTGATGCTGGAGGGGTTAGCCCGGGCCTAGCTCAGCCAGCTCACTCCCGCTAGCATCTACTGCTGGGAGGATCTGGCTCGAGTGTTCATCAAAATATTTGAAATCACATGCAAACGCCCTACCAGATTGACTGAGTTGCAACATTGTGTGCAAAAGCCGAACGAAACCTTGAGAGAGTACATTCAGCGTTGGACAACCCTGCATCATGTGGTTGAGAACATCACTGAACACCAAGCCGTTTGCGTCTTCAAGGCGGGAGTCAGGTATCGGGAGCTCATCCTGAAATTTGGTCGGTCGAAGCCCTTGACCATGAATTGAATGATGGAAATCGCCACTCGGTATGCGAATGGTGAAGAGGAAGACCGTCTTCGTAATGGTAAAGGAAAGACCAGTGAGCCCAGTCCTGGAAACAATAACCCGAGTCCAAAGCAGAAATGAAAAGCTGAGGGTTCGGTCCAAGCGGAAGCCGCAGCTCTGCCCGGACAAGCCAAGAATAAAGGGAAAGTCAAAGAGAAGCAGGTTCCCAAGAAGAAGAAAGATCAGTCGGGCTAGGATGTCCTTGATCTGTCGTGCCATATTCATACCAAGCAAGACGAAGAGAGGAATCTGATATTGCCCAAGCATACCACTTGGCAGTGCAGATGACTGATACAATAGTTCTGGGAGAACCAGTCGAGTGATAAGAGTCCCGATGATGTCGATGATGAAGATAAGAATGAAGCTTATCCTAGTGTCAATGTGACTCTAGTGATCTTTGCAGATGTTGAGAGCAAGAGTCGACTGAAAGTGGTCAACCAGGAAGTAAACATGGCCATGCCGGCGACAACGAAATTCCTGAACTGGTCGAAGACTCCAATCACCTTTGATTAGTTGGATCACCCAGCCTACATTGCCACCCCTGGGCGGCAGGCGCTGGTGGTCGATCCTGTCGTGGGAGGCACTCGGTTGCGCAAGGTCCTCATGGACGGTGGAACTGGAGTTGAACTTACTCTACGCTGAGATCCCGAAGGGAATGGGCATCCCGATGTCCCGTCTCAGTGAGAGCAGCATGCAGTTCCATGTAGTGACCCCCGGCAAGAAAGCAATGTCACTCGGGAAGATCGCCCTGGATGTGGTCTTTGGTGATGAAAAGAACATCAGGAAGGAAAGTCTAACTTTTGAAGTGGTCGACTTCCGCAGTGCTTATCATGCCATCCTTGGTCGGCCAGCTTAGGCACGCTTCATGGCCCGCCCATGTTATGTGTACCTTAAGCTTAAGATGCCCGGCCCCAAAGGCATGATCACAATCATTGGTAATAGGCAGCGCGCAGAGGAGTGTTTGTAGCAAGGGCCAAGATTGTAGATGAACAAATGGTTATGGTGGAATTAGAAGAGTACAAGAAAAATGCCGATCCGAGTGATCTGGTGCGCTCCAAGAAACCATCTGCGGAGTCCGCTTTCCAGTCAGCCGGTGAGACGAAGCCGGTGCATGTTCATCCAGAGGACCCCAATGCCACACCCACCAACATATCAACGATACAGCAAATAGGAAGCCGCGCTCGTCCAGTTCTCCATGAGAACTGGGACATCTTTGCATGGAAGCCATCCGACATGCCGAGTGTGCCCAGGGGACTGGCTGAGCACCGTTTGTGAGTCGATCTGAAGGCCAAGCCTGGCAGCCCGTCATTCGGCTACAAAAGAGGAAAGCTATAGGTGAGGAAGTTGCTCGGCTCCTGGCAGCCGAGTTCATCCGTGAGGTGTAGCACTCTGAGTGGCTCACCAACGTCGTCATGGTTCCTAAAAAAGATAAGTCTCTTCGGATGTGCATCGATTTCAAGCACATCAATGGGGTCTTTCCCAAGGATCATTTCCCGCTCCCCCGTATAGATCAGATCGTAGATTCAATTGCGGGGTGTGAGCAACTATCTTTTCTAGATGCGTACTTCGGGTACCACGAGATTTGACTGTATGGGCCAGATGAAATAAAAACAGCTTTTATCACCCCGTTCGGGTGCTTCTGCTATATCACCATGCCATTCGGTCTAGAATGCCGGTACCACTTTCATGCGCATGGTCCAGAAGTGTTTACATACACAGATTAGTCGGAACATCGAGGCATACATGGACGACATATTGGTCAAGTCCAGAAAAGGTTCGGACCTGCTGACTGACCTCGATGAGACCTTCGCTAATCTACGGAGGTATGATATTAAGCTGAATCCAGTAAAGTGCACTATTGAAGTACCAGGTGGCAAGTTACTCAGATTCCTCATTTCCGAACGAGGGATAGATGCCCATCCTGAGAAGATCGATCCAATAGTACGAATGAGACGTCCAGAATGACTTCATGATGTATAGAAGCTCACGGGTTGCTTTGCGGCTCTATGCCGATTCATCTCCCGCCTCGGTGAGAAGGCACTGCCCCACTGTCAATTGATGAAGAAGTCTGATTCGTTCGAGTGGACTCCTGAAGCCCAAGCAACATTTTTTGAGCTCAAAGGCCTGCTTTCCACCCAGTCGGTGCTCGTCGCTCCGAACAGCAATGAGTCATTGCTCTTGTACATTGTGGCCACTGGTCAAGTTGTCAGCACCGTCCTCACCATTAAGCGAGGGGAAGAGGGCAAATCTTACAAAGTTTAGCGCCCATTCTATTACATTTTGAGGTTCTAACTCCGTCCAAATAGTGGTATCCTCATTATCAGAAGCTCGTTTATGGCATCTACCTGACTGTAAAGAAAGTAGCCCATTACTTCCAAGAGCACACCATGTCAGTCATCAGCGACGCTTCGCTGTATGAGACCATGAACAATTGGGATCTGTCTTGTTGAGTGGCGAAGTGGGCTATCGAGCTCTTGTCCCTAGACATCAAGTTTGAGGCAAAAAAGCGATCAAGTCTCAAGCATTAGCTCATTTCCTGGCTGAATGGACAGAACAGCAGTAGCCGACTAAGAGTCACCCGACCATGTTCTTTGGCGGTTACGAGATGCTGAATGGTTCATGATCCGGAGTAGTTTTGGTGTCTCTGAAGGGAGATCACTCAGTTATATTTTGCAGATCCACTTCGATTCCTCCAACAATGAGTCCGAGTTCAAAGCACTCCTTTATGGGCTATGTATGGCCATCTCACTCAGCGTCCGTCGTCTGATGGTCTACGGTGAGTAGGATCTCATTGTGAATCAAGTGATGAAAGAGTGGGACATCGTAAGCCCTGCTATGACAGGATATTGCAACACAGTGAGAAAGTTAGAAAAGAAATTCGAGGGACTGGAGCTTCATCACATCCCCCGAGCCAAGAACCAAGCAGCAGATGATCTAGAAAAGATCGGGTCCACTCGGAAACCCATACCCAGCAACGTGTTCCTGGAGCACCTTAATTCCCCGACAGTGAAAGAAGATCCCTTCACCGAAGAGCCCCCACAAGCAGTCGGTCCCTCTGATCCGACTGAAGTCGAGGTCCCATCAGTTATTGACATGGTCATAGAGATTCTGGCAATCACGCCTGATTGGACGGTGCCATACATCGCGTACCTGCTCAGGCAGGAGCTTCCAGAGGATGAAGTCAAGGCCTGCTAGATTGTTCGCAGATCCAAGGCCTTTACTGTGATGGGCGACTAGTTGTATAGAAAGAGCATCACCGGTGTGACTCAGCGCTGCATTTCTCCAGAGGAAGGCCGATTGATCTTCGAAGAGATTCACTGGGGAACTTGCGGGCACCACGCATCCTCTCGGACGATCGTGGCTAAAGCTTACTGAGCCGGCTTCTTCTGGCCATGCGCCAAAGAAGCCTCCCAGGAAATAGTCCAACACTGCACCGGTTGTCAGTTCTATGCAAACTTATCGAACAAGCCCGTGATACGTCTCCAACGTGTCTATAATTTTTTATTGTTCCATGCTATAATATTATCATTCTTGGATGTTTTATATTCATTTTATAGCAACTATATATCATTTTTGGGACTAATCTATTGACATAGTGCCCAGTTCCGGTTGTTGTTTTTGCTTGTTTTTTACTTCGCAGAATATAAGTACCAAACAAAGTCCAAATGCCACAAAACTTTTTGGAGATTTTTTCTTCCCAGAAGACAACTTGGGAGCAAAGGAAGTGCATGAGGGAAGGCCCATGGGGCCCACCACCCACCTAGGCATGCAATAGGCCCCTGACGCGCCCTGATGGGTGGTGGGACCCACAGAGGTCCTTTCCACCGCTTCTCAGCTATATAAATACCCAAATATTCCAGAAACCCTAGGGGAGTCGAGAGATCAGAGTTTCCACTGTCGCAAGTTCCAGAACCACGAGATCCAAACTAGAGCCCTATTCCAGCACCTTGCCGGAGGGGAACACGATCTCGAAGGGGTTCATCATCCTCATTGGTGATCCTCCGATGATGCGTGAGTAGTTCACCATATACCTACAGGTCCGTAGGCAGTAGCTAGAGCGCATGTTCTCTCTTTTTGATTCTCAATACAATGTTCTCCTTGTTGTTCTTGGAGATCTATTCGATGTAATAACTTTTTGCGGTGTGTTTATTGGGATCCGATGAATTGTGAGTTTATGATCAAATCTATCCATGAATATTATTTGAGTCTTCTTTGATCTCTTATATGCATGATTATTATAGCCTCGTATTTCTTCTCCGAAACTTTGGTTTGGTTTGGCCAACTAGATTGATTTTTCTTGCAATGGGAAGATGTGCTTTGTGATGGGTTCGATCTTGCGATGTCCTCACCCAGTGATAGAAGGGGTAGCGAGGCACGCATGTATCTTTGCTATTAAGGATAAAAAGATGGGGTCTAATCCTACATGAATAGATCTTGTCTACATCATGTCATCGTTCTTTTACTCCATTTCTCCATGAACTTAATACACTAGATGCATGTTGGATAGCGGTCGATGTGTGCAGTAATAGTAGTAGATGCAGGCAGGAGTCGGTTTACTAATCTTGGGCGTGATGCCTATATACATGATTATTGCCTTGGATATCGTCATAATTATTTGCTCTCTATCAATTGCCCAACAGTAATTTGTTTACCCAACGTATGCTATTTTCTCGAGAGAAGCCACTAGTGAAATCTACGGCCCTCGGGTCTATTTTCTATCATATTGTTTTCAGATCTATTATTCCAAAAACCCAAAAATACCTTGCTGCACTATTTATTTCTTTATTCTATTTTGTGTTTTCATCAGATCTATTTATCCAATCTTATACTATTTAATCTATCTCAATACCAATGAGGGATTGACAACCCCTCTTGCGTGTTGGGTTGCAAGTTTTTGTTCTTTGTGTGAAGGTACCGTTTACATAGTGTTTCTTGGTTCTCCTACTGGATTGATAACCTTGGTTTCATCACTGAGGGGAATACTTACCGTTGTTGTGCTGCATCATCCTCTCCTCTTCGGGGAAATACCTACGCAGATACAAGCAATCAGCCCGCATCTGCCCTGAAGACAATCCCACTCGTCTGGTCGTTTGCTGCTTGGGGACTCGACATGGTGGGACCCCTCAGAATAGGGGCGACTGGATTCACTCAATTGCTAGTTGCGATTGACAAGTTCACTAAGTGGATTGAAGCCAAACCCATCAATAAGCAGGACTCTCTGATGGCAATCAAGTTTATGAAAGAGATAGTCTTCAAATACGGTGTGCCCCACAGCATCATCACCGACAATGGCTCAAACTTTGACTCGGAAGAGTTCAGAGCGTTTCGTGCCACCTAGAGTACTCGGGTCGATTATGCATCCGTGGAGCACCCGCAGTTGAATGGACAAGCTGAGAGAGCCAATGGCCTAATCCTTCAAGGTTAAAACCAGGCGTCATGCATGATTTGGAGCATGTGGCCGGAGCCCGGGTCACCGAATTATCGTTAGTTCTATGGGGCCTAAGGACGACCCCAGTCGGTCTACCGACTGCACTCTCTTTTTCATGGTGTATGGAGCTGAAGTTGTTCTGCCGAGTGACTTGCTCCACAATTCGCCCCGAGTAGAACTATACTGTGAAGCTAAAGCTGAGCAAGCACGACAGGACACCGTTGATCTCTTGGAAGAAGAAAGTAGATGGCCCTTATCGGCTCGGCCGCTTATCAGCAAGACCTTAGACGTTTTCATGACAGACACATCAGGGTTCGAGCTTTTTAGGAGGGAGATCTCGTGCTTCGATTGGATCAGTAGCGGCTGCATAAGCTTGCTCCTGCATGGGAAGGTCCCTTTATCGTGTTGAAGGTTCTGCATAATGGATCATACCGCCTATACAACCTTTTGAAGAAAATAGACGAGCCCCACGCTTGGAATGCCGATCTACTTCAGCAATTTTATACTTGACGTTGAGATGTTGAGATGTAATAAAAGCACTGGAGTGATGTTTTGATGAATAAAAGCATGACCTTTTTAGTACTACAGCGAGTTCACTTGTACGCATTTTTGGGTTTGGAACCCCTAGTGGGTAACATCTTCAACTTAGTTCCGAACCAGTTTTTGCCTAGGTGAAACACTACTCCGAGTGAAGAGCGTTCCTCTCACTCGGGGGCTTAGCTGCAAACCAGTTTTCACCAAAGTTAAACACTACTCCGAGTGAAGAGCGTTCCTCTCACTCGGGGGCTTAGCTGCGAACTAGTTTTCACCTAGGTTAAAAAGCACTCCGAGTGAAGAGTGTCCCTCTCACTCGGGGGCTAGCTGCGAACCAGCTTTGGCCTAAGTTAAAAATGACTCCGAGTGAAGAACGTTTCTCTCACTCGGGGACTTAGCTACGAACCAGCTTTTGCCTAAGTTAAAAAGGACTCCGAGTGAAGAATGTTTCTCTCGCTTGGGGACTTAGCTATGAACCAGCTTTTGCCTAAGTTAAAAGCTTCTCTGAGTGACGAGCGTCCCTCCCGCTCAGGGCTTTAGTTGCGAACCAGCTTTCTCCTAAGCTAAAAAATGACTCCGAGTGGAGAACGTCCCTCTCGCTCGGGGGCTTAGCTACGAACCAGCTTTCGCCTAAGTTAAAAAAATGACTCCGAGTGGAGAGCATTCCTCTCGCTCCGGGGCTTAGCTGCGGACTAGCTTTCGCCTAAGTAAAAAAATGACTCCGAGTGTAGAGCGTCCCTCTCACTCGGGGGCTTAGCTGCGAACCAGCCTTCGCCTAAGTTAGAAACTTCTCTATGTGACGAACATTCCTATCACTCGGGGGTTTAGCCGCGAACCAGCCTTCGCCTATGTTATAAACTTCTCTGAGTGACGAGTGTTCCTCTCACTCGGAGGCTTAGTTGTGAACCAGCTTTCGCCTAAGTTAAGAACTTTTACGGGTGACGAGCGTTCCTCTCACTCGGGGACTTAGCTGCAAACCAACCTTCACCTAAGTTGCAAAACATTCAAAAACTCGAAGGAAAGCATTCGAATAACTCCAGAAGTTTGAAAGTAAATGCGAGTACTTGGGCCCGAAGCCCGAAAGAGTTTAACGGATGCGAATTCACTTGGCATACCAAGGCAAATGGTTAAAACTCAAAGTTTTTCTCGCGCATCAGAAGGGCTGGCCAGCTCGACAAAAGTGTCCAAATCGATGCCATCCGCAATCCGAGGCTAATATTTTAAAAATAATACATTTTTTTATTACTTTGCACAAATATTACGCCTGATAAATAATTTTCAAAAATAATACACCGTCAGCCCGCTGCTGGCCAACTGGACCTAGTCGGCCCATAGCAGGCCGACTGAACCCCTATCGGCTTGCTATGGCCGATTGGCCTGTCGGCCACCAGTTCTAATCTTGTCGGCTAGCTGTGGGCCGATTGAGTCCAGTCAGCCATTTGTAGGCCGACAGGCGCTAATTGGCCAGTCGTAGGCCGACTGGTGCATGCCACCATTTTGCCCCGTACGATCCCTGCTTATGTCACGGGCCGCCACTTCCCGCCAAATTTTCCCGCTTTGCTCGTTCCCGCCATATTTTCCCGCTTTGCTCGTTCCCGCCATATTTCCCCCTTTGCTCGTTCCCGCCAAATTTTCCCGCTTTGCTCGTTCCCGCCAAAATAGAGTAGGCATATGTCTCATACATAAGTACATAGTCATTCGTCTCATACATAGAATAGACATAAGTCTCATACAGAAATAGATGGTAATGTCTCTACTGATAGACAGAAGCGTCAGTGACGACGTCTCGCCTGGCGGGGAGGCGGATCTACAGGCGGCGTCCATCCCAACCTGTCGGGTGCCCTAATGTTACGAGGAGAAATCTCAGACTCTCCCTGGTCATGTTGTGTATCCTGTGTGGGGACCTGGTGGAGGAGTCAAAAACATGTTCATCCACTGGGTGTGCTGCGACATCTGAGCTTGTATGTTCTCCTCGGGATGTGGATCACTCCCCCATGTGTCATGTGATGCCGACGTAGACGCCTGATATCCGTAGGCTCCTGCATGATGGAACGTTAACTCATGAAGAATGAGGTCGCCTCAATTAATACTGAAAACAATAAATATGAAGACACATACCTGCTGGCTATGACGGCTGCTCTGGCTCAAACAAGAATCTCGACGAGGGACCGTGCTGCTATGGCTGTGGAGAAAACACGAAGCTCGACGTGGGACCATAGTGCTGTGGGTGCTGCCACGTTGAACTGCCAGGTTGGTCAGGACGGGGTGGCCTGGTTGCCGGCTGATGTGCTAGATGTGGAAGTGGTTGATGTCGATGCATGGGGGAACGCGGCTGCTGCTGCTGGTGCTGAACAACGTCGCTTCTCTGGGTGCACGTGACAGCCTCGTAGACAGCCCGTATCTTGTTCTGCATTCATTCCAAGAAGGGTTGTAGCACAGGACGGTGCTGAAGAAGAGGTCCAGACGACAATGATCGTCCAAAGGCGGTCATGTTGTCGTAGAGTTCGTGTGTCAAGGTAGCCTGAAAATTTTCATGATGATTATTAAGTATGCACGTCAAAGTATGTGACAACATTACTTAAAGAAAATATATCTTACCGCGTACTGCCTAGAGCCCGAAGTATCATAGCTCAGGTACATATCCGACGGATTAGGATCAGGTATCTCTTCTGGGTGAGAGTGCTCAACGATGCGTAACCGTGTTCCGGTCATGTAGCGCCGCAAATAGAGATTGAATTCATTGAGATCAAAATTGTGATTCTCGTGCCATAGATGTGTGTTTGTTGTCTCCCATTCTGTAACATATGGCTCTAGTCTGACTAGCCAGTCAGCAGTTGTCCTGGCCATGCCCTTCCTTGTCGTCCTAAAATTGTGGTGTGTGTTCAACAATTACCTAATGCTTCGAATGGAGTACTATGAGAGATAATGCAACATTGAAAAACTGGTTAATACCTGTGGATGTGTGCTGGCAACGGGTTCTCTGTAGGGGGAGGCAGCTCCAACTGGAGAAGACCAAATTGCCTCATAACCCTCTATTGTGCCATCTCCTTGATGAAGACATCGAAGATGATCTTCGATTTCGTCATCCAGTAATCTCGGTCCCTTGTGCATAGCACATACATACCACAAGGGTATCTTGCATGTATGGCTGCTTCCGTGTAGGGCCGCCAGATGACCCCACTGTACGCATCGAACTGCTCGTTCAATGATGTGCATGCCTTCCTGGTCTGATCACTAGCAAATTGTCTGTAGAAAACAAAAGTTAGTAGCTGCTAGCATTGAACTATCTCTTGGGCACAAAAAAGTTGCATTAAACTATAACACGATACATACCTCGCGACGTGTCCAACACAGACCGAAAGTAGGCATGTCGATGCCGTCAGCATCAAACATGGCGTCTATAGGACGATGAACACGTACATCTGGTCGCCCTCTAGAGAACTTCTCCCACGACCACAGCTGTAGGAATAGAGGGCATCCAAGAAGGGCTGGCTTTTTTATGTAAGCTGGCAACCATTGCACACACCTTGGTATGTAGCCGCTAAGACCGCTGAACCCCAACTCCTCTGTCTGATCTGATCCGTCGTCTGAGCGCTCGCTATCTCGAGTGCCATAGGGATGTAGAGCGCGCTAATAGTGGTGAAATGGTTCTCTGTGAACATCACCTTGCCGAAAAGCCACATTAAGTAGGCCTCCAGGCTCCGAGTGATCTGTTCCACACTCAACGGCACCCGGAACTTCTGGATCTGCATTAAGCAAAGAGAAAGTTTTAGTAAGCCACAGGTATTTTCCGTAAACCCATATGCACGATAACTTGAATATAAGAGGTAGGGACACTAACCTGGAAATTGAGCAACCAATCATACTTAGGTCCGTGATGCTCGCATACCGGATCCGGAGCACCCGGAAAAACACCATGAAAACGTTGTGTAAGACCTAGCTCCCAACCAACCGATGCGTCCAACGGTCCTATGGCATGACCTGCCAACGGTAGTCCGAGCAAAAGTGACACATCCTCTAGAGTAGGAGCCATCTCTCCCCATCGGAAGTGAAACGTGTGGTTCTCTGGCCTCCAACGGTCCACTAAGGAGCTCAACAAAGAGGAGTCGATGGCGAGGCGTTTCTCACCCGGGATAGACTCAACCAGACGCGCGAAAGGTAAAAGACCGGCCCATTTCAACCTTCATTAGAGAACATTTCAGTTAGTTTCTCCCATTAATATGCATGTTAGTGTGCAAATTAATAAAGCACGTACCGCTGAACCCATCCTGGGTGTATCATCCAGTTCTCCTTAGGAGTGCGAGTGACCAGAGGCTCAAGCTTTTGCTCATACCATATCTCAGTATAATGACCCCTATGAATGTCCCCATTCAGCAACCACATTCCCGACATTCCTGCACATAAAAGATTCAGAACATAGTGCCACACTTAATACCTATTCAAAATATAGTGCCGCACTTAATACAAATTCAGAACATAGTGCCACACTTAATACAAATTCAGAACATAGTGCCACACTTAATACAAATTCAGTACATAGTGCCACACTTAATACAAATTCAGAACGTAGTGCCACACTTAATACAAATTCAAAACATAGTGCCACACTTAATACAAATTCATAACATAGTGCCACACTTAATACAAATTAAGAACATACTACTGCTAGCTTAGCTTCTTCCTCTCCCTCTTACTCCTCTACTTGCTCTACCTCCTTTTCATCCCCGGTTGCCTCATCCACGCCCAGTAACACTGGCAGTGACGAAAGTGGGACAATTACTGTCCCTATGGCCAAATTCATTGCATAGAATGCATTGCCTAGTCGGACCTCCTGCTTCAGATTCATCCATATCATTCTGGATGCGCTGACACGGTCGTCTGCCATGCATATGCTCTGGGTTTGGAATGTAACGCCTTTCACCGGGGTTGACGTTGTTGAAGTTACCCATTGATCGAAAACCCATCAGCTCACCTGTCCAGGTATTCAGGACAGATTCTTTCAGAAAAATGGAGACACAAACGATATTGCATCCATTCCAAGCTGCCCGCAAGCAGCAAGTACATCTGAGCAAGGTAGGTGAAGCAATTTCGGTTTGTTGCATGTGCACTCACCGCTGCATCTCTTGCAGCTTTCCTGTCACTAACGTGTCTCTGCGTGCACACATTAAGTCTGTTGCATCTCAAATTGTACTTCCATAACTGGTTCTGCTTGCAGAGTTCTTTGAACAGGTTCATCAGGTCCTTATTTCTAAACTGCGAGAAGAAATTAGCCCCCAGATGGCGCATGCACCAACGGCTTTGCAAGTCCTGCCATGGAGCTTGTTCCTCAGGGCATGGGTTTGTCAGTGTCCTGATTGCACTGAGTATACTTGCATGCCTGTCATGAAGGATGCACACATTGGGCTTCTCCTTCACAATTGATATTTTCAACTGCCTGAAGAACCATGTCCAACTTTCAATGTTCTCAATCTCCACAAAAGCAAATGCGAGTGGGACAACTTGATTTTGGCCGTCTTGGCCTATGGCTGTTAGGATCTGACCCTTGTACTTGCCAGTGAGAAAAGTACCATCAACACATATCACCAGTCGGCAATGCCTGAAAGCTTCGATGCATACACCGAAAGAGAAGAAGAGACGATGATGCAGCACCCTCACAGTTGGGAACTCTGGCATGAACAGGTCTTGGATATCGATATAGGTGCCTGGATTCCATTGTTGCAGGGTGTGGAGGAGCTGGACAACGGAGTCATATGCATCATAAGAACCAAATCGCCTCTCAAGCGTCGCATGCTTAGCCCTCCAAGCCTTGCCATAAGAAATTTTGTACTTGAACCTGGCGAAGACTTTTGTCTGGATTGCCTTCACTTCCATAGCTTTGCCCTGCACTATCTCATCATAAAAAAAACCATGCAATAAGCATCGATGAAAGGTTGGCATGATCTTGAGGGATGCAAGGAATAAGACAAGTATGATTAACTAAGTCACTAATCATCCAACTTGTGCCATACTTAGGGAGAAAGCCGCACCCTGGTGGGACAATCTGCGTTCTTGCATACCATTGTCAGGTATTTCTGACTTGACACCTGAGTTGTGAAGCCCCGTTGCGTGGACATTGCCCAATTAATTATTGCATCCATCAGGGCTTGCTTGTTGGGATACATAGCACCGTCGCAATATTGTTCTGGTGATATTGCCAGGCAGAATCATGTCCATCGTTCATGGTCATTGCAGATGAGAAGTCATGATTCCATGATACAGGATTCGGGACCTCCTCTGCATTTTCTTCTTCATTCGACTCGTCAGAATCATCGGCATGACCCCTATCAACATCGGTGTCTTCTTCTTCCATCTGGTCCTGCATGTGCCCATCTACCTCGTCAGCGTCCACCTCGCCACTGTAATCACCATTGGCATTTCCTCCATCTACCTGACTACTCTGCCCTGGTTCGTAACCATCAGCATTTCCTCCTTCTACCTGACTGCTCTGTCCTGGTTCCCTCCATCATCTCCAGCATTTGACATAGATAACTGCCTCCCTCCACTGCTCTGCCCAGGATCGTAACCACCCACGCCTTCATGTGCAGTGACTTCCTTCACGTTGGGAAGGACTTAGGCAATAGGATTGCATCCCCTGCATTCACAACCTTGTAACCACCGCACCCAATCGGAGTCTCGCTCTATTGGCCTCAAATAAAAGTAAATTATTGAACTTGACCGTGTCCACAATGCATGAACACCGACGATGTGTGTTTCAGTATCAAGCCCTAAACTTGCCGCAATCCATTCTTTCAACTGACCGACAGACCATGTTTGAGGTGCGCTCATTGGTACCTCTATATGAGTAAATTCACTCAGATCAGCTCCCATCTCAGTTGTTTGGACAGTACCAGGATCATAGTAAAATATGAACTTCACTACATCAGACATCTTGGCTCACCTAGTTCTTTTTCAACAATGAAAGACAAGTATTAAGCAACAACTTAAAATACCCCCACTACTAAATATTAGCTAGCTATATATTACGGAATATTAACGGAGCAACTAATACAATTCACACACCTACAAATATATTACGACTATTTGCCGGAGCAACTACAAATATTGATAGATTTAAATGTATGACATCTACATATATTACGGATTTTACTGGAGCAACTCCAATTACTGACACACCTAAATATATGACATCCACATTGTAACACCCCGGATGTAACTTGCCATATTTGTAACTCCGACTCTTGCCATTTTCGGCTATGTGCTATGTTTTTTCCTCCGTGGTCGGGTTTTGTTTTTTCGTTTTGCATTTTGTCATGTCATGCATTTTCATATCATGTCATCATGTGCATTGCATTTGCATACGTGTTTGTCTCATGCATCCGAGCATTTTCCCCGTTGTCCGTTTTGCAATCCGGCGCTCCTATCTCCTCCGGTGCACCCCTCTTGTTTTCTTTCGTGTGCGGGTGTCAAACTTTCTCGGAATGGACCGAGGCTTGTCAAGTGGCCTTATTACACCACCCGGAGACCACCGGTCAAGTTTCGTTCCATTTCGAGGTCGTTTGGTACTCCAACGGTTAACCGGGCATCCGCAAAGTCCATTTGAGTGTCCAGCAAAAACCCCCTCCAAAACCAGCCCAAAACCCACCAAAATCTCTTCCATGCTCTAGGTCGTTCGATCATGATCGTGTGGGCGAAAACCGCACCTCATTTGGAGCCTCCTAGCTCCCTCTACCTATAAATATGTGAGCATCCCGAAAACGAAATCGCGGTCTAAACCCTAGATTTTTCCCTCCGCGCCGCCGGACGCGTCCGCCGTCGGCCGGACACGTCCGCCGCCGCAGCCGACCTCTCCCGCGCCGCCACGTCACCGCGCGCCGCCGAGGCCCGCCGGCCCGCGCCGCCGCCTCGGGCCGCGGCCCCTCCGCCGGAGCCCGAGCCCCGGCCGGCCTCCCTCTCCTCCGCCGGCGCCGCCACCTCGCCTCCTCTCCTTCCTCTCCGCCGACGAGCAGCGCCACCGAGGACTCCGGCCACCGCGAGCCCGTGCCCAAGTCAGCCTCGATCCTGATCTGGTCAAAGGATAAGGTTGACCCGAGACCCCTCCGTTTTTTGCCAAGTCTTTGTCACATCTACAGCATGTGCACTTGTTCGTGATGCCATAACTCCTTGCATGTAGCTCCGATTCGCGCGTGTAATATGTCAAATTGTTCGACTCGTGATGCTCTACATTTTTTTCAATTGCACCATGTTCATTAGAGGTCATATTGATTCCCAAATCTCTGTTGGAAGAAGGCTAGTTGCTGTTATTCTCTGGTTCTTATCAGAACTTAGAGATTTGCCATTTTTTTATCATTTAATCTGTGCATCTTATGGGCATGAGCTCTACATGTGTATTGAAGTATGCCATGCCATCTTTCTAGTGGTGTAGTCCATGTATTTTTGTGATCCCTGTGGTGACTAGCACAAGCATGCAAAGTAGGCCCCGTAATGTTTCTGATTTCAGGGACTTGGTGATTTCTCCAAGTCCTTGTCTGCTGTTATTTTGTTGCCATGTAAACTTGATGCTACAGAGAGATCCATGCATATTTTGGAGATATTCAGTAATGATGTTTTGTAGCTATAGTTATAATGGATCCATTCCTGTGATTGTTTGCAATTATGGAGTGCCATAGCATGACTCAATCTTGCTCTACTTTTGCTATAAAATATTTCTGGCAGATTCTTAACATGATATGCAATTTTGCCAAGATTATTGTAGTTGATCCATACATGCTATGCATTTGTTCTTGCCATGGCTAGCTTCATGAACATGCCATCTTGCTGTACATGTGCTTGGTTTGTAGTGCATTGCTCTTTAGTGAGTGCATCAAGCTCACAAAGAGGCCTACATATTATTGTTTCTGCCATGCTCTGTTTTCTGCTAAGTCTGAAACCTGATAACGAAACTTGCTATGTTTACATGCTTGCCATCATATCTTCTAGACCATTTTGGCTTATGGTTAGTAAGGGACTTTTGTCATATGCATTTAGTAGAACACTACAATGCCTTGTTTTGTGATGTTAAGTTCCTGTAGCATGTTGATTTCGTGCTCTGAACATTGCTACCTGATGCTCTTTTCTGCCATGTCCAGTTTTTCACTAAGTCTGTGAACTTGTTATCTTTTGCACTTTTGTCATGCTTGTTTGAGCTTGGTATGTTGTGATATAGCCGTAGCTCAGTGTTCATCTTTTGTCAAGCATCTCCTGTTGGTTACTACCATGTGCTTTGTTGCTATGTTGGAGTGCTGTAGAATTGTTACTTGTTGCATTTTAAGTGCTATCATGCTGTTAATCGCAGATTCGTGTCATTCTTGTTTTGCTTGCCATTTGCAAACCGTGCATCCGATTCCGGTGATCTTTATATCGATTTCGACCGAAATCATCTCACCTTTCCAGTGGCATGCTTGGTTTGCCAAGTTACTTCCTTGTTCATCATTTTCCTTCCGGAGCACGCATATGCATCGCATATCATATCTTGCATATCATACATGTTTTGCATCATGTTGCTTGTGCATTCCTCGTGATTGATTGTGGTTCCATTGCTTGTGTTCTTGTCTTGGGTAGAGCCGGGAGACGAGTTCGTGAACGAGGAACCTGTTGAGTACGCTTACGAGGATCAAGCTTTCGACAACTCTGAGAACCTTGCAGGCAAGATGACCACCCCTCGAAATCACTTCTATCTTTGCTTGCTAGTTGTTCGCTCTATTGCCATGACATGCTACCTATCACTTGCTATATCATGTCACCCATATTTCCATGTCAGCCTCTAACCATCCTTTCCTAGCAAACCGTTGATTGGCTAAGTTACCGCTTTTGCTCAGTCCCTCTTATAGCGTTGCTAGTTGCAGGTGAAGTTGAAGTTTGTTCCATGTCGGAACATGGATATGTTGGGATATCACAATATCTCTTATTTAATGAATGCATCCTTATATTTGGTAAAGGGTGGAAGGCTCGGCCTTATGCCTGGTGTTTTGTTCCACTCTTGCCGCCCTAGCTACTGTTATACTGGGATTATGTTCCTTGAGTTTGTGTTCCTTACGCGGTCGGGTGATTTATGGGACCCCCTTGACAGTTCGCCTTGAATAAAACTCCTCCAGCAAGGCCCAACTTTGGTTTTACCATTTGCCGCCTAAGCCTTTTTCCCCCGGTTTTTCGCGAGCCCGAGGGTCATCTTTATTTAAACCCCCGGGCCAGTGTTCCTCTGAGTGCTGGTCCAAACTAGAGCCACTTGCAGCGCCACCTTGGGGAAACTCGAGGATTGGTTTTAGCTATACGTAGTGTTCATCCGGTGTGCCCTGAGAACGAGATATGTGCAGCTCCTATCGGGATTTGTCGGCACATTCGGGCGGCTTTGCTGGTCTTGTTTTACCATTGTCGAAATGTCTTGTAAACCGGGATTCCGAGACTGATCGGGTCTTTCCGGGAGAAGGTTTATCCTTCATTGACCGTGAGAGCTTATGATGGGCTAAGTTGGGACACCCCTGCAGGGTAATATCTTTCAAAAGCCGTGCCCGCGGTTATGAGGCAGATGGGAATTTGTTAATGTCCAGTTGTAGAGAACTTGTCACTTGACCCAATTAAAATACATCAACTGCGTGTGTAGCCGTGATGGTCTCTTCTCGGCGGAGTCCGGGAAGTGAACACGGTCTGAGTTATGCATGACGTAAGTAGGTGTTCAGGATCACTTCTTGGTCATTACTAGATGACGACCGTTCCGTTGCTTCTCTTCTCGCTCCCTTTGCGTATGTTAGCCACCATATATGCTTTTTGCCGCTGCAGCTCCACCTCATTACACCATCCTTTCCTTTAAGCTTAAATAGACTTGATCTCGCGGGTGTGAGATTGCTGAGTCCCCGTGACTCACAGATTCTACCAAAACAGTTGCAGGTGCCGACGATGCCAGTGCAGATGATGGGGTCGATCTCAAGTGGGAGTTCGACAAGGAACGTGGTCGTTACTATGTGTCTTTTCCTGATGAACAGTAGTGGAGCCCAGTTGGGACGATCGGGGATCTAGCATTTGGGGTTGTCTTATTTTCATCTGGGTTTTGACCGTAGTCGGTCTATATGTTTGTATTTTGGATGATGTATGAATAATATTTATGTATTGTGTGAAGTGGCGATTGTAAGCCAACTCTTTATCCCATTCTTGTTCATTACATGGGATTGTGTGAAGATGACCCTTCTTGCGACAAAACCACTATGCGGTTATGCCTCTAAGTCATGCCTCGACACGTGGGGGATATAGCCGCATCGTGGGCGTGACACACATATAGTACGGAATATGACCGGAGCAACTACAAATTTGCACACAACTAATTAGTTGACATCTAAACATATTTACGTTTACTACCGGAGCAAATAACAATAATCGCACACCGGAACCGGAAAATAAAATGCTCACCACGACCACCTAAATATTTACGTTTACTACCGGAGCAACTCTAATTACCGACACACCTCAATATATTTACGTTTACTACCGGAGCAAATAACAATAATTGCACGTAACTTCAAAAAATAAAATGTTTGTTGAAATATACCCTTGAAGCGTGCGTGCGAACCATGAACGGTGGCCTTCAATCACCGGAACCGGAGCCGGAAACTCCACCCAACTACCGGAGCTTCACCTCCACCACACTGCCCCATCTTCACCACCACCACCTCCACCTCCACCACCGCCACAATCTCCACCAATGAGCTGAAAAAATGCTCCAACAAAATGCTCACCACGACCACCACGAGCTACCCCATCAGTAGATCGAGGTCTCTTTTGCCTCCCCTAACTATGTAGAACCCATTCACGGTGCCAAATTCGCAAAAAAACCGGGTCATTTTGGTGTATTAATTGGATCTATTTCGTGTAAGAGAGAGGAGGAAGGAAGAACAGAGAGAGATGAGCGCGGTGGGAGAAAGGGAAAGGAGAAGGAGAAAGGAGGAAGAGGGCACGCGCTGCGGGGCCGCTCCCTGTAGGCCACCAGCTGACCGGTCAGTCGGCAGCTGGCTGACTGGGGCGCCCGTGACCCAGCCCGTGCCGACAGCCAGTGTTGCGACGTGGCCCAGCCAATAATCGGCCTGCACGTGGCCGAGTGGCCACCTATCGGCCCGGAGTTGGCTAATAAGGCCGAGTCGGCCCGCTGCTGGTTGATTGGGTATTATTTTCGAAAATAAAAATATCAGCATAATATTTGTGCAAATTAATAAAAAATGTATTATTAAAAAATAGCCAATCCGAGTGGCTGCCTCGATGAACGTCTCCATAAAATCTTAAAACTTGAGCTTCTTCGTGTTGGCGACCTGGAGAGACTTCAACTTCTCTTCCTTCGTGTCCTTGTAATGGACAAAGACAAGGGAGACGTCCACATCAGCCCCGCAGCATGCGGAAGACTTCTTCCATGCTTGTACTCGGCTAGAAATTTGGTTGAGGCGAGTTGATACGTCCATTTTGCATCATGCTTTTATATCGATATTTATTGCATTATGGGCTGTTATTACATGTTATATCACAATACTTATGCCTATTCTCTCTTATTTTACAAGGTTTACATAAGGAGGGAGAATGCCGGCAGCTGGAATTCTGGGCTGGAAAAGGAGCAAATATTAGAGACCTATTCTACACAACTCCAAAAGTCCTGAAACTCCACGAAAGTTATTTTTGGCAATAATAAAAAATAATGAGCGGAAGAAATACGTCAGGGGGGCCTCCACATGTCCACGAGGGTGGGGGCGCGCCCTACCCCCCTGGGCGCACCCCCTGCCTCGTGGGCCCCTTGTTGGCCCTCCGGTGCCCATCTTCTGCTATATGAACTCTTTCGTCCGAAGAAAAATTATAAGCAAGCTTTCGGGACGAGACTCCGCCGCCATGAGGCGGAACCTTGGCGGAACCAATCTAGGGCACCGGCAGAGCTGTTCTGCCAGGGACACTTCCCTCTGGGAGGGGGAAATCATCGCCATCATTATCACCAACGCTCCTCTCATCGGGAGAGGGCAATCTCCATCAACATCTTCACCAGCACCATCTCCTCTCAAACCCTAGTTCATCTCTTGTATCCAATTCTTGTCCCTAAGTCTGGGATTGGTACCTGTAGGTTGCTAGTAGTGTTGATTACTCCTTGTAGTTGATGCTAGTTGGTTTATTTGGTGGAAGATCATATGTTCAGATCCTATATGCATATTAATACTCCTCTGATTATGAACATGAATATGCTTTGTGAGTAGTTACGTTTGTTCCTGAGGACATGGGAGAAGTCTTGCTATTAGTAGTCATGTGAATTTGGTATCCGTTCGATATTTTGATGAGATGTATGTTGTCTATCATCTAGTGGTGTTATGTGAATGTCGACTACATAACACTTCACCATTATTTGGGCCTAGAGGAAGGCATTGGGAAGTAATAAGGAGATGATGGATTGCTAGAGTGACAGAAGCTTAAACCCTAGTTTATGCGTTGCTTCGTAAGGGGCTGATTTGGATCCATATGTTTCATGCTATGGTTAGGTTTACCTTAATACTTTTGTTGTAGTTGTGGATGCTTGCAATAGAGGTTAATCATAAGAGGGATGCTTGTCCAAGTAAGGGCAGAACCCTAGCACCGGCCCACCCACATATCAAATTATCAAAGTACCGAACGCGAATCATATGAACGTGATGAAAACTAGCTTGACGATAATTCCCATGTGTCCTCGGGAGCGCTTTTCTCTATATAAGAGTTTGTCCAGGCTTGTCCTTTGATATAAAAGGGATTGGGCCACCTTGCTGCACTTATTTACTTTTTTACTTGTTGCTCGTTACCAATTATCCTATCACAAAACTATCTGTTACCTATAATTTCAGTGCTTGCAGAGAATACCTTGCTGAAAACCGCTTATCATTTCCTTCTGCTCCTCGTTGGGTTTGACACTCTTACTTATCGAAAGGACTACGATAGATCCCCTATACTTGTGGGTCATCAAGACTCTTTTCTGGCGCCGTTGCCGGGGAGTGAAGCGCCTTTGGTAGGTGGAATTTGGTAAGGAAAAATTTATATAGTGTGCTGAAATTTACTGTCACTTGTTACTATGGAAAGTAATCCTTTGAGGGGCTTGTTCGGGGTATCTTCATGCCGACCAGTAGAGCAAAGAGTTGCTCCTCAACCTACTGAACCTATTGAAGATGAAAATTTCTAATTTGAAATTCCTTCGGGTATGTTAGAAAAACTGCTAGCTAATCCTTTTGCAGGAGATGGAACAATGCATCCTGATGAGCACCTAATCTATGTGGATGAAGTTTGTGGATTATTTAAGCTTGCAGGTATACCCGATGATGTTATTAAGAAGAATGTCTTAACCTTTATCTTTGAAGGGAGATGCATTGACATGGTATAGGCTATGTGATGATACAGAGTCATGGAACTACAAACGATTGAAATTGGAATTTCATCAGAAGTTTTATCCTATGCATCTTGTTCATCGTGATCGCAATTATATATATAATTTTTGGCCTCGCGAAGGAGAAAGTATTGCTCAAGCTTGGGGGAGGCTTAAATCACTGTTATATTCATGCCCCAATCATGAGCTCCCAAGAGAAATAATTATTCAAAGTTTTTATGCTCGGCTTTCTGATAACAATCGCACCATGCTCGATACTTCTTGTGCTGGCTCTTTTATGATGAAGACTATTGAATTCAAATGGAACTTATTGGAAGGAATTAAACGCAACTCTGAAGATTGGGATCTCGATGAAGGTAAGGAGTCAGGTATGACACCTAAGTTTGATTGTGTTAAATCTTTTATGGATACCAATGTTTTCCGTAAATTTAGCACTAAATATGGACTTGACTCTAAGATAGTAGCTTCTTTCTATGAATCTTTTGCTGCTTATGTTGATCTCCCTAAGGAGAAGTGGTTTAAATATCATCCTCCCATAGAAGTAAAAATAGTTGCACCTATTAAAGTTGAAGAAAAGACTATCACTTATAATGATCCTATTGTTCCTACTGCTTATGTTGAAAAACCACCTTTCCCTGTTAGGATAAAGGATCACGCTAAAGCTTCAACTGTGGTTCATAAAAGCAATATTAGAACTTATACACCTCCTGATCAAGTTAAAGTTGAACCTAATATTGCTATTGTTAAAGATCTCTTGTCTGATAATATCGATGGGCATGTTATTCATTTCCGGGATGAAACTGCTAGAATTGCCAAACCTTGTGCTAGAGATAAACATAGGCATGTGGTAGGCATGCCTGTTATTTCTGTTAAAATAGGAGATCATTGTTATCATGGCTTATGTGACATGGGTGCCAGTTCTAGTGCTATACCTCATGACTTATACAAAGAAATTATGCATGATATTGCACCCACTGAGTTAGAAGATATTGATGTCACAATTAAACTTGCCAATAGAGATACTATTTCACCCTTGGGAATTGTTAGAGATGTTGAAGTCTTGTGTGGGAAAACTAAATATCCTGCTGATTTTCTTGTTCTTGGTTCCCCACAAGATAGCTTTTGTCCCATTATATTTGGTAGACCCTTCTTGAACACTGTTAATGCTAGGATAGACTGCGAAAAGGATGCCGTTACTATTGGCTTGGGTGATATGTCTCATGAGTTTAATTTCTCTAAATTTAGTAGACAACACCGTGAAGAGGAATTGCCTAGTAAGGATGAAATAGTTGGTCTTGCTTCTATTGCCGTACCTCCTAGTGATCCTTTAGAACAATATTTGCTAGACCATGAAAATGATATGTTTATGAATGAAAGAAGGGAAATAGATGAAGTATTCTTTAAACAGGAACCTATCCTGAAACACAATTTGCCTGTTGAAATCCTAGGGGATCCTCCTCCACCCAAGGGTGATCCCGTGTTTGAGCTTAAACCGTTACCTGATACTCTAAATATGCTTATCTTGATGAAAAGAAGATATATCCTGTTATTATTAGTGCTAACCTTTCAGAGCATGAAGAAGAGAGATTATTGAAAACTCTGAAGAAGCACCATGCTGCTATTGGATATACTCTTGATGATCTTAAGGGCATTAGTCCCACTCTATGTCAACACAAAATAAATTTGGAGAAAGATGCCAAACCAGTTCGTGATCATCAACGAAGGCTGAATCCTAAGATGAAAGAAGTGGTAAGAAAGGAAATACTAAAGCTTCTTGAGGCATGTATTATTTATCCCGTTGCTGATAGTCAGTGGGTAAGTCCTGTCCATTGTGTCCCTAAGAAGGGAGGTATTACTGTTGTTCCTAATGATAAAGATGAATTGATCCCGCAAAGAATTATTACAGGTTATAGGATGGTAATTGATTTCCGCAAACTAAATAAAGCTACTAAAAAGGATCATTACCCCTTACCTTTTATCGATCTAATGCTAGAAAGATTATCCAAACATACACATTTTTGCTTTCTAGATGGTTATTCTGGTTTCTCTCAAATACCTGTGTCAGCCGATGATCAATCAAAGACCACCTTTACTTGCCCTTTCGGTACTTTTGCTTATAGACGTATGCCTTTTGGTTTATGTAATGCACCTGCTACCTTTCAAAGATGCATGATGGCTATATTCTCTGAATTTTGTGAAAAGATTTGTGAGGTTTTCATGGATGATTTTTCCGTTTATGGATCCTCTTTTGATGATTGCTTGAGCAACCTTGATCGAGTTTTGCAGAGATGTGAAGAAACTAACCTTGTCTTGAATTGGGAGAAGTGCCACTTTATGGTTAATGAAGGTATTGTCTTGGGACATAAAGTTTCTGAAAGAGGTATTGAAGTTGATAAAGCCAAGGTTGATGCTATTGAAAAGATGCCATGTCCCAAGGACATCAAAGGTATAAGAAGTTTCCTTGGTCACACCGGTTTTTATAGGAGGTTCATTAAGGACTTCTCAAAAATTTCTCGACCTCTGACTAATTTATTACAAAAAGATGTACCATTTGTCTTTGATGATGATTGTGTAGAAGCATTTGAAATACTTAAGAAAGCATTGGTCTCTGCACCTATTGTTCAGCCACCTGATTGGAATTTACCCTTTGAAATCATGTGTGATGCTAGTGATTATGCTGTAGGTGCTATTCTAGGGAAAAGAGTTGATAAGAAATTAAATGTTATCCAATATGCTAGTAAAACTCTAGACAATGCTCAGAGAAATTATGCTGCTACTGAAAAAGAATTCTTAGCAGTTGTATTTGCTTGTGCTAAGTTCAGACCTTATACTGTTGATTCTAAAGTAACTATTCACACGGATCATGCTGCTATTAAATATCTTATGGAAAAGTAAGATGCTAAACCTAGACTTATTAGATGGGTTCTTTTGCTACAAGAATTTGATTTTCATATTATTGATAGAAAGGGAGCTAAGAACCCCGTTGCAGACAACTTGTCTAGGTTAGAAAATGTTCTTGATGACCCACTACCTATTGATGATAGCTTTCTTGATGAGCAATTAAATGTCATAAATGCTTCTCGTACTGCTCCATGGTATGCTGATTATGCTAATTACATTGTTGCTAAATTTATACAACCTAGTTTCACATACCAACAAAAGAAAAAGTTTTTCTATGATTGTAGACATTACTTTTGGGATGACCCACATCTTTATAAAGAAGGAGTAGATGGTGTTATTAGATGTTGTGTACCTGAGCATGAACAGGAACAAATACTACGCAAGTGTCACTCCGAGGCTTATGGAGGACACCACGCTGGAGACAGAACTGCAGATAAGGTATTGCAATCCGGTTTTTATTGGCCTACTCTCTTCAAGGATGCCCGTAAGTTTGTTTTATCTTGTGATGAATGCCAAAGAATTGGCAATATTAGTAGACGTCAAGAAATGCCTATGAACTATTCACTTGTTATCAAACCATTCGATGTTTGGGGCTTTGATTATATGGGACCTTTTCCTGCCTCTAATGGATATACACATATTTTAGTTGTTGTTGATTACGTTACTAAGTGGGTAGAAGCTATTCCAACTAGTAGTGCTGATCATAACACTTCTATTAAGATGCTTAAAGAAGTTATTTTTCCGAGGTTTGGAGTCCCTAGATATTTAATGACTGATGGTGGTTCACATTTTATTCATGGTGCTTTCTGTAAAATGCTTGCTAAATATGATGTTAATCATAGAATTGCATCTCCTTATCACCCACAGTCTAGTGGTCAAGTAGAATTGAGTAATAGAGAGCTCAAATTAATTTTGCAAAAGACTGTCAATAGATCTAGAAAGAATTGGTCCAAGAAACTAGATGATGCATTATGGGCCTATAGAACTGCATATAAAAATCCTATGGGTATGTCTCCGTATAAAATGGTTTATGGAAAAGCATGTCACTTACTTCTAGAACTAGAACATAAGGCCTATTGGGCTATTAAGGAGCTCAACTACGATTTCAAACTTGCCGGTGAGAAGAGGTTATTTGACATTAGCTCACTTGATGAATGGAGAACCCAAGCTTATGAGAATGCCAAATTGTTTAAAGAAAAAGTTAAAAGATGGCATGATAAAAGAATACAAAAGCGTGAGTTTAATGTAGGTGATTATGTATTGCTATCCAACTCTCGTTTAAGATTTTTTGCAGGAAAACTTCTCTCTAAATGGGAAGGCCCTTACGTTATCGAGGAGGTCTATCGTTCCGGTGCCATAAAAATCAACAACTTCGAAGGCACAAATCCGAAGGTGGTGAACGGTCAAAGAATTAAACATTATATCTCAGGTAATCCCATAAATGTTGAAACCAATGTTATTGAAACCGTAACCCCGGAGGAATACATAAGGGACACTTTCTGGAACGTTTCAGACTCCGAAAAGGAATAGGTATGTGGTACGGTAAGTAAACCGACTCCAAAACAGTTCTAATGGCAATTTTTCTCCGTTTTGGAATATTTAGAAAAATAGAAAAATAAGAAGCAGTCCGGGAAGGACATGAGGCCTCCACGAGGGTGGAGGGCGCGCCCTACCCTACTGGGCGCGCCCCCCTGCCTCGTGGGCACCTTGTGTGCTCTCCGGACTCTGTTTTCTTGCATGATACGTATTTTGGTCGGTAAAAATTCATTATATATTCTCCCAAGGTTTTGACTGCTGTATCACGCAAATATCCTCTGTTCTTGTTTCGAGCTGTTTTTCTGACAGATCTAGGTCATCATGTCGTCCCCCTCCTCCAACAATGGTGACAACGATGCTTGGCTAATGAAGATAGAGCTGAAGAGGGAAGAACCCGTGGAGATCAACAAGGATGAAGGGATCAAGAAGGCCACAGAGGACCAAGTTCCGGCTGCAGGAGACACCCTTCAACTTGATCACAATCTTCTTACCCCAACTGAGATCGGAGCTTTCAAGATGATTGAGTTAGCTCGTATACAAAACAAGTATCTCACCCGTGAAAATATTTTGTTGAAGGAGCATATTGTCGCACTCAAGGGCATTATCCGCAAGTTGGAGGATCTCTTGCGCTCGATGTGCGATTACCCATCATCAACAACTCCACCTTCTTCACCAGCAAAGGAGATATAATCACATGGGTATGGGCACTCCCCTTGGCAACTGCCAAGCTTGGGGGAGATGCCCCGGTATCGTATCACCATCACATCTCTATCTTTACCGTTTTTCTTAGTTCGATCCTATTGGTAGTATCTTAATCTAGTAGAATAAAGTTTTGGTATGATCTAGTTTTGAGTTTTGCTTTATGATCTTTCTATGTAATCGAGTCCGTGAGCTATATATAATAAAGATTAGTGTTGAGTCAAGGGCTTGGTTATTTTGCTATGATCTTGAGGGAATAAAAGAAAAAGAATAAAAAGAAATAAAAAGAGATCATATTGATCTTATTGAGAGTAATGCCTTCACATAGTAAGAGTATGATGATTAAAAATTGTTGAGAGTTGACAAACATAGCTTTGGTCATCGTTGCAATTAATAGGAAGTAATAATGGAAGAGAGGTTTCACATATAAATATACTATCTTGGACATCTTTTATGATTGGGAGCACTCATTAAAATATGACATGCTAAAGAGTTGATGTTGGACAAGGAAGACAATGTAATGGGTTATGTTTTCTTATATCTGAGATAAAGTATATTGTCATGGATCATCCAACATGTTGAGCTTGCCTTTCCCCCTCATGCTAGCCAAATTCTTTGCACCAAGTAGAGATACTACTTGTGCTTCCAAAAACCCTTAAACCAGTTTTGCCATGAGAGTCCACCATACCTACCTATGGATTGAGTAAGATCCTTCAAGTAAGTTGTCATCGGTGCAAGCAATAAAAATTGCTCTCTAAATATGTATAATTGATTGGTGTGGAGGAAATAAGCTTTATACGATCTTGTGATGTGGAAGAAATAAAAGCGACGGACTGCATAATAAAGGTTCATATCACAAGTGGCAATATAAAGTGACGTTCTTTCGCAGTAAGATTTTGTGCATCCAACCCTGAAAGCGCATGGCAACCTCTGCTTCCCTCTGCGAAGGGCCTATCTTTTATTATTATCTTCTACCTTATGCAAGAGTCATGGTGATCTTCACCTTTTCTTTTTACATTTTATCCTTTGGCAAGCACAGGATGTTGGAAAGATCCTGATATATATATATATATATATATATATCTAATTGGATGTGGGTTAGCATGAGTTATTATTGTTGACGTTACCCTTGAGGTAAAAGGTTGGGAGGCGAAACTATAAGCCCCTATCTTTCTATGTGTCCGATTAAAACTCCGTAACCACAAGTATTGCGTGAGTGTTAGCAATTATGAAAGACTAAATGATAGTTGAGTATGTGGACTTGCTAGAAAGCTCTGACATAGACTCCTTCTAATGTTATGATAAATTGCAATTGCTTCAATGACTGAGATTATAGTTTGTTAGTTCTCAATAAAGTTTCTGATTCATACTTTGCATTGTGAATAGATTGTTACTTGAGCATAAGAGATCATATGACAATATCCATTTATGTTGCTGCTATGAGAATAATCATGATGCCCTCATGTCCGTATTTTATTTTATCGACACCTCTACCTCTAAACATGTGGACATATTTATCGTTATCGGCTTTCACTTGAGGACAAGCGAGGTCTAAGCTTGGGGGAGTTGATACGTCCATTTTGCATCATGCTTTTATATCGATATTTATTGCATTATGGGCTGTTATTACACGTTATGTCACAATACTTATGCCTATTCTCTCTTATTTTACAAGGTTTACATAAGGAGGGAGAATGCCGGCAGCTGGAATTCTAGGCTGGAAAAGGAGCAAATATTAGAAACCTATTCTGCACAACTCCAAAAGTCCTGAAACTCCACGAAAGTTATTTTTGGAAATAATAAAAAATAATGAGCGGAAGAAATACGTCAGGGGGGGCCTCCACCTATCCACGAGGGTGGGGGCGCGCCCTACCCCCCTGGGCGCGCCCCTGCCTCGTGGGCCCCCTGTTGGCCCTCCGGTGCCCATCTTCTGCTATATGAACTCTTTCGTCCGAAGAAAAATCATAAGCAAGCTTTTGGGACGAGACTCCGCCGCCATGACGCGGAACCTTGGCGGAACCAATCTAGGGCTCCGGCAGAGCTGTTCTGCCGGGGACACTTCCCTCCGGGAGGGGGAAATCATCGCCATCGTCATCACCAACGCTCCTCTCATCGGGAGAGGGCAATCTCCATCAACATATTCACCAGCACCATCTCCTCTCAAACCCTAGTTCATCTCTTGTATCCAATTCTTGTCCCTAAGTCTGGGATTGGTACCTGTAGGTTGCTAGTAGTGTTGATTACTCCTTGTAGTTGATGCTAGTTGGTTTATTTGGTGGAAGATCATATGTTCAGATCCTATATGCATATTAATACTCCTCTGATTATGAACATGAATATGCTTTGTGAGTAGTTACGTTTGTTCCTGAGGACATGGGAGAAGTCTTGCTATTAGTAGTCATGTGAATTTGGTATTCATTCGATATTTTGATGAGATGTATGTTGTCTATCCACTAGTGGTGTTATGCGAACGTCGACTACATAACACTTCACCATTATTTGGGCCTAGAGGAAGGCATTGGGAAGTAATAAGTAGATGATGGGTTGCTAGAGTGACAGAAGCTTAAACCCTAGTTTATGCGTTGCTTCGTAAGGGGCTGATTCGGATCCATATGTTTCATGCTATGGTTAGGTTTACCTTAATACTTTTGTTGTAGTTGCGGATGCTTGCAATACAGGTTAATCATAAGAGGGATGCTTGTCCAAGTAAGGGCAGCACCCAAGTACCGGTCCACCCACATATCAAATTATCAAAGTACCGAACGCGAATCATATGAACGTGATGAAAACTAGCTTGACGATAATTCCCACGTGTCCTCGGGAGCGCTTTTCTCTATATAAGAGTTTGTCCAGGCTTGTCCTTCACTATAAAAAGGATTGGGCCACCTTGCTGCACTTATTTACTTTTGTTACTTGTTGCTCGTTACCAATTATCCTATCACAAAACTATCTGTTACCTATAACTTCAGTGCTTGCAGAGAATACCTTGCTGAAAACCGCTTATCAGTTCCTTCTGCTCCTCGTTGGGTCCGACACTCTTACTTATCGAAAGGACTACGATAGATCCCCTATACTTGTGGGTCATCACGAGTCATCATCACCTCCAGATCAGTCTGGAGTGTGTCTTCGAGCCACAGTTCCTTGTCGATCCTTCCCAAGGCAGCCCGCAGGTGAATGTTGTACCCCAAAGCGTCACCCAGTCGAGCTTCGAGCCCCATAATACCCAGGGCAGCCTTGTCCCTGACAAGTGACCTGGTAGGATCCAGGTCCCGCTCGATTCTATCAGTCTCCAGCTCAAAGTCGCGACAATATTCTGCGAAAGCAAGTGAAACCAAAATCAGCATATGCCAAATTCACTCGTAAATATACAAGGGTTAACTCGGATGGTGCAAAGTACCTGCAAGTTTGGTATAGATATACTCCTTGAAGTCTTCTATATATTACTCCAGAGAATCCTTCTTCTGAGTAAGTTGGCTGACTCTCTCACTCAAAGTTTTCTTCTCTTGCTCGATAGCATTCGACCGAGTCTTGAACTTTTTGTCCCACTCGACTTGCTGCTTCTTGAGCTCGACAACCTCCTTCTTTGCCTCCTCAACAGAATCCCTCAGATATTTGTTCTCCCCTTCAAGCTTCTCGATTGAGGCCAACTTCTCTATGGCGGGCTTGGTCTTCTCCCTCACAGCCTTCTGTGCTCCTGCCAGCTCATTGTCCTTGTCAACGAGTGCATGCTTCATAGTTTCTAAAGAATAGAAGTCCCGAGCCGCACTTGGAGTCGAAGGTTTTCACAACGCACATCTATTCGAGTGGGGTCACTCGGTTCAAAGAATGGAAGAAAGTGAAAGCAGAACACTCAGTTTCTCAGGCTTACCTCCCATGGTCTTCACTTCCGCATGTGCGTGAGCTGTGTTCCTCTTCTCCACCTTCAGATCAAGTCGGAGCAAGTTTGTCTACTTCTCCAACAACAGGTATTGAGCCCCAAGCTCACAAATTCTCTGGCATACAGGAAAAGAAAATAAGTTAGTCGATAATAGGAAGTACGTCGAGTGCGCGAAGATCAGCACTCCCGGAAGGAACAAGCTTGATTAGTACCAAATCCTAGAATACTCTCTGACCTCCGAGTCAGCAATGAGCCCCA
The DNA here is from genome assembly GCF_002575655.3 of Aegilops tauschii subsp. strangulata. Taxonomy (NCBI): domain Eukaryota; kingdom Viridiplantae; phylum Streptophyta; class Magnoliopsida; order Poales; family Poaceae; genus Aegilops; species Aegilops tauschii. Next base: position 397,580,794 of record NC_053040.3, on the reverse strand, counting down.
AGTACCCCAGGATCAACACTCCCGGAGGGAAGAAGGTTGATCAGTACCAAATCCTAGAACACTCTCTGACCTCCGAGTCCGCAATGAACCCCAAGTACCTGCTACCTCTTGAGCTTGCGCTGGTTTTTCCCTTGAAGAGGAAAGGGTGATGTAGCAAAGTAGAGATAAGTATTTCCCTCAGTTAAGAACCAAGGTATCAATCCAGTAGGAGGAACACACAAGTCCACAATAGACGCACCTACACAAACAAACAAATACTTGCACCCAACGCAAAAAAGGAGTTGTCAATCCCTTCACAGTCACTTGCAAGGATGAGATCTGATAGAGATTGATATAAAAGATAAATAAAAGTGCCAAATAAGGTAAAGATAAATAAAATGCAGCAAGGTATTTTTGTGTTTTGGTTTTATAGATCTAGAAATAATATGATAAAAATAGACCCGGGGACCACAGTTTTCAGTAGAGGCTTCTCTCTTGAAAGAACACATACGGTGGTAAAACAAATTACTGTTGAGCAATTGGTAGAAAAGCGCATAGTTATGACGATACCCAAGGAAATGATCATGAATATAGGCATCACGTCCATGACAAGTAGACCGACTCCTACCTGCATGTACTGTTATTACTCCACACATCGACCGCTATCCAGCATGCATCTAGTGTATTCAGTTAACAAGAACGGAGTAATGCCTTAAGCAAGATGACATGATGTAGTGGGATAGATCCAATCAATATGAAATAAACCCCATCTTTTTATCCTTAGTGGTAATAATACAAATATGTGCCTCGCTACCCTTTTTGTCACTGAGTGAGGACACCGCAAGATTGAACCCACTACAAAGCACCTCTCCCATTGCAAGAAAAATCAATGTAGTTGGCCAAACCAAGTCAATAGATCAAAGAGAAATACAAAGCTATCTTAATTATGCATAAAAGAGTTCAGAGAAGACTCAAATAATATTCATAGATAAACTGATCATAAACCCACAATTCATCGAATCTCAACAAAAACACCGCAAAAGAAGATTGCATCGAATAGATCTCTAAGAACATCAAGGAGAACATTGTATTGAAGATGAAAGAGGGAGAAGAAGCCATATAGATACTATCTATGGACCCGTAGGTCTGTAGTAAACTACTCACACATCATTGGAAGGGCGGCAAGGTTGATGAAGAACCCCTTCGTGATTGAATCCCCTCCGGCGGAGTGCCGAAAAAGGCCCCTAGATGGTATCTCACGAGAACAGAAGCTTGAGGTGGCGGAAAAGTATTTTTTGTGTGCCCTCTAGTATACGGGGAATACTTGCGTATTTATAGAGCTGAGATTAGGGTTAGGGGAGCCACGGGGAGGCCACAAGCTCATAGGGCACCCCCTAGGGCGCACCTGGTGAGCTTGTGGCTCACCCGTGGTCCTTCTGGCCTCCCCCGAAGCTTCCTGGGTGTCTTCTGGTCCAAGAAAAATCCTCAAAAAGTTTTGTTCCATTTGGACTCTGTTTGGTATTGATTTCTGTGGAAGATAAAAACAAGGAAAAAACAGCAACTGGCACTTGGCACTAGGTTAATATGTTAGTCCCAAAAATGATATAAAATAGCATAATGATGCATATAAAACATCTAGGATGGATAATATAATAGTATGGAACAATAAAACATTATAGATACATCGGAGACGTATCAAGCATCCCCAAGCTTAATTCCTACTCGTCCTCGAGTAGGTAAATAATAAAAACATAATTTTTTATGTGGAATGCTACCTAACATGTTTATCAAGTAATATTTCTTTTATGTAGCATGAATATTCAGATCCATAAGATTCAAAACAAAAGTTTAATATTGACATAAAACAATAATACTTCAAGCATACTAATAAAGCAATCATGATATTTTCAAAATATCATGGCTAAAGAAAGTTATGCCTAGAAAATCATATAGTCTTGTCATGCTCCATCTTCTTAACACGAAATATGTATCATGCACAACCCTGATGACAAGCCAAGCAATTGGTTCATACTTTTTAACGCGCTTCAGCCTTTTCAACTCTCACGCAATAGATGAGCGTGAGCCATGGATATAGCACTATGGGTGGAATAGAAGGTGGTAGTAGACAAAAAGGAGAAAGAAATTCTCACACCAGCTAGGCAAATTAATAGGCTATGGAGATGCCCATCCATTGATATCGATGTGTGAGAGTAGGGATTTCCATGCAACGGATGCACTAGAGCTATAAGTGTATGAAAGCTCAAAAAGAAAACTAAGTGGGTGTGCATCCAACTTGCTTCCTCACGAAGACCTCAGGCATTTGAGGAGCCCATCATTGGAATATACAAGCCAAGTGCTATAATGAAAAAATCCCACTAGTAATATGTGAAAGTGACAATAGAGGAGACTCTCTATGATGAAGAACATGGTGCTACTTTGAATCACAAGTGTGGAAAAAGGATAGTAACATTGTCCCTTCTCTCTTCTCTCATTTTCCTTTTTTCTTTTTCTTTTTTTCTTCTTTTCTTCTTTTTTTCTTTTTTTCTTTTTTTCATCCGGAGCCTCATCCCGACTTGCGGGGGAATCATATCCTCCATCATCCTTTCCTCACATGAGACAATGCATAATAATGATGATCATCACACTTTTATTTACTTACAACTCGATACTAGAACAAAAATATGGCTCTATATGAATGCCTCCGGCGGTATACCGGGTTGTGCTATGATCTAGCGTGACATGTATAAAAATATGAGCCAAGCCACAAATACAATGCCAACTACATGATCATGCAAAGCAATATGACAATGATGGTATGTGTCAGAATAAAATGGAACCGTGGAAGTTGAATGGCGATATATCTCGGAATGGCTATGGAAATACCATAATAGGTAGGTATGGTGGCTGTTTTGAGGGAAGGTACAAGAGGGTTTTAATGCACCGGCGAAAGTTGCGCGGTACTAGAGTGGCTCGCAAAGGTGGAAGGGTGAGAGTGCATTTAATCCATGGACTCAACATTAGTCATAAAGAACTCACATACTTATTGCAAAAGTTTATTAGCCCTCGAAGCAAAGTACTACTATGCATGCTCCTACAGGGATGGATTGGTAGGAAAAGACCATCGCTTGTCCCAGACCGCCACTCATAAGGAAGACAATCAATAATAAATCATGCTCTAATTTCATCGCATAACGAAAGGCCATACGTGCATGCTTCGGGAATCACAAAGCTTAACACAAGTATTTTTACTAAACCACAATTACTAACTAGCATGACTATAATATCACCATCTTTATATCTCAAAACAAATGCAAGGAATCAAACTTCTCATATCTTCAATGATCTTCATGAAAGTTTTTATTACATCCCTCTTGAATACCCATCATATTAGGACCAAATTCATAATCTAAGAAAATTGTCATACTATTTATTAGACTCTCAAAATAATATAAGTGAATCATGAGAGTTCACCAATTTCTTCAAAATAAAACCACCGCCGTTCTCTAAAAAGATATAAGTGAAGCACTAGAGCAACTGCCTAGCTCAAAAGATATAAGTGAAGCACATAGAGTATTCTAATAAATTCATGACTAATGTGTGTCCCTCTCAAAAGGTGTGTACAGAAAGGATGATTGTGTTAAACTAAAATGCCAATAAATCAAAGATTCATATAGCACAAGACGCTCCAAGCAAAACACATATCATGTAGTGAATAAAAATATAGCCTCATGTAATTTACCGATGGATTGTAGACAAAAGAGGGGATGCCATCCGGGGCATCCCCAAGCTTACATGCTTGGTTGTCCTTGAATATTACCTTGGGGTGCCTTGGGAACCCCCAAGCTTAGGCTCTTGCCACTCCTTATTCTTTAATCCATCGAAACTTCACCCAAAACTTGAAAACTTCACAACACAAAACTCAACAAAAAACTCGTGAGCTCCGTTAGTCTAATAAAAGCAAATCACCACTTAGGTACTGTTGTGAACTCATTATAAATTAATATTAGCAATATATATACTTTAGTACAACTTCACTATGGTTCATACCCCCCAATACTACCCATAGATTCATCAAAATAAGAGAACAATGCATAGAAAACAGAATCTGTCAAAAACAGAACAATCTGTGAAGACCTGAATATTGCTCATACTTCTGTAACTCCAAAAATTCTGAAAAAATTAGGACGACCTGCGAAATTTGTATATTGATCTTGTGTAAAAATTCAGAACAAGAACACATTTCTGTGAATTTAAACAATTCCTAAACTGGTCGCAAAAGTTTCTGTTTTCAGCAAAATCAAATCAACTATCACCATAGATCATCCCAAAGGCTTTACTAGGCACAAACAGCAATTAAAACTCTTAAACACAATCATAACACAAGTATAATTGTATATATATTAAAATGAGAAGAAAAATCAAGAAAAACAAATTTAACATTGGGTTGCCGCCCAACAAGCGCTATTGTTTTATGCCCTTATTTAGGCATAATTCATAGATCTAGGTATTTTCATCTTTGGTATGCAATCCATAAGTAGCCCTCATAATAGATTCATATGTCAACTTAATATTCTTTCTTGGAAGTGTTACATGCCCTTCCTTAATGGAAAGTGAAATCTAATGTTTCCTTCTTTCATGTCAATCATTGCACCAATTGTTCTAAGTAAAGGTCTACCAAGAATTATAGGGCATGTAGGATTGCAATCTATATCAAGCACAATAAAAGCTACGGGCACATAATTCCTATTTGCAACAATAAGAACATCATTAATTCTTCCCATAGGTTTCTTAATAGTAGAATCCGCTAAGCGCAAATTCAAAGAACAATCATCAAATTTATGGAAACCTAACACATCACATAAAGTTTTTTGGAATAGTTGAAACGCTAGCACCCAAATCAAACAAAGCATAGCACTCATAATTTTTAATCATAATATTAATAGTAGGTTCGCATTCATCATGAAGCTTTCTAGGAATTGAAACTTCCAACTCAATTTTTGCTTCAAAGGACTTCATCATAGCATCAACGATACGTTTAGTAAAAGCCTTATTTTGATTATAAGCATGAGGTGAAATTAAGCATGGATTGTAACAAGGAAATACACTCAATCAAAGAACAATTATCATAATTAAAGTCCTTGAAATCCAAAAGAGTGGGCTCATACTTAAAGTTTTGACCTCACCAATCCCAGTTTTATCAATTTTTTCATTAGGATCATCACCCTCGAAATTATTGGGACGCGTTCTAGCTAAAGTTGACTCTTCTCCAGTCCCTCTTTCATCAAGTTTAACATTAGCAAACAAAGATTCAATAGGATTCACGCCAATCACTTTAAGATCTTCATCATGATTATCACGAAAACTAGAAGAACATGCTTTTCTAGCCAATTTCTCTTAGCTCGGCGATTCTCTCCCTACTTTCATTAATAGAAATTTGAATAGATTCCAGAGACTCATTAATATCAAGCTCGGGTGGCATAGATCTAATCTTAAAGGAATCAATCTCATCAGAAACTCTATCAACGTTTCTAGTCAAATCATCAATCTTAAGCAATTTTGTTCTACCATAGCATTGAAAATCTTTTGAGACTTAATGAAACATTTAATATTATTCTCAAGATCAGAGGGCATCTTATTATAATTTTCATAAGAATTGTTGTAGAAATTATCATAATTATTAGAGGAATTACTACGAAACAACCTAGGATTAAAATTGCCTCTATACGCGTTATTACCAAAATTGTTCCTACCAACAAAATTCACATCCATAGATTCATTGTTATTATCAATCAAAGTAGACAAATTCATATCATTAGGATCAATATGAGCACTCTTACTAGAAACAATTTCATAAGTTCATCCATCTTTCCACTCAAAGTATTAATTTCTTTAATAACATGCACTTTTTTACTAGTAAAAGATCTTTCGATATGCCATTGAGAGTAATTTGCCATAATATTATCTAGGAGTGTAGCAACTTCTCCTAATGTGATTTCCATAAAAGTACCACCCGCGGTGGAATCTAAGAGATTTCTAGATGCAAAATTCAATCCAGGACAAAAAATTTGTATGATCATCCATAAACTTAAACCATGACTAAGGCAATTTCTTATCATTAATTTCATCCTATCCCAAGATTGTGCAACACGTTCATGATCAAGTTGCTCAAAATTCATTATATCGTTCATAAGAGAGATGATCTTAGCGGGAGGAAAATACTTGGAGATAAAAGCATCCTTACACTTACTCCATGAATCAATACTATTTTTAGGCAAGGATGAAAGTTTTAGCACGATCCTGTAGTGAGAACGGAAATAACTTCAATTTAACAATATAATTATCCACATCTTTTTTCTTTTGTATATCACACAATTCAATGAAGATACTAAGATGAGATGCAGCATCTTCATTAGGACTACCAGAAAATTGTTCTTTCATAACAAGATACAACAAAGCGGCATTAATTTCATAGGATTCCGCACTAGTGGCGGGAGCAATCGAGTACTAATAAAATCATTATTATTAGTGTTGTAAAAATCACAGAACTTAGTATTTTCTTGAGACACCCTGACAAAGCAAGCAATCAAGCAAACAAAAAGCACTACTAGAAAACGGCCTACTAGTGGCGCACCAGTTTTGCCTACTAATGGCGCACTACTGGTGCGCCACTAGCATCACGCCACTAGTAATTTTTACTAATGGCGCACCAGTGGTGCGCCATTAGTATCTGGTATACTAATGGCGCACCAGTGGTGCGCCATTAGTATATGCCACGGTGCGCCATTACTATCGGACTTAGTGATGGCGCACCACATAGAAGTGCGCCATTAGTAACAATTTTTTTTCAAAATTTTTTTCAGAAATATTTTTTTTAAAAAAATTTAAATTTTTTATTATTTTTTTCAGAAATATTTTTTTCAAAAAAAATTCAAAAAAATGTTCAATTTCTTTTAATCTCGGGTCACTATGGCTTAATCTCAGGTCAAATCGCACTAAGTGGTCAAACTTCCCGGAAGGTCACCCATCCTAACACTACTCCAGCCCGAGCATGCTTAACTTTGCGGTTCTATCCAACCCCAACACCACCTCACTTAATAGCCACTTGTTGATATATCTATCATATCAATCCTATTAAACCTTGTTGATGTCTAGGACTTTGTTCATATTCATGAGTATGATGAAATTTTGAAAAATATTTCAAACTTCCCTGTCATATTACGAATCATTTTTTGAAAAAAAATCCAAAAAAAAATTCAAAACCAATATTTTGTTCTGTTACTAGTGGCACACCTAGCAACCGGTGCGGCACTAGTAAGTTTGAAAAATTTTGAATTTTTTTGCCTCTAGATCTTGAAAGCCCCGTATCTTTTTTTCTGTTAGGTTTTTGAGGATTTTGAAAATGTTTAACGGGGTTCCCCCCGTTAAATTCGGATGTAACTTTTCGAGTAGATGATTTTTCATATAAAAAACTTTTTCATTCGAGTTCGTATGCAAAAGTTATGCCCATTTTAAGAAATTCCAGAGAGATTTTGCAAATAAAGTCAAAATTCATATTTGTTAATTTTCCCAACAACTAGACCACATATCACATGGGAAACTTATTTTCTTTTATTTTTTTGACATTTCCATCATTTTCTTTTATTTTTTTTAAACTGAAAAGGCGGTCCACGGGGGGGGGGGGGGGGGGGGGTTGCATTCGGTGGAATGGGCCAAGTTACTAATGGCGCACCGTGGGGGGTGGTGCGCCATTAGTAGTTCAACTAGTAATGGCGCACCACCCCAACCGTGCGCCATTAGTAGTTTTTCAAAAAAATAAAAAAAATTGAAATAAAATTTGTAACAAAATTACTAATGGCGCACCTGTGAGTGGTGCGCCATTAGTAGTTCAACTAGTAATGGCGCACCGTGGGAGTGGTGCGCCATTAGTAGTTGAACTAGTAATGGCGCACCGTCCCACGGTGCGCCATTAGTAGTTTAAAAAATAAAAATAAAAAAAATTTGAAATTTTTTTTTGAAACATAATTACTAATGGCGCATCATGGGATGGTGCGCCATTACTAGTTGAACTACTAATGGCGCACCATCCCACGGTGCGCCATTAGTAGTTTTGAAAAAATTAAAAAAAAATTACTAATGGCGCACCGTGGATGTGGTGCGCCATTAGTATTTTCACACTAATGGCGCACCAACACATGGTGCGCCATTAGTATATAGTAATGGCGCACCACATGTCTGGTGCGCCATTAGTGGCCATATCATCTATAGCCCTTTTCCTAGTAGTGAAGCAAACGGAAATACGAACGGAAAGAAGGCAAATACGTTTGTGTTTTTTTGAAAATGTTTTAGAAGTGGGGGAGATGAAAACGAGAGGCAAATGGCAAATAATGTAAGTGCAAGAGATGAGAGTTTATGATAGGTACTTGGTACGCTGGATGTACATCCTCCCCGGCTACGGCGCCAGAAATTCTTCCTGCTACTTCTTGAGCTTGCGTTGGTTTTCCATTGAAGAGGAAAGGGTGATGCAGCAAAGTAGAGATAAGTATTTCCCTCAGTTTAAAACCAAGGTATCTATCCAGCAGGAGGAACACACAAGTCCCCAATAGATGCACCTGCACAAATAAACAAATACTTGCACCCAACGCAAAAAAGGGGTTGCCAATCCCTTCATGGTCACTTGCAAGGATGAAATCTGATAGAGATTGATATAAAAGATAACTAAAAGTGCAAAATAAGGTAAAGATAAATAAATTGCAGCAAGTTTTTTTTGTGTTTTTGGTTTTATAGATCTGAAAATAATATGATAAAAATAGACCCGGGGACCATAGTTTTCAGTAGAGGCTTCTCTCTTGAAAGAACATATACGGTGGGAAAACAAATTACTTGTGACACCTTGGTTTTTGCTTCTTTTTTCTGGTGTTTATTGCATATTTGATTTGAATTTGAGTTTTTCAATTAACTCATTTGGACAAAGCACTTGGGTATTCTTTTGGTTTCCACCCAAGTGACTCCTAGCACTCTCAAAAACATCTCTTGACATCATATCTCTCAAAATAATGCCAAGTGGATATTTTTCTCAATGGCATAATATTCATTCTCTCTTTAAAAATGAATATTTTTCACTTCTGCTCCAAAGCAACCCTCATTTCCCTTGCTCATAAAAATCTGAGAAAATTCTCAAATATTCTTTGAATCATGCGTCAACTTCCTATGAAAAATATCGTATGGTCATGTGGGGAATTTTTGCTCTAGAAAATCTTTTCTCTTCTGGACAAAAAGTCACTTTGTGAAGGAAGTGCATCTTTGCCTAATCCATTTGAGCTGAAATTTTTATAGCTTAGCTACATTCCAACCCAAACCTTAACCTCCAAGTTTCAGCTCTTAACTCCTTGTAGTTTTCTCTCAAATGACTGCAACATTTTCTGTCCAGAAACTTGTCACTGATCTCAAGTCATTTTTGGTCGACCCGGCAATGAACCAACACATCAAACTGACCTAGCATTGCAAGGAATTGAGACCAAACACTGTTTTGCAGCTCTGGCGCCCCGCGTTGCACCAGTGCACACGGTGACCGCGTGTGTCCAGGGTGCTCGACAGGCGCTCGGTGTGCTCTGCGTGTCGGCAGCTCCTCTGTCGCGCCCGTGAAGCTACCCCAAGCCAACCCATCATGTCAGTTATCTTCCGCGACCTCGGCTCCTTCCTCCCGACTACTCCCTGGCGCTCCCCGACACCGGCAGCCAATGCCGCGGATGCGGACACGAAGGCGCAGAGCCAACAGTATCTCGCATGAACGTGCAGTCCCTCCCCCTCGCCCTGTGCTTGGATCTACTCCTCCATTGTGCGTGCATGATTGCCAGTGAGCTCTCCCATCACCTCTGAGCCCCTCTCGTCGCCGCTCGCTGCACCAGAACCCTCTTCGGTGATCTCGAGCTCTGCCTCGCTCTGCCCTATATATAGGACCCCTCCCGAGCCCTTCCAGCCATCTCACCCACCTCATCTGGCCACAAATTGTTTAGTTTACCACCGCGGCAAGGCCGGGCGGGCCTCTGGTCCCCGCGGGTCCCCCTCAGCGTTCCACTCACTCCGGCGATATTTGACCTCTCCCACTCCTTCAGGCGTGCTCGTGAGCTTCTCTGGATCATGATGGTGCTGCTGGACCACCTATACCTTGCCGGGAACTCGAACTCCGACGAGCTCCGCCGCCCGCCGTCTCTCGAGAAGACCACCGTGACGCCCTCCATCCATTTCCACCCACGCTTCTGGTACGTACGTGCTCGCCATACCGAGCTGCGTCCATCCCCCACCTCTCTGGCGGCCGCCATGGTCTCCTTGGCGGAGAACCATCGCCGGCCGAGCCACCGTCTCTACTTCTCTCTCTCTCTCTCTCTCTCTCTCTTATAAACCTGTTAGAGGGGACCCTCCTGTCAGCCTCTCTTCTCTCTCCCCAAACCAGTATAAGTGAAGACGTGTTCACAGAATATGCCTTCGACGTGGCCCTCTCTGGGATATTCTATTTTTAGTTTAAATTCAAATAATTTGACTGATGTTTGACCAGCTCTAAATCCCAAACCATAAGTCCAAATGAGATGATTCTTTTTGCATTATTTCTGTTATGAGCTCCTCTTTCAACATCCCAAATTTGAGATTTTTCCTTGCTGTAGATATTTTCTGGTGCATTTAAATGTGTTATGTGACATTTTCTTTATGCTATTTGGATCATTTTCAGAAGAGCAAACTTGTCCTGAAGAGGACCAGGAGTTTTGTGACCCTCCTATGAACTAAGGCAAGCCACCACAAACATTTGCAAGAGCGACATTGCAATGGCTATCGTTTTACTTGAATTTTACTTCATATAATGCATATAGTTATTCAAATGATTCCACTTGTGCTAGTTTCACTTTCATATTATGCTTGTTATGTCTACAGAAGTATGCTGCTTGCTTGGTCAAGTTTATGCAGAAGAGTTGATATGGTCATGAGCATGTTTATGTTAATACTGTCATTATGTTGAAATGGTGCATATGCATATCATGGCATCTTCATGGCATACTATGGCTCGAGTAGATTTTATTTCAAGTCAAAACATGATCATAATACAACTTGAACATGTTGTTGATCGAGTCATGGTTCCACCGAATCGAGCTTCGCAGTGCAACCACATTTTCCTTTATGGGAAGGCCCTTATTCGGTATGTTGTCATGCCTCTCGCTGGTGCCTCCAACTAGGGAAGGTTATGCATTTGCGCTACCCTGGCCCAGTAGGCAGGCATAACCTTGTGTGCCCGTTGTTTTTTGGTACCATTATCCCTTTTTGGGACCGTTTTTTGTTTTGCCACGATCGTGGCCGTTGGATGTCACGAGGTGACATCAGGGCACACAGGACTGAGCCCAAAGGGGAGTTGGTCGGAGTGGTCGGGAGAGTGTCATGCAATAGATTGGTTCTGTCGGAACACCGTTCACTGGTATATCGACGTCCAAAACAAACGGTTTAAAACCCCTTTCCGCGACGGCATTTGGAACCGTCGCCAAGTGAGTGTGGGCAATAGGGGGGTCCTTCCCACACGATCCAGAAATCGTCGGGGATAGGCCCTCGTGGGACCCATGCTGGGGCCATGTGCGATCGGGCGAGGCATGGAAACCCAATCATTTCCGTAGGTATGTACATCCCACAGGGTGAATCCCAGAAATCATTTCCGTAGGTATGTACATCCCACACGGTGAATCCCAGAAATCATTTCCGTAGGTATGTACATCCCACACGGTGAATCCCAGAAATCATTTCCGTAGGTATGTACATCCCACATGGTGAATCCCATAAATCATTTCCGTAGGTATGTACATCCCACACGGTGAATGCCAGAAAATCATTTCCGTAGGTATGTCAATCCCACACAGTTCTTTGTGTGGAAACGTTTGTGCAAGGTGGCCTAACGCAAACAGTTCGATGCCGGAAGCCGTGTGTGATTGTTAGTGGATCGAACACGCCTACTTCTAGAAACCGTGCGGATTGTTTGAGTTCATCGCCCACAGTGTTGTCTGAGTAACCGTTTGCAATAGAAAACCCCAATAAGCAGGGTAATTAGCCTATTATTGATAATCCATGTACTAATCAAACTGATATTTCTTATAAAACACGCCAGATATTTCATAACCGTATAAAAGCAACCAGGATTTCATAATCGAATTACATCAGATAGCTTTGGCACTCAGTTACGCCATTACACAACAGATACAAGTTTCACATGCAGCATCAAAAACCTTTGGAAAGTAGCATCATACACGGTAAATAGACAGATGAATCTCATCTGGGAAACGGTAGAAGCGGAAGGCAAATATTGAGCCTTCAGTGATGTTGAATGTCCTTGCAACTTTAGGCCAGTGGCTATGGATAATTGCCCGCCCAACCTTCGTCCTCTTCAGCAAGACTTCAATATTGTACCGTGGGTGTTGAATGAATACCTTCCTCGCCTCTTGACCATGCAGGTGGTTTGAGAGGTAATCATCGGTGAACTGCTTTGAAAAGTAATGAAAACAAAGCTATGCATAAATCGCTATTGTAAATTTTGAAATGGCGCAAGGGGTAAAAACAAGGTAAAAGAGTTGGTACCATCCTATAGTTGACTGATGTCTTCTTCATTGTGCAAACAAAGATCTTGCTGTTATTCGTCGCAAGTTTCTTCATCCTAACAATCTTTCTGAGTTTCTTGACTTGACTGATATTCATGGACATCTCATTTCCCCATATGCAAAATGGGTCGAAGAGTGGGTCTAAGCCTCTGACAGCAGGACCTACATGTGCAAGATCAAATTGTAAGAAACCTAAATATTAGAATGATTCCTGCAACTGCACAATAATGTGCTATTAGCCAAAGGACCCTGCTTGAACAAACCTCGATGGTAAACCGCAGTGTCTCCCATTGTTTCCCTGCAACACACATAAGGAAGATCTTGATCAGGTTAACTCAGAGTTGCCATACTATCAGTAGAATATGTATTGAGTACAGCCAAATTCGATTGGTGTCACATGCGTAACAATACAAAATTGTACCCACAACAAACGAAAATCAAATTGCAGAACTGAACCAAACAATTAAATGGACAACAGACCAAACGAACCAAAATAGTTAACTGAGCATGACATTGCAGAATAGAAACGTGTACTAGGAGATAAGACAGTTAACAAAACAAAGAATGCTTGAGAATAGTACTACGAAATGTAGCAATTGTTGGACCAAAGTGTTAACTAAACATTACATTTCAGAGGACCAAACTGTTAACTGAACATCAGATTGCATATTAACATTACAGAGGACAAATCACTAGAAGGCACTGGCGGTTGCCTCAAGAAAATATCACGAACTGTATTTTAAAGTAGACAACCGCGCGGCGGTGTCGACGGTGGCCTCGAAGACGAGGTGCTCCTCCAAGATCTGGCGGTCGACACGCATGTCAGCCATAGCGACCTCGTTCACGCGTGCGGCCGCATGCTACTCAGCTCCATGTTATACTGCGTGTAAAATGGCTGTGGGCGGCGCTTAATTGGAGGGGGGGCAGTGATTTCGGTGGAAGGTGTCGCTCCGTCAGTCGGGGCATGTGGGAAGGGAAAGGAGTAGGATGGTGTGGGTGGGGTGTGGATTACCTGACCATATCGACGAGGCCGCGCAGCCAGAAGAAGGGTCGGCGGCGAGGATGTTGGGGAACGTAGTAATTTCAAAAATTTCCTACGCACACGCAAGATCATGGTGATGCATAGCAACAAGAGGGGAGAGTGTTGTCTACGTACCCTCGTAGACCGTAAGCGGAAGCGTTATATCAACGCGGTTGATTTAGTCGTACGTCTTCACGATCTGACCGATCCAAGTACCGAAAGCACGACACCTCCGAGTTCTGCACACGTTTAGCTCGATGACGTCCCCGCCTTCTCGATCCAGCAAGAGGGGCGAAGTAGTAGATGAGTTCCGGCAGCACGACGGCGTGGTGACGGTGTTGGTGAAGAATAATCTCCGTAGGGCTTTGCCTAAGCACTACGAAAACTATGACGGAGGATAAACTAGAGGGGACGGGGTTGCCGGCACACGGCTTGGTGTTTCTTTATGTGTCTTGGGTGCTAGCCCTACCCCTCTATTTATATGTTGAGCCTTGGGGTCGAAACTTGGAGTAAAAGCCTCCACAAAGTCGGTTTCACACGAAAGGCAAGAGTCCTTCTCGGACTCCAGGGCCAGACGCTAGGATTCCCGGCGTCTGAACCCAGACGCCAGGGACCCTGGCATCTGGCCCCTGAACTCCGCAAAACTTCCTTTTGCGCTTTCCAAAAACCTCGTTGGCTTTCCCCTTTGGCCCAAATAAAGTGTTCTTGTGCCCAAACATTTCGGGAAACATCCGGAACCCCTTCCGATGGATTCCGGAACCTTTCTGGAGATCAAACACTACTATCTAGATATCAATCTTTACTTCCGGACCATTCCGGAGTTCCTCGTCATATCCGTGATCTCATCCAAAACTCCGAACAACATTCGATCACCAACATACATAACTCATAGTACTATATCATCAACGAACATTAAGCGTGCGGACCCTACGGGTTCGAGAACTATGTAGACATGACCGAGACACCTCTCTAGTCAATAACCAATAGCGGGACCTGGATGCCCATATTGGCTCCTGCATATTCTATGAAGATCTTTATCGGTCAGACCGCATAACAACATACGTTGTTCCCTTTGTCATCGGTATGTTACTTTCCCGAGATTCGATCGTCGGTATCTCAATACCTAGTTCAATCTCGTTACTGGCAAGTCTCTTTACTCGTTCCGTAATACATCATCCCGCAACTAACTCATTAGTTACAATGCTTGCAAGGCTTATAGTGATGTGCATTACTGAGTGGGCCCAAAGATACCTCTCCAACAATCGGAGTGACAAATCCTAATCTCGAAATACGCCAACCCAACAAGTACCTTCGGAGACACCTGTAGAGCACCTTTATAATCACCCAGTTACGTTGTGACGTTTGGTAGCACACAAAGTGTTCCTCCGGTAAACGGGAGTTGCATAATCTCATAGTCATAGGAACATGTATAAGTCATGAAGAAAGCAATAGCAACATACTAAACGATCAAGTGCTAAGCTAACGGAATGGGTCAAGTCAATCACATCATTCTCCTAATGATGTGATCCCGTTAATCAAATGACAACTCATGTCTATGGCTAGGAAACATAACCATGTTTGATTAACGAGCTAGTCAAGTAGAGGCATACTAGTGACATTCTGTTTGTCTATGTATTCACACAAGTATTATGTTTTCGGTTAATACAATTCTAGCATGAATGATAAACATTTATCATGAAATAAGGAAATAAATAATAACTTTATTATTGCCTCTAGGGCATATTTCCTTCAGTCTCCCACTTGCACTAGAGTCAATAATCTAGATCACATCGCCATGTGATTTAACATCAATAGTTCACATCACCATGTGATTAACACCCATAGTTCACATCGTCATGTGACCAACACCCAAAGGGTTTACTAGAGTCAATAATCTAGTTCACATCGCTGTGTGATTAACACCCAAAGAGTACCAAGCTGTGATCATGTTTTGCTTGTGAGAGAAGTTTAGTCAACGGGTCTGCCATATTCAGATCCGTATGTATTTTGCAAATATCTATGTCTACAATGCTCTGCACGGAGCTAGTTTAGCTAATTGCTCCCACTTTCAATATGTATCCAGATGAAGACTTTGAGTCATCTGGATCAGTGCCAAAACTTGTATCGACGTAACCCTTTTACGACAATCCTTTTGTCACCTCCATAATCGAGAAACATATCATTTATTCCACTAAGGATAATTTTGATCGCTGTCCAGTGATCTACTCCTAGATCACTATTGTACTCCCTTGCCAAAATCAGTGTAGGGTATACAATAGATCTGGTACATAGCATGGCATACTTTATAGAACCTATGGCTGAGGCATAGGGAATGACTTTCATTTTCTTTCTATCTTCTGTCGTGGTCGGGCTTTGAGTCTTACTCAATTTCACACCTTGTAACACAGGCAAGAACTCTTTCTTTGAATGTTCCATTTTGAACTACTTCAAAATCTTGTCAAGGTATGTACTCATTGAAAAAACTTATCAAGCGTTTTGATCTATCTCTATAGATCTTGATGCTCAATATATAAGCAGCTTCATCGAGGTCTTTCTTTGAAAAACTCCTTTCAAACACTCCTTTATGCTTTGCAGAATAATTCTACATTATTTCCGATCAACAATATGCTATTCACATATACTTATCAGAAATGTTGTAGTGCTCCCACTCACTTTCTTGTAATTACAGGCTTCACCACAAGTCTGTATAAAACTATATGCTTTGATCAACTCATCAAAGCGTATATTCCAACTCCGAGATGCTTGCACCAGTCCATAGATGGATCGCTGGAGCTTGGACATTTTGTTAGCACCTTTAGGATTGACAAAACCTTCTGGTTGCATCATATACAACTCTTCTTTAAGAAATCCATTAAGGAATGTAGTTTTGAAATCCATTTGCCAGATTTCATAAAATGTGGCAATTTGCTAACATGATTCGGACAGACTTAAGCATCGCTGCGAGTGAGAAAATCTCATCGTAGTCAACACCTTGAACTTTGTCAAAAACCTTTTTCGACAAGTCTAGCTTTGTAGATAGTAACACTACTATCAGCGTCCGTCTTCCTCTTGAAGATCCATTTATTTTATATGGCTTGCCGATCATTGGGCAAGTCAATCAAAGTCCATACTTTGTTCTCATACATGGATCTCATCTCAGATTTCATGGCCTCAAGCCATTTTGCAGAATCTGGGCTCATCATCGCTTCCTCATAGTTCGTAGGTTCGTCATGGTCAAGTAACATGACCTCCAAAACAGGATTACCGTACCACTCTAGTGCGGATCTCACTCTGGTTTACCTACGAGGTTCGGTAGTAACTTGATCTGAAGTTACATGATCATCATCATTAGCTTCCTCACTAATTGGTGTAGTAGTCAGAGGAACAAATTTCTGCGATGAACTACTTTCCAATAAGGGAGCAGGTACAGTTACCTCATCAAGTTCTACTTTCCTCCCACTCACTTCTTTCGAGAGAAACTCCTTCTCTAGAAAGGATCCATTCTTAGGAACGAATATCTTGCCTTCGGATCTGTGATAGAAGGTGTACCCAACAGTAACTTTTGGGTATCCTACGAAGACACACTTTTTCGATTTGGGTTTGAGCTTATCAGGATGAAACTTTTCACATAAGCATCGCAACCCCAAACTTTAAGAAACGACAGGTTAGGTTTCTTGCTAAACTACAGTTCATACGGTGTCGTCTCAACGGATTTAGATGGTGCCCTTTTTAACGCGAATGCAGCTGTCTCTAATGCATAACCCCAAAACGATAGTGGTAAATCGGTAAGAAACATCATAGATTGCACTATATCCAATAAAGTACGGTTATAACGTTTGGACACACCATTATGCTGTGGTGTTCCATGTGGCATGAGTTTGTGAAACTATTCCACATTGTTTTAATTGAAGGCCAAACTCGTAACTCAAAATATTTTTCCTCTGCGATCATATCGTAGAAAATTTTATTTTCTTGTTTACGATGATTCTCCACTTCACTCTGAAATACTTTGAACTTCTCAAATGTTTCAGACTCTTGTTTTATCAAGTAGATATACTCATATCTGCTCAAATCATCTGTGAAGGTCAGAAAATAATGATACTTGCCGTGAGCCTCAACACTCATCGGATTGTATACATCAGTATGTATTATTTCCAATAAGTCAGTTGCTTGCTCCATTGTTCCGGAGAACGGAGTTTTTAGTCATCTTGCCCATAAGGCATGGTTCGCAAGCATCAAGTGATTCATAATTAATTGATTCCAAAATCCCATCAGCGTGGAGTTTCTTCATGCGCTTTACACCAATATGACCTAAACGGCAGTGCCACAAATAAGTTGCACTATCATTATTAACTTTGCATCTTTTGGCTTCAATATTATGAATATGTGTATCATTACGATCGAGATCCAACAAACCATTTTCGTTGGTGTGTATGACCATAGAAGGTTTTTATTCATGTAAACAGAACAACAATTGTTCTCTAACTTAAATGAATAACCGTATTGCAATAAACATGATCAAATCATATTCATGCTCAACGCAAACACAAAATAACACTTATTTAGGTTCAATACTAATCCCGAAAGTATAGGGAGTCTGCGATGATGATCATATCAATCTTGGAACTACTTCCAACACATCGTCACTTCACCCTTAACTAGTCTCTGTTTATTCTGCAGCTCCCGTTTCGAGTTACTAATCTTAGCAACTGAACTAGTATTAAATACTGAGGGGTTGCTATAAACACTAGTAAAGTACACATCAATAACATGTATATCAAATATACCTTTGTTCACTTTGTCATCCTTCTTATCCGCCAAATACTTGGGGCAGTCCCGCTTCCAGTGACCAGTTCCTTTGCAGTAGAAGCACTCAGTCTCAGGCTTAGGTCCAGACTTGGGCTTCTTCACTTGAGCAGCAACTCGCTTGCTGTTCTTCTTGAAGTTCCCCTTCTTCCCTTTGCCCTTTTCTTGAAACTAGTGATCTTGTTAACCATCAACACTTGATGCTCTTTCTTGATTTCTACCTCCGTTGATTTCAGCATCACGAAGAGCTTGGGAATCGTTTCCGTTATCCCTTGCATATTATAGTTCATCACGAAGTTCTACTAACTTGGTGATGGTGACTAGAGAATTCTGTCAATCACTATTTTATCTGGAAGATTAACTCCCACTTGATTCAAGCGATTGTAGTACCCAGACAATCTGAGCACATGCTCACTGCTTGAGCTATTCTCCTCCACCATTTAGCTATAGAACTTGTTGGAGACTTCATATCTCTCAACTTGGGTATTTGCTTGAAATATTAACTTCAACTCCTGGAACATCTCATATGGTCCATGACGTTCAAAACGTCTTTGAAGTCCCGATTCTAAGCCGTTAAGCATGGTGCACTAAACTATCAAGTAGTCATCATATTGAGCTAGCCAAATGTTCATAACGTCTGCATATGCTCCTGCAATAGGTCTGTCACCTAGCGCTGCATCAAGGACATATGTCTTCTGTGCAGTAATGAGGATAATCCTCAGATCACGGATCCAATCCGTATCATTGCTACTAACATCTTTCAACTTAGTTTTCTCTAGGAACATATCAAAATAAAACAGGGGAGCTAAACGCGAGTTATTGATCTACAACATAGATATGCTAATACTACCAGGACTAAGTTCATGATAAATTAAAGTTCAATTAATCATATTACTTAAGAACTCCCACTTAGATAGACATCCCTCTAATCATCTAAGTGATCAAGTGATCCATATCAACTAAACCATGTCCGATCATCACGTGAGATGGAGTAGTTTTCAATGGTGAACATCACTATGTTGATCATATCTTCTATATGATTCACACTCAACCTTTCGGTCTCCAGTATTCCGAGGCCATATCTGCATATGCTAGGCTCGTCAAGTTTAACCTGAGTATTCTGCGTGTGCAAAACTGGCTTGCTCCCGTTGTAGATGGACGTAGAGCTTATCACACCCGATCATCACGTGGTGTCTGGGCTCGACGAACTTTGGCCACGGTGCATACTCAGGGAGAACACTTTTATCTTGAAATTTAGTGAGAGATCATCTTATAATGCTACCATCAATCAAAGCAAGATAAGGTGCATAAAGGATAAACATCACATGCAATCAATATAAGTGATATGATATGGCCATCATCATCTTGTGCTTGTGATCTCCATCTCCGAAGCACCGTCATGATCACCATCGTCACCGGCGCGACACCTTGATCTTCATCGTAGCATCGTTGTCGTCTCGCCAATCTTATGCTTCTACGACTATCGCTACCGCTTAGTGATAAAGTAAAGCATTACAGGGCGATTGCATTGCATACAATAAAGCGACAACCATATGGCTCCTGCCAGGTGCCGATAACTCGGTTACAAAACATGATCATCTCATACAATAAAATATAGCATCATGTCTTGACCATATCACATCACAACATGCCCTGCAAAAACAAGTTAGACGTCCTCTACTTTGTTTTTGCAAGTTTTACGTGGCTGCTATGGGCTGAGCAAGAACCGTTCTTACCTACGCATCAAAACCACAACGATAGTTCGTCAAGTTAGTGCTGTTTTAACCTTCTCAAGGACCGGGCGTGGCCACACTCGGTTCAACTAAAGTTGGAGAAACTGACACCCGCCAGCCACCTGTGTGCAAAGCACGTCGGTAGAACCAGTCTCGCGTAAGCGTACGCGTAATGTCGGTCCAGGCCGCTTCACCCAACAATTCCGCCGAACCAAAGTATGACATGCTGGTAAGCAGTATGACTTATATCGCCCACAACTCACTTGTCTTCTACTCGTGCATATGACATCTACGCATAAAACCAGGCTCGGATGCCACTGTTGGGGAACGTAGTAATTTCAAAAATTTCCTACGCACATGCAAGATCATGGTGATGCATAGCAATGAGAGGGGAGAGTGTTGTCTACGTACCCTCGTAGACCGTAAGCGGAAGCGTTATATCAACGCGGCTGATGTAGTCGTATGTCTTCACGATCCGACCGATCCAAGTACCGAAAGCACGGCACCTCCGAGTTCTACACACGTTCAGCTCGATGACGTCCCCGCCTTCTCGATCCAGCAAGAGGGGCGAAGTAGTAGATGAGTTCCGGCAGCACGACGGCATGGTGACGGTGTTGGTGAAGAACACTCTCCGCAGGGCTTCGCCTAAGCACTACGAAAACTATGATGGAGGATAAACTAGAGGGGATGGGGTTGCCGGCACACGGCTTGGTGTTTCTTGATGTGTCTTGGGTGCTAGCCCTACCCCTCTATTTATATGTTGAGCCTTGGGGTCGAAACTTGGAGTAAAAGCCTCCACAAAGTCGGTTTCACCCGAAAGGCAAGAGTCCTTCTCAGATTCCAGGGCCAAACGCCAGGGTTCCCGGCGTCTGGACCCAGACGCCAGGGACCCTGGCGTCTGGCCCCTGGACTCCGCAAAACATCCATTTGCGCTTTCCAAAAACCTCGTGGGCTTTCCCCTTTGGCCCAAATAAAGTGTTCTTGTGCCCAAACATTTCGGGAAACATCCAAAACCCCTTCCGATGGATTCCGGAACCTTTCCGGAGATCAAACACTACTATCCACATATCAATCTTTACTTCCAGACCATTCCAGAGTTCCTCGTCATATCCGTGATCTCATCCAAAACTCCGAACAACATTCGGTCACCAACATACATAACTCATAGTACTATATCGTCAACGACATTAAGCGTGCGGACCTTACGGTTTCGAGAACTATGTACATGACCGAGACACCTCTCTGGTCAATAACCAATAGCGGGACCTGGATGCCCATATTGGCTCCTGCATACTCTACGAAGATCTTTATCGTTCAGACCGCATAACAACATACGTTGTTCCCTTTGTCATCGGTATGTTACTTGCCCGAGATTCGATCGTCGGTATCTCAATACCTAGTTCAATCTCGTTACCGGCATGTCTCTTTACTCGTTCCGTAATACATCATCCCGCAACTAACTCATTAGTTACAATGCTTGCAAGGCTTATAGTGATGTGCATTACTGAGTGGGCCTAGAGATACCTCTCCGACAATCGGAGTGACAAATCCTAATCTCGAAATACGCCAACCCAACAAGTACCTTCGGAGACACCTGTA
Source organism: Aegilops tauschii subsp. strangulata (assembly GCF_002575655.3). Lineage (NCBI taxonomy): Eukaryota > Viridiplantae > Streptophyta > Magnoliopsida > Poales > Poaceae > Aegilops > Aegilops tauschii. The sequence continues at coordinate 397,559,033 of NC_053040.3, read as the reverse complement.
GAGCACCTTTATAATCACCCAGTTACATTGTGACATTTGGTAGCACACAAAGTGTTCCTCCGGTAAATGGGAGTTGCATAATCTCATAGTCATAGGAACATGTATAAGTCATGAAGAAAGCAATAGCAACATACTAAACGATCAAGTGCTAAGCTAACGGAATGGGTCAAGTCAATCACATCATTCTCCTAATGATGTGATCCCGTTAATCAAATGACAACTCATGTCTATGGCTAGGAAACATAACCATCTTTGATTAACGAGCTAGTCAAGTAGAGGCATACTAGTGACACTCTGTTTGTCTATGTATTCACACAAGTATTATGTTTCTGGTTAATACAATTCTAGCATGAATGATAAACATTTATCATGAAATAAGGAAATAAATAATAACTTTATTATTGCCTCTAGGGCATATTTCCTTCAGAGGAGGCCGCGCAGCAAGAAGAAGGGCCGTCGGCGAGGAGGCGGCGCTGCAAGAAGAAGGGTCGCCGGCGAGGAGGCGGCGCTGCAAGAAGAAGGGTAGCCGGCGAGGAGGCGGCGCTGCAAAAAGAAGGGTCGCCGGCAAGGAGGCTGAGCTGCCAGTAAGCAGCAGTGAAGTTTTGAACTTGGAAAGCAAGGAGGAACAGTGTAAATGTGGCTTTTGGTAGGAGGGAGGGGGCGGGGAGATAGATATTTCCGAGGTGGCAAAAAAATTCGCTCGATGCCGCGAGAAATTGGCACGCAAGTGTGGTTCAAGCGGGGGTGGTGGACTATAGACGACGAAGCTTCCTGTGTAAGCCAGACAAGACGGTGCGCCAAGATATTTTATATCGCATCCCACATGATTCTTTCTAGTAAACTGTTTGTAGTATACCTGATTTTTTCATTATGTTTTGAAAGACAAAATGGTGTTACAGAGGGAAAGGATGGTGTTTGAATTGCTAGAACATTTACGTACAGTGAACATGCAACTAGTACATGAGTGTCGTGTTTAAATTTGGAATTATTCTGGGTTCGTTTGGCATTTTTATGCACTAATTGAGTTTCTGGGCATTTAATGTGCATAATTCAAATTTGAACTACAAGCACATGCTCCAATGCACCAAAGTTTGCTGAAAAATCACATGTGTGTCTTTGGGTGAATTTATAGGTCCCGTGCAAGAAATGGGAATAAAATTCAAACATCTGGGTGTCGTGGCTCAGCCGGAATGATTGAGAAACTTGGTTCTTTAATTCCTGTAAATCCAAAACACGGCTGAAAATCATGAAACTTGGTATGGTGTCATGACATGGCACCAACATGCTGTAGTAAATTTTTTGCCCGAATTGGGACAAGCTTTCATGTAAGCTTCTTGCAAACCGGAGCTTCCCTCAAGAAGGCTCCTGGTTCCGAGAGGGAACGTGTCACCTCCGTCTGCGAAACAACATACATACACTGCCTTCTCCCGCCTTAATTTTTTTACACAGGCAGATTAGACCAAATAAAAGTATCGTGCTAAATTTTGGAATTATTCCGTGTTCGTTTGGCCTTTTTTTTACATTAATTGAGTTTCTGGGCATTTAATGTGCATAATTCAAATTTGAACTACAAGCACGTGCTCCAGTGCACCAAAGTTTTTGAAAAATCACATGTGTGTCCTTGGGTGAATTTCTAGGTCCCATGCAAGAGATGGGAGTGAAATTCAAACATCTGGGCGTCGTGGCTCCGCCGAAAAGATTAAGAAACTTGGTTTTTTAATTCCTGTAATTCCAAAATACGCCTGAAAATCATGAAACTTGGCATGGTGTCATTACATGCCACGAACATGTTGCGGTAATTTTTTTGGCCGAATTGGGACAAGCTTTGGTGTAGGCTTCTTGCAAACCGGAGCTTCCCTCAAGAAGGCTCGTGTTTCCGAGAGGGAACGTGTCACCTTCATGTGCGAAACGACATACATACACTGCCTTCTCCCGCCTTAATTTTTTTGTACATCCAGATTAGACCAAATAGAAGTACCGTGCTAAAATTTGGAATTATTCCGGGCTCGTTTGGCCTTTTTTATACATTAATTGAGTTTCTGGGCATTTAATGTGCATAATTCAAATTTGAACTACAAGCACATGCTCCAGTGCACCAAAGTTGTTTGAAAAATCACATGTGTGTCCTTGGGTGAATTTCTAGGTCCCATGCAAGAGATGGGAGTGAAATTGAAACATCTGGGTGTCGTGGCTCGGATGGAAAGATTGAGAAACTTGGTTTTTTTAATTCCTGTAATTCCAAAAAACGCCTGAAAATCATAAAACTTGGCATGGTGTCATGACATGGCACCAACATGTTGCGGTAATATTTTTGGCCGAATTGGGAGAAGCTTTGGTGTAAGCTTGTTGCAAACCGGAGCTTCCCTCAAGAAGGCTCGTGGTTCCGAGAGGGAACATGTCACCTCCGTGTGCGAAACGACATACGTACACTGCCTTCTCCCGCCTTATTTTTTTTACACAGCCAGATTAGACCAAATAGAAGTACCGTGCTAAATTTTGGAATTATTCTGGGTTCGTTTGGCCTTTTTAATTGAGTTTCTGGGCATTTAATGTGCATAATTCAAATCTGAACTACAAGCACATGCTCCAGTGCACCAAAGTTGTTTGAAAAATCACATGTGTGTCCTTGGGTGAATTTATAGGTCCCATGCAAGAGATGGGAGTGAAATTCAAACATGTGGGCGTCGTGGCTCGGCCGGAAAGATTGAGAAACTTGCTTTTTTACTTCCTGTAATTCCAAAACACGCCTGAAAATCATGAAACTTGGCATGGTCTCATGACATGGCACCAACATGTTGTGGTAATTTTTCTGTCCGATTTGCGAAGGCCCACACATTAACAATCAACAAAGTCATTTCAAAACAAGTGTTGTCACGTTACAAATCGGAAACAAAAGTATTATTGAAACCGTGGGCATTCAAATTACCAATTACATGCGGCCACACGTCCCCTTTTTTTATTGGCTAGGAGGTGTCGTGCGGGGTAGCTATTTAAGTATGGGAGGCGTGTGATCTGACCCCTGCGCCTGCTCATCGAGAGGAGAGCCCTTTGACCGCTACCCGCCGCGCACCTCCCTCCCAACGTCTCCATTTATGGCGCCCGAGCACCTGTTCTACAGCGTGGCTATATGTCTCACTGGACTGAGATTTAAGAGAGAGAAATGAAAATCTGAAAAGAAAGTTTTGCACGGATCTTGATGTAAGATCTGACGGACCTATATAGCATCGACTATGACTTATAGCAAGCATGATGAATATAAGGACGATGACAATGGATAATAATTGTCTTACATATTTAGAAACATAATTAAAAAAAGCCACATGCGGCAACGCCCGAAATACACAAGGGAAAAAGAAGAAGGAAGACAACGATCTGGCTCGCTGATCTCTACTTTCTTGATGCGTTGCTGCAGGCCGCGGGAACTAGTCTCCACAGCGAGCGGCGACGAGCTCTTTCTTGTCCTCAAGATGCTGCTTGAGAGCATCCATGGATTCCTCCACCAGCCTTCTGCGCTCGATGCGCAGCTTGTTATTCTCGTCCATAAGTTTCTCGACGATGGTGCCGGTCCTCTTCAACAAGGCAGTGGTCTGCTCCTGCTGCTCCACACTTCCGACGATCTTCACCCTCAGCAGGTCGCGCTCGGCCCGGAGCTTCGCATTGGTCTCATTTAGTTGCCGGATGACGTCGGTAAACTGTTCAAACAAGGCTTTCAGGTCATCCTGCAACCTCTCCCACCTGGAGATCTGATCCATTTGCCTAAGGATGAGGGCACGCATGCGCCTGTAAGATTCATCGCCTGCCCGTGAGGCATTTTCCCAGGCCGCCGCGGCAAGGGAGGACATCTCTGCTGCATTCACGGCGCGGCGGGACATCTCTTCTGCTTCCGCGGCATGGCCGGACTAGTCTGCTGCATCGACGGCGTGGCGGCTCCTCCGTGCTGCTTCGACGGCGCGGCGGGATCTCTCTGCTGCTACGGCCGTGCGGCAGGACATGTTGGCTGCTTTCGCAGCGAGGCGGGACATCTCTCGTGCTCCCGCTTCCAGGCTCGCCTCTCCCTGGTGGCAATCTCTTGACCCAGAACTCAAGCTGGCCATGGCGGACGCAAGGGAACGATGATGAATGACTTGTTTGTTTTTGACTTTTTGTGGATGAGGAGTCGAGGATGAATGTGCAGTCATCTTGGAGTAGTAGTATTTATAACCGCGTAGTAATACGCTCCTAAGTGGGAAACCGTTTAGGTTTTGATCGGTGTGAACAGGTTTGCAATTTGGAATGTGACGGGATGCGACCTTCCTTTTCTTCTAAAAAAATTGTGACGGGACGCATGCTCAAACTTTACTGATGGTTATAAGTGCGGCACTATTCCCGGACGTGGGCACGTACGCCTTCTCGGCCGCGTACGTGGCATTTGCACCATAGGGTGCACCGCAATAGGCAATGTCAGCATACGTCTTGTTCCAACAACCGTGCGCGCTCGTTATTACCATCGCGCACGCTTCTTTTAATTAGAATGGGTGTGCCCGTCTAGTGCACACACGTTGATCTATCTAACTGTTTCAGTTTGTTGTGGCTAATCACAAACAGTTCATCCATGTGAAGTGTATGCCATCAATCGCAGACACTTTGATCTGGCTTACCCGTTTCTGTTTTGTTGCCTAACCGCAAACAGTTAATCCTTCTGAAGCGTATGCCCTCAATCACACACACCTTGATCTGGCTGACCGTTTCTTTTGTGTTGCCTAATCACAAACAGTTCATCTGAGTGAAACGCATGCTGTATATCGCACACACCTTGATCTGGCTGACCGTTTCTTTTGTGTTGCCTAATCACAAATAGTTCATCCGAGTGAACCGTATGCTGTCTATCGCACACGCCTTCACTTGGCTGCCCGTTTCTTTTGTTCCTCCTCATTGCAAACAGTTAATTGAACTAAACCGTATGCCCTTCATCGCACACGCAACTAAAACCTGAACCGTGTTTGATGCATCCGTCATCGCAAACGTTTTACACATTTCTGACGGTTTTCATACAACACCGTTTGCGATTATTGCATCGCACACAGTTTCTCGAAGGGTCTCTAATCGTAGTGTCGTGTTAGCAGCATCCTACAGTAGCGGTTAGTCCACCCAAATGGGAGCACGAGGCCATGGGTTATGTGGTGTGCGTACAATGTACTAACCTCTGCAAAGTGTGTTTAATCTATCGATAGCCGCGTCCTCGGTCATGGACACAGTTCGTAGTAGGTCACACCGTGGGTCAACCGAAATATTTAACTTGCACACTAATGTTATACTTGTGGCACTTGGTATGATGGATGAGCTGTCGGAATCATCGAGTTGGTTTCTTTTGTGATCCGTAGGTGATCACCGTGATAAGATGATGTTCATGGTTACGAGGTAACCAAGATGGTAAGCTGGTCCGAGAGACCTTGGTTGCAAGCACCTACACTTTATGAGTAGCATGTCATGTTCTTGCATATAACTTGCTTAAATATCATGGTCTTGTTTGTCATTGTTGTATTGTTTGTTGTGAGCTTGTGAGTACATTCAACGTACTCACCTAGCGTGTCATGACTGTTTCAGGAGAAGTCGTACCAGGAGTCGGAGTTTCATCATGCATCGCAGTTTATGTCGTGTCCGCATTAGTGTACCTGTGAGATGGAGTCTTTCTATGTCGTCGTTCCGCTGCCGAGTAGCTATTGTCGAGGACCCACAATATGTCTACTAAATAATGTACATATGTGCAGCAGCACTGTGTATGCCGCTTGGCCTTGTTAACTCATGTATCGTCGAACCCATATATCCGCAAGAGATCAATACAGCGGTTGCTTTTCTGTACCAAGTTGTTGTGTGTTGCCAGAAGACATGATCTCTGGGCCAGCAATGCAAGGTAAACCGGTTGCTCTGAGCCGGGGTGCAACAACGCTTGGTATCAGAGGCACGCTTATTGTGGGACGCCCTAGATAGCCAACGCGCTAGTTAAGAGTTAGTTAGTAGTCTCAAGTGCCGGTAGTGTGTGTTTGCATGTGGTTGTTGCATTGCATGCATTGTGATTATTTTATTACTGACGGATTAATAGTTGTGAGTGTAGATGGCTCGAGTGTCGTACCTATACCAGTCTGAGCCAGCACCCTTCACTTCTCCGCACCTTCTTCAGAACGTGTGGCGTCGACTCTACCCCTGTGGTGATGACCCGGTGTATCGGGAGCGACTGGCGGACTCGGTGTATGAGTACCACGCGGAGGTCACCATGCACAACAGTTCTCTGACCGGCTGTCAGTGTCAAAACCGGCGGATCTTGGGTAGGGGGTCCCGAACTGTGCGTCTAAGGCGGATGGTAACAGGAGGCGGGGGACACATTGTTTACCCAGGTTCGGGCCCTCTCGATGGAGGTAATACCCTACTTCCTGCTTGATTGATCTTGATGATATAGTATTACAAGAGTTTATCTACCACGAGATCGTAGAGGCTAAACCCTAGAAGATAGCCTATGATTATGATTGTTGTTGTCCTACGGACTAAACCCTCTGGTTTATATAGACACCGGAGGGGGCTAGGGTTACATAGAGTCGGTTACAAGGGAGGAGATCTACATATCCGTACTGCCAAGCTTGCCTTCCACGCAAAGGAGAGTCCCATTCGGACACGGGACGAAGTCTTCAATCTTGTACCTTCATAGTCCAACAGTCCGGCCAAAGCATATAGTCCAGCTGTCCGAGGACCCCCTAATACAGGACTCCCTCAGTAGCCCCTGAACCAGGCTTCAATGACGATGAGTCTGGCGCGCAGATTGTCTTCGGCATTGCAAGGCGGGTTCCTCCTCCGAATACTCCATAGAAGATTTCGAACACTAGGATTGTGTCTGGCTCTGCAAAACAAATTCCACATACCACCGTAGACAGCATAATATTTCCACAAATCTAATTTGCTAACAACTTTTCATAGCGTGACGTTCTGCCGTGGTCCGGTCATGACGAACCGTTTTTCCCAGCCTGCCACTGCACGTGTTGCGAGGCGGTTTTATTGGCATGTCTTGTCGAAGCAGAGATCGTGTTCCTTTTATCACGGGATTCTCATCAATACGGGTGTGGGTAACCCAATCGTGCCCGCTGATATGACTCCTCGATTTTAGGCAAGTTCCAAACGGTCCCGCGGAGGACGCTTGATATTCACCCTCTTTATAAAGGGGCCAAGGCCTGTCCTTCTCTTCTCGCGCTCGATCCTTCCCTTCCCCTACCTCGAATTCCAACACCCAAGGCTCAGGCTAAGCACTTCGGACCTTCAATCATGTCCGGATCCAACCTTCAAGGCCGGTGGACGGCCTCCTCTGTCACAGAGGAGGACATCAAGAAGCTAAGAGAAGCCAGGTATCTGACCGCCGAAATCTCACACAGGTTGCCTGCTCAAGGGCAGGTCATCCCCACTCCCGAACCCAACGAGAGTGTCGTATTTGTTTCCCACTTCCTTCGAGGGCTAGGCTTTAGTCTTGATCCCTTTGTTCGAGGGCTTATGTTCTATTACGGGCTCGATTTCCATGATCTGGCTCCGGATTCCATCCTTCACATCTCGTCGTTCACTGTCGTGTGTGAGGCCTTCCTCTGCATCACCCCACACTTCGGCTTATGGCTGAAGACCTTCAATGTGAAGCCGAAGATGATCGATGGGCGACACGCAGAGTGCGGAGGTGCCATAATAAGCAAAGGCGCCGATGCTCCATGGCCAAAGGGTTCCTTCCCGGAGACGTCCGACTTATGGCAGCAGGAGTGGTTTTACATCACAGCCCCCCGAAGTACTAAGTGGGTAGCTGCCTCCGCCTTCCGTTCGGGCCCCCCACCACAACAGCCGTCATGGGTCAACAAGGGGCTGGACTGGGGGCCAGTTAATGACGTGCCAACATTGCAGAGTCGCATCCGAGATCTCCTCAAGAGAGATGTCAGCATTGTCAAGGTAATGCAAGTCATGTTAGTTCGTCGGGTCCTGCCATGTCAACGTCGACCTCTCCGTATGTGGGAGTTCAACCCGGAAGGACCACAAACTATTCAACAATTCTTCGGCGTGACGCTCGAAGGGATGTATGGGTTGTTCTTCGGATCATGAATAAAGTGTCCGGACACCACCGAGGATGCGGGTCTAAACTGCAATCGTCCAGATACCCATGTAAGTAATTCTGCGGCCGAACACGCTGTCTTTTCATTTGTCACAACATCATTCTGCAAAATCGCTCTTTTGACCAGGACTGGATAAAAAAGGCGAAGATGATCAGGTGTTCGGCCCCCCTTCCCAAAGGCTCACTGGATCCTGTACTAGCGAGGATGCTTGAGCTCGCACCTTATCAAGCGCCATCAGAGAAAGATAAAGGGAGGAATAAAGAAGCCGAAAGCGGGCCTCACGCGTTACTCATCCAAACCGAGGGAATTAGTGTCTCCACGAAGGAGGATAATCGGGGAGAAGAATCTGAAATTCCCTCTCCCCAAGGAAGGAAAAGGACCGCCTCTGAAGACTTGGAAACAAGGGTTTCCAAACGAGGGAAGAAACCTTCGCCAAGGGGCCCTGCCCCGGAGGGCATCCTTACCGCACAGTGCCCACAAGCGGATCAGCCCTCCACCGAGCTGTAAGTGAACAAGAGTACTTTTGGTAAATATATCCTACTTCATCTCCAAGGACAGTAACCGAGACGTATGTCTTGTAGTTCGGATCATAGCCCTTCTTGACAAAGTTCGTCTTCGGGGGATCTTCTTCTGGAGATGATGGAGAGCAGAACGCCTCCCCATGTCTCCCTGCCTCATGAGGCGAACGACCCTGAGGTGTCGTCACGGAGGATTTCTCCTGATCCGCCAAGGCCAGAAGGTAACCCTTCGGCCACCCGAAGTCCGGAGGATTCGGCTCCTAAGGAGAGCAACAGAAAGAGTCCGGGACTGTCCGGTGCACAACCGGGCGTACTGATGGGTCTTCTGGAGCAAGCGGCTATCTCAGAGGCGCATCGTACTTTAATGGGTACAGTGGTTGAGAAGATTTCATCCGCCAAAAGTGGGTTGCATGAAGCTTTTATGAGCCTACTAAGAGGCTTTGAGGTATGCAAAGTAATATATATATTTTTCGACGGTACCACACACGCTAGGTGTGCCCTATGCAGATAGTAGCCCCTGAGACTCTGGTTGCTGTCCGAAGGCGGCAAACAGAGGATCATAGTCCCAGGTAATGATCATGCTGCCTTCATGTGAAGGCGGCTGAGGGTCCGGTGGCTAGCCGGACTGGTGAGTTTGCCGAACTGAAGCGGCAACTTGATGCGGCAGATGCCGACATCGTGCTTGTAAACAAGCGGCTTGACGAGGCACAGGGTATGTATTCTCTGGTGGTTAACAGATATTTAAGAGGAGCATGATGCTAGTATCTATAATATGATGTGACCGCAGATGGAGCTGCCGTCGTGGAGACCCTTCGGGCGGAGCTTGCCCGAGCCAAGGAACAAGCCAGAAGAAGTGATGCGGCCGCCCTAAAGGCGGTCGAAGAATTAAGAGCCGAACAGGCTGCTCATCGCTAGAGCGAAGATAAAATAGACAAGATGGCTGTTGAGCTGAAGGATGCCGCCGACCGGTATGAGCTTCTGGAAAAGGAAAGCCAAGCGAAAGTGGCGGACCTGAAGAAAGCCATGGTAGCAGCCAAGGAGACCCGCTCTTAAATCAGAGCGGCGAAGGAGGAGCTTCGTCAAGCCGGAGATATCATGGCTGGGAAGCCCTTTTTGTTGCGGACGAAGTTCGGAGATCCGAAGTATGCCCCTCTGGATCAATTATGGAGTGCTGCAGACGCGTACTTGGACTTGGCAGCGAGTGCTGCTGATGCGATTGAGTTTTTCAAAGATCAAAAAGATCATGAAGTGGAAAAGTTGTTCTGGTCGCAGTTCAGTGCTCCAACGCGTCCGCTACTGTTAAATGAGCAAATGGCCGAATGGGCTGAGCTCCATAGGTTGTCCAAGCTTGCCATGAGGTCTGTCGTGGATCATCTTTGGCCGGAAGGATCGAGGCCGAATAGTTATTTTGGTTTAGTGCAACGATTCCTTGGTGTTGTGCCGCATATCGATGCTGCAAAGAGGTCGGCATGCATAGAGGGTGCGCGGATGGCTCTTGCCCGTGTTAAGACATACTGGCCAGAGATGGAGGCCACCGCTATTGCAATCCGGGGTTCAGCCGCAGGCTAGGTATCGGCCGAGCACTATTTTGAAGAAGTCCTAGAAGGCGTTCATTTAATAGAGGCTCAGTGCTCGAAGAGTATCATGTTCTAGTGACATGTATCCCAATTGTAAAAACAATGCTATTTTGATTATAAAGGCTGTGTTTATACTTTTGCCTGAAAGTATTATGATACCTCCTGTGCGGCCGTTTATGTATGTATATAACCTGAAAGTTTGCAGTCGTCGGCTTCAGCCCCCCACGTATATAATGCGGGGGTGTTCGGAAAAGCGCGTATTCACACTTGATCTAACGTCTTGGTCCATTAAGGAGGTGATAGCACGGCGAACAAGGCAATCAGACTATATTGCTTTAACACTTTCACTTAGCCACAAGAGTTTGACGGTGGGGCTACTATATAGCCCCTGGTACTTCCGCGTCTATCCGAATATGGTGCGCGTACATACATGACCGGGAAACCGGTCCTTCGTTAATGCGGAGGAATCGCGAAGATTCCGCTGAGTCATCGAGGGGTTGACCAGTCTCACGCTTTATCATGACAGTCAGTTTTCGGCTTTCTCTACTGAGGTGCTCGTCCATATGAACCAGGGCACAATCGCAGTAGTTCTCCCGGTGCCACCTTAGCCGATAGAGCGGAACGTAAGGTAGCAAAACACGGGGGCCGGGCAAACCCAACTATTGACCAAAGACATGATTCAGAGCTGATGCATATAAGGCCAAACTCGCGACGCCGAACACTCCCTAAGGTATTCGGTCTTTACAACATATATCGGGCTGAGTAACGCCCTTGATAATGAACCCTGAATTTCCAGGTACGTGCATTAATCTGACGTGGAGAAATGCCAATAACGCCAGCATCCCTCTCGGTTGTGTTGAGTATCCGGAGGGTGTGAAGCAACAAGAGACAGTAAGAAAGCTTTACACAGGGTCTTAATCTAAAAATAAACCTTTGAGAGGGGCCCTGCTGCACGTCTGCGCCTGTGTCTCTGTTGTGCCATATCCTGGAAGGGTGTAGCACAATTATCATTTGTAAAAGAGAAAAACTTAGGTGAAAGTCTTTGTTCGAAAAATTGGTTATTCTTAATAAACCATTAAAATTCAATCTAAATAAGGTCAACCCAAATTGTAGTTCTTTTTACATGCGGGAAGCCCCTAGTACCACCTATGGGGGTATATCCATCGATCCAATCTCAGGTTTATCTGAGCTGTTACAGCCAGTGTTGTGCCGGACTCGTTTAGCCGTGTCCGCGGTCTTGACGACCGATCATTTATTCTGGTTGGAGAGGCCGGTCAGTGTTCGGCTGCTAAAGCTACCACACATTCTTCCGCATGCAAGGAACGCTCTGTTTTTTCGCTAACTATGATGATGCCACATGGACCGGGCATCTTAAGCTTAAGATAAGCGTAATGCGGTACTGTGTTAAAACGAGCAAAGGCCGTTCTTCCGAGTAGTGCTTGATAGCCGCTTCGAAATGGAGCGATGTCGAAGGTTAACCTTTCACTTCAAAAGTTGTCGGGAGAACCGAATACAACCTCCAGTACTAGAGAGCCCGTGCAGCGGGCCTCTGGGCCTGGTATTACTCCTTTAAAGGTAGTATTGCTTTGGTTAATTCTTGTCGGGTCTATCCCCATTTTGTGGACTGTGTCCTGATATATCAGATTGAGACTACTGCCGCCATCCATAAGGATTAGGGTGACATGGTATCCGTTAATTATTGGGTCTATAGCACCAAGGCAGCCGATCCTCCGTGCCGGATACTAGTCGGGTGATCCCTGCGATAGAAAGTGATCGGGCAGGCCGACCAAGGGTTGAACTTGGAGGTGACGGGCTCCACGGTGCATACGTCTCGGAGTGCGCGTTTGCTCCTCCTCTTCGTTACGTGAATTATGTTCACTGTTTTGACCTCTGGTGGGAATTTTTTGTGTCCCCCAGTGTTTTGCCGGCGAGGCTCATCCTCGTCTTCACTTGGTGTCTTCCTCCCCTTGTGTCGGCGTTTAGCTTGCCGGCCTGCTTGAAGACCCAACATTCTCTGTTGGTGTGATTTGCAGGTTTGTCGGAGGTGCCATGAATCTGACATAATCTATGTAGAATCTTGTTTAGGATGGACGGTCCATCTCTGCTGCCTTTAAATGGCTTTTTCCGTTGACCGGGTTGAGAGCCCCTGAATCCGGCATTTACCGCCGTGTTGTCTGGGCTGTCTTCATTGCTTCGACGCTTGCTTTTATGGCATCGCGGTTTCCCATTACCATCCCTGACTTCGGATGTGCCTGGGTCGCTGGTGCCGCTACGGGCCAGCCAACTATCTTCGCCCGCGCAAAAGCGGGTCATAAGGCTTGTTAAGGCTGCCATTGTCCTCGGTTTTTCCTGGCCGAGGTGTCTGGCGAGCCATTCGTCCCGGACACTGTGTTTGAAAGCTGCTAAGGCTTTGGCGTCCGGGTAGTCGACAATTTGATCCTTCTTAGTGAGGAATCTGTTCCAAAGCTTTCGGGCTGACTCTCCGGGCTGTTGAATTATATGACTTAAATCGTCTGCATCCGGAGGTCGGACATAGGTCCCTTGAAAATTAGCCCTAAAAGCATCCTCAAGCTCTTCCCAACTTCCAATTGAGTTTTCGGGGAGGCTCTTCAGCCAGTGCCGAGCTGGTCCTTTCAACTTGAGGGGCAAGTATTTGATGGCGTGGAGATCATCTCCACGAGCCATATGGATATGAAGGATAAAGTCCTCAATCCAGACAACAGGGTCTGTCGTTCCGTCGTATGCCTCTATGTTCACGGGTTTGAATCCCTCTGGAAATTCATGATCCAGCACCTCATCGGTGAAGCATAGGGGGTGCGCGGCACCCCTGTATTTGGATGTGTTATGGCGTTCTGACGGTTGTAGTGTTCGGTCTTGATTCTGTGCCGGAGCGCGCTTCCTAGATCCATAGATGGACCTGGTCATACCGACATCATTAGCCGCCCTATCGCGGCCACGGGGTGGTCGATCAGGCTGATCGGCCATTTTATTTTTCGGCTGTATAGGCTCTAAAGCCTCGTCATCGAATTCAGGCAGCAGCTTGCGCTTTGGATAGCTCTTTGTGTGGCGACTGCCACCGTACTTTTCTTCAGTGTCGAGTACTTTGTTCCATCTGCTGTTGAGTGTATTTTGTGCTGCCTTAAGCCTTTGCTTCTGCTTCTTTAGACTCCTTGCGGTGGCAATAAGCCTTCCATGGAGGTTTCCTTGCTCCAAGTGTCTTTCCGGGATGATGTGTGCATCGTCGTCCGGACTGTTCTCCTCTCCGGAGACAGGTTGATTATCTTTACCCTCGGCGCCGCCATGATCGGACAACGGCTCCTTTCTATGTTCGTCGTCCGCTGGCTCATCCTGCTCTGTCGCTGGGTCCATGTGGTAGTCGTTTCCTCTGGAGTCGACCGAGGTATTGTTCTTTCTTGCGCTGTTATCACTGTTTTTGCTGAGGCGGGGTTTGGAGCGGTGCCTACGCCGTCGCTTTGGTTGCTTCTCGAGGGAACTATCCTTCGCTGCTTCTTCCCGTTCCTCGTTGTTGTTTTCTTTTGGGGTGTCCACCATGTATATATCGTATGATGAGGTGGCAGTCCAGCGCCCTGTGGGCGGTAGTTCCTGTTCGTCTCCTGCATCGTCGTCCATACCGTCGATGTCTTCAGAGCCGAAATCGAGCATGTCGGTTAAGTCGTCGACAGTGGCTATCAAGTGGGTGGTGGGTGGGGAACGAATTTCTTTGTCGTCCGCTTCCCACTCAAGCCAGACATAGTTCGGCCAAGGATCTCCTGACAACGAGAGAGACCTTAATGAATTTAGCACGTTGCCCAGGGGCGAGTGCTGAAAGATATCCGCGGAGGAAAACTCCATGATCGGTGCCCTATCAGATTCGATAGGCACGAACGCAGGCGGTTCGAAGCCCGTGGCCGGGGACGAATCCATGTGTCCGGCAACACAGGTCTCATAGGAGGTGAAGTTAGTATTTGGCTCTATCGCCGCTGAGTGCGCGGCCTCCGTGGCAGGGTCCATCCACCCATCCTCGGACGGCGCGATCTGCTCCGGATTGAGGGCCAGAGTAGCCACAGGTGTGATCTCCCGAACACTGTCCGACGGCAGAGCTAAGTCATGCTCGTCGTAACTGTGCGGCGCACCTGACATGGGCTCAAATCCGTCGAAGATCAAGTCTCCGCGGATGTCGGCGGTATAGTTTAAGTTTCCAAACCTGACCTGACGGCCAGGGGCGTAGCTCTCGATCTGCTCCAGATGGCCAAGCGAGTTGGCCCGCAGTACGAAGCCGCCGAATACGAAGATCTATCCGGGGAGAAACACCTCACCCTAGATCGCATCATTGTCGATGATCGACGGAGCCATCAAGCCTTATGGTGACGGCACAGTGGAACTCTCAATGAAAGCACCATTGTCGGTGTCAAAACCGGCGGATCTCGGGTAGGGGTCCCGAACTGTGCGTCTAAGGCGGATGGTAACAGGAGGCGGGGGACACAATGTTTACACAGGTTGGGGCCCTCTCAATGGAGGTAATACCCTACTTCCTGCTTGATTGATCTTGATGATATGAGTATTACAAGAGTTGATCTACCACGAGATCGTAGAGGCTAAACCCTAGATGCTAGCCTATGATTATGATTGTTGTTGTCCTACGGACTAAACCCTCCGATTTATATAGACATCGGAGGGGGCTAGGGTTACACAGAGTCGGTTACAAGGGAGGAGATCTACATATCCGTATTGCCAAGCTTGCCTTCCACGCAAAGGAGAGTCCCATCCCGACACGGGACAAAGTCTTCAATCTTGTACCTTCATAGTTCAACAATCCGGCCAAAGCATATAGTCCGGCTGTCCGAGGACCCCCTAATCCAGGACTCCCTCACCGGCACCTACACTCGTTCTTCTAGGAGTGGTTTCGCTTCTACCCCCGATCAGGCAGTTTAGTTCGCTGCGTTCGAGGCTCTCGTTGACCTGCGCTACAGCGAGGTCCGAATGCAGGCTCACCCAGGTTTCCACTTCTACTCGTCCATGTTCGATGATGGACGTATTCACTTCCCTTCCAGTGATCAGGCATGCGACCATTCATCCAGCCACCTCTCTCGCTACATAACTGTTGGTTACCTTCTGATTTTCAACTTGGCCCAGGAGCTGACTTGTACTCGGGCAGCTCTGGCTGTCGCTAGATGAACTTTCACTCCACCCTCACTCGGTTTTACCCCACTCATACCCCCAGCTACTCTGGTTACTCCTTAGAGTAACTCGGACACCTTTACAGTGACTCCCCACGAGTCTCCTGCCGAGTGGGCTTTACTTCTCGCTACTCCCGCCGCCCTTATGCTTCAGTCTCACCCAGCACTTGCCCCTGAGGGAGAACCCTCGAGGCAACGTCATCGTGTTTCCTTTGCTGCGGAGGTTTCTATTAATGTCGTTAGTTCAGGATCAGAGTCCGAGATGGAGGAGACCCCAGCAGGATCTGCGGAGCACTAGTGCGGTCACGTTCTTTAGGAGTAGACGAGGTTGTCATGATGCTTGGTTGTATGAGTGTAGTCATACTTTTCATGATGTTTCCTTTCATGTATGAGTCTATTTATAATTATGTTTTAACTTTTTATTCGTCTTGGTTTTTCGTCGCTTTTCTCTCGGATTTGTCCCTTGCTTTTCTTCCCTATTTATGAATGTTTCTCATCTCGATGCTTCATATTGGGAAACAAAAATAGGATGACCCGGTGCGGTAGCAGCAACCCTGGTGGTGACGATGTTCCTGTGCATCATTCCGCAAGATAAGCAGGACATTCCCCAGAATGTTATCAACCACCACCTCCTCTGCCGCATCCATCTAAAACAGAGCAGATTATGCGCATGTTCGAAGAAAGGAGGAACCAAGATTTTCTTGAGCTTCTGAAGAGTGTACAAGCTATGGTGGGTCAGAATAGCAATCAGAATGGTAATCATTCCAAGCTGTCAGATTTCCAGAGGACTAAGCCTCCCAGCTTCAGTCAAGTCATTGACCCTATGGAGGCCGACGATTGGCTGAGAACTATTGAGAAGAAACTAGAGATTGCTCACACTAAAGAAGTAGACAAGGTTCCGTTCGCTACTCACTATCTCGAAGGATCCGCTGCTATATGGTGGGTTAATACTAAAGCCATGTGGCCCACAAACAACGAGATCACTTGGGATAAATTCAAGGAGAAGTTTCGCAAGTACCACATTCCTGCCGGCATCATGAAGGTCAAGCAGCGTGAGTTCCTCGCTGTCACGCAAGGAAGCCTATCAGTAAGTGAGTATTTAAACAAGTTCAAACACTTGGCTCATTATTCCCTTCAGATGTGGCCACCGAAGAAAGGAAGATAGATCGATTCCTTGGAGGACTCAACCAGAACCTCCGATGCACGCTCAACATGCTTGACTTTCCGGACTTCCAGACTTTGGTGAACAAGGCTCTTATCTCAGAAAGGGAGCACAAGCTTCTCCATGATAACAAGCCAGTTTATGAAGACCGCAAATGCAAGTTCGAGCCTAAGAAAGACGGCCAGACAGTTCAGAAGGCTCGTACCTGGCAGCGACCTCGGTTTGAGTTCAAGCCAACTTGGAAGTAGAATGCTAACAAGACCGACAATCGAGTCAAGAATATTGTGACCAGTCCTGTACGAGAGGATTGTCAGCATAACAATGCATGCTTCACTTGTGGACAGACCAAACACTATGCCAGACAATGTCCCAAGAACGGCAAGCCGAATACACCACTCAAGCCGCAAGTCAACAACATGGGATCTTTCCCCGCGCAGAAGCTTATCCAAGGGCAAGTGCATCACCTTCTGTGCCAAAGAAAACCCTGAGGTGGTCATTGGTATGTTCCCTGTTAACAACATACCTGCAACAATTTTATTTGACTCTGGGGCTTCCCATTCTTTTATTTCGCGGAATTTTGTTGCCCAAAACAAGCTTTCTTGCTCTCTTCTTGAGAAATTCATGGTGATACAATCCCCGGGATCCCTGCTCAAAACAAATGTGGTATGTCATGGCTTGGAGATAAATATCCACGGAGTTATTTTCCCTAACACCTTGGTGTCAATTGAATCCGCAAAGTTGGATGTTATACTGGGAATGGATTGGCTGACAAGGCATCAAGTCTGTATTAATTTTGCGACCAGAGCAGTGACATTAATAAATCCGGTAGGACAAGCAACACAATTTGTGGCTCGCAGAACCATGCCTAAAAAGGATATGATTTTCACAGCTGTAACATCAGGCATGGAATTAATCCCAGTTTTCAGCAATTTTCCAGATGTATTCCTTGAAGAATTGCCAGGAATGCCACCAGATCATGAGCTCGAGTTTGCTATTGATCTCGTGCCCGGGATAGCACCCATATACAAGAAATATTACCGTATGCCTTCATCCGAGCTAGTCGAGTTGAAGAAGCAGTTGGATGAGATGCTCAAGAAAGGGTACATCCGCCCTAGTTCTTCACCATGGGGATCACCTTCCATATTCGTGGACAAGAAAGATGGTAGTCTTTGAATGTGCGTGGACTACCAATAGCTTAATGATGTCACTATCAAGAACAAGTACCCGCTTCCTAGGATTGATGGCTTGTTTGATCAACTGAATGGAGCTCAAATATGCTCCAAGATTGATTTAAGGACCGGGTACCATCAGCTCAAAATCAAGAAGGAAGATATTCCTAAGACCGCATTCACCACTTGCTACGGTCTGTACGAGTATACGGTCATGTCTTTGGTCTGACAAAATGCCCCCGCCTTCTTCATGCATATGATGAACAAGGTGTTCATGGACTTCTTGGACAAGTTCATGGTGTGGTATTTATCGATGATATTCTTAAATATTCTAAAGGAGGAGAAGAGCACAAACAACATCTCCGGGCAGTTTGGCAAAGGCTCCATTATCACCAGTTATATGCAAAATTCAGCAAGTGCGAGTTCTAGCTTAAGCAAGTAGGATTCTTGGGTTATATTCTATTAGCAGAAGGAATAGCTGTAGATCCAAGCAAAGTCAAGGATGTTCTAAAATGGCCAGCACCAACGACCGTGACCGAGATCTGAAGCTTCTTCGGGCTTGTTGGTTATTACCGTCGATTCATTGAAGGCTTTTCCAAGACTACTAAACCAATGACAGAGTTGCTCAAGAAGGACCAAAAGTTCATATGGTCTAAATACTGTGAGAATAGCTTTAATGAGTTGAAGACTCGTTTAACTTCAGCACCCATGCTGACGCTTCCAGATATTTACCGAAGCTTCGACGTGTATTGCGACGCATCCAGATGGGGTATAGGGTGCGTACTCATGCAAGACGACAATGTTTTAGCTTATGCATCCAAATAGCTACGACCCCATGAAGGAAACTATCCTACTCATGATTTGGAGTTAGCGGCAGTTGTGCATGCCTTAAAAATCTGGAGGCATTATCTCATCGGCAAACGGTGCCAAATATTCGCCGATCACAAAAGTCTCAAGTACATATTCACTCAACCCGACTTGAATTTCCGGCAAAGAAGATGGCTTGAGTTGGTTTAGGATTATGACCTCGGGATCAACTAGCACCCAGGAAAAGCTAATGTGGTTGTCGATGCTCTCAGTCGCACACCTACCACATTGAACGCATTAATGGAATCTTTGCTTCCCGAGCTACAAGAAGAGCTGGCTCAGCTCAACCTGACAATTGTCGAGGCCGACTGCACCGCTATGCTAGAAGTCAGCCCACTCTTGAAGAAGAGGTTTGTAAGTCTCAAGCAGAGGACCCAGTATTGCAAGAACATGTCACACGAGCACAAGCCGGCAAGACTCAAGATTTCCTGATAGATGATCAAGGAACTCTGAGATTTCGAGGACGAATTTGTATACCAGACATCAGAGATCTGAGGAATAAGATATTAAAGCAAGCACATGAATCAGCATACTCGATTCATCCCGGTGGTAACAAAATGTATGAAGACCTCAGGCAATTATTTTGGTGGGATAGAATGAAGAAAGACATTGCATATTTTGTGGCCTGCTACGACATATGGAACAAGGTAAAGGCGGAACATAAAAAATCCGCCAGGCTACTTCAACCTTTACCCGTCCCTCAATGCAAATGGGACGATCTTTGCATTGATTTCATCATCGGACTCCCCAAAAATTCTCAAGGGAACAATGTCGTATGGGTCATGGTGGACATGCTAACCAAGGTAGCCCATTTCATTCCAA
This sequence comes from Aegilops tauschii subsp. strangulata, assembly GCF_002575655.3. Classification (NCBI taxonomy): domain Eukaryota; kingdom Viridiplantae; phylum Streptophyta; class Magnoliopsida; order Poales; family Poaceae; genus Aegilops; species Aegilops tauschii. The sequence continues at coordinate 397,539,633 of NC_053040.3, read as the reverse complement.
TGAGGACCACGTACCTGGCAGATCAACTAGCTCAACTTTATGTGCCCAGAATCGTCAGTTTGCATGGAGTGCAAAGAAGAATCACCTCCGACCGAGGGTCTCTTTTCACCTCAGCATTCTGGTCAGGACTTCATCAAGAGCTGGGAACAGCCCTAAAATACAGTACTGCTTATCACCCTCAGACAGACAGTCAGACAGAGCAAGTAAATCAGATACTTGAAGGCATGCTCCGAGCATGTGCCCTTGCTCAAGGATCTAAATGGGAAGACATTCTTCCATACACGGAGTTTTCCTACAACAACAGCTATCAGACCAGTCTCAAGATGTCACCATATGAAGCCCTGTATGGACGTAAGTGTCATACTCCTTTAAACTCGTCTCAGACTGGAGATAGCCACATCTTCGGGACTGATTTGATGATGGAAGCTGAGGAACAAGTAAGAGAAATTCGAGACAAACATCAAGTTGCCAAGTCCCGACAAAAGAGTTACTATGATTCCAAACATCGACAGATCACTTTCGAACCAGGTGAATATGCCTACCTCCGAGTCACACCGATGAAAGGAATTAAAAGATTTCAGACCCGAGGAAAGCTTGCACCAAGGTACATTGGCCATTTCCTTGTCATGCCCAAGGTTGGTGCTGTGTCATATCAACTGGAACTTCCACCCGAGTTGTCCGAACTACACGATGTCTTTCACGTATCGCAGGTACGGAAGTGTATCTCACCGCCAGAGAAATGGACTAATATGGCAGAAATAGATCTTGCTTAGGATCTGACTTATGAGGAGAAACCCTTACGAATACTAGATAAGATGGAAAGATTCACCCGTAGCAAGTCAGTTAAGTTTTACAAGGTGCAGTGGGAACACCATACAGAGAATGAAGCTACCTGGGAAAGAGAGAACTTTTTGAGGACTACATACCCTGAATTGTGTCCCAAGCAACCGAATCTCGAGGAAGAGATTCATCCTGAGGGGGGAGGTTTGTGACACCCTAATTTTTGCCTCTTTTCTTTTTCTGGAGTTTATTGCATATTTTATTTGACTTTGAGTTTTTGAATTAACTCATTTGGACAAAGCACTTGGGTATTCTTTTGGTTTCCACCCAAGTGACTCCTAGCACTCTCAAAAACATCTCTTAACATTATATCTCTCAAAATAATGCCAAGTGAATATTTTTCTCAATGGCATAATATTCATTTTCTCTTTGAAAATGAATACTTTTCACTTCTGCTCCAAAGCAACCCTCATTTTTCTTGCTCAGAAAAATCTGACAAAATTCTCGAATATTCTTTGAATCATGCATCAACTTCCTATGCAAAAATATCCTATGGTCATGTGGGGAATTTTTTCTCTAGAAAATCATTTCTCTTCTGGACAGAAAAGTCACTTTGTGAAGGAAGTGCATCTTTTCCTAATCCATTTGAGCTAAAACTTTTATAGGTTAGCTACCTTCCAACCCAAACCTTACCCTCCAAGTTTCAGCTCTTAACTCCTTGTAGTTTTCTCTCAAATGACTGTAACATTTTTTGTCTAGAAACTTGTCAGTGATCTCAAGTCATTTCTGGTCGACCTGGCAATGAACCAACACATGAAACTGACCTAGCACTGCAAGGACTTGAGACCAGACAAGGTTTTGCAGCTCTGGCACCCCGCGTTACACCTGTGCACGCGGTGACCGCGTGTGTCCTGGGTGCTCGACACACGCTCGGCATGCTCCGCGCGTCGGCAGCTCCTCTGCCGCGCCTGTGAAGCTACCCCAAGCCAACCTAGCATGTTAGTTATCTTATGCGACCGCGACCCCTTCCTCCCAACTACTCCTTGGCGCCCCCCGACGTCGGCAGCCTACGTTGCGGATGCGGACACGGCGGCGCAGAGCCAAAGTGCGTTGCATGAATGTGCAGTCCCTCTCCCACGCCCTGTGCTTGGCTCTACTCCTCCACTGTGCGTGCATGATCGCCACTGAGCTCTCCCATCACCTCTGATCCCCTCTCGTCGTTGCTCGCCGCTCCAGAACCCTCTCCGGGGATCTCGAGCTCTGCCTCGCTCTCCCCTATAAATAGGAGCCCTCCCGAGCCCTTCCAGCCATCTCACCCAGCTCATCTGGCCACAAATTGTTTAGTTTAGCACTGCGGCAAGCCTGGGTGGGCCTTTGGCCGCCGTTCTTCACCAGAGCTTGCCGCGGATCCCCCTCAGGGTTCCACTCACTCCGGCGATCTTCGACCTCTCCCACTCCTTCCGGCGTGCTCGTGAGCTTCTCTAGATCGTGACGGTGCTGCTGAACCACCTCTACCTCGCCGGGAACTCGAACTCCGACGATCTTCACTGCCTGCTGTCTCTAGAGGAGACCACCGCGACGCCCTTCGTCCATCTCCGCCCACGTTTTTGGTACGTACGTGCTTGCTGTACCAAGCTGTGTCCATCCCCCAGCTCCCCGGCGACCGTCGTGGTCTCCTCGCCGGAGACTATCGCCGATCGAGCCGCCATCTCTGCTTCTCTCTCCCTCTCTCTCTCTCTCCCTCTCTCTCTCTCTCTCTCTCTCTCTCTCTCTTATAAACCTGCCAGAGGGGCCCCACCTATTTTCCTCTCTTCTCTCTCCCTGAATCGGTAAAAGTGAAGATGTATTATGAGAATACGCCTTCGACGTGGCCCTCTCTGGGATTTTCCGTTTTTAGTTTAAATTCAAATAATTTGACTGAACTTTGACCAGCTCTAAATCCCAAACCATAAGTCCAAATGAGATGATTCTTTTTGTATTATTTTTTATGAGATCCCCTTTTAGCATGCCAAATTTGAGATTTTTCCTTGCTGTATATATTTTCTGGTGCATTTAAATGTGTTATGTGACATTTTCTTTATGTTATTTGGATCATCTTCAGAAGAGCAAACTTGTCTTGAAGAGGACCAGGAGTTTTGTGACCCTACTCTGAACTAAGGCAAGCCACCACAGACATTTGCAAGAGTGACATTGCAATGGCTATGATTTTACTTGAATTTAACTTCATATAATGCATATAGTTATTCAAATGATTCCACTTGTGCTAGTTTCACTTATATTATGCTTGCTATGTCTACAGAAGTATGTTGGTCACTTGGTCAAGTTTATGCAGTAAAGTTGATATGGTCATGAGCATGTTTATGTTAATACCGTCATTATGTTGAAATGATGCATATGCATATCATGGAATCTTCATGGCATACTATGGCTCGAGTAGATTTTATTTCAAGTTAACATGATAATGATACAACTTGAACATGCTGTTGATCAAGTCATGGTGCCACCGAATCGAGCTTCCCAGTGCAACCACATTTGCCTTTATGGGAAGGCCCTTATTCGATCAGTTGTCATGCCTCTCGCCAGTGCCTCCAACTAGGGAAGGTTATGTGTTTGCGCTGCCCTGGCCCGATAGGCAGGCATAACCGTGTGTACCCGTAGTTGTTTTGGTACCATTGTCCCTGTTTGGGACCGTTTTTGTTTTGCCATGACGGTGGCCGTTGGATGTCACGAGGTGACATCAGGGCCACCCAGGACTGAGCCCAAAGGGGAGTTGGTCGGAGTGGCTGGGAGAGTGTCATGCAATATATTGGTTCTGTCAGAACGCCGTTGGTCCACCCGAATGGGAGCACGAGACCATGGGTTATGTGGTGTGGGTCCAGTGTACTAACCTCTGCAAAGTGTGTTTAATCTATCGATAGCCGCATCCTTGATCATGGATATAGTTCGTAGTAGGTCACACCATGGGTCAACAGAAATAATTAACTTGCACACTAATGTTATACTTATGGCACTTGGTATGATGGATGAGCTGTCGGAATCATCGAGTTGGTTTCTTTTGTGATCCGAAGGTGATCATCGTGGTAAGATGATTTTCATGGTTACGAGGTAACCAAGATGGTAAGCTAGTCTGAGAGACCCTAGTTGCAAGAACCTACACTTCATTAGTAGCATGTCATGTTCTTGCATATAACTTGCTTAAATATCATGTTCTTGTTTGTCATTATTGTATTGTTTGTTGTGAGCTTGCGAGTACATTCAAAGTACTCATCTAGCGTGTAATGCTAGTTTCAGGAGAAGTCATACCAGGAGTCCGAGTTGCATCGTGCATCGCAGTCTAGGCCGTGTCCACATCATTGTCCCTGTGAGATGGAGTCCTTCTACATCGTCGTTCCGCTGCCGAGTAGCTATCGTCGAGGCCCCAATATGTCTACTAAATAATGTACATATGTGCAGCAGCACCGTGTGTGCCGCTTGGCCTCATTAACTCATGTATCATAGAACCCATGTATCCGCAAGAGATCAATAAAGCGGTTGCTTTTATGTACCAAGTTGTTGTGTGTTGCCAAAAGATATGATCTCTGTGTTGGCAATGCAAGGTAAACCGGTTGCTCTGGGTCGGGGTGCGACATTACTGTTGAGCAATTGATAGAAAAGCACATACTTATGATGATATCCAAGGCAATGATCATGAATGTAGGCATCACGTCCGTGACAAGTAAACCGACTCCAGCCTGCATCTACTACTATTACTCACACATCGACCGCTATCCAGCATGCATCTAGTGTATTAAGTTAAGAAGAATGGAGTAACGCCTTAAGCAAGATGACATGATGTAGAGGGATAGATCCAATCGATATGAAACAAACCCCATATTTTTATCCTTAGTCGCAACAATACGAATGCGTGCCGCGCTGCCCTTTCTGTCACTTGGTGAGGACACCGCAAGATTGAACCCACTACAAAGCACCTCTCCCATTGCAAGAAAAATCAATCTAGTTGGCCAAACCAAATCAATAGATCGAAGAGAAATAAAAATCTATCTTAATCATGCATAAAAGAGTTTAGAGAAGACTCAAGTAATATGCATAGATAATCTGATCATAAACCCACAATTCATCGGATCTCAATAAACACACCGCAAAAGAAGATTACATTGAATAGACCTCCAAGAACATCGAGGAGAACATTGTATTGAAGATCAAAGAGAGATAAGAAGCCATCTAGCTACTATCTATGGACACGTAGGTCTGTGGTAAACTACTCACACATCATCGGAAGGGCAGCAAGGTTGATGAGGAACCCCTCCGTGATCGAATCCCCCTCCGGCGGAGTGCCGGAAAAGGCCCTTAGGTGGGATCTCACGAGAACAAAAGCTTGCGGCAGCGGAAAAGTATTCTTGGTTTGCCCTCTGGTATATGGGGAATATTTGGGTATTTATAGAGCTGAGATTAGGGTTAGAGGAGCCACGGGGGGCCCACAAGCTCATAGGGTGCCCCCTAGGGCGCGCCTGGTGAGCTTGTGGCTCACCTGTGGGCCTTCTGGCCTCCCCCCGAAGCTTCCTAGGTGTCTTCTGGTCCAAGAAAAATCCTTAAAAAGTTTCGTTCCATTTGGACTCCATTTGGTCTTTATTTTCTTTAGAAGACAAAAACAAGGAAAAACAACAACTGGCACATGGCACTAGGTTAATATGTTAGTCCCAAAAAATGATATAAAATAGCATAATAATGCATATAAAACATCCAAGATGGATAATATAATAGCATGGAACAATAAAAAATTATGATACGTTGGAGACGTATCAGTACCCCAGGCTCAGCACCCCTGGAAGGAACAAGCTCGATCAGTACCAGATCCTGAAATACCCTCTGACAAAGGTTGCTAATACTACTCACTCGACCAGCCGAGGAGAGCACGGTTCTACCAGACTCCCGCCGACTGCCTGGAGTCGACGGCAGTCTCGGGGACTACACCCAGTGGGTGCACTCAGCGCGCCCCCAGTGGAAAGTGACTTGTGTTGAGTTAAAATAAATAATAATAATAAGTTCTAAGAGACTAAGACTCCCGCCGATTGCCCGCCATCGACGATAGTCTTGGGGACCCAGTGGGTGCACTCAGCGTGCCCCCACTAGAAAGATATCCACTCGGAGCGGTCTGCCTAATCTGAGTGACAATTAAAGAAATAACAAGTTCTAAGACTCTCGCCGACTGCCTGTAGTCAACGGCAGTCTCGGGGACTACACCCTCTGGGTGCACTCAGCGTGCCCCCACAGGATAGACACACCCAGTGGGTGTATCGAACATTTACCGACTGAAACTCTTACAGGAGAGAAATGAATTGGAGATCAACTTACAAGAGAACTTACTCGAATATTTGCTTGGAGAGCAGCACTTGCATCATACGCCAGTTTGCTGGCTTCACACATCTCCTTCAGGCGCTGGGTCATCAGGTCCGCTTGGATCATCGCCTCCTTGTTGGCTCCAATTTGGTCCTCTGGCACTCTAATGTAGATTGAAAATGTTGATAGGAGGAGTCGGTGCTAGAGCCGCGACAGTCGGCGTAGCCAGGACAGGGTCAGCACCGGCCTGGGAAGAGCTTTGCGCCAGAGGGGCGGCCACATTGGGCGCGGGTGGAACTTGAGGCGCTTTGCATGGTGGCGTGTTCTGAGTAGTGGTCCGAGAGGCAGTCGGAGTTTTTCTCCGTTCTTGGCGTTCCTTCGTGGCGGTTCTTCATCATCGTCTGCGACATGGATGATCTCTGCAGGCGCTATGTCCACTCGACATCGTCAGTCGCGGCACACAATTCAGTCGAATCATAGATCAAATCCAAAAGTGAAACCATCAATACAATTATGAGTGGTAGCTGCATTCGCTAACTCGACTTCGACACGGTCTCCGTCCATCTGCATAGGTGATGTCGTCGAGGTGGTGGCCCTGGGTCATAAGTTTCACTCGATCAGAAAGGCCAAAAAGTTCACACAGATAGAAAAAATGATGCAACACTCATGTTGATGTAACGTGCACGGTGACCTTGATCCTAGGCAGGGCCTTCCGAGGTTTGGGCGAGGCGACCTTGAGCTACTTAGCGGCCTTATCCATCGGCTCCGACATCGATGTTCGAGTGCGCTTCGGATTCTTAGCACTCGAGACTGCCGTCTTGCTCGGGCAGGTGCTCGAATCTTGGATCTGTTTGGAACGGTGCTCCACGCGCACCTCTGCAAATCGAGAAGACTCGACCTCGTCACCTCCTTTTGAGTCGTTGCTTCCTTCCTCGCTGTCCTGCGCATAGTTGTCCTCGACGCAGCCATGGTCGCACTCCATGTTCCCGGCAAGGTGGCCTCCATTTGGCACGGGCGAGAACATCTTACGGAAATCCTGCAAAGCGCAAAGAATGAAGAGTCAGGCCATTCAGTTCATTTAGATAATTTGCGCGAAATAATTCCCTCGGAAATGCGGGTCACACCTCTGTCGGTTGGTGCACAATGTCGAAGGGCGGGAGCCGTCTTAAGCCCCGTGGGTTGTCGCATGCACCGGTGATGCATCTGAGCCACTGCTCCACTGTCTCCTCATTGACGTCCTCCGGGTGTACTTGAGTCGGGTCGTTAGCCCCAACGTACTTCCACATGGGGTGAGCCCGCTCCTGCAGCGGCTGGATTCATCGACTGAGGGAGACCTCCAGCAGATCCAGGCCCGTCACTCCACCCTGAATCAGTCCAACTACAAAAGCTACCAAGATTCCCACTTCTGTCTTTTCATCCTTGTCCACCGTCAGCAATGGAGGAGTGTTAACCCTCTCGGGCATGTAGGGAGGGAGGCCAATCAATGAAACAACACAAAGAATGCCATTACAGTAAAACCAGGTCGACTGCCAACCCCTAACCAATTCAGGGAAGGTCATAGTGGGGAACGCAGTCCTACCCATCATCTGGATGCCTAAGCCACCGCACATCTAGGTGACATGAGTTCTCTGCCCTTCTGGGTCGGCCTTTTTGACCAATTGAGAATGGCACATGAAGATATGCTAGAACAACCCCCAATGCGACTAGCAGCCTAAGAAGTTTTCGCACATGGAAATGAACGCGGCGAGGTACGCTATGGCGTTTGGGGGGAGGTGATGGAGCTGAGGACCGAAAAAGTTCAAGAAACCGCGGAGGAAAGGATGGGGCGGCATACAAATACCTCTCTCCACATGAGTAAAGAGGAGCACGCGCTCCCCGGGGCGCGGCGGAGGCTCGATCTCCCCCTCCTCCGGCAGCCTTCACCTCCCGTCCCTCACCAGCCCATCGACGACGAGCCCACCGATATCCTCCGCCGTGGTGGTCGGCGGGAGCCAATCACCCTGGATCCACCTGCACGGGGGCACGACCCTGGAGATCGACATCTTCTTCGTCATCTTTGCCTTCTTCACTCGCTCCAGCTTCGCCGTCTTGTCCTTCGCCATCGCAGCAGATTACTCTGAGGCCGAGCAGACTTGCGCAGAGAGGAGGTGGAGGAGAGGATTGGAAGAGTGAGGGAGATGAGGAAAAGGGGATCTGGTTCTCTCTTCCTCCCCACGCAGCAGCCTTTTATATCACTGGCCCCTCCGCCTGCAAATCCTCGTCGTTGGCTCCCGGGCCCGCAGATCCTGCGGTATGTGGCGAAAAGTGGATCAAAAATCGAGGCGTCACGCCCCACTTTCCCCAGTCACTGCGTCGCAACCATTTGCGTGCGCGCATCTCGGCAATCCGATTGCTCATCCTTTAAAACCCTTCCAAAAACGCTCGGGTCTGGTCCGCCACCCGCTATGTGAATGGCTCATTTCACTCGGACATCATGTAGTCCGGAATCCGTCGAGGCAGCGCGAAGATAAGACCGCCGAATGACCAGGGGGATTCATGAGTGCTCCCGTAGCACTCAACTCACCCGGGAATTCACCTCGAGTCGGTCTGCTTAACCTCGACCGATTCGGGGGCTAACGACGAGGATATGTACTAGGGATAGGGTAACAGGCCTGACCTACAGACCCTACCCTCGAACACCATGCACTGTGTACTGGGCCCCTGGGCCAGATCAGCGTTCGGATGTACTACAACCTGAAGGTCACTCGGAAGCCAACAACCACTCGGAAAAGTTGCCCTTCACTCGGCCGGTTATTTCACTCGGAGTACCTTACGTCACTCGAACAGAGAAGACCAGGAGGCTCCCCAGGACCGCAATGGTCAGGACGTTCGTCCACCCTCATCAAGTGTAATTAATATGCCTATTACCAGTAACTGGCGCCCTTAAAACCTCCCTTTAACCCTTGGTTATGGCGGCATTTATAGGAGACCTGGCGGACTCTGTATAAGCCACCCCTCAGCTCCATAATAGGGGTGCACATCTTTTGTAAACTATACATTTAATCAACAGCTTCAGAGCACCAAGACGTAGGGCTATTACCTCCACCGCGAGAGGCCTGAACTCGTAAATCCGAGTGTAACAGCTGCGTCGTAGCTAGGCTCTGCCCTCTAATTCTTACCCCTAAACCTCATTGTCAGACTTACACCCACGACACCCCCCTTGCTTCGAACATCGGCAACAAGTACACCATGCTTGACCCTGCATTTGACAACGTCCATCACACATGTTTTATCAAGAATGGAGTGGAATAACTATGATCAAGTTCATGCAAAAAATGGCTTTGCAAAAATAAGTTACTAATTATTTTCGTCTACATTTTGGCATATGTTACCGTCATTATGTATGAGGGTCGCACAAAGGTCTGTAGATGCAATAAGACCACCGCTTCGGTTCAAGCGTGCGCCACCGACGCTCGTCCACTCAACTCTCATAGCCTTGACGGACCGTTAGCAGCCTGAGACACACACTTTCCATCTCCCATGTGGTGAGATGACGGTGAAACCACATTGTCCACACCACCAGCCTATTCGTGACTCTGTTCAACATTTATAAGCTTATCTCGCATCGACTACTCGACGATCTTTGTCATCATCAAAGCCCGCAGCCTGAACAATGTGCCACACACCCTGGCCATGCACAGCTTACAGTAGGCCGGGGCGTTCAGTAGAAACCAAAAATTTGGTTTCTACCATTTGGATAATTTTTAAATTTGGTTTGTTAAATTGGATACCGAAAATGGCATTGCAAAATAGCTAACCGATTTTTCGGTTGACCGAAAATTTCTGTTCAACTTCAGTATATACCAATGGTTGAGACATGAATAGTGCACTTTGTGCTCGTGCGTTTTCACCACTTATGCATGGCCTCTTATGTATATGATTTGCTTCCTACTTCTCCTTCAACGGACGAGGTGGAACTAAACATGATTTTATTGCCGTATTTTTTAAGGCAAATTCACAAAGCTTTATTCAAACGTCACAATGTCAACATGAACGAACAAAAGATTGCCTGGGTGGCTTAACCAAACATGGCGGCTGGTCCCAAGCGTCAACACATGCTTTGCAAGATTACGAGTCTCGACGTTCGAGGATCTATCACTAGTAGAAAACAGGGCTTTGGTCCAGGCCAGATTAGAGCATTAGTACCGGTTCTTTTACGAACTGGGACCAATGGGTGCATCAGTCCCGGTTCGAGCGGCCAGGGCGCCGGCCGGGCCTTGGCAGTAACCAGTCCCGGTTCATCTGATCCCTTTGGTCCCGGTTCCAGACACGAACCGGGACTAAAGGGCCTCGCTCCTGGCGCAACCCCTTTAGTCATGGTTGGTGTCTGGAACCGGGACCAAAGGTTGGCCTTTAGTCCCAGTTTTAGACACAAACCGGGACTAAAGTTTTGCCTATATATATCCACGCCACGCCCCCCCATCTCCTCTGTTTTTTGGCCATGGAAGGGTGGGAGGTTTGTGCTACTCTGTTCTCACCTCCTATGCACATGAGGTGTTTGATGAAATGCCCGAGCCACACTTAAGCTTTATCCTCTCCAAGCTCAACCTCCAAGCTACATTTTCCCCAAGATTTGTCTAGGTTTGGCGGTGCACCAACTACACAAGTGTTCTAAAAGGTTAGCAACTTCATCGTTTCATCTCTCACATCTAGTTTAGCTCATTTCAAATGCTCTAGAAGTAGAGTGGTTTGTGGGTTTTAGTGGAGGAGTGTATGTGGGAGTTCTTTTGATTTAGATGCACAATTTGAGCTGAAATTAACTTCTTAGAGTCTGCACATGCATGTGTAGGGTGCCGTCCCCGTCCCCGTCCTCACCGTCGTCGATCGCCCGAGCCGATCTCGTCGCCGGCACCACTGTGGTTAGCCTCTAGTTCTTATCTTCTTTTTATTAGAATAATTTAGATAGATACTTGTATAATTTTCTTACTTTTATTATTGTTTGTTATTATATAGTCCCATGGTTTTGGTATCCGCCCCCGTCGGGCCTCGTCCTGTCTATGATTCGGATGTGGTATATTATCTTTTATTACCATTTGTTTCATTTAGTGTTTATGAAAATTATGCCGACCAACGTGACATAGATGTTTTTATCTAGGAGGTATGTGAACCGGAAATTCCTACCGACCCTCTTGTCAAGAGGTTAAATTTAGTTGAAAAAGAAAACAATTACTTAAATAAAAAATTGAAAAGAATTGAGGAGGAGGAGATGGAATTGGAGTTGCATGTTGCCGATGTCGTCGATGATCACAAGATCCAAATGGATGCAATGCACTTGAAGATTAGAAAGATTAGAAAATATGCCATTAATAATGAGGCTTGGTATCATTAGGATGTTGGATCAATTGTTACCTTAGTTGCGATTATGAGCGCATTTGTTGTTGCATTTAAATGTTTTACATAGTTGTATGTTAGTTTCAATGTATGTTTTAGTTAGATGCTCTAGAGAGCTATATGTTGTTTTATGAGAACTATGTATGAACTTTATGTATCTGTTTTTGCAGTAATAACATTTGATCACTAATTAATGTACTTTGGTTTTAATGTGATGATGAACTTGTATTAATTTGGTCATTTCTGTATTCATGATGTTCTGTAATGGTTTTTTATACACTTAATTATATAATGCACGCAGATGAACCGGCAATGGATGTACGGTGACTGACGCACCTCCGAGTACATCGAGGGTCTGCATAAATTTCTTGAAGTGGCTGAGGCAAACAAGCAGAATAGTTTTATGTATTGTACATGCCCTGTCTGTGAGAATATGAAGGATTACTCTAATTCGAAAACCCTTCACTAGCACCTGCTTGAGAAGGGTTTATGCCACACTATAATTTTTGGACCAAGCATGGAGAAAGAGGGGAGATAATGAAGAAGAAGAGGATGATGATAGCTATCCTATGTTCACTGAATACAGTGATACTGCAACGGGGGAAGCTGAAGATCAAGAGGCACTAGACGATGTGCCCGATGATAATCTTCGCCGGGTCATTGTTGATGCACAGAGAGAATGTGAAAGTGAAAGGGAGAAGTTGAAGTTCGATCGCATGTTAGAGGATAACAAAAAAGGGTTGTACCCAAATTGCAAAGATGGCAACACAAAGCTCGGTACCGCACTGGAATTGCTGCAATGGAAGGCAGAGAATGGTGTAACTGACAAGGGATTTGGGAAGCTACTGAAAATAATGAAGAAGAAGCTTCCAAAGGATAACAGATTGCCTGATAGTACGTACGAAGCAAAGAAGGTTGTCTGCCCTCTAGGATTGCAGGTGCAGAAGATACATGCATGCCCTAATGGCTGCATCCTCTACAGCGGTGAGTATGTGGAATTGAACGCATGCCCGGTATGCGGTGCATTGCGGTATAGGATCAGACGAGATGACCCTGGTGATGTTGAGGGCGAGCGCCCCAGGAAGAGGGTTCCTGCCAAGGTGATGTGGTATGCTCCTATAATACCATGGTTGAAACATCTGTTCAAAAACAAAGAGCATGCCAAATTGGTACAATGGCACAAGACCGTAAGAAAGACGGGAAGTTGAGAGCACCCGCTGACGGGTCACAGTGGAGAAAAATTGAGAGAAGGTGGGGGGGGGGGACTTTGCAGGTGACGCAAGGAACGTACGGTTTGGTTTAAGTACAAATGGAATTAATCCTTTTGGGGAGCAGAGAAGCAATCATAGCACCTGGCCCGTGACTCTATGTATCTATAACCTCCCTCCTTGGTTGTGCATGAAGCGGAAGTTCATTATGATGCCAGTGCTCATCCAAGGCCCTAAGCAACCTGGCAACGACATTGATGTGTACCTAAGGCCATTAGTTGAAGAAATTTTACATCTGGGAATGGAAAAGGTTTACGTGTGTGGGATGAGCACAAACAGGAGGAATTTGACCTACATGTGTTGCTATTTGTAACAATCAATGATTGGTATGCTCTTAGTAACCTTTTAGGACAGACAAACAAGGGATACCACGCATGCATGCACTGTTTAGATGGTACCAATAGTATATATTTGGACAAATGCAGGAAGAATGTGTACCTGGGACATCATCGATTTCTTCCGACCAACCATCTCTTAAGAAAGAAAGGCAAGCATTTCAAAGGTGAGACAGATCACCGGAAGAAGCCCGTCCTCCCTACTGGTGATGTCATACTTGATATGGTCAAGGATTTACAAGTGATCTATGGAAAGGGTCCTGACGGACAATCTGTTCCGAATGATGCTGAGGGACGTGCACCCATGTGGAAGAACAAATCTATATTTTGGGACCTACCCTATTGGAAAGACCTACAGGTCCGCTCTGCAATCGATGTGATGCACGTGATGAAGAATCTTTGCATGAACTTGCTAGGCTTCTTGGGCGTGTATGGGAAGACAAAAGATACACCGGAGGCACGCGAGGACCAGCAACGTGTGCACGAAAAAGACGGCATGCATCCAAAGCAGTATCAAGGTCCTGCCAGCTACGCTCTTACCAAAGAAGAGAAGGAAATCTTCTTTGAATGCCTGCTCAGTATGAAGGTCCCATCTGGCTTCTCGTCCAATATAAAGGGAATAATAAATATGGCAGAGAAAAAGTTCCAGAACCTAAAGTCTCATGACTACCACGTGATTATGATGCAACTGCTTCCTGCATTGAGGGGGCTTCTACCGGAAAATGTTCGATTAGCCATTGTGAAGCTATGTGCATTCCTCAATGCAAACTCTCAGAAGGTAATCGATCCAGAAATTGTAACAAGGTTAAAGAATGATTTGGTGAAATGTCTTGTCAGTTTCGAGTTGGTGTTCCCACCATCCTTCTTCAATATCATGACGCACGTCCTAGTTCATCTAGTCGACAAGATTGCCATTCTAGGCCTTGTATTACTACACAATATGTTCCCCTTTCAGAGGTTCATGGGAGTCTTAAAGAAATATGTTCATAACCGTGCTAGGCCAGAAGGAAGCATCTCCATGGGCCATCAAACAGAGGAGGTCATTGGGTTTTGTGTTGACTTTATTCCTGACCTTAAGCCGATTGGTCTCCCTCAATCGCGGTATGAGGGCAGACTAACTGGAAAAGGCACGCTAGGAGCGGATTCAATAATATGTAGGGATATGCATTCTTGGTCTCAAGCACACTACACAGTTCTACAGAATTCTACCTTGGTGACCCCGTATGTCAATGAATCACAAGAATTTTCTGCGCTCCAAGCACCCAGAGCAGTCTGACGACTGGATTACATGTGAACACATCAGAATTTTCGGCAGTTGGTTGCAAACACATCTCATGGGTAACAACATTGTTGGATATGAGTTGTACTCATTGGCCAGGACACCATCTTCGACTGTATTGACTTACCAAGGGGTACGAGATAAATGGGAATACATTTTACACGATTGCCCAAGATCGAAAGAGCACCAACCAAAACAGCAGTGTCCGCTTTGATGCAGCAACCAACAAGGAAAAGGACACATATTATGGTTACATAGTGGACAAATGGGAACTTGACTGTGGACATGATTTTTAAGGTCCCTTTGTTTCGATGCAAATGGGTCAACCTGTCAGGAGGTGGGGTACAGGTAGACCCGCAGTATGGAATGACAACAGTGGATCTCCACAAACTTGGGTACACAGACGAACCATTCATCCTAGCCAATGATGTGGCATAGGTTTTCTATGTGAAGGACATGTCTACCAAACCGAGAAAAAGAAACGATAAGGAAGCGAATACATCATACGATGAGACAAAGCGCCACATAGTTCTTTCGGGGAAAAGAGACATTGTGGGAGTGGAGGGCAAGACAGACATGTCTGAAGATTATGAAAAGTTTCATGAAATTCCTCCCTTCAAAGTGAAGGCTGGCCCAAGCATCTTGTTAAACGATGAAGATTATCCATGGTTACGGCGCAATAAGCGAGGGACACACGCGAAGAAAAAGTGAAGACTTTCTCTCCACAACTATTATGATGATGGCTTTGATCTAGAATATCACTATAGTTACATGTCAAGAAATGAAATGCCTTTTGTAAAAGATGAGTTTCCGTTCGAAACCCTGATACTTCGAAAGAGATTGTCCATTTTGTACACGAAGTGCATCCAGTTTTTCCCATAACCCTCTCAATATTTTAGCACATGCTATGTGGGTGAAATGATGATACCATGTCAACTTTCAACTTTTTTAGAGTTAATTTGTAGTGCTTTTCAATTTCATGGTCATTTAGCTAAAAAATCAGTAAATGCATGAAAAATAGCAAATGAAGTCAGAAAGGGTTGAAAATTAATGATGTGGCTTTGACTGGTGCATGTTGAACGCACAAAAAGTTTGGAGTTGAAAAAAGTTAAAAAAGTGAAATGCCTTTGTAACAAATGAGTTTTCGTCCGAAACCGTGATACTTCGAAAGAGATTGTCCATTTTGTGCATGAAGTGCATCCAGTTTTTGTCGTAACCCTCTCAACTTTTTAGCACATGCTATGTGGGTGAAATGATGGTACCATGCCAACTTTCAACCTTTTCAGATTTCCTTTGTAGTGCTTTTTTCAGGGTCATTTAGCTAAAAAACAGTAAATGCATGAAAAATAGCAAATGAAGTAAGAAAGGGTTGAAAACTGATGATGTGGCTTCGAATGGTGCATGTTGAACGCACAAAAAGTCTGGAGTTGAAATAAGTTAAAAGAATGAAATGCCTTTGTAACATATGAGTTTTCGTCTGAAACTGTGATACTTCAAAAGAGATTGTCAATTTTCTACACGAAGTGCATCCAGTTTTTGCCGTAACCCTCTCAAATTTTTAGCACATGCTATGTGGGTGAAATGATGACACCATGCCAACTTTCAACCTTTTCAGAGTTCATTTGTAGTGCTTTTCAATTTTAGGGTCATTTAGCTCAAAGAATGAACTAATAGCAAAAAGAACGAACTAAAAAGCTTTTATAAAATTGTAACAGCAAAAAGAATGAACTAAAAAGAATCAATTAAATAATTTGTTATGATCAACTAAAACAAAACTATAATGTTCTTCAATAGAAAAAAGAATCAACTAAAAAGCTTTTATAAACCTCTAGTTATTATCAAAATAATATTAACTTAAAATTATATAAAATTTATGCAACTAAAATTATCAAAGTATTTTTTGTTAAAAACTTTAATAGCAAAAAGAATTTTCATAAAGTATTTTATTTTAAAAACTTTAATAGCAAACTAAAATGACATAAAAAATAAAAAATGTTGCCTACTAGGCCACCACGGTTTGCATACGACTAGAAACCCAACTGTACATGGGGATGCAAGCCCGTGGTCCCAGCAAGCCCAACATGGTAGTGATAAAGGTTAGGGAAGTACTGCCTGCATTAGAGAGGAGCTCGACAGCTCAGCCGCAGTGCGCCTTATAAACCAGTGTTGCCGTCTCTCAACTAGTGAGGTGGGACTAAACTCCCACCACCCTGTGCCAGTGCCAGGACCAGGCCTTTACTCCCGGTTGGTGGCTCGCACCGGGTTGATGCTTCAATCCCGTTCCCGTGCCTATGCACAGTCTGGGCAACAGACCTAGGGTTTGTTGCACCGACAAGCTGGAAGGACTATATGATGCAAAAAATTCAAAATTATTTGAGCAAGGAAAATTAGGGTTGTAGTTCAACGCCAAGATTAGACCAAAATTGAAAAATGGAAGTTGTGCTCAAAATTTTCAAATGACCAAAGTGACTTTTTGCATAAAAATGATCTATAGGCATGAGAGGACTTCTCAAAAAAATTGTGGCATTTGAAAAGAATTATTTGAAATAGTTCTAGTGTAACAGGGTCATTCTAGAGTTTCAAAATACTAATAAAAGAATTTTTTTGAGGAAAAATCATTTTGAAAATAATTACTACTAATGTTTATAAGATAATTAAAAGGATTGGGAGAAAAATTTAAAAACCACATTATTTAAAAAAAGTTTCTATATGGAGGGAATGATTTTTGAAAACAGAGAACAATTTTTGAAATAGAGGAAAACTCTGTCAAGTGTTGTATTTTGGTGACAAATATACTTCTTTTTTGCTTTATGTGATAGCTAGTCTGAAGTGTCAATGCTTTATGTGTGACCTAGTTTGATGTTCATCGTGATGTATGAAAACTTGGTCAATATTTTGTATTTAGAGTTGATTTAGAGTTAATTTTGATGTTCATTGTGATGTATGAAAACTTTTGTCTTTAGATTTTATTTACAGTTCATTTTTATGTATGAAAAATTGGTCAATATTTTGTATTGTGGATGCCATGCCATGCTATTTTTCTCTAAGTTTGAAACTTGCTTTCAAATTGGTATCTAGGTAGCTACAATTCTTTTTATCAGGTTGTGGTGTTACATTCATGTCATGCCATTTGTTGCCATGCTAATTTTCACTCTCGGTGGAATTACAGGTTGTGGTGTTGCATCTCCGTGGAGTTGGTCACTTATCGTCCCTCCGCTGTTCAACAAAAGGTGTCCATTTGTTGTATATATGTTGAGTTTTGTTCATAGGATGATGGTTGGTTCATTTGTTGAGCTGTGTATTCATCTTGTGTATAAATCTTGTATTCATCTTGTGTATAAAGCTTGTATTCATCTTGTCGTTAAAACATGAGAGAGGTGTCATTAAAGCATAACAACGATAACTTTGATTCTGAGGCATATGAAAACATGAGAGATGGGTCGTTAAAACATAACCCCGATAACTTTGATTTTGAGGAATATGAAAGCATGAGAGAGGGGGTCATTAAAACATAACCCTGATAACTTCGACATGAGGGGGTCGGGGGTGGTTCGTTAAAACATAACCCCGATAAATTTGATTTTGAGGCATATGAAAACATGATTTTCACGTCGGACAGGCATGAGAGAGGCGGTCCTCAAAGTATCCTCTCTCGAAATATAGGACGACTCATCAGACATGAGGGGCGAGGGGCGAGGAGTCCTCGGCGATCGTCTGAAATTGACTGTTATAAAACTTGTGAACTCTGCATGATGTTTGCCACCAATCCATTGCTCATATATGCATATGATTCCTTGTTGTGATTAGCTAGGTAGGTCTATGTTTGCCACCAATCCATCTCTCATGGTTGTACATTGCGATGTTGTAATATTTGCAGAAACTGTGGACAGAGACTTAGAAAAAGAAGAGTTGTTGGGGGATATAATCCGCGACGGAGGTGATATCACCTTGTCGTTTCTCAACGACATAGATGGTGAGGAAAGAGAGGATGACGGATCTGGTGATCCAATGGAGGAGGAAGGAGATCATGACAGCTCCGGTGACCGAATGGGGGAGGAAGGAGATCATGACGGCTCTGGTGGCCGAATGGAGGAGGGAGCCTTAACCATTGTAAAGTCCGGCGAGGTATATATATGCATTAATTGTTTTGTATGTACATATATCAACGCTTCTTTCTTCTTTTAGCCCTCTGGATCGAGCCAAACTTCGGCAAGGAGACGAGGCCCGAAGAAAAGGTTGGGTCGGGATGAAAGGTTCACGATCGAAGACGTCGCTCCAAATGGCCAACCGATTGCTCCCAAGCGGAGCAAGGACACATTTATACATCAGTGCGGAGTTGTTGTTAGGGACAGCGTCCCGATCAGCATCCAAGAATGGAATAAGAAGAAGGACCCTAAAGTTTCTTATGTCCAGGATAGACAGAAAGATGATCTTTGGTGCTCGCTGATGACAAATTTCAGCCTACCGCCAGCGGCGGATCCGAATAAGGTCAAGGCGTTTGCTCTTAAGAAGATGGCAGAACTATTCAAGAACTAGAAGAAAGATTTGAAGAAAAAGTTTGTCAACAAAGACAAGACTCCAAAATTCACCGGTCAGTATGAGAAGATCAAAGATCACTGGCCCACATTTGGGGCCTATAAGAAATCAGATAAGGCTCAGCAAAGGTCACAGATAAATAAACAAAATGCTACAAAGAAGAAGTATCACCATGTTACGGGGTCAGGTGGCTACAGCAAAGCCCGGCCTACGTCGGGCAAAGCTAAGAAAGACCTGCTTGCTAAAGGGGTCCAGCCAGCGACATTGCACTGGCCAGATCAGTCAAGGACTTGGTTCTTCAGGGTTGGGGGAACTTTGGACCCAGAATCAGGGAAGTGTGTTTGGACGAAAGCTCAACTTGCAATACTAGTCAAGAAGCTTGAGGAAGCAATCAAGGCAGCGCAGGAAGGGAGGTTCCATCCCGACAGAGAGAAGGACGAGCTGACAGAGGCCCTCGGGAATCATGAACACCCTGGATGAACACGAGGCACATCAGGCTCCATTCCGTGGGTGCATGGGTTTCCCAACAACACTAGTTATAGAAGCCGGGAGAGAAAGAACAAAGAGGAAGCAAGCAAAATGCAGAAGATGAATAAAAGATTAGCGAGACTAGAGGAACTTGAGAGCCAGCAAGCTACATGCCAACCATCTCAGCGGCACGAAGATCCTTCATTCGACACTGCCCCCAAAGCTACCCCACCATCTCAGTGGAGAAGTAGCGTGGCTTCCACGGAGCTCGTTCAGCCTGACATCATGGCTCCTCGCTACCCCGTGGATAGTATCACGGAGAATGAACATTGTGTGCTAATGGAGAAATGCCATAACCTGACCTTGAAGGTGGCGCTCGCCTCTGTCTTACCTCCTCGAGCTGAGGGAACTTTCCATTGCCGTCCGATTCCATGTGGCTTTGCTATTGTTGGGGTGGATGAAATAATGGACGGATTTGAGGGCTGGAGCTTGAGTACCCTATAGGTGAAGGGGAGATTTTTCTGGAAAATGCCTTGAGGAGTACCTGTCTATGGAGAAAGGATAACATCAAGCTCCCAAACTGGACGGCGCCTCAGCCGGAGGAGGCCCCTCAGCAGACTCCTCACAGTCCAGCTCAGCCGTCTTAGCTACCTGAGTCGTCTCCGGCGCATGGTCTATCTCTGTCGCCTCAGCCATCTCCGGCGGAGGGGGCCCCTCAGCAGAGTCCTCTTCCGCCTCAGCTGTCTCCGACGCGTCAGCGGACTCCGCCTCCTCTGGCGCATCAGCGGACTTCGTCTCCTCCGGTGCGTCAGCAAACTCCGCTGCCTCATCAACGGTGGAAGAGAGCTGCCGCCGCTCCGGCGGCCAGCAGTACAAAAGGCGGGAAGAAATTGAAAGCTGGTCCAAGCCTCAGGGATCCTCCAAAGTTACCATATGAGAGGACTGACGAGGAAAACAAGGACATCGGTTTGCCGAAGTGCAGACCCATTTTGAATGGAAACGTCCAGCTCCGAAGGAAATAATAGACCCGGTGAAAGCGAAGCGCACTCTGGACGCCCTTAAGTGACCACCACCGCCTCCCCTGCAATCCAACTATGACCGCTGTATTGAAAAGACATATGATGAAGCGCGGCGGTCGAGAAGTACTACTAGTGCTGCAAGATGAAGTGGGAAAACAATTCCCCAGCTCGGCGAATAGGAGAAGCAATCGTGCCCTCCGCTCAAGGCGTCTAGCGATATCACTAATCATCCAGGGCTAGCGCCCGATACCACTCTTGGTGATTACATGGGCGATGATGTACAGTTTGAAATGGGTGAGGTAGTAGCGCCCTTTACATACGAGCACGAGACCTATTCAGCTCCCGCGTCTACCAACGATGATGCGAAGATTGCATGACTGGTACTTGGAAACCTGCAGCAAGGATGGGAGAGATAGTATTTTGCTACGAATTAAAGATGAGCACGACTTCATTAGAGTCGACCTGATGCCTGTTGAATTTGTGGAATTATTTCAGTTATTCAATCAAGACGCCCTCGACAAACAACTCATGACTTGCTATTGTATGTATGTATGTATTACTTCTGTAATTAAGTCTCCAGCTCAGCTCGTTCATTGCATGTATATATAATTATCCTCACTATATTATGAAGATTGAAGATTGTCGAATGCAAAAGAGGACAAATCTATGACATTGGGTTCATTAGCCCAAATACTGTAAATGAATGGACGGTACAAAACAGAGTTGAAGATACTGAGGAAAACTTGCTAAAAGCGTTCCTTTGACATCAAAACAAAAGGGAAATACTCTTTCTTACAACTTCCACTACAAAAAAAGACACATCCGTGACATTTTGGGCCGAACGAATTTTTTTTCTGTCATACTTATGATAGTTCTATGACGATAATTGTGACAAAACCCGGTATCATCATAGATGTGGTGGGCTCCAACTTCTATGACAAAAAATCATGACAGAAAATGGGCTTTTCGTCCTGGGTGGGCCGGAGACGCAGCTGCATGACATTCTTTGGGCCGTCCATGACGGAAAAAACCGTGGTAGAAGCGAGGGCGAGAAAATATCGGAGCGTTCCCGGTTACTGTGGGTGGTCGGGGCCGAGCGATGCGTGTTTCTCTCGTACACGCACGCGCGTGGGTGCGAGGCGTTGGGCTCTAACTGAACCCGAGCGAGGCGTTGGGCTCTAACTGAACCCAAGCGATATCACTGCAGGCTACGCGTTACTGAACCCGATCGAGCGATTCCTTCGCTACTGCTGCTAACTGAAGCTGATCGATGCTGCCTCTGGATGAACAGTGAGCGTTGCTGGGGGGTTTGCATGAACAGTTCCCGGTGGGGTGGATGAACAGGACCCCGTGGTGTTGCCTCTGGATGAACAGGACCCCGATCGATCGAGCCGGTTGGGGCTGGATGAACAGGACCCCGTGGAGGGCTGGATGAACAGGACCACCCCGTGGAGGGCTGGATGAACAGTAGACGGTGGAGGGCTGGATGAACAGTTGCCCGTGGAGAGGGATGGTTGAACAGTAGCCGGTGGAGTAGCGCGCGGTGGAGGCTGGATGAACAGGAGCCCGTGGATGAACAGTCGCAGGTGGAGGCTGGAGGAGGTCGACGCTGGATGAACAGTAGCCCATGGAGGCTGGAGGGGGTCGACGGTAGAGATGAACAGTATCTCGTGGAGTCCCATTTTGCAGTACCCCACACCCCTCCCGATGAACAGGACCCCCGTTTCGACCGTAGCGCTCCAACACAAGTCCGTTTCCTCCGTTTTGCGGCACGCCAGACCCCTCCCGATCAACAGGACCCCCGTTTCGACTGTAGGAGGTCCGTTTCCTCCGTTTTGCGGTATGCCAGACCCCTCCCGATGAACAGGATCCCGTTTTGAACGTGGCCGGTCGAACACAAGGCCGTTTCCTCCGTTCTGCGGTACGCCAGGCCTCGTTTCCATTGGCTGTTCCGTCCAAGCCGGTTGGCTCCCACGCGTTCCGTTGCCTCCCGATGAACACGACGCATTCCGTTGCCTCCCCATGAGCACGATGACGATGTTGTTTCTCCGTTGCGACCCAGCCATGTACACGAGCCCTGGCCGTACGTATGCGCGAGTAGGCGTTCGAGACCCCGCCTGTATGTACGTACGTGGCCATATTTTCTTTCTTGCACACTGGCCGTTCTACATACGTGTACATGCTACATGTGCGCCTCTACTACGACACGTCCGCGCTCTACATCGACCAATATGTACGTACACGTTCGTGACCAGAATGACAACGCTACGTACGCTTCGACCAGGTGGGTCCCGACTGTCAGGCACTTCCTTGCGTGCGGAGATATAGCTGGTGGGTCCCAACAGTCAGGGGGCGAATCATTTTTTTTGCCCAGACGCACTTCCTTGCGTGCGAAGATGTAGCTGGTGGGTCCCAGCAGTCAGGGGGGAAGCGTTTTTTTCACGAAATACGGTGGCCTGTCCGATGGGTCCTCGCTGTCAGCTGCAGGAATAATTATTTTGTGCATAATAAGGAGGCACTTCCTTGCGGCTGCCGTGGACCCAGCCGTCAGCCTCTCCACGTACAGTACTCTTCTGATGGAAGTCGGTTGTTGACCACATTGACCACGCCGCGCCGAGAGCACCAAGGCGGTGGACGACGGCGAGGCGTAGGAAGGGGACGACGCGGAGCCAGGGAAGATGCGGCAGTGGATGCCCACGCGGAGAGGAGTACGAGGGTTCACTGGTTCGGCTGCGGTGTGAGGCTGCTGTCGCCGCAGAATAATAGGGGGTGTGGGTGAGTAGAGGGATGGCCTGGCCAGCGGTGGGAGTAGTAGGGGCGGTGAGGCCTCCGCAACATCACAGCCGGCCACGGGACGCAGGAGCACGAGGCACGATCGGCGCTGGTTTGGGCGGCTGGAGCAAGAAGACCAGAGGTTGAAGAAGCACTACGGCCGTTGGATGGACATCGTACGGTCACTGGAGCTAGAATCGTGCATATTGACTAAGTTGACAAAGCCCTCCGTCCCCGTCAACTTAGTAGGCCCACAAGTCAGCCTCCCACTATACTGGGTCCCAGCTAGCAGGGGGTGTAGGGGAACGTAGCAGAAATTCAAAATTTTCCTACGTGTCACCAAGATCAATCTAGGAGATGCTAGCAACGAGAGGGGAGGAGTGCATCTACATACCCTTGTAGATCGTGAGCGGAAGCATTCAAGAGAACGGGGTTGATGGAGTCGTACTCGTCGTGATCCAAATCACGGATGATCCTAGAGCCGAACGGACGGCACCTCCGCGTTCAACACACGTACGGAGCAGCGACGTCTCCTCCTTCTTGATCCAGCCAGGGGGGAGGAGAGGTTGATGGAGATCCAGCAGCACGACAGCGTGGTGTTGGAAGTAGCGGGATTCCAACAGGGCTTCGCCAAGCGCTGCGGGAGGAGGGAGATGTGTCACGGGAGGGAGAGGGAGGCGCCAGGACTTGGGGTGCTGCTCCCATGAGCCTCCCCACTATATATAGGGGTGGAGGGGGCTGGTTTCTTGCCCTCCAAGTCCATTGGGGCGTTGGCAAAGGTGGGGGAAAGAAATCCCATCATTTCCCTTCCCCACCGATTGTTATCCCCCTTTTTTAGGGATCTTGATCTTATCCCTTCGGGATATGATCTTATTCCTTCTAAGGTGGGATCTTGGTGCGCCTTGACCAGGGGTGTGGGGCCTTGCCCCCACTACCCACGTTCATGTGGGTCCCCCATGTAGGTGGGCCCCACTTCGGAACCTTCTAGAACCTTCCCGGTACAATACCGAAAAATCCCGAGCATTTTCCGGTGGCCAAAATAGGACTTCCCATATATAAATTTCTACCTCCGGACCATTCCGGAACTCCTCGTGATGTCCGGGATCTCATCCGGGACTCCGAACAACTTTCGGTTAACCGCATACTAATATCTCTACAACTCTAGCGTCACCGAACCTTAAGTGTGTAGACCCTACGGGTTTGGGAGACATACAGACATGACCTAGACGACTCTCCGGTCAATAACCAACAGCGGGATCTGGATACCCATGTTGGCTCCCACATGTTCCACGATGATCTCATCGGATGAACCACGATGTCGAGGATTCAATCAATCCCGTATACAATTCCCTTTGTCAATCGGTACGTTACTTGCCCGAGATTCGATCGTCGGTATCCCAATACCTTGTTCAATCTCGTTACCGGCAAGTCACTTTACTCGTACCGTAATGCATGATCCCGTGGCTAACTCCTTAGTCACATTGAGCTCATTATGATGATGCATTACCGAGTGGGCCCAGAGATACCTCTCCGTCATACGGAGTGACAAATCCCAGTCTCGATTCGTGCCAACCCAACAGACACTTTCGGAGATACCTGTAGTGCACCTTTATAGCCACCCAGTTACGTTGTGACGTTTGGTACACCCAAAGCATTCCTACGGTATCCGGGAGTTGCACAATCTCATGGTCTAAGGAAATGATACTTGACATTAGAAACGCTCTAGCAAACAAACTACACGATCTTGTGCTATGCTTAGGATTGGGTCTTGTCCATCACATCAGTCTCCTAATGATGTGATCCCGTTATCAATGACATCCAATGTCCTTGGTCAGGAAACCATAACCATCTATTGATCAACGAGCTAGTCAACTAGAGGCTTACTAGGGACATGTTGTGGTCTATGTATTCACACATGTATTACGGTTTCCAGTTAATACAATTATAGCATGAACAATAGACAATTATCATGGACAAGGAAATATAATAATAACCATTTTATTATTGCCTATAGGGCATATTTCCAACAATCTCCCACTTGCACTAGAGTCAATAATCTAGTTCACATCACCATGTGATTAACACTCAAAGTTCATATCGCCATGTGACTAATACCCAAGAGTTTACTAGAGTCAATAATCTAGTTCACATCACCATGTGATTAACACTCAATGAGTTCTAGAGTTTGATCATGTTATGCTTACGAGAGAGGTTTTAGTCAACGGGTCTGCAACATTTAGATCCGTGTGTGCTTTACAAATCTCTATGTCATCTTGTAGATGTAGCTACCACGCACCACTTGGAACTATTCCAAATAACTGCTCTACTATACGAATCCGGTTTACTACTCAGAGTCATCCGGATTAGTGTCAAAGTTTGCATCGACGTAACCCTTTACGACGAACTCCTTTTTCCACCTCCATAATCAAGAAAATTCCTTAGTCCACTAGATACTAAGGATAAGTTCGACTGTTGTCATGTGATCCCTTCCTGGATCACTATTGTACCCCTTGACTAACTCATGGCAAGGCACACTTCAGGTGTGGTACACAGCATAGCATATTGTAGAGCCTACATCTAAAGCATAGGTGACGACCTTCATCCTTTCTCTCTCTTCTGCCGTGGTCAGGTCTTGAGTCTTACTCAATACTCACACCTTGTAACACAGCCAAGAACTCCTTCTTTGCTGATCTATTTTGAACTCCTTCAAAATCTTGTCACGGTATGTATTCATTTGAAAGTACTATTAAGCGTTTTTTTTATCTATCCTTATAGATCTTGATGCTCAATGTTCAAGTAGCTTAATCCAGGTTTTCCATTAAAAAACACTTTTCAAATAACCCTGGATGCTTTCCAAAAATTCTACATCATTTCTGATCAACAATATGTTAACAACATATACTCATCAAAAATTCTATAGTGCTCCCACTCACTTCTTTGGAAATACAAGTTTCTCATGAACTTTGTATAAACCCAAAATCTTTGATCATCTCATCAAAGCATTCATTCCAACTCCGAGATGCTTACTCCAATCCTTAGAAGGATTGCTGGAGCTTTGCATACTTGTTAGCATCTTTCAGGATTGACAAAACCTTCTGGTTGTATCACATACAACCTTTCCTCAAGAAAATCATCGAGGAAACATTGTTTTGACATCCTATCTGCAAGATTTCATAAATAATGCAGTAACTGCTAATATAATTTTAACATACTCTTAGCATCGCTACGAGTGAGAAAGTCTCATCGCAGTCAACTCCTTGAACTTGCCGGAAAACATCTTAACGACAAGTCGAGCTTTCTTAATGGTGACACTTACCATCATTGTTTGTCTTCCCTTTAAAATCCATCTGCACCCAACAGCCTTACGACCATCAAGTAGTTCTTCCAAAGTCTATACTTTGTTTTTATACATGGATCCGCTCTTGGATTTTATGGCCTCGAGCCATTCGTCGGAATCTGGGCCCACCATCGCTTCTCCATAGCTCGTAGGTTCATTGTTGTCTAGCAACATGACTTCCAAGACAGGATTATGTACCACTCTGATGTAGTACGCATCCTTGTCGTCCTATGAGGTTTGGTAGTGACTTGATCTGAAGTTTCATGATCACTATCATAAGCTTCCACTTCAATTGGTGTAGGTGCCACAGGAACAACTTCCTGTGCCCTGCTACACATTAGTTGAAGTGACGGTTCAATGACCTCATCAAGTCTCCACCATCCTCCCACTCAATTCTTTCGAGAGAAACTTTTCCTCGAGAAAGGACCCGTTTCTAGAAACAATCACTTTTGCTTCCAGATCTGAAATAGGAGGTATACCCAACTGTTTTGCGTATTCTATGAAGATGCATTTATCCGCTTTGGGTTCGAGCTTATCAGCCTGAAACTTTTTCACATAAGCGTCGCAGCCCCAAACTTTTAAGAAACGACAGCTTAGGTTTCTCTAAACCATAGTTCATACGGTGTCGTCTCAACGGAATTGCGTGGTGCCCTATTTAAAGTGAATGTGGTTGTCTCTAATGCCTAACCCATAAACGATAGTGTAATTCGATAAGAGACATCATGGTATGCACCATATCCAATAGGGTGCAGTTATGATGTTCGGACACACCATCACACTATGGTGTTCCAGGCAGTATTAGTTGTGAAACAATTTCCACAATTTCTTAATTGTGTGCCAAATTCGTAACTCAGATATTCATCTCTATGATCATATCACAGACATTTTATCCTCTTGTCATGACGATCCTCAACTTCACTCTGAAATTACTTGAACCTTTCAATAATTCAGACTTGTGTTTCATCAAGTAAATATACTCAGCATCTACTCAAATCATCTGTGAAGCAAGAACATAACGATATCCACTGCATGCCTCGGCACTCATTGGACTGCACACATCAAAATGTATTACTTCCAACAAGTTGCTTTCTTGTTCCATCTTACTGAAAACGAGGCCTTTCACTCATCTTGCCCATGTGGTATGATTTGCATGTCTCAAGTGATTCAAAATCAAGTGAGTCCAAACAATCCATCTGTATGGACTTTCTTCATGCATATATACTAATAGACATGGTTCGCATGTCTCAATCTTTTCAAAAACGAGTGAGTCCAAAGATCCATCAACATAGAGCTTCTTCATGCGTTTTATACCAATATGACTCAAGTGGCAGTGCGACAAGTATGTGGTACTATCATTATTATCTTATATCTTTTGGCATGAACATGTGTATCACTACGATCGAGATTCAATAAACCATTCGTTTTAGGTGCAATACCATTGAAGGTATTATTCAAATAGACAGAGTAACCATTATTCTCCTTTAATGAATAACCGTATTGCGATAAACATAATCCAATCATGTCTATGCTCAACGCAAACACCAAATAACAATTATTCAGGTTTAACCCCAATCTCGATGGTAGAGGGAGCATGCGATGCTTGATCACATCAACCTTGGAAACACTTCCAACACATATCGTCATCTCACCTTTAGCTAGTCTCCGTTTATTCCGCAGCTTTTATTTCGAGTTACTAACACTTAGCAACCGAACCGGTATCTAATACCCTGGTGCTACTTGGAGTACTAGTAAAGTACACATTAATATAATGTATATCCAATATACTTCTGTCGACCTTGCCAGCCTTCTCATCTACGAAGTATCTAGGGTGGTTCTGCTTCAGTGACCGTTCCCCTCATTTCAGAAGCACTAGTCTCGGGTTTGGGTTCAACCTTGGGTTTCTTCACTAGAGTAGCAACTGATTTGCTGTTTCATGAAGTATCCCTTCTTGCCCTTGCCCTTCTAGAAACTAGTGGTTTTACTAACCATCAACAATTGATGCTCCTACTTGATTTCTACTTTCGCGGTGTCAAACATCGCGAGTTGCTCAAGGATCATCATGTCTATCCCTGATATGTTATAGTTCATCACGAAGCTCTAATAGCTTGGTGGCAGTGACTATGGAGAACCATCACTATCTCATCTGGAAGATTAACTCCCACTCGATTCAAGTGATTGTAGTACTCAGACAATCTGAGCACATGCTCAACGATTGAGCTTTTCTCCCTTAGTTTGCAGGCTTAAGAAACTTATCAGAGGCCTCATACCTCTTGACTTGGGCACTAGTCTGAAATCCCAATTTCAGTCTTTGGAACATCTCATATGTTCTGCGACGTTTCAAAACCGTCTTTGGTGCCACAATTTTAAACCGTTAGCATCACACACTGAACTATCACGTAGTCATCAAAACGTGTATGTCAGATGTTTCGCAACATCTACAGACGACGCTCGAGGTTCAGCACACCGAGCGGTGCATTAAGGACATAAGCCTTCTGTGCAGCAATGAGGACAATCCTTAGTTTACGAACCCAGTCCGCATAATTGCTACTATCAACTTTCAACTAAATTTTCTCTAGGAACATATCTTAGTAGAACTAAAGCGTAAGCTACGACATTATTTGCAAAGACCTTTTGACTATGTTCATGATAATTAAGTTCATCTGATTATTTAATGAACTCCCACTTAGATAGACATCCCTCTAGTCATCTAAGTGATACATGATCCGAATCGACTAGGCCGTGTCCGATCATCACGTGAGACGGACTAGTCATCATCGGTGAACATCTCCATGTTGATCGTATCTACTATACGACTCATGTTCGACCTTTCGGTCTCTTGTGTTCCGAGGCCATGTCTGTACATGCTAGGCTCGTCAACACCAGTTGTATGCGAACGTTAGAATCTATCACACCCGATCATCACGTGGTGCTTCGAAACAACGAACCTTCGCAACGGTGCACAGTTAGGGGGAACACATCTCTTGAAATTTTAGTGAGGGATCATCTTATTTATGCTACCGTCGTTCTAAGCAAATAAGATGTAAACATGACAAACATCACATGCAAATCATAAAGTGACATGATATGGCCAATATCATCTTGCGCCTTTTGAAATCCATCTTCGAGGCGCGGCATGATCACCTTCGTCACCGGCATGACACCATGATCTCCATCATCATGATCTCCATCATCGTGTCTTCATGAAGTTGTCTCGCCAACTATTACTTCTACTACTATGGCTAACGGTTAGCAATAAAGTAAAGTAATTACATGGCGTTTTTCATTGACACGCAGGTCATACAATAAATTAAGACAACTCCTATGGCTCCTGCCGGTTGTCATACTCATCGACATGCAAGTCGTGATTCCTATTACAAGAACATGATCAATCTCATACATCACATATATAATTCATCACATCCTTTTGGCCATATCACATCACATAGCATACCCTGCAAAAACAAGTTAGACGTCCTCTAATTGTTGTTGCATGTTTTACGTGGCTGCTATGGGTTTCTAGCAAGAACGTTTCTTACCTACGCAAAAGCCACAACGGTGATATGCCAATTGCTATTTACCCTTCATAAGGACCCTCTTCATCAAATCCGATCCGACTAAAGTGGGAGAGACAGACACCCGCTAGCCACCTTATGCATCAAGTGCATGTCAATCAGTGGAACCTGTCTCACGTAAGAGTACGTGTAAGGTCGGTCCGGGCCGCTTCATCCCACAATGCCGCCAAATCAAGATAAGACTAGTAACGGTAAGCAAATTGAACAAATCATCGCCCACAACTAATTTGTGTTCTACTCGTGCATAGAATCTACGCATAGACCTGGCTCATGATGCCACTGTAGGGGAACGTAGCAGAAATTCAAAATTTTCCTACGTGTCACCAAGATCAATCTAGGAGATGCTAGCAACGAGAGGGGAGGAGTGCATCTACATACCCTTGTAGATCGCGAGCGGAAGCATTCAAGAGAACGGGGTTGATGGAGTCGTACTCGTCGTGATCCAAATCACGGATGATCCTAGAGCCGAACGGACGGCACCTCCGCGTTCAACACACGTACGGAGCAGCGACGTCTCCTCCTTCTTGATCCAGCAAGGGGGAGGAGAGGTTGATGGAGATCCAGCAGCACGACGGCGTGGTGTTGGAAGTAGCGGGATTCCAACAGGGCTTCGCCAAGCGCTGCGGGAGGAGGGAGATGTGTCACGGGAGGGAGAGGGAGGCGCCAGGACTTGGGGTGCTGCTCCCATGAGCCTCCCCACTATATATAGGGGTGGAGGGGGCTGGTTTCTTGCCCTCCAAGTCCATTGGGGCGTTGGCAAAGGTGGGGGAAAGAAATCCCATCATTTCCCTTCCCCACCGATTGTTATCCCCCTTTTTTAGGGATCTTGATCTTATCCCTTCGGGATATGATCTTATTCCTTCTAAGGTGGGATCTTGGTGCGCCTTGACCAGGGGTGTGGGGCCTTGCCCCCACTACCCACGTTCATGTGGGTCCCCCATGCAGGTGGGCCCCACTTCGGAACCTTCTAGAACCTTCCCGGTACAATACCGAAAAATCCCGAGCATTTTCCGGTGGCCAAAATAGGACTTCCCATATATAAATCTTTACCTCCGGACCATTCCGGAACTCCTCGTCACGTCCGGGATCTCATCCGGGACTTCAAACAACTTTCGGTTAACCGCATACTAATATCTCTACAACTCTAGCGTCACCGAACCTTAAGTGTGTAGACCCTACGGGTTCGGCAGACATACAGACATGACCGAGACGACTCTCCGGTCAATAACCAACAGCGGGATCTGGATACCCATGTTGGCTCCCACATGTTCCACGATGATCTCATCGGATGAACCACGATGTCGAGGATTCAATCAATCCCGTATACAATTCCCTTTGTCAATCGGTACGTTACTTGCCCGAGATTCGATCGTCGGTATCCCAATACCTTGTTCAATCTCGTTACCGGCAAGTCACTTTACTCGTACCGTAATGCATGATCCCGTGGCTAACTCCTTAGTCACATTGAGCTCATTATGATGATGCATTACCGAGTGGGCCCAGAGATACCTCTCCGTCATATGGAGTGACAAATCCCAGTCTCGATTCGTGCCAACCCAACAGACACTTTCGGAGATACCTGTAGTGCACCTTTATAGCCACCCAGTTACGTTGTGACGTTTGGTACACCCAAAGCATTCCTACGGTATCCGGGAGTTGCACAATCTCATGGTCTAAGGAAATGATACTTGACATTAGAAAAGCTCTAGCAAACAAACTACACGATCTTGTGCTATGCTTAGGATTGGGTCTTTTCCATCACATCAGTCTCCTAATGATGTGATCCCGTTATCAATGACATCCAATGTCCATGGTCAGGAAACCATAACCATCTATTGACCAACGAGCTAGTCAACTAGAGGCTTACTAGGGACATGTTGTGGTCTATGTATTCACACATGTATTACGGTTTCCAGTTAATACAATTGTAGCATGAACAATAGACAATTATCATGGACAAGGAAATATAATAATAACCATTTTATTATTGCCTCTAGGGCATATTTCCAACAGGGGGAGTATTCATTTTTCGTGTGCATAATATGGAGGCACTTCCTTGCGTGTGAAGATATAGCTAGTGGGTTCGAGCTATCAGCGGCGGTAACGTTTTTTCGTGAAATACAGAGGCCCTTTCAGTGGGTCCCAGATGTCAGGTGGAGGCATTTCCTTGCATGCGGCGGTGGACCCAGCTGTCAGCCTCTCCACATACAGTCCACTTCAGATGCATGTCGGTCTTTGACCACGTTGACCAGGCCGCGCCGAGAGCACCAGGGCGGTGGACGACGGCGAGGCCTAGGAAGGGAATGACACGGAGCCAGGGAAGACTCGGCAGTTGTTTCCCACGCGGAGGGGAGTACGACTGTACGAGGGTTTACTGGTTCGTCTGCCGTCGCCGGAGAATAACAGCAGGTGTGGGTGAGTATAGGGATGGCTAGGCCAGCGATGGGAGTATGGTGGGTCTGTGAGGCCTGCGCGGCAGCACAGCCGGCCGTGGGGAGGAGGGAGCAGGCAGTCCCGCCGGCGCTTGTTTGAGCGGCTGGAGCAGGAAGAGCAGAGATTGAAGAAGCACGACGGCCGTTGGATGGACATCCAACAGTCACTGCTTGTGCGTCAACCTTTTTTTTAGGAAAGCCTCAAATCTGTGGAAAATAGCATACATCCCATCTGCCATTATTTTTAATAATTTACAGCCCATTTGCTAATTCTTAAGGGTTTTTTGGAGCCCATATTCTTTTTGTTAGCATTACAGCCCATATTGTGGCCACGGTTAAAAAATTATACGAAATTTTGCATATTTCGGTGCGGTCCGAACTGTTTTTAATCCCGAAATTTCGAGTCACATTCAAACTGATTTTAAAAATAAATGTATATCAATATAAAGTCCAACAAATTGTTCACGCATAAAAATCAATGAAATTTAAAATCTCGAAATGAAAAAAAAAAGAAATTTGAAACTCTCCATTAATGAAAAAAAAAAGAAATTTAAAATCAGTTTGATGTGTTTTAAAAATGTACATCCCATTTCTCATTACTGATAGGCCATTTTCTCGGCCAACCGAATGAAGCTCTCCTCATCTTGAAAGATTTGCAGCCCAACAGGCCTGACAAAGCGACTTACTTGGCAAATCACAAAAAAACTGGGCTGTGGCCGTGGACCCAGCTGTCAGCCTCTCCACGTACAGTACTCTTTCGATGGAAGTCAGTCGTTGACCACATTGACCATGCCGTGGACGACGGCGAGGCCTAGGAAGGGGACGACGCGGAGCCGGGGAAGACGCGGCAGTGGATGCCCACGCAGAGAGGAGTACGAGGGTTCACTGGTTCGGCTGCGGTGTGAGGCTGTCGTCGCCGCAGAATAACAGGGGGTGTGGGTGAGTAGAGGGATGGTCTGGCCAACAGTTGGAGTTGTAGGGGGCGGTGAGGCCTCCGCGGCATCGCAGCCGGCCATGGGAGGCAGGAGCACGAGGCACGACCGGCGCTGGTTTGGGTGGCCGGAGCAAGAAGACCAGAGGTTCATGAAGCACTATGGCTGTTGGATGGACATCGTACGGTCACTGGCGCTAGAATCGTTCATATTGACTAAGTTGACAAAGCCCTCCGTGCCCGTCTACTTAGTTGGCCCACAAGTCAGCGTCCCACTATTGTGGGTCCCAGCTAGCAGGGGGTATTCATTTTTTTGTGCGTAATAAGGAGGCACTTCCTTGCGTGCGAAGATATAGCTGGCGGGTCCGACCTGTTAGTGGTGGGAATGTTTTTTTCGCGAAATACAGAGGCCCTTCCGGTGGGTCCCAGCTGTCAGGTGGAGGAATCATTATTTTGCGCGTAATAGGGAGGCATTTCCTTGCGTGCGGCCGTGGACCCAGCTGTCAGCCTCTCCACGCACAGTCTACTTCCGATGGTGTCGTTCGTTGACCACGTTGACCACTCAGCGCCGAGTGTATCCAAGGTGGTGGACGACGGTGAGGCCTAGGAAGGGGACGACGCGGAGCCGGGGAAGACACGGAGAGGAGTGCGAGGGTTCACTGGGTCGGTTGCGGTGTGAGGCTGCCGTCGCCGCAGGGCCTGGCTAGCGGTGGGAGTAGTAGGGGGCGGTGAGGCCTCAACGGCAGCACAGCCGGCCACTGGAGGCAGGAGCAGGCGGTCTCGCCGGCCATGGTTTGGGCGGCTGGTGCAAGAAGAGCAGCGATCGAAGAAGCTGCAGGACCGTTCGATTCAAATCCAATGGTTACTGCTGCTAGAATCGTTTGTTGACTAAGTTGACAAGCCCTGCGTATGCGTCAACTTAGTAGGCCCACAGGTCAGCCTCCCAACCGGTGCGCCCCAGATGTTAGTGGGACGAATCATTTTTTTGCGTAATAAGGAGGCAGCGCGGCCAGTGGAGGGAGTTGGGTGGGCTGGGGAAGCCTGCGCGGCATCACAGCGGGCCACAAGAGGAGGGAGCAGGCAGTCCTGCCGGTGCTAGTTTAGGCGGCTGGAGCAGGAAGATCAGAGATTGAAGAAGCACGTCGGCCATTGGATGGACATCCAACAGTCACTGTTGCTAGAATCGTGTGTTGACTGACAAAGCCTTGCGTAAACAAGTCAGCCTCGAAATCTGTGGCGTGTATAGCCCATTTGTTATTTTTTATAATTTTTACTCATTTTCTAATTCACATGGAATTTATTGCAGCCCGTTTTCCAATTTTAGAATTGCTGCCCATTTTCTGGTCAGTACCAGGGTTAAAAAATTAACTAAATATGTGGGAAATTTTGAAAATTCGTAAATTTTTGCTGGGGAACAAAATATTCTTAATCCAAAAATTAGTAGCCATACTAAAACAAATTTAAAAATAAATTAGTACTATGTCATGTTAAATCCAATGAAATACTCCCTCCGTCCCAAAACTATTGTCTTAGATTTGTCTAAATACGGATGTATCAAGTCACGTTTTGGTATTAGATACATCAGTATCTAGACTAATCTAAGACAAGAATTTTGGGACGGAGGGAGTATAAGATATCAGTGAATAACAAAAACAAAAAAAGAAACTAATATCCCATTTGCTATATTTTTTTTGGAATTTTCAACCCCTTTTGATATTACTTTTAACAGACACTGACCATACTCTTTGGCGAGGCCGGAATGTATCCCTCCTGGTCTTGAAAGGTTTGCAGCCCAGTAAGTCGGAGAAAACAAATAGGCCTAGCTTGAGTATTCTTCAAAAAAGAAATTATGGGCTACCTATTTTCCCAAAGAAAAAACTGCTGGGCTGGTCATGTTGTTAGACGGGCCATAGAGACCACACAACCGAGTTTATAGCATGCTCCTCCGAATTACTACTCAAAAAAATTGTGCAATTCTGTCGTTAATTGACTATATGTTGAAAATGATGTGGGTCCCAGATATCAGCAGGGTGGATTAGAGTAAAAAAATGAGGGGTTCATCTGAGTAGTAAAAGAGGCGCTTGCTTGTGTTCGGGAGTGGACCTGGTGGGTCCGTACTGTCATACTCACCACTACAGTCCTCTCCCGATTCACTATGTTGACAGGGACCGTTTAAAAAAAACTATGTTGACAGGGCCGGACGACGGCGCCGCGGCGAGCGCACCAAGGCGGAGGATAAAGTGCTGTCGCCAATGTGCTGGGCTGGGTTGGACATTCTTATTGAAAAATAAAAATGGACCGGAACTATTTACGACGTTGACTATGATTTGCATGGGTCCGCTGGTTGCAGGAAGAAAATGCTGGGAGAAAGAAGATTGGTCGCTATCTTTGCCTAAGAATAATATTGACTGAATGTAACGACACTATCCTAGGAAATAATATCCTCCTGTTAAATCGTGAATTTAAAGAACTGGTGCATGAGCATTTAGCTTTATTTATTTATTTACTTATTTATGTTTAGGGGACCATGAGCATGTACCTGGGCCGGATTCATGTGAGAGCCTCCCTTCCAGTTAATTATGGGCTTCTCTATTGGGCCTTCATCAGTGGGCTACATGTTATCAACAAGTGGAAAATGTGTTCCGTACAAAAAATAGTATGCGCTACGTACGGTACGGGGCACTAAAGGATCGAACCGTGCAACGACTTCCAAAACATTGTGTTTGTCGTTCTAACAACACATTTATTCAACCAACAGATGAAATATACTACTGATTGTACATTGAAAACAGCAGTAACAGCAACCAGGGCTGGGGGTGCAACAGAAGCAGTAAGCAGGCCCGAAGAGTGAAGATGCAGCTCTCTCTTCCAAACCAAACATCAGCCATCATTACAAAAGGGCTACCAAAAAAGAACAAGTGTATTGATGTCTACTACACAACCTTCTTCTTGTAGACATTGTTGGGCCTCCAAGTGGAGAGGTTTGTAGGACAGTAGCAAATTTCCCTCAAGTGGATGACCTAAGGTTTATCAATCTGTGGGAGGCGTAGGACAAAGATGGTCTCTCTCAAGCAACCCTGCAACCAAATAACAAAGAGTCTCTTGTGTCCCCAACACACCCAATACAATGGTAAATTGTATAGGTGCACTAGTTCGGCGAAGAGATGGTGATACAAGTGCAATATGGATGGTAGATATAGGTTTTTGTAATCTGAAAATATAAAAACAGCAAGGTAACTAAAGATAAAAGTGAGCACAAATGGTATTGCAATGCTAGGAAACAAGGCGTAGGGTTCATACTTTCACTAGTGCAAGTTCTCTCAACAATAATAACATAATTGGATCATATAACTATCCCTCAACATGCAACAAAGAGTCACTCCAAAGTCACTAATAGCGGAGAACAAACGAAGAGATTATGGTAGGGTACGAAACCACCTCAAAGTTATTCTTTCGGATCGATCTATTCAAGATTTCCTACTAGAATAACACCTTAAGACACATATCAACCAAAACCCTAATGTCACCTAGATACTCCAATGTCACCTCAAGTATCCGTGGGCATGATTATACGATATGCATCACACAATCTCATATTCATCTATTCAAACCAACACAAAGTACTTCAAAGAGTGCCCCAAAGTTTCTACCGGAGAGTCAAGACGAAAACGTGTGCCAAACCCTATGCATAGGTTCATGGGCGGAACCCGCAAGTTGATCATCAAAACATACATCAAGTGGATCACGTGATATCCCATTGTCACCACAGATAAGCACCGCAAGACATACATCAAGTGTTCTCAAATCCTTAAAGACTCAATCCGATAAGATAACTTCAAAGGGAAAACTCAATCCATCACAAGAGAGTAGAGGGGGAGAAACACATAGCTACTGGTACATACCCTCAGCCCCGAGGGTGAACTACTGCCTCCTCGTCATGGAGAGCGCCGGGATGATGAAGATGGCCACCGGTGAGGGTTCCCCCCTCCGGCAGGGTGCCGGAACAGGGTCCCAATTGGTTTTTCGTGGCTACAGAGGCTTGCGGCGGCGGAACTCCCGATCTATTCTGCTCCCTGATGTTTTTAGGGTATATGGACATATATAGGCGAAAGAAGTCGGTAAGGGGAGCCACGAGGGTGGAGGGCGCGCCCAGGGGGGTGGGCGCGCCGCCTGCCTCGTGCCTTCCTCGTTGCTCCCCTTACGTACACTCCAAGTCTTCTGGATTGCTTCCGTTCCAAAAATAACTCTCCCAAAGGTTTCATTCCGTTTGGACTCCGTTTGATATTCCTTTTCTGCGGAACACTGAAACAAGGAGAAAAACAGAAACTGGCACTGGGCTCTGGGTTAATAAGTTAGTCCCAAAAATAATATAAAAGTGCATAGTAAAGCCCATTAAACATCCAAGATGGATAATATAATAGCATGAATACTTCATAAATTATAGATACGTTGGAGACATATCATGTATGCATCAAACTAAATAAAGATCCTACTACACCAAGTGTACACATCTAACTAACTGGCTCAGTTAGACGTTACTATTTATTAAGCTGTGGAGATTGGCTGACGACTTGAACCAGATGGGTGCCTGACGGGGGAAACTCCAGCCAGCAGGTCGAAGTCTAATACTTGCGACCCTCTCTCCTACTTTGGGCTGCAGAGCGTGGCGGCACATAGGGTATGGTGCATGCAGAGACGCATGGTACGCTGTGTACACACAGTTTTGCCTGATGAACGAAACCGCGCTGCCATCATGATCCTTGCCATCGGTTATCTCCTGGTTAATCGAATAATTCAGTCCGACAAACAGAGAGCGTGTACCAAGGCTACTTACCAACCTCCAGTCAAAAATTCCTGAAGGCCCAGAGAAGCTGGGATCCTGCTCAAAGACCTTGCAGTGACTGTGATTGTATTCCGTGAAACCACACGACCGGTACGTGCGAACGATCATCAATCGTTCACCGTCGTCTGATCGAGCCAGGAACCACCTGCAACTGCCATGCCGCTTTTCTTTGAAAGGTTCTGG
Organism: Aegilops tauschii subsp. strangulata; assembly: GCF_002575655.3. Taxonomy (NCBI): domain Eukaryota; kingdom Viridiplantae; phylum Streptophyta; class Magnoliopsida; order Poales; family Poaceae; genus Aegilops; species Aegilops tauschii. The sequence continues at coordinate 397,501,171 of NC_053040.3, read as the reverse complement.
GATTAGGAAGGGTAGGGACACCAGGCGGCCTACAACATCATATCAAGTTGGAGTCAAATAACCCTCAAAAAAAGTTGGAGTCAAATAAAAAAGGGCTCTTGATGTAGTCAATCTTAAGAACAGCATGTTATGAGCATGAATATATTTTCAGTAAATGTTGACAGTAATATAAGCAAGCCATCATGGTATCATAGGAAAGTAACATACTGCTGTAACAGCCGTTTTGTAGCGATGACTGGAGTAGGCCAGCAATACGTCCAGTCATAGAAGGAGTCGACAGCGTAAATAAAGCCCTTGTATTCAATGGCATCATAGAACCATGGAGGATGTATGATCCTGCGATGGACGTGCAGATTTATCCACTTACCACAGTGACCTGTCAGATAGGAGAGACCGCGGTTGAAGAACGCAATTAGCCTGAAGTGTTTATAATTCACAGATCTTGTGGGCACTTGGCAGATTACAACCTTGAGCAAATCAAACTTGGTATCATGTTGGCTACTGTAAGATTCTGAGTATTCTGGGCCGCGGTGCCAAAGCAGTGCAGTGTTAATCGAAGGAAGGGGGATCATAGCCGGGTGTAGACCTCCACGAGCATCCAGCTGCCGCGACCGTCGACGAGCACCATCCAAGACGTGTTCATGCCGACCCAGTACATACCGTTAATGTAGTTGAGGGTGACGGGGATCGGATCGCAGTCAAGGGGGTTGATGCTCTCCACCCTACTATCGTTATGCTGCGTGACACGCCATTTCTAAAGATCAGGCGGCATCAGCAAGCAAGGAGCTGGCTTAAAAAGCTCCGGCCTGAGGGCTTTGAGTAAACGGTACAGCCCCGATGAGCACGCGGCGAGCAGCATGGTACTGAGATTTTCCACACGCGAAACAATGAGCTTGATTACCTCTGTGGGGAGCAAATTCCAGCCACTCTTTCGGCGGATGCTGCTCGGTTCTGCCATTGTTAGTGCTTGGGTTTCAGACGTGGGGGGGAGGCGCCTTAGCGGGGATGGAAGATTGGACGGGGGGAGGCGCCTTAGCGGGGATGGAAGTGCGGACAAATATGGAGAAGCGAATATGTGCTGCGGGAAGTGGACATATACCAGCAGCGTAGGGTCATATTGAAGTCAGACAACTTGCTTGAGTGATCACAGTACTGGTACTCCCTACAGTACCTACTACTATGCCCTAACTTGCTTGAGTAGAGTAGTAGTGGAGTAGGACTCTACTCTACTACTAGCACCGGAGGAGTAGTATATGCTAATCTAAAATAGTTACAAACTTCAATGCCCGAGCGTGGAACGACTATGAACCGCCATCGGTGCTAACTCCAATCCCCAGCAAACGTTCGCTGGGAGACATGGCAGTTGCAAATGCCCATGACGCAGTTACAGTACGTGTGTAAGGGTGCCGGTTTTCTCAAATACTATGGCTTAAAAACAGGCCACTGTCGGATGGAAATCTGACGGTTACGTGGGATTCGCCAGGATTGAGCTCGTGCCGAACAATCGCCAGATATCATTACTAAAAAAAGGTTAAAACACCCAGGGCTATAACTTGCACCGGCTGACCACTAACAATGATACTAACATAGTTGTAAAATGGTCAAAGACCGTCTATGTGGTGTTTGGAATTATATGCAAAAAAATTAGCAAGATGCCCGTGCATTGCACGGAACATCAAGATGCATTTTTTTTGCAAAACACCTGTTGTGATTGACCCATTCAGGAGTAATCCCATGTGTAAAAACTAATTATATCTTGAGAATTTTATCGGAAAATGGTATGTCGACCATTTCATCGAAAAAATGATATGTCGAGAAAGATGATAGAGGTGAGGAGGAGTGGGGCGTGGTGGTGACTGGTGGTCGGACTGGGCGGAGGCATGGGGATGGACGGCGCCGGCAGCGGCCACCATGCCAGATTGTTCCAGAGACTTCCTTTTGTAATTGCTCAGCAATGAGGTTGTCGGAGATAAGGATGAACGAGGCAAGGCCTTATCTGTAAATGTGGAGAGAGGTGCGGGTATCTTTTGTAAAATTGTCATAGTTTGATTTCTATCCGTCAGGTATAGATCGGACAGTCTATATTATAAGATGGCAGGCACACCATCATCACCAACTCTGTTTTTTCTCTACTCCTACTCCTATAAAATACTCAGTTGGTGATGATGGTGTGTCTGCCATCCGCCATTTCTGACCATTAGATCTGCATCTAACGGCTGTGATGTAAGTTGTGGCCTTTTGCAACAATTCCCACTTCTCTGCTCCAGTTTACACAAAACCCCTTAGTATCTTGAAACCAACCACATTCCTCCCTTACTTCATCAAAACAGCCCAAAGAATATATTTGGAGTGAAACATAAGATATTTTTAGTGATATGTATATCAAAAGTAAACTGTTTTCTTTCAAATTTGTGAATATGTATTATTCTACTTTGGATCCGTTGCAATGGACAGGCTCATTGTTATAAAGGTTTATCTCTTGCATTCTCCGCAACCAACACCTAGTGTACTGGTCCGGGCCGGATGCTCACAGCGCGATGACCTGAGTTCGAATTCTGTCCTAAACTTTAGCTTTTTATATTTTTAATATATACTTCTTTCGCTATTGTACTGGTAGTGGAACCCACAAAGTACTTAGAATACAAGATTAAGGATGGATTTGTTTCCTTTTAACTTTCTGTACGAATCTGTAGCCAGACTGCAAGTCATGTACACTGTACTGACAGTGGAACCCACAGAGTACTTAGAATACAAGATTAAGGATGCAATTAACTTTTTATAGAGGGAGAATCCTACACGCAATTAACTCAAATGGATTGGACGTGACTCTATTATTCTCCAACGGCAACCGGCAAATTTCCTCCCGCGGGCCGGAGTAGGTTTCTCGGTTTGCATGCGGGTTTAACGGAGGGGTTTGATGGAGGCGAGGAGGCGTGTTCAGCCGGGCGTGCAGTGGACGGCGTAGTACTATTCGATTTGACAACTACAACTAGTATATTATAAAAAACAAAGAAGAGTAGTAGAGATAGAGATAAGAATAGAGACTAGGGAGGAGCACCATCTATTGCTTCGTGGGCTACTCCTGCGCTCTATTCGGCGGCCGCAACGTCCCCTACAGCCACTCCCTCCCGCGCTCCATTCGGCGGGCGCTGTTGAAATTTGGGGAGCGCACTCTCGCGACTGCTAGCAGCGACGACTTCACCGCGACGACTTCTTCCCCGACCTCGGCAACCTCTTCCTCAACGACATGGGCGACAACCTCAACGCCAATGGTGCTGCTCCCGTTGCACTGTATGTGTTTCTGTCCTTCCTGTTCGAAATCGTGGTAGAATTCATGTTTCTAGTCTGTGTCCTAGATTCTATTTGTTCATCTACTATGCTAGTCCGCATGATTAGTTTAATCTCTGTTATAGCCGTCATGATTTATGTTGTGCTTATTCGGACTAAATCTCGTAGTAACTTGCTCATATATTCAACTGGCGGAACGTCCCCTACAGCCACTCCCGTTTCATGGACGGCCTAGTCGATGCCTCCAAGGAGCCCTTCGTCTACTGCTATGAGTGCCCAATGCTGTTTTGGGGCTCGTCGGCGAACATCGTGCATCACCTCACGCAGGCGTGCGGCGAACACTACTGGCCCTTGGCGAAGAACATCAAGTACGAGACGTGCTACCCGTTCACCATGCCGGAGTCGCTGGAGGATCACCGCCGCCTGCTAGTCTCGGAGGAGGACGGCAGCGTCTTCCTCTTGATCGTGGGCACCGGCAAGGCACGTGCAGGCCACCGCCCCGTCTCTGTAGTGTGCGTCAGGGGCGACGTCGCTGACGCTGACATTGACACGAGGCCGATGTACGGGTGCGTGCTCACTATTACTACCCCTCGGAAGTACATGGGCGGCGACACTGGCTACGTCAAGCTGACTTGGACTCTGCCGAGCTGGGACCTTCCCGCTGATGTGGACATGGAAGACGCATGGTATTTTTTGACCCCCAACAATCTGCACGGGGACTCCAAGGAGGTTCACCTGGACATCTGCATTACCAAGTTAAATGTTGATCATTAGTCTTCGCTCTATGTAATCCGCTATCTAAGCATGTGGAGACTTCCATGCATGATCTTGCTCTATTGGAGTATCGCGTATGAATAAAAGTGTATCCATTTATGGTTTAGTCTAGAATCTTCCATGTATGAATTTTTACTACAGTACTGGTGAAAGACTTATGATGAACCATTTCTTACATATCCTCTGCCCCCTTCCAAGTCATCCTGATTTAATCCCTCCATCTAGGTGTATGAAGGCATGGTTAATACTTAATAGTATAGCGAACTATTGACAATAAGAAAGTGCCATGTCATCTGTAGCCAACATGTATAACAATTGATACTCAAAAACTAATTCTTAAAGATCATTTCTTGCAAAGCACAATAAGTGTTATTTCTTCACAAGTTTTGGATGCAGGTTGAACAGTTGAACGCTTTTGTCTGCAAAAGATACCTTTTTATCTATTTCACTCGGATGTTTGTGAGCTCTAGAGATGACCCCCACATCCTTTGTCAAAATAAACAACTCCCCGATCAATGCATTTCACTCTTCCGTGCAACGCACAGGCACCATACTTCTATTGATTAGTACGACCAAAAATTGAACTAACATTATATATAGTACGATAAATGCTGATGCATGTCACCTAAAATTATATCATTGAAAACTATGTTCAAATACGAATCCAACGATATAGTTTTTGTTGACATGCACTAACATTTTGTCAGTTAAATCTTCAGTCAAATTCAATGGGGGACTAATAAACCACGACCGATGTAGTACAAGTGTAGAGGGCGGCGCTGCACGGGAGTCTCACTCTCACCCCGCTCGTGGCGCGGCAGTAAAGCCGTCATATCACAAAACCCAACCACTGCCAGTAATAAGTGGCCTGGTAAAATAAACGGACAAGCAACCATCACATCCCTCCGTCTTTTTTGCATTTCATCTCTCTGCATTTACTTTCTCCGGTTCATCTCGCACACTCGATCCCTAGCTACTACTCCTAGTATCCCTAGCTACTACTCCTAGGGCCAGTGCTTTTCGCGGCTTAAAAAATAAGTTGTCTCTTCCCCAGCTTTTCCCATAAGACTAGTCACAGTGGAGAGTAACATTAAGGTGCCTCACTCATTTATTTGGGCTTCTAAACTACTACTAGTACCTCCGTCCTGGTTTATTCGTCACCATTGTAATTTGTGGTAAATTTTGACCAAAGATTTAACTGATAAAATGTTAGTGTATGTGACATGCACAAACATTTCATTAGTTAAATTTATGATCAAAATTTGACACAGATTACAATGGGGACCAATAACCAGGACGGAGCTAGTAGTAATGGGACTACTACTAATCTTGAAGCCTAAACAAACTGGCCCCTGGTACTCCTACTAGTAGTACTAGTACTCAAGTTGGAATTCCAATTGCACGGCACAACTTGTTAGGCAAAAAATTCGATACAGGGTGTAGGAAGCGGTTTGGGAATTTGCATGCCTTTCCGACCAGTGAGATACTCCGTACAAAGTACGACAGAAAAATAACCATAGAGAAGGAAGCTAAAAGTAAACAATCAAATGAGAATTTTTGCATTGAATCGTTTCACAAGCTTGACTAGTGTTGTTTTTCTACTTTTACAAAAACCGCATCGTAATGTTAAAACGTGCATTTGCACGTACATAAGTAATAGTAGTACTCCCTCCGTCTAGGTGTATAAAGTTTTGCCTCCTTCTTGGTCATGGTGCACAACCAAAGATGACTTATTCACCTGGACGGAGGAAGTAGCACAGTCTGTAAGCATATATAGAGAGAGACGTGTAGTGCGATAGTATATAGTAAAGTTTGTGCTATATCCACCTACTTACAAAATGTGTATGGATACACAAGGTTTCCAAACTTTCCCTCTTACATTCTTAATTAAGGACGCTAATAATTCCTGAACGTTTGGGATTTATCATTTGCGTCCCAAAACTAATGAGATCACCTTACGAAACTAAATTATACTCCTACTAAAAGCCACGGCGCTCGCAGGAGCACTTGCGGTGCGCCACGAGTGCCCTGGTGCGCGTCCGTTTCCCAGCGCGCCGACACAACGCCTCTTCCTCAGCCTCGCAACTCGCGAGGTGCTGATTGGCGGCTTGCCGGCGGGCGAGCGCGATCTCACCGGTGTGGTGATCGGCCAACAGGTACTCCTCCTCGCTGGAAGCGTGCACCCGGTCCACGTACCGCCAAGCGTAGATGAGGCGCTTGGGCCCGACTGCACTCAGGGATTTGGCACGGGCTTCCTCCGCCACCCTCACGGCCCTTGCACGAGCCTTCTGCCAAAGACCCAATTGCCTGACTCTCTCGGACACGACATAGACCTGCCAGGCAGCTTGCCCCGCGGCGCGCTTCTCTTCCTTGGCCTTCTTCTCCGCCTCTATTTTGGCTTTCTCTGGCGGCGGCAAAGCCTCCCACATGGCGACATCCATTTCTTTCCAAAGCTCCTCAAGGCTGGGGGGCTTGGCGGGCGGCGCAGCGTTCTCCTCATAGTGGGGAGCCGACGCGAACTCCGACGCGCGTGCTGGCGAGATTGGGAACGCCGACGCATCCACCTCGACGCGTCGCGGCGAGGAGTGGAACGTCGACACGTCCTCCTCAATTAGTGGCGGCGAGGAACGGAACGGCGACGCGTGACCGTCCAGGCGGTGCAGCGAGGGGCACCTAGGGCTTGGGAGGGGCGATGCCATGGTGGTCGACGTGAGAGGGAGGGGGAGGAGATAGCGATGAACGTGAGCGTTCTTCCGAATGTCGTGGGAGGCGCGGTATTTATAGAGAGCAATGGCACACCTACGTAAGATATGGACTGAGCTGCACTGACTTAACTGCAGGTCCAATTGCGTCATTGACATGTGGGCCAGACCCCTGTTGGCCCCATATGTCAGTGACCCAATGCACCTGCAGTTAAGTAACTGAAGCAGCATCCCGGAAGATATGTTGCGCGATTAATATAACAACTACGTGGGCATATTTGTTGGAGTAAATTACGGGGGAGGGAAGGGGTGGAAATATTGCTGGTCACAACGGATTGGACGAGCGCGGGGGGAGGAGAGTCATGCATGCAGATTTTTTCCACACAGGGTGGAGTGGTGGGACCGCCAGAGGGAGAAGGAGAGTCTAGCAGGCATATTATTTCCACACATGGAGAGGAAAAGATTTGGAGACGAACAGGCTTCCTGCAGGTATGGGGAACGGTGCATAATAAGTCTCATCTTGCATGCCGGTCTAGGTATAGTCTCAAGTCATTAAAAACATACACACCCCACACATGTTCATATTTCAAGGTGCACTAAATTATTGCATGCGATGATTAAGGCTGGCCATAATGGTGGTATCTTAGCTGGTATCATGCACACGGGAATAGCAAACATGCTGATGTGGCAAAGAATTAAAGAAGAGAGGGGGGTTAGAGTAACTAGTGTTCATGCATACATTGGTAAACACATTTTTTGTGAAGAACGACATCATTAGTTGAGTACTTTTGCAGACTACAAAAACTATTCCACTGCCTCTATCTTGCTAAGAGTAGGTGAAATTTTTGAATCGAGCCCTTTAAACTAGAAGGGAGGTAGTAGTACTCTAATAGATAACCCTTGTTGTGATGACAAGATAGGACATGGCACGCACCTGGACGGAGGAACTAGTCTGCATTGTGCATTTAAGTTTTGTCTGAAGTCAATGTACCTCTACTTTGACCAAACTTATAGAAAAATGTATCAACATTCACAATGTCAAATCAATATTTTTATACTCATTAAAAAACATAGTTCTTATACTCATTATAATCAGTATTGTAGATATTGATATTTTTAGCATAAACTTGGTCAAACACTTTGCAAACGGTTGACGGGAGTAAAAAGGACTAGAGGGAGTATCATGCATGCGGAGTAGGCAAAAAAATTGCTCATTTATAGCCGGTCGAAGTCTCTAAGGGCGCGACCGCGCAAGGGAGGCGAAGGTCGTGGGAGGCGCGACGGTTGACGGAATTAAGTGAAGTTACCCACGCGCCGGCATGGCGTGCAAACAGGCAGAAGCTATACCGTCAGGCCTACAATATGGGTCTAGTAGACATGACATCTAGTGGGTCCCGCATAGTTCTCGAGAACTCTTTGGGGGCTTGCAACCGTTTATCCACCGGGCAAGCCAGCAACCCCACGATGTTCGCACGCCCTACTCATCCCCGTCTTCTACTAGTACAGTACCTTACAACAGTTTGCTCCCAGTCGTCCCATCCTTTCACATTAAACCAGTTCAACTTCTCCTAACCCTCCTCCAAAATCCATGGCCTCCCAAATCTCCATGGTCGCCGCTGAGTACCAGGTTACAGCCATCACCGGAGATGAGTTCATCGTCATCTACACATGTGGATCCGCGACGGTGAAAGCATGCCTTGCTCGCTTCCTACGCATGTTCAACAGTTCAACGGATGAGTGGGTCGCTGGGCTAGATGTTGAGTACACCACAGTCCTACAAAGAGAGATGATTCTAAAGGAGGCAGAGAAGAAGAAGCCCGCCATGATCCAGGTTTGCGTACATAATGTGTGCTTGGTCTACCACATATGCCATGCCGACGTTGAGTGCCAGGATTTTAAGAACTTCCTCAAGGACGAAAGAGTGCAATTCATTACTGTAGACTTTAGGAACGACAGGGATATCCTGGGTCGGATAGGCCTCGTTGTAGGCCAGCCCTTCGATCTCCAGAAGGCAAGCCTGGTGTCCTCCTCTCAGCCTTCAATGTTGACCCTGGCAGCAGCCATGATTGATCCTTCGTACGCTAAACTGAAGAAACCTCACCACGAGTTTCATGATGCATGGGAGTTGAAGACATTAGATGAAGATCACATCCTGTACGCAGCAATGGATGCCTACCTTTGTTTAAATATCTACAAGGGTTGGATGAAGAAGAAGAGCCCAGTGTCCGGTTCAAGCAAAGAAGCGTCGGCGAAGAGGAAGAGGAAGAGGGACGAGGACGAAGTCGAGGACGTGAACTCGAACTCCGAGTAGGTGGCAGTGCCGTCGCTCATGCTGGTTCTACTGCAGTGTCAACCGGGCTAGTTGCTTAGTTTATTTTCAAGGGTGTGTTGTGCTGAGGCCCCAGCAGAACTATGTTTATGTTCTTTCTCGTTATTTGAACTCTTTAGTACGTACAGTAGTACTAGTACTATGTCTTACTATTGTTCTTCTTGCAGTTGGTACTACTGCTCGTATCTTCGTGTTCCTACTGTACTTAATACGTTCGTACTAGTAGTATAATTTGGGTCAGTCGATTTGTGAAAGATGTTTGACGAAGCGAAGGAAGAAGACGGCAGAGAAGCTACCCCAGTATCTATATTAGGGTGGCAGGGTGCCCATGATCTATCTTATGAGTGTTGGGTGTGGAATGCAGTTCGCCGGAAAAAAATGGATCGTGCCCGGGGTTAAATGGATGGCGGGGGTGGGGGGAGCATGGCGGTGGAAGGCAGTTCAGGGGAGGGCACGCGCGGCAGGCGGTTAGGCGTGTGGCGGGCTGAGAAGATGAACCGTGCATCAATTTCGGAGGTTGAAGAAGCCCTTCTAGCCATCCATGTTGCATCAAACGGCTCACAAGAGTCGACTGACCCAAATTGCTCCTTTAGATTCTAGGATCCACGTGGCATTCAAGGTCTCGAAGGTAGATTTCGTGTCCGCACCCGGTTTGCGGGCTCGACGCACGCGCGACCAGCTTCTGCCGCGACAGCCACCATGCGCGCCTCCTCCGCGCGGGCGGAGACAACAATGACACACTAGTTCCTCCTCGCCGGCATGCTGGAGCACGTGCTTGTCCTCCTCTTCCTATGATGCGTGCATAGACGCGGCTCCACCAGCTGCTCGCGTGCTTGGCAGCGCGGCGGCATCGCGAGGAGGGACTGCAGACGACGTGAGCGGGCGAGCCTTCGGCTTCGTGGCACAGGGATGGCGGCGACACGGCGGTGATGGGTGAGAAATTGTTGGCCGGAGCAGGCAGGCGCCGGCATGTGCAACAGCGGCGGCGGCATATTGATGAGTGCGCGTATGGGAGCTTAGTTTAGTTTTATATAGGGTTGGTCAAACTTAAAAGAAAATCGTACTAGTACACGTAAACATTAGACTTAGGCAGTACTTTTATTAGTTACAACAGCCACGATACGGAATCATGTGCAAGCGCGTGAACCGCGGCCACGCGGTCGATCGAACGGTGCGTCACCGTGTCGCGCTCGAAGGACATCCACCGAACCTTTTTGTGTGTGTGAAAAAAATCACCGAATATTACTCAACTTTTTTTCCTGGAAAAGTTCTTGACGCTACAATATTTCCATATATTTGAATTTAGCTCGAGTTCGTGTTTATTTGGATTTGGACGTTTTAGGTGCGCCCTAGTTTTTTTAATACTGATTTTGTGTGTGTGACTGAGAGAGAACGTGTGTATGTGTCCATATGTGTGTTGTGGCCGAAGGGCAATGTGGAGACGGTGTGCGTGTGATAGAGACATAGAGAGGTGTGAATGTGCAAATGATCATGCATGAGTGAGACATAGACAGATGTTGATACGTTGTCTATACATGAGAGAACGGTCTTCTATTTTACTTGTGTGTGTGTGTGTGTGTGAGAGAGAGAGAGAGAGAGAGAGGAGCATCCGTAACACAACAACCATCTCTCTCGATTCGTCCGTCCCTCGCACGATCGCATGTAACACATGCATCAACGCGCACATTTTGACACCCTCACCCGGCCCCTGCCCACCTCAAGGCCCACACATCGCTCTCTATCTCGCACGCACAATCTCTTCGTGAATACCCTGTTTGGCATGTAGCTTTCCGTCACATACACACACATTTCTCTCCTTAGGTTTGTTTTCTCTCAATATGTGACACACACACACACACACAACACACAGCACACACACCCCCTCCCCCGAGCACACAATTCATCCCCATCCAAGGTTATATGGCGACCACTCTCGCTTGTGTTTCTCTGCACCCCAGCATGCACAACACCTCAATCTTCAAAGAGGGCATCGAGGAGATCGAAGACGGCGACCACACTGTGCTAGAGAATGCGGGGCCATTTGGAAGCAGGATGATGTGACGACGGCTGACTGACTCATCCCCCCACCCTCTCTCTCTTGCACAAAATTACCAATCCCTCTCTCCCCCGCACAAATTTATCAATCCCTCAAGCCACGAGATCCTTCCCCTCTCGTCCATGTTTTTCCAGCACTCTCATCAAGCCTGTTGTCTCTTCTCCTTCCACGTGTACAGAATCCGGATGTATATGCATCTCACGTATATTACATGTCTCCATCTTTCTCATAGACCTAACTTCTTCCTCTCTCTTTCATTCTCTATCTCTCTCTCTGTGTTTCGTTAGGTTTGTCTCCTACTCTCTCGTCCACATACATACAATCTTTCCTGCGCTATCTGCTCCATCTTCGCAAGCTCTCTCGGCACGTTTCATTCACACATTGGGATATGTTCAAAATGTTGCTTTTATAATGGCTGATGTAGAGTTATTGTTGGTTTTGTTGCATCCTACAAAGTAATAACTATGAAAAGCATTTTGATTGTCATTTGACTGGGATTATGTGAGTTTGAGCATGTTGTGAAGTACTATAGACCTCGTATACATCTTGGAATTCGACAATGATTGTAACTATTGAATTGTATAGACCATTACATTCGAAGTCAGTAGCCTAATATATTTATTTCACAATTTCAACAAATGATTAATTCACTACATACTAAGAAAACAAATGTGTACAACCTCCGTTTTTATTTAAGTCTGCGTATTAGCATTGGTCAAAGTCAAGTTTTGTAAACTCTCAAAAAGTTTATAACAAAAAATATTAACATATACAATAACAAATAAATACCATTAGATTCATTATTAAATGTACTTTCACATCATACATATCTGTTATGGTAAATGTTTAATTTTTTTTATATTTAGTCAAACTTTAGGAAGTTTGACTTCGGTCAAACCTAATATGCAGAGTTTACTAGTACTACTCGCTAGTTGCTTAGCCGAATCACCCAACACGCCACACGGGGAGTTCGGTGTCACAAAATTTTGAGGTCGGCGAGAAAATCTCCCGCGACCCAGATTCGAGCTATGGGAAGTTACCATCATAGCCTTCAGAACAGGCCTACGGATGACGGTTGGTAGGGGGCTGTTTTCGTAACTTCAGGTTCACCCTACCCAGCCAACCCCACCCCGGCACCCAGAGTAGTACACCTGAATACTCCCCATTTTCTACCCCCACCGCAAAATAGACTTCTCCACGGCACCGCAGCCTTCGTGCTCCTCCCCTTCTACATCGGCGCACTCGTCCACCGTAGCGCATCTGCCTCATCGACGACCTCATACGCCGCACTGGAGCCGGTCCACCATCGTCATCGTACAAGGAGACTCTTCCCCGACACCGTCTTCCACGGTCTCGTATCTGCTTCCCGGAAGCCGACGCCAAGTGCAGAAGCACCACCGTCATGGACAATGAACTAACTCCCGTTGCCGACGATGACTCACAGAGGCCGCCGCGACCATCGTTCTCCTCCTCGATTGGTAATGTGTGTATTGAATCACTTAGCAATACATGTGCAGTTCCAATTTTGTTCATACCTACCCTTCAAATTTCCTGGATGCTATTGTTCCCGTAAAAGTAATTGGTTATAGCCTCCATTGTCCAACAGAATATCAGCTTGTAATTGTGTGTCACTCCTGTATCGTGTTGTGCTTGGGTAGGTTTTTCATCTGCAACCAGTAGTGTGGCAAATGATGGAAAGTTTTTTAGAACTAGCAAGATGCCCATGTGTTGCACGCATCAAGATGCATTTGTATGAGTAGTTTATCTTGTGGGAGAAAAGGATGAACGAGGGAAGGCCTTATTTGCAAATCTGGAGAGGGGTGTGGGTATCTTTTTGCAAAATTGCCATTGTTTCTTTCCTATCTATCAGATATAAATTGGACGGCCTATATTGCAGGATGGCAGGCACACGATTATCACCAACTCTGTTTTTTTATAAGAAAAAAAGTAGAGAAAAAAAGTAGAGAGTAGAGAAGTAGAGATAAATATTAAATATTAAATAAATATAACAGTCGAGAAGAGAGTAGAGATAGCAGAGACGTCGGGAAAGGATTGTGCGCGCGCGGGAAAAAAGCAGCCGGGCGTGTGCTAGTTTTGGCGCGCGGCGTCCGGCGCGCTTTATAAAATCCAACGCCCTCCCACCGCTCTGTGCCTTGCCACCGCTATCTCCCCGCTCTGTGCCTCGCCACCGCTCTCTCCCCGCTCTTTCTCGCCTCGCCGCCGCCGTGCCACCATGCCGCCGGGAAACTTGGGGATACCGTGGTGTCCGCGCGCGCCCCTCCGACGGCTTCTCCGCCGAGATCCGGTTCCGTGGGATGTGCCTCGGCCTCGGCAATTTCGACACTGCCAATGAGGCCGCCCGCGCGTACGACACAGCAGCGTGGTGCCTCCGGTGGCCTCATAGAACATTGAACTTCCCCAACGTGCCGACGCGGGAGCGGGCACAGGAGCTCGCGCCTCTGCCACGGCTTATCACCGACGAGGATCATCGCGACAACCGGAGGCGGGAGCACCGTCTCGGCATCGTCGGGATGGACGAGGAAGCCATGGCGCTGTGGCACCAAAGCTTCCCGCAGGACATCATCAACGAGCGCGAGTTCTACGCGCAAAGGAGGACGGAGAGGGATAAGAGGAGGGCGGAGCGAGCCGCCTATCGCGAGGACAAGCGTAGGCGAAAAGCGGACGCTCAATTCAACATGAGGCTAGGAGCAGCGTCGCCCTGGGAATCCGACGACGATCGGTATCTTCACGCCTATAGTCAGACGTCGGAGGAGGACATCACCGAGGAGGAGTCGGACGACGAGGAGTAGTTGAATAATCTATTTTTTTCTATCTATGCTGAGAACTATCCTCTACTCTCTAGTCTCTACTCTCTATCTCTACTTCTCGATCTCAGCATTGTAAACGCTTTTTTAAAGCACCGCGCGTTGTGATTCTGTTGGAGATGTTCTAACATGGCAGACGAGTGCTTTAATGTTGCCCACAAGATGCGAGTATTACTAGTAGTATATTTTTCTTGCCATGTTGAGATTTTAAAACCACGAGTACAAACATGCAGAGGAGCAATGAAGACCAAACACGGGATATTGGGGACATCTTCAAGGAGCGTGGCAAGTTAAAGAGGAGCTGCACCGAACCTGTAAAATGAGCTTTGGTAAGTAACACCCTTTCAATTACTTTCGTTTAGCCTCGTGTTCTTCGATGTGTATATGTTGTAGTTTCTGTTTCTCTTAAGCCTCGTGTTCTTTGATGTGTAATAAGAAGAGTCCTAATCATCCTAATGCTTTCGTTTTTAACTTGATGTAGGAAGTGGGCGTTCTCACCTTGTAGTATGTTTTTATATTTTTTTTCTTTTGAATTCACTTCTCCCAGTTCTGTTTATCTGGCTTCTACTAAATGGATCTGGGTTGCTCTGAGTATTGATCTAAAAAAGAAGTAACTTCATGTCAGGATGCAGTTCCTGTGAGGAGGGAAGTATGGTCAACCTCGAGATCATGTTTCCAAAATGAGGCTGGATTACACACAAGGTGCCAGATCCCTAATGATGCTGGATTAGACACAAGGTGCAAATTCCCAGATGATGCTGGATTACACACAAGCCAGGTGGAGTCGTCAGCTGTTCGTGTCCTCGTGGCTCTAGTAAAGGCTGAAAGAAAGCGTGCAACAGCCCTTGAGAATGTAGTTGAGTTCCTGAAGAAGCGAAAAGAGCAATCAGATGCTCTCTTCACCCATGCCAAAGAAGAGATGGAAGAAGCCAGAAATAAGCTAGCAGAGGCAGAGCAGGCTAGGCGTCTCCTGCTATCTAAAACTGTTGTCAATACAAAATTTCCTTCATAGTAGCTAGGTTCAAATGTTTATCCAGTCAGCACACCTGTTGTGATGTCCGTGCATCTACTAATGTGGCACAAAATATATTTTTTTCGGGTCATGTAATAACAGCAAGTACTTTCCAAACAATAACAGACGAAGCATTGGACATGGTATAGTTCATGCGCAAGCCCGACATTCCAAGTTCAACTTCCACATCAAACTCATGTTCACAGATATATGCACAATCATACATAATGTCAACAACCATGATTCACTTCAAAGCCAAAAAAATTTGAGGAGAGTTATGAATAAAGAAAAACCTCTAGTTCCTGCTACCAGTGCGAGCACAACAAGTCAAGACAATGCGTAATTAATTATATTTTGGTCATCTTTTGTGTTCTAAAATGCCGGCCGGCTCGCGGAAGGACGTGTTGCCGGCACACGCGCGGATTCAATGAAGGCTGGCGGGGCAGTCTGTAGCCGGTTGCATGCGGCGAGGAGGCGTGTTCAGCCAGGCCTACAGCGAGTGGGGCCCTCTTGGCCGGCGCGTCGGTTCAATGCCTGCGCTATGAGAGGTCGCGTCCGTGTCAGAGCAATCACTCCCTCTAGTCCTTTTTGTTTGGTTATAACAAAATCTCGTTTTCCATTCACATTTGACAAGTAAAATTCGTGGACAAACTTTGACCCAAAATACGATGGGGACTAGTAAACCAGAATGGAGGTCGTAGTTTTTTTTAATCAAAGAAGGGTATCCCCCTTCCGATTTTCATTACTGAAAACCAACATCTAAATCTAAACCATAGTATTTGCCCTAGAACTACCAGGTTCAACATCTCGCAACATAAACCCATACGACCATACGCCAAGGAGGTACATAGTACTATGAATTCCATTTTCGCTCCATACCAATCGTTCTAAAAAGTACTTAGTACTTATAACGCGCCATTGAAAATCGGAACTCTTAACCCTGCTAAAAAACTGTTATTTTAAACGTGGCTACTCGATCTGTGGCCACTGGCGAGCCACCGCCTCCAAGTCGTTCACATGTGGTCCCGACCATCAACTCCTACGGATCAAATTATCACGCGAGCTGACTATTCCTACAAAGGTGCGCTCCACCACGTACCCGGTACCCGCGAATGCAGCAATCGTGCATCTAGGGTATTAGGGTTTATTTGTTAACGTTACCTTTACGTAACACTCATGTGTGCGAGACAGCGAGAGACCGACTGCGTGTGTGCACCCCTTCTCTTCGTATATGTACTCCACCGTTTGTCTAGTGTCCAAAAAATTATAATAACTACTAGCAATGTGCCAATGCGTTGCCACACGATCAGAGTAGATTAATACATATTCACCGACTTGATAGAAAAAAGTCTAGTTTTGAAATATGTATATCACTAAAAAATATGTTATGTTTCACTCAAAATATATTCCTTTGATGGTTTTGATGAGATAAGGGAGGAATGTTGTTGGTTTCAAGATTCGAGAAGTGGTATATGTCTAATTTCTACTCTTACTAGCAAGATGCCCGTGCGTTGCACGGAACATCAAGATCTTGTGGGAGAAAAGGATGAACGAGGGAAGGCCTTATCTGCAAATGTGGAGAGGAGTGCGGGTAAATTGCCATAGTTTCCTTCCTATCCATCAGATATAAATCGGACGGCCTATATTGCAGGATGGCAGGCCCACCATCATCACCAACTCTGTTTTTTATCCCTACTCTTATAAAAAAGAATAGTCGGTGATGATCGTGTGCCTGCCATCCTGCAATATAGGCCGTCTGATCTATATCTGACGGATAGGAAGGAAACTATGGCAATTTTGCAAAAAGGTACCTACACCCCTCTCCACACTTGCAAATAAGGCCTTCCCTTGTTCAACCTTTTCTCCCACAAGATAAACTACTCATACAAATGCATCTTGATGTTCCGTGCAATGCATGGGCATCTTGCTAGTTGTTGCAAAAAGCCCATGTGTGTTTGAGAGATAGGGAGAGAGGTGGAGGACGGAGTGCATGTGTGACAAAGACACAAAGAGTGTGTGTGCGAGAGGTATCAGCTTAAAATGAGGCGATAGTGTGTGTGTGTGCACGATCGAGAGGGCGTGTCTCAAGAAGGGAAGAAAAATCTACATAGATACAAGGAGCGGGAGAGAGACATGTATGCGATAGTGGAAGCATGAGTGTGCGGGTGTATAAACCTATCTAGAGGCTAGTCGATAAATGTTTGTGAGAGAAATACGAGTCAGGGGTGCGAAAGCGAGGGTTTTGTGTGTGAGAGAGAGACGGTACTCGGGAAGGGGAGTGGAAGCAGGAGTTGTGTGTGTGAGAGAGAGAGGGGGGGAGTTTGTCTGATCGGTAAACAAATGAATAATGTCAGTCTGGGATAAAGACGAAAAGGAGACCGCAACAAATGTTGTGTCTACAGGAGAGAGAGAGAGAGAGAGAGAGTAATTTTAGTGGTATGATTCATATCTAGAGACATATAGGGTGTGTGAGAGAATCCCATAGAGAGAAAGACAAAGTGAAAGACGAGTGGAGACTGTGTGTGTGGCGGTGAAAAAGAAAGCTTAGGTACCTAGTGATACAAGAGAACGTAGAGACGTGAGAGATAATGAAAACCGTGTAATGTATAATGATAGGGAGAGTGTGACACTTCTCAAGGGAGACATCGAGAGACCATGTTTGCAAGGATAGGAGAAACATGAAGTGAGCGTGCGGGTGAGCTGGAGAAAAGAGAGTGATAGCTACATGAAGGAGCATGCATGCGAGAGGGATGGGCGTGAAAGGAGTGAACATAAAAGGGATTCAAATATTTGAATTCGAGATGATGATACATGTAATCCATACTCGAACCAAAATTGATCTATCAAACATGCATACTCATATGAATTCACGTGCATCTATGTTATTTAATATGTAGATATTACTGATCCAAACATTTTAGTAGAACATAATTTGGTTTAATTTTTTGAATTCAACCTTATGATTTTGAGATCATTGTATTTGTAAATCATATTATACATATAAAGGAGCAGAATTCTTTGTTGTGCTTTTGAAAGTATATATAAAAAATGATGTATATAGAATTTTATTCCAATCGAAAATGGATCCCGCCCGAAAAAAATAGAATACAAACGGGATTCGAATTCAGTTGGCATGGTAAATGTGCACTCTGCAAAATTTGAACAAAGCGGGGAAAGTCGCAGTAACCGCCCGAAACCAAAATCTGCGAGATGGAAATTACTACTGCCTATCCCTGCCACGCAAAGCCTATCTGCTCGATTTCTATAGGTTTCGATAGGGGTAGGTTTGTAATTTCACTCAAAGGTGACATAACCGCCTCTCACCCGGATTCATACATGGTGGGCGCCAAAACACAGTGTGTCCTCGGCCGAAATCGACTCCCTCCCCGATTCATACACGGTGGGCGCCAAAAACAAACTCTCGTTGGCAAATATTCGGTGTATGCGAGATTACCGTCCTATCCCCAACCGACTAATATTGCTGTGATGTAGGAAATTTGAAACGGGGGCTAAGTTTGTAAATTTCCTCGCATTTGAGACAAGCGCGCCCTGAAGACATGGTTCCCCCCTTCCTCTCTACCTCCATTTCCCCATTCGTACTTCGTGGGCGCCAAAACACCCTCTCCACCCCATCCTCCTCCATTCGCCACCCCATCCACCGTCGCCCTCCTCCACCATGCCGGAGCTGATACCCCAACGCCGCCGTCCATTACAAGAGATCGACCTCTCTCATCCACGGCTTTGGACCGGGATCCTTGCACCCCGTCCTCTCGCTTCATCCTCGCCGTCGTCCACCTTGCCGGCGCCGCTCCTACGACCGTCTCGTCCACCGCGCCCCGCCGCCACCGTCTACCCTCCTAGATCTGCTTCCACGCTGCCGACAGCCATCGCTACCGTAGCACCGTCAAATTCTCAGCAGATGCATACACGGCGCCGCACCGGAGGCGGTACTCTTTCGTATCTGCTCAACTTATTTATCGCAGCAGGAAAATAGATCGCCACTGCTTTACTCTGATTTCTTGTCCATCACTTACTTGCTAGTTGAAAGCAAACATTGGTTGCGAAGTTGCCTTTGTCCGGTTTGCACCTTCAGATCCGCCATGGCACGCTCAACACTATACTCCCAATGCTTATGGTTTTCCCCGTTTATATTCCACACTAGTTAAATCACAGTAGACTAAATTCAAAATTAGGTCAGTCGATTTTTCAGAGCTCGCCAGAGTCGCCGGTGCAAACGAAGGGGCTCAGGTGGGGGCGGTGGTTGTGGGGTGCGGTGGTGGGGCCTCTCCTAACGAAGAAAACTCGACGCGGGTGGGGCGGGGGTAGCGGAGGAACATAGGCGGTGGGGGCCGGTGGTCTGGCCGGCGGCCCGTGCGGTGTTCTGTATGGGAAGAATCAGAGACGAGGAAGAAGAAGGGTTAGGAGACGTCGGATCTTCATCCAACCACCTGAAATGGTGGACTGGCCCAAATGAGAAACGTCACGCGACTTGCAAGCATACACGCCTTTATATTCAGTACCATCATCGTACCTGCTTAGCACTGCTCCTGAATCCATCAAGCTAAACAATGTGACACTCATAATTCCAAACTTTTTGCTCAAGTACGAATCTGATATGATGCTGATATTACTAAAACAGATAACATTTAATTCGTCAGCTAATGTTCCTACTTTACTTTCAAAAAAGCACGTGCACCACATATAAAGAGACAGCAGGGAGTTGCTTTCTTAATGCGCTCTGGTTCATCATGTGTGGGCACTGCGCAACGAACATTTTATTATCCAAAATCTGCTTGCTCTTCTTTAGCATGTTCCTCTTCCGTTCTTCTTTAATAAGTACTCTCTCCGTTCCTAAATACAAGTCTTTGTATAGATTCCACCATGGACTACATATGGAGCAAAATTAGTGAATCTACACTCTAAAATGTATCTGGATACATCTATACGTGATCCATAGTGGAAATCTCTACCAAGACTTATATTTTGGAACAGAGGGAGTATGATAGTAGTACAGTATGTTCCTTGTAGTGAAGATGAGCAAGGACATTTGCAGTGTAGAGGTCTATACGGTCGGTTGTGATGGACACTTTGAACTCTTCGGGCCTCTTTGATTCGTAGGATTTTGTAAACATGGGAATGGGATTTGTAGTGGCCTGCCCACTTGAATCCATAAGAATAGCAAGGAAATGCAGGGAGCTGTGTCGCCTTTGAGAGTTACACTGATATTAACAGTACTGCCCTTCAGTTGAAGAGAGCTGGTATCCGAAGCCTTTCTAGCCGTACCGGCAATACTAGCACATATATTCCAGCAAGTTCCACTTTGCTAATTTTACTCTAATGCTTACGGTTTTCCCGTTATATCTACACTATGATCTGTGTAGCTGCTTTGTGTCGCACTAGCAGCAGTCCACTCTTGAAGCTAAACACC
Source organism: Aegilops tauschii subsp. strangulata (assembly GCF_002575655.3). NCBI lineage: Eukaryota > Viridiplantae > Streptophyta > Magnoliopsida > Poales > Poaceae > Aegilops > Aegilops tauschii. Next base: position 397,480,757 of record NC_053040.3, on the reverse strand, counting down.
GCAATGACTTACAAAATTGGCACCAAGGCATTGAGTGCCATTCTAGATGCAATGAAACTCATACGCTCCCCACCTGTTGATTCTTGTTCAGAATATGATCCTAATGACTATTCTAACCTCGAGGAGTCAAAGGCAGATGGCTTGTCCTGTTCACCCATCAAGGTGCATGTTCTAATTTGGCAAGGTTTTATTGATTGCGCGTATCTTGCATATGTTGTCTTGCATTTCTTCTACTTTGTTGCACCGCCAACTGCTTAGTTTACTCATCATATATGTCGAGATGCCATGCCCATCCATTATCAATACATATTCCATCTGTCATCATACCATGTTTTTCCACTCAAATGTTGTTCTTGTGCATCAGACATCAAAAAGGAAGAGGGTGATTGCCGAACCTGAAGGAGCACCAGCAAAGTCCTTGAAAAATGTGGTAGTGCTGGAGAAATCAGACAGCACCCCACTTATATTGGTTGTACAACCAGTGACAGAAAACATAGGACCGACTCCAGCAGACTGTACCCATACTTCACTGGCCACACCACTAGCGCCACCACACAGGACCTGCACTCTAGCAAAAGGTATACCGATTTCAGTTGGCATAGCACCAGCCGTACCACAGAAAAATCGCACTCTAGCAAAAAGTACAGCAAGTCCACCGGCCGAAGACCTATCCCAACTGCAGAGACGGCCAATTCCTGCAGATTGGAACCCCATTCCAGTTATTCCCAGTTTAAAAGACAATGCTTTCAATGTTGGTAGGGACTACATGCATATATTCCCATCATGGGAAGATTATAGTGAAGACAAACACAATTTTCACATCTTCCTGTCCAACTTACGTGTAAGTGCTATTATTCATGGTTATTATTTTCCTGTTTTCTGCTTATTGAACACATCAATAATTTACATTACATTGTAAGTGGGCGAGGGTCAATCTGGATAGTCATGACGAGCAAAGCTTGCTTGTGCTTTTCAAGGAAGCATTGCAGCAGTATCGGTGTTACATGAAGAAATAACACTTTGATGGCAAGTCTATAAACGAATTTCCGGTGAAGTGTCATGTGCTAAATTTAGAAGACATTGAACGGAAAAACCTTGTTATGCACTGGCCTCGTTCCCAGGATGAGGTACTGTCTATGAAATCACATGACAATTTGAAATTCTACTTTTCTGCATGTGCCTTACGGATCTTTTTTGCAGGAAATCTGCTCAAAGAAGAATTCTGGTTTGAAAAGAACGATAGGATATCGCAAATATGTTGCTCGCTGCTTTGCTCTTGTTAGTACCTGTTGTCCTGTATCACTGTACTTGCATACATACCTGGTTCATTATGTGACAGCAGTATGCATGATAGCTTGCTTATCAATTGTTCGCTCCAAATTATCTGATCTGTATAAATGGTTACATTAGTGTAGAATATATCCAATGCCAATGAATTTTTTTAGCTTTGCATTGTTCTTGTAAGTACTTGCTGTCCTTTATCAGTGTACTTATATTGATAGGTAGTTGTTCATGTACCATCACTCTGCAGCTTATTTTCCTTTGCCCTCCATTTTCTACACATCAGATCTATATTTACTCTTACCATAAAGTTGGATAACACCGATGGTACTGAAGAAGTTTAGCTGTGCATTGCTCTTGGCTGTACCTTTTAGCTGTAGCGCTGTACTTACATTTATAGCTACTTGGTTATGTAGCATCACTCTTCATCTTATCTTTATTCTCCATTTTTTCTTATGTTATCACATCTATATTTACTCTTAACAAAATGTAGAATAAAGGCAATGCTTATGAAGAAGATTCTGTGGTAAACTTCTTGAATTGCCCTCCCCCCCATCAGGATGGACAAGGGCTTTATAGAGCCTGTCTTCACCAATATTGTAAGTTTGTCCTTCTCAAGCCTTCAAACTTTGTTGTGTATATTTGGTTAGGCATGACTGCAACAGCTGTTTATTTTTGTTGTTTGCATCAAATTGCATGTTTAAAGTTTATTATGTAGTTCATAAACAAAAGTTTGTCCTTCTCAATTTAAGTTTTCAGTTGTACAACCAAGTTCCTTCTTCATACCATGTAAATTAAACTATACAGAGCAAGTGATCTTCTTTTGCACTGCATGTATGCTTCTGTTCTTGATCCGTAATCTAGTGGTGTGGTGAACCTACCCACTACAGCACAATGTCATATTCTGCAATGTCTTAACTATGAACAATGTCATATCATTCTACTATTATTTAAACCGTCTCTTTATTTGCCAATCTGAAATGGGATAAATTGACAGCACACTAACCATTGATACTTATGAGTTCTTGATCTGTAATCGAGTGGTGTCCTGAAGCTGCCAACTCCTTCACAATGTCATTTCCTGCCATGTCTTGACCTGAACAATACCATATTGTGTTAATGCAATTTTAAACTGTGTCACTTTATTCGTCAATAAGAAATGTGATGAATTGTCAACACTGATACTTTTATGTGCAAAACCTGTCATCTATCTGCTTGTTTATCTTTCAGAGTGAGGAGGATATAAGTGTTAAACAAGCGTAGTCTCATCAGCTTGCTCAGCTGCTTGTGCTGCAGCTCCCAGCAGGGCTAACCTTTCTTGAACCCTATTGAAGTGCTGTCGGTTTTATATATTATTTTGTCGGCGTGTTTAGTTGCACTGGTGGCGATCTTTGATGCCCAGTGTATGTAATCTGCTGTCTGCTTGTGCTTTATTATCATAGTGGCGAACTTTGATGCCCAGTGGATGCAATATGCCGTAATTTCTTTATTGTATAGTCTAGGTTTTTTCTTATTCACGATGCTGCAGTTATTTACTGTATATATATCCTGTCTTCGCAGTAAACCGGCCAAACCGTAAAATTACGGTACATAATCGGGCCGTCATGCAATCACGATGTATGATCCGCATCATGGGCCGTGTCATCTTGGTCCATTAAAAGGCCTAAATGTAAACTGGCCCACTAGTAGATTCGGGCCTTTAATAGGACGAGTAAACCGCCGGCCCTCTTTTTGCAAGAAAACTCAATGGGCTTTTAGGAGGCTGAGAAGTAGGTTGGGCCAGAAACGTGCCGAACAGCTCACGGGCCGGCAGCAGCCCGAAATGGACCTCGGCCCATGATTGTGCCAATCAAATCACGGGCTCTTAACAGGCCAAAATTGTCTCGGTCCTTGTTTGGCCCAATCCGTTTATCGACTGCGAGCAGGCCGGATGCAAACCGGGCCGTAGTTAGGCCCAACTATATGACGGGCTTTTAACAGGCCGAAATTAATATAGGGCCGAAATGTTAAACAGACCCTTAAAAGGCCGAAACTAATATCAGGCCGAATTACTAACTGGGCCTTTAGCAAGTGGGTCCAAAAGCATAGCGTCCAGTTGACGGGCCAAGTCTGATATGGGCCATAATTTAGCCCAAAGCCTCTTAAAGGGTCGGACCTGATCTGGGCCGTAATTTAGCCCAGAACGTGGTAGGCTTTTAACGGGCCGGATCTCATATGGGCCATTGTTAGGCCCGGAACGTGGCAGGCCATTAATGGACCAGATCAAATATGGGCCGGCATTTGGCCCAAAACATGGCAGCCAGTTAATGGGCCGGCCTACTAGGGTCCTCAAAATCTTGTGGGCCTACAGCTGGGCCGGCCCATTAATGTCGTTAAAATCTCATGGGCCTTTAGCTGGGCCGGCCCATTATGGTCCACAAAAATCTTGTGGGCCTTCACCTGGGCCGGCCCATTATGGCCCGCAAAAATCTTGTGGGCCTTTACCTGGGCCGGCCCATTATGGTCCGCAAAATCTTGTGGGCCTTTAGCTAGGCCAGCCCATTCTGTCATAAAATCGTCATGGATGTACATGCATGACAAAAAATGCGACCTACTGTGACAAACACGTATCATCACGGAAGTGTATTTTTTCTGTAGTGTTCAAGTGAGTGTTACTGTCTTGTGCATATTCGGTTTCACTTACTCGAGGTTAAATACTGTAATTGATGAGTTATGCATGCGTGGATTCCACTTTATTCTGCTATCCATTAAGCTTGATGGGGGAGTAGTAACTGTCTTAGACTCGAGACGTAAAGATCCTAAGAATTATGCAAACATGAGTGCAATGCTCCAGAAGTAAGTTCAATCATTATCGCACCATATCGGCAACTTTCGTTCATTTCCTAATATCAAGTAATCATTTTCTTTGCCGGGCAGGGTTTGGAAAAAGTTCACCGCAATGGTTTCGAGTCTGAAGAAGGAGCTGCGATTTACACACCCCAAAGTAAGCAGTACTAGCTAGTTTCGCGCATCTCTCATTGATTCTAATTTCATCAATACCATTATCATGCTTTATTATCAGTTTGATTGAACTCTATTTTCGTAAAGTGCTTGCGGCAGGGAGGCGGGAATTATTTATGTGGATACTACGTTTGCGAGTTCATGCGCCACTCGACCTCTCAGCGGGGCTCCTCTGACCAACAATTTGAAGTACGTAAACAATATTCACAATTTTATTTTATAACCATCAATTGTGTTGAGTTTCATTCATATATATGTATTAACCCCCATCTTTAAATTAGATGCGGCAGATTGGGGAAGAACTCCTACCACATGATTGCATATGAACAATTCAAGAGGAATTGGCAGGATTCTTTCTTGACCACGTCATACATGACAAGAGACAATACCATACGGAAATTGAAATGGATTTTCGGTAGATGATGTCAGGGATCGTAAGAGATGTTATATTGTATATATGTAGTAGCTTCAGATAGATATACGAAAACTTGTTGTTCGACCAAGCACGGAGAAAGAAAGGTCACTTCTCTCTATATATGTTCATGACGATCTAGTGTGATGGTTTCTTCATTGCTATATGTAGTAGCTAGCGTCAAGTTGAATGGAAAACATTAAATAAAAATAAAATCCTAAATTTAAAAGAATTAAAGGGTAAACACAAAAATAAAAGGGGAAAACACAATATGAAAACCCATAAACCCTCCAAAACCCCTAAACCCCTCCTTTCAAAAAACAAACAAAAACCCACCGCCTGGCAGCTATTGACGCATGGCTACCTTTTAGTCCCGGTCGGTGTTACCAACCGGGACTAAAGGTCCTCCTGTCTGGGCACCCCACAGCGGCCACGTGGAGCTCCTTTAGTCCCCATTTGTAAGCCAACCGAGACTAAAAGTAATGGACATTAGTCCCGATCATTTTCTCCCGGTTGCAGAACCGGTACTAAAGGCCCTCTGGAACCGGGACAGATGCCATGTTTTCTGCTAGTGTATACTCATGACTAAAAATACAAAAGGAAAAAACTCTAGTGTTATATTATTTCATGCACAACTGCTCCATAGGATGCCGATGTGCCGCGCTTTATTGCATCCACGACGACCTTGCAGTCCGAAGCTACATAGATATTCTAAATATAAATATCATCTGAAATAGCCAACGCCTCCCTTATTGCTAGGTTCTCGAGAACTTCTGGTTCATCTATACCAAGAAGCCCACAAAGTCAACTTACAAAAATAGAAAAAGAAGCCCACGGAATAATTCGGTCGCGTGGCTGAGCTTCCTTTGGGTTTTGGGCCTTGCACGCATGTTGGTTCAGGGCTTGCACGTACGTGGCCGTGCACGTCGCACGCGAGAGCAACTAATTGAGGAGCGTTCCTTCGGGAGCCTCCCAACAATCACTTGCAGGTGGGCTGAGAGCGCGTCACTTGACGCGCTCTTAGCAGCCACCACGTATCGCGCTCTGGGAGCTTCTTCCTTTTTTGCACGTTATTTTTTTATTAGATGGTTTTTTTGGGGATTTCGGTTTTTCACCGGTTTCCCTTAGCTTTTCGACGAGCGCGAAAGAACGCGTTCGTTTTTTCATGAGAGCAACGATTTTGCTTCCACGAGAGGTACGGCCGTGCCTCTCGAAACAAAAAAAAACATGTTTTCTTTTTTTTCCTTCTAGGAGAGGCGTGGTTTTGCTTCCTCAAGAGGCACGCCATGCCTCTCAGAAATGAAAATAAACGTGTTTTCCCTTCCATGAGAGGCACGTTTTTTGCTTCCGTGGCAGACATGGTTTTGCTTCCACGAGAGGCATGATTTTGCTTCCGTGAGAGACACGGCCGTGCCTCTCGAAAACAAAAAAATGCGTTTTTTCTTTCTTTTTCCTTCCATAAGAGGCACGGTTTTGCTTCCGCGAGAGACATGGTTTGCTTCCGCGAGAGGCAAGCCCGTGCCTCTCGGAAACGGAAAAAAAATTATGTTTTCTCTTTTTTTTTGGTGAGAGGCACGATTTTGCATTCGCGAGTGGCACGGCTGTGCTTCTCGAAAACGGCTTTCGGAAAGGGAAAAGGTGCTCCCGCTTCGGGATTTTTGTACAGTGTTTTTCGTCTAATTTTTTTCGTGTAAAAAAGTTCGTCAAAACCTATCAACATGAGATCTAGTTTTGAAGTTCTCGACGCGAGGAATCCAACGGTTTCGAGATTTGGACGCATGGTTTATGAGACAAAACTTTTTGAATAAACGAATCTACGAAAAAGGGAAAACTCACAGGTTGCGATAAGTGGCGCACATGCAATGTGCCACTTGTCACAACCTGGGAAGGTGGGAGTGATCTTTGGAAGGACTACTCCTTAATTAGTGATTTCAACTGCACGCGGGCGTATTTTTGATTCCTGATTATTGACGTAACGGCTGGAAACCATACGTGTACAACACAGTTCAATTTTTATTTCAATTAACCAAAATAAAACCGAAGTTACCAAACTTAATTCGGTTAGTCAGTGTAAAAACCAAATTTTTATGCACCAATGATAAAGACCAAAAATTCGGTATTTTCAATTACGGTTTCGGTTCGGTGTTTGGTTCATCGATTTTTATGCCCACCCGCTTACAGGGCCGCACCTAGGACAAGAATGCCATCACATAAATAGCAGTATGTGTCATCATATGGCTTCTCTTAATGGAAATCGAAGGAGGCGGCCCTTCTTTTAAGAAAAAAACACAAGTACGTATTAAGATCGCATATATCAATATCAGGATTTAGATTGCTAGTCGGTCATATGCCGCCCGATACATAAACTAGTATTGATATAAAGTAATGCCATAATAAAATAACACACACATTGATATAAAATTTTCAGCACAATAGAAAAACTTTTCAAAATACCAATTGATTGTATGAAGTACTCCCTCTGTAAACAAATATAAGAGTGTTTAGTGATTTAAACGCTCTTATATTTCTTTACGAGGGGAGTGTCGGCGTTCTGGGAACGGGGGTCCCCAGACTTGCCTGCCTGCGGCCCACGGCGTGGCTCTGCAAGTGGGCCCGTACGGCCCATCTTCACCAACAAGCATTCAAGACCCTCGCGAGGGACCAAGTCTCGCGAGGCGGGCGACACAAGACCTCCTCAGGAGCGGCCTCACCAGGTTGGCTCGCGGGGGGCGGAGAGATCAAGGCAAGGCAAACCTTGCGAGGCTCTCCTAACGTGAGCCATGACGACCGAGACCAGGCGGGCGCTAGGCGGGTGCCAGCGCATGCTGTTTCCTTGCTTCCTCTTTGGTGCTAAGGGGGCGAGCGCAGGTGCGGAGTACCGAGGCATCAAGCAAAGGTTTCCATATCAGTGCAACGAAACCAAGACCAGCAGGACGACAAGACGGAGGTCACCATGGAGCCCAAGGCAGCATCACCACCAGAGCCTTTGGCAGGCGAAGACTACTTTTGTCAGGATAAGCTTGTACTAGTTGTCTCCCATCAAACTGGCCGTTGTGGAATCCCTTCCCGCTCAGTATTTGGGGAGAGGACCAAGGCCTCTATAAATAGGACTAGCCACCACCATAGACGGGGGATCCTCACCCGTGCACCCAGCACAAGAACACCTCAACCTCAGGAGGCCGTTCTTCCCCTTGTAACTATTCATCCTTGGCCCGAGAGGCAATCCACCACCACACTGGAGTAGGGTATTACACCACAACGGTGGCCCGAACCAGTATAAATCTTGTGTTCTTTGTGTTGCAAGTTCGTCGAGTTAGTCCTTGAGATCTTAGCAAAGCTAGGACACAGATCGGTAGGGGGAGAACTTCGCGCGCACCCCAGAGTTCAAACCTTAAGGGTTTTGCCGGAACCCGTGATCCGACATTTGGCGCGCTAGGTAGGGGTGCGCCGATGCTTCCCTTCCGTCGCTCCGCGTCCCGTTGCTTCATCGTCTCCATGGCGGACGCACGCCGCGCTCGTGCCGAGCGCCGGGCTGCCCTCCCCACCCGCGTTGCTCAGACGGCCCCTGTCGGCGGGCCGCCCCATCGTTCTCCATCACCTGCCGCCACCGGCCCGACGGGGAACGAGCAGCAAGCATCCTCGCTGCACCGCCACTCCATCGCTGACCCTAGCCGGTTCGTCATCCCATGCCCGTCGCGCTCCCGTGGATGCGCAGGCCGCTCTGTGCATGGCAGGCGAGCTCCTGCGCTACCGCCCCGTCGATGACCTCTACGAGGACTGGCTTGACCGCATCGCCGACTTTGTCAGCGCCACAGGGGGCTCCCCTACGCCGTCCCTCTCACTGCCTCGCCCTCCACCAGCTGCGGGCGGCGTGGCCCATGGAGCGCCTCCACCACCTCTGCCCCAATACGGAGCTTTGGCACCAAGGCGCGCGGCCCCCCGGTGCGACCTCCCACGTCCGGCGCCCGCACAAGAAGAGAGAAGCTGCCAAGAAGTCTCTCTCCCGCAAGAAAATGCTCCACCACTCCCCGCACCACCACGCCAGGATCGCTTGCTGCGGCAGGGCCCCGCGCCGCTTGCCGTGGCAGCGCGCGGGCGCCAAGAACAAGCCCCGCCTCCAAGAAAGGCCCGGTGACAACGGCCGGCTGCCGCGCCTTCACCCCCGAGCTATGTAGCGTCGCCTGGCCGGGCAAGTTCAAGCCGGATCTGCCTCCTCGCTACGACGGCACCCCCGACCCTGCGGAGTTCTTGCAGCTCTACGAGCTGAGCATCGAGGCGGCCAATGGCGACGAGAAAGTCATGGCGAACTGGTTCCCCATGGCTCTCAAAGATGGTGCCCGTTCCTGGCTCCTCAACCTGCCTTCGAGCTTGATCTCCTCCTAGGACAAGATGCGCAACCGCTTCGTCGCCAACTTCCAGGGCACTCGCGACCGCCCTCCGGCCACGGGTGACCTACGCCGCGTCAAGCAACAACTAGGAGAGACCCTCCAGAAGTACATCTAGCGCTTCAAGAACGTTTGCCTCAATATCCCCAAGGTGACGGACAAGGCCATCATCTCCGCGTTCTCTGATGGCGTCCGTGATGTCAAGATGAAGGAGGAGCTCGCCATCCACGAGGAGCTCTGCACGTCCCTGGAGCTGTTCAACCTGGCGACCAAGTGCGCAAGAGCTGAGGAGGGGCGCCTCTCCCTCCTCGAGCTCCCGGCTGCTGACCCGGAGGAGAAGAAAGCCAAGGCCAAGGACGTAAAGCGCAAGGGAGCAGCCGTGCTCACGGCAGAGCCGGACACCAAGCGCGGCAGAGACCACCCTGAGTCATCCAAGAGCAGCCGACCATTCTGCGCCTTCCACAACCTGCATAGCCACAACACCAGCGACTGTTAAGAGCTCAGAGCCATTCGAGAAGGACGCTTCGGTCGACGCCCCGAGCGCAACGACCGGGGCTACGGCCGAGGAGGAGGACGTGGTGGCGGATGTTGGGATGACCGCGGCCCGCGCCAGGAGTGGCGCGAACGGCCTCGTGAGGACCGCTGGCAGGATCAGCCTCGCGAGGGCGCCTGGAGGGATCAGCCTCGTGAAGATCGTCCTCGGGGCAACGCCGGTCTTCCTCCACTACCGCCACCACCAAGAAGGAATGACGACCACCATCAAGACGAGGGGGCTAGGGGCTTCCAGGAGCCGCGTGCTATCGCCTGCATCTTGGGCGGAGCTCAGGCCCAAGCCTCGCAGCGTATCTTCAAACAGTTTGCTCGTGAAGTGAATGCAGTCCTCCCCAAGCTCGAGGCCACGCGCCCGCTCAGATGGTCCAAGTGCGCCATCACGTTCAGTTTGGCAGATCAGCTCAAGTGTGTGGCTACCGCTGGCGCCCTCCCGATGCTTTGTTCCCCAGTCATCAGCAACGTGCAAGTCACCAAGACCCTCATCGATGGCGGTGCAGGGCTCAACGTCCTATCCGTTGACACGTTTGACAACCTTCAAGTGCCCTACGACCAGCTTCAGCCCACCAAGCCTTTCTCAGGAGTGACCGACGGCTCCACTACCCCGATCGGGCAGGTCCGCCTCCCAATCACCTTCGGAGAACGCAACAACTACCGCACCGAGCTCATTGACTTCAACGTCGCACACATCCGTTTGCCATACAATTCCATCCTCGGGTATTCATCCCTGGCCAAGTTCATGGCGGTGACCCATCACGGCTACAATGTCCTCAAGATGCCAGGAAGCGGCGGAATCATCACAGTCCCGTGCGAAGAAAGAGACGCGGGGTGCTCCCTCGAGCGCGCCTTCCAAGATGCAGCAATCGACGACCCCGACAGCAAGGGCGAGTGCCCTCCTGAGGCCACCCCAAGAAGAAGAAACAGCTGCTCCACGCAGGACCTCAGGAGGGTGGCGTCGCGAGCGGTACCTCGTCAGGATCAGCGCCCGCGCTAGGGGCACCTCCCTCCCTCGCATAGGAAGGCGCGCCCGGCGCCCTTCTCGGGCACGGCTCAGGAGCTCTCTTTTGGAGGGCCTCAGACCTTGCCAACGTCACGAGGGAGGCGCTCGGGCACCACTTGGAGGCGTGCTTCACGGCACGTTTCCCTAGGAGAACACATGGCGAGGAGCGCCCACCGCTCAGGAGTTCATCACCAGGACCACAGGAACTGCAAGACTCAAGGGCCATGTGTGGCGACCGCCGCTCACCAGGGGTAGCTCCCCATCCAGGCGAGGATGCCGGGCTGCGTGTCTGCATCGACGTCCTAGGGCTCAATAGGGCCGCATCTCAGGAGCTCTTCTGCCCTTCGCGTGCCGGACGCTGCGAGGGTCCACCGCACAGCTACGTTCGCATGCCTTTTGGCCTGCTGAGTGTGACGTTTGCCTATCAGCGCAACTAGCGGCGCGCCCTGGCGACTCAGGAAGCCAGGCACCACGCCGTCCTGACGGAGATGGAGACGGTCCTCAAGGGACCTCCTGGACCCCCAGAGCCTCCCGAGGCTTAGGGCCCAGGTGGCTCGTGAGGAGCGACCCCTTCGCCGCATACCTTCAGCTGCCCCAACATCCCTTCATCGACAGAACCAGGTGATATTTTCCAAGTTTATTTAGCTGGGAGCGCCCCCCCCCCCCCGGGCTGCATCATTCCTAGGCCGCGTGGGTCCGTCCCTGTGGCATGTATCACCACAAAAAAAATACACTTCCGTGATGATACGTGTTTGTCACGGTAGGTCGCGTTTTTTGTCATGCATGTACATCCATGACAAATTTATGACAGAATCAAGATAGCCATACCTGTGCTGTCGTAGAAGTGTTCCATGACATTACCAAAATTATCATCACGGAAGTGTCCACTTCCATGACGATAAATCGCGCGTCACAGAAGTGCTTTCGTCAAGTGTGACCAACACATGGCATCCACCGTAACGGAACGCCGTTAAGCTATCGGGTCGGGTTTTGGATCCGATAACCCGTTAACAGCCCCGACCAATGGGGATTTTCCACGTGTAAAATCATAATTGGCTAGAGGAAACACGTGTCGGCTCATCATTGGGACAGATGTCATCCACTCACTAGACAGAAGGCGCCTATGATACGTCGACACATGGCACGGCCCAACAGTGGCCCATTCCTGTGAAAAGGCCAGCCCGTTTGACTTGGTCAAATGCTGGCGGGCCGGCCCATGGAAAGCCTGTTAACGGCCTGTTCGCATATAGCCCATTTATAGCCCGCTAACCCAAGGCCCGTTACGCCCTATCCGAATTAGGCCCAGTAGCGTCATCTGGGCCATCCAATATGATTCCAACCCGTTTTCACTTCTGGCCCATGTATAGCCCATGACGTCTTTCGGCCCATATGAAGCCCTTTGTAACACTTGGCCCATTAGCGGCCCGTGCTGAAAATGGCCCGTAATGAACAGTGTGTCACTTTACACCCATTAACGGCCCATGGTGAAACTGGCCCGTAATGAACAGTGTATCACTTTATACCCATTAACGGCCCGTTATTCCATTGGGCCGTTTCCAGCCCATGTTATCTTTCGGCCTTCTCAGAGCCCATTTATTCTTGGGCTCATTTCCAGCATTCGTTTACTTACGGCCCGTTACTGTCATTTTCTGCTTGTGGGCCAAATTCAGCCCGTGGTTACAGTCGGCCCGTTTGTGGTCCGTTAATACGTTGGGCCGTTTTCATAGCGTCATCAAATACGGCCTATTAACGATGGCCCGTTATCGTCGGCCCTGAACGGAAGATTCCAACTCTAGCCCGTTTACGGCCATAATGCGGTCTGTTTGGCCCATGTTTGGCCAATCGATCATACGGCCCGTATAAGGCCCATTGATGATACGGCCCGCAGAAGGCCCATTGTTTCTACGGCCCGTAGAAGGCCCATTGTTTCTACGGCCCGTAGAAGGCCCACTATTTCTACGGTCAGTAGGAGGCCCAGTGTCACTACAGTAAATATTAGCCCATGGTTATTGTGGCCTAGTTTTAAAAATAGGTTATTGCAGCCACTAGCTAACCGCGGAAAAAGAACTGCAATGACTACAAGCAAACAAATAAACAAGACAACAAGGAAATAAATAAGCAAGCAATTAATGCTAGGCTATCACGGCTATTACACATATTACATCCACTGGGCATCAAAGTTCGCCACCAGTGCAAATATAGGGAACAAAGCAGCATATCATATAACTGGTTGTCAAAGTTGGTGACCAGGGCAAATAAACGCCGCAGCAAAACAAATCCAGAACTGAAACCACTTCAGAAGATCTCAAGAAACAATATCCTGGGTACCCATAATGCTGGCAAGATGCTTAGCAAGCTTATTAACTTTCTCTTGTTTGGCGCTTAAATCCTCCAGCGCTTGCTGTTGCACCAGAAAATATGCATCTGAATTCTGCAGGGGCTTCCTCAGTCCTTCAGCTTCCTGTCGCAGCACATCTGATCGATGTCTTTCAACTTGAAGTTGAGACTCAAGAAGACGAACTGATTTAGGCAGCGAGTTCGAAGAGCTTGTGCCAGCAGTAGTGGCCAGTAACTCGAACACTACATCAAGACAGGACTTTTGGGTTCCCTCACTGTCGTCAAGATAGTTTTTATCAGCTTACTTGGAGACCAACAGGGATGTCTCACTATCTTGAACCTTATCTGCGTTACTTCCTTTACCATTGGATAACGCGGTATTGTTCTCCAATATTTTGTCCTAAAAGAGAAACAAGCAGACACATCACATGTTTACCATGTTGTATATGAAACTCATTTTGGTAAATGAGTTCAGTAGTAAAGTGGACAGGATAACAGCATGAAACAAACATATATCTGTGTACCATGGTCACTTTATGGTCTATATCATTCTAGTTTTTGTTGCCAAATCAAGATAGAGACACAGTTCAAATAATATTTGTTCAAGACAAAGCAGAATAGACAGAATATAAGTGTGGGTAACTATAGAGCAATAACAACACTTGTAATGTGCATGACATGAGAACATAACTGTTTATTCAATTGAAACTGAAATCAACATAGAGCAGGTTACAACAGCAAACCAGTTAAAGAAACAGGTTTAAAACATACCTGTTGCGCCATTGGAGTTTCAATTCCATCCTTCAAATTTGAAAATAGTTGGTACGAGTAAATACAGTAATGCAAGAGCAAAGGAGTATGAACCATAGCTACAGAACCTGACCTGAGAACAAATCTTCTTCTCCTTTAAGCGTTGAATTGGGATTCGGAGTGGTGGTCCTCGTGCTTTGGGCACTGCAGTTCCCTTACTAACTGCTCGTGTTTGGGTGCTCTATGGTGGAGACGGTGCTGTGTCAACTGGAACTGGGTTACTATCTGCCGGGGTTGGGGTTAGAAGGGGTGTAGCTGGTTCTCTGTCCAACTGGGTAGGGGTACAATCTGCGAGAGTCTGGGTTATGTGTGGTGGATCTGGTCCTTGGGCAAGTACAACCGTGGTTCTATCTACATCAACGGGTAGCACTATCTTTTCTGAAGACTGTGTTGTTACTCCCTTAGATACTGCCATCACGCTCTCCAATTCAAATGGCTGATAAACAAGAAAAGTAATTGAAAGTATAGACATTGTATGATAGACATGTGCAATGGATAGTGGGGAATAAAAGAGGGCATGAAATAATTCATATTTATGTTGTCTAACCAAATAGGATAGCATGACACAATTTCACATATATGATGGCTAACTAAACAGGATAGCATGACACAATTTCACATTATGATGGCTAACTAAAAAAGATGGAAAGACATAGTTCAAAATATGAGACTATGTAAACAGGATGACATGACATAACTATGTAATGTGTTTATTAAATAGGTTGGCATGCCATAATTCACATACATTCACGGATAGAATGCCATAATTCAAAATATGATGACTGTAAACACTAAACAGGATGAGATGATATAACTATATGATGTCTTTATTAAATGGGTTGCCATGCCATAATTCAGATAGATGATGTGTATGTACTATGTAAACATGATGGCATGATATAATTCAAATATATGATTTATATAGTAAGCAAGTAAGCAGATGGCAATCCATATATGATGTAAAAACTAAGCAATGCAAGACAACATGCATGACATGGGTAATATAACCCTGCCAAGTTTGAGCATAGACCTCAGGGGGGAAATAGGACTGGTCATCAGTCTCTGAATCCTCCTCTGAGGTGCTCTCTGTAACCAGCAAGATGTCTGCTTCAGCAGGTAGCATTGTGTGCTCTGAATACCTTGTTTTCACTCCAGATACTTCCATCACCGCTTCAAATCGCTGATGCACAGGAAGAGTAGTTGAATATACAAACGTTGTCGACAAATGGAACACGTAATACAAAAAAATGATAGCATGATATAATTCACATACATGATGATTGGCTAAACAGCATGGCATTGCATAATTCACATATATAATGCCTTTGCAACAAGATAGCATTGTATAATTCACATATATAATGTTTTGCAACAAGATGGAAATGCATAATTCACATATATGGTAATTAGACACTGAACAGGTGGCATTCACACAAAGCATGTCTAAACTAATCAAATGACATAGCAATGCGAGACACCATACGCACGATATGAGCAACATAACCCTGCCAAGTTAGAGCATACACCTCGGGGGGAATAGGACTGGTCATCTGTCTCTGAATCCTCCTCTGAGGAGCTATCCGTAACCAGCGAGATATGTGCTTCGTCAGATAGCATAGTCTGCTCTGAAGACCTTGTTTTCACTGCAGAATTTGGCATCACCATGTCAAATGGCTGATGCACACGAAGAGCAGTTGAATGTACTAACATTGTTGACAAATGTAATATGTAATGAAAAAAAGGATGGCCTGATATAATTTACATATAAGATGACTGGCTAAGCAGGATGGCATTGCAAAATTCATATATATGATGCCTGGCTAAACAAGATGGCGTTGCATAATTCACATAAACGATGAATAAACTAAACAGATGGCATTCGCACAAAGGATGTCTAAACTAAGCAGATGACATATTTGATGTATAAAGTAAGCAATGCAAGACACCATATGCATGATATAACCAACATCAGCATGCCAAGTTAGAGCGAAGACCTCAGGGGGTAAATAGGAGTTGTCTTCTCCTTCTGAATCCCCCTCAAAAAAGATATCTTCCTCTCGATTACAATCCGAAATGCATGGAGGGGGCTGCCTTTGCGGCTACAATAGAGCGAAGTCTGCATGAAATTTTATTGCCACGCAAGGCTCGTCTCTTTTGCTCTACATGTTCAGTTCCATTGTTTACAATAACTGTCATGCATAGGAATAAAACATAGTGAGATTATGTAAGGAGTGCATGCAGAAATCCAGAGTGATGGTAGCAACCTGTGGATAGACCCAAAACCAATAATAGCAGGTAGATAATGGCTTCAGTTAAAAAATACAGATAATGGCTTCTTTACTGTTTGTTTCCCACCCAACATGAAACTCATAGTAGACACTGGAGATTAACCAGATAGTAGATAGATACTATTGATAGCAGCCCTGATATGTGCCCCACAACCATTTAAAAACTCAAGTTTGACCATTAGTTTGGAGCTGACTCAGAGTCTAATCGGTGAACAGGACGATAAAGTAGCATGTAATATTAAGCGATGCATAACGTAAGCAGACACGAAAGAGTGCGACCTCTCTTGCGGACCCGTGTAGTCCTCGAGGTCATCTGCTCGGTTGATGATGGTAATGCAGTTTTCATCGCTGCCAGCGGCGGGGAAGAAGATCTGAGGCGGCGAAGGACAGTCTGGAGGCCGGATCCCTGCTGTGCTGGACCCTTCTGTCGTTGGAGCAGCTGAGCTGGGGTGGACGACGGCGCAGCAGGAGCGGGACAAACCACGCAAGGTTTTCTTTGACAACTATCTGTAAGAGAAGTAATTCTGTAAGGGCTCGTTTGAATTGGAGGATTCCAACAATGCAGGGATAGGAAATGGACAGGAATAGGATAGGAATGCACATGCAAAACAGAGAATTTAAAAACACAGGATTTCTGCCAATCTGGGTGTTTGATTCACAACAATTGGAAGATCACAGGATGCAAAGAAGCATGGTGAGATTAAGTCAAACCACAAGAAAATGTAAGGTTATAATGCTATTATGCTACTATCTCTTAGTGTTGTGCTTCATGAATAGGAATTTGAAAAGGAGGACAAGTGAAAATTAAAATTCCTATGTTTTTTCTTTCAAGGAGACACTAAAGGAACAAATCCGTGTGCTCAGTGGACAATATATATAACATGTAGAGTAAAAAAGAGATGCAACAAGTGTACAACCTCTTTGGCGAAGCCATGTCGATCTCAGCGTGATTGGGTTGGCCGGTGAGGATGCTCCGGCTGACTTTGCTGTCGGAGGAGGGGAAGAAAATCTTAGGCGTCTGGAGATGGAGCCCGAGGTACTGCTCCACTGTGGAGGGTTTCGTCGTTGGAGCAGCTCCGGTGAGTTGTACGACGCCGAGGCTGAAGCAGGACAAGAGAGACAACGAACAACGTTAACCTGAGTGGAATTCTAATAGCATCTCCAATACATGACGTAAAATACATAACCACAAAGTGCTAGATGTAAAATACATCAGCCGCTCATCTCTGAACTTAACTGTCGAAACTGAACTTAACTGTCGAAACTGAACTTAACTGTCAAAACTGAACTTAACTGTCGAAACTGAATTTTGCTGTCGAAACTGAATTTTGTTGTCAAAACTGAATGCACTAGCAAGGTGAGGCTACACGTCGGTCGACTGACTTTTTCATCTCTGGTCAGTCAATTTTGCAGCCGTTGGATACGAAATCAAGGGCCTGCGGTTCATCTTCAACCTCCACCCCCCGGAGCCGCCAGCCACCACCGGCCAAACAGCAGCCCCCCGCCGCCCGCGGCCGGTGGTGCGCCGCCCCGCCCGCCCTGAAAACACTCCCCACCGCCAGTCCGCCGCCGCCCCGGCCATCCCTCTAGGCCCCCCCCCCGTGCCGAGCTATTTCTCCGGTGATCCCCACGCCACCGCCCCGCCAACGCCCCGCCATCGCCGGCGACAACCGCCCCCATCCTGAACCCTAAGAGAGATAGTGGGGTACCTCTCCGGCGAGCCCCCCTCCCCGCTACGGCTGGTTCTTCCTTCACCCCAGCGAGCCCCCCCACCCCCTGAAAATTGACTGAATCAAAAGTCAATTCAGTCGACTGAAGTGTAGCTAAATCGGAGCAGCATCGCAAGCAAGAGCGAGAGCAGCAGCGCGAGCAAGAGCAATAGCAAGAGCAGACCAGGCGGGGGACCGAGAGCAAGAGCAGAGCAGCAGCGCGAGCGAGAGCTAAAGCAGCAGCAGCTCCTACTGATGTGGACGTCGCCGCCAAGGGAGCGACGCCATGGAGGAAGTGGCCGGCGACGCCGCCGTGGATGGAGCCGCGCCGTGTCGGCTCGGGACCGAGCACCGGCAGCACCGTGAGACCGAATCAAGAAGAAAATGCGGCGATTAGTGTACAACCTCTTTGGTGGCGCCGATTAGGCTGCAGCTTCATCCGAGGAAACGGTGATGATGATGCTCTTCCGGTGGTGCAGGTGAAGACGGCGGTGTGGGAATGGAGGTGGTGCGAAAGACGAGGGGAACGTCGGGGCAGCTCCTTGGAGGTTGAGGACGGGGTGGCTGATCCGGCGGGATGATGAGATCGACGACGGATCCTCATCTGGTACGGTGTATGAGGGACGTCGAGGTGTTGCTGTGGACGACGTCGTCGGGGAAGAGGCTCCGGCTGGGTGGCGGACGGAGCAGGGTGTGGGGTTTCGTCGCGGGTTTTTGCGGCCTCGGTGTACAAATGGGTGGGCGGATGGGATGGCAGTGGGGAACCCTGGCTTAGAGACGCGTTTGTCCGAAATGTGGGGTAAGTTACGAAAGTACCCCCACCGATTTGAGGCGGTTCTTTCGGTTCAGGGGTACCACGGCATTTCGCGTGTCGGGATTTCACAGGAGGTGGGAGTTTTCGCGCGCGTTGTAATTTCGGAATAGCAAGGCGCGGGTTGAGATGGAGGGAGTTGTCGGAGCACAACGAGACAAAGATATATCTTAAATATTTCGGGCTAACAAGGCGCGGGTTGAAATTTCCAGACAAGCCTAACGTGTACTGTACCAAATCAATGCGCACTACAAATGTCATTCAAAACTTTGAATTCATGTTATGTTCAATTAAAATATTTCGCTACGTGTATAATGCATGCAACCTACTACTCAAATGAACGTTTTAGTGCATTCCAAGCGTATATACTACCGCTTCAATATGAACTAAATTTGAATTCGTTTCTCTATTTGAATAAGATCTACAGTAATGATTGTTGTGAAGTCAAAGCATTTGAATTTGTTTCTCTGTTTTAATAATATCTACAATCATCATTATTGTCAAGTTAAACCATCGTTTGTGTATTATCTTCACAGCACACCACATGATTAGTCTCGAGTTACATATGAACTATGTGTACTATATGAACTCGAACTAGATTTTTTGAATCCACTTTATTTTGATTTCAAATCACATTACATTTCTAGCTCTAGCTAGATCTTCATAATCTAAACCATGTCTCATATGTATAATGTGTTTATCACATTATGTATGGTGCCCCGCCCCCTACGCCTACAAGTATTTAGATGTGAGTTGCAAACACCACACATTACCTCAAATTCAAATAAAATGTGAGAATGTTCGATATATAGTATTGTTTAGATTGTTCGATATTTAGTTGTAAGCTGCAAACGCCACACATTATCACAAATTCAAATAAAATGTGAGATTGTTTGATGTATAGTATGGTTTAGATTGTTCGGCATTTAGCTGTGAGTTGCAAACGCCATGCATTATCACATTATGGTATAGCATGTGCACAACACGTGTATCACCGCTATATTTGTGCATGCAATGTTTAAAACACTATGATCTCCTATTCAAATATATGAATCCGCTTTCATATCAAATTATGATCTTTGTTAGTCTCTTACACCCACACAATCCTCTAACCTTTGTAGCTACCACTAACTTTCTCTCGTGCATGCACACGCCCTCCTCGCCCTCCCCCTCCCTCGGCATTCTATCCACCGGGCACATTCATTTTTTTTCTTTAGGCCGTTCTCCCAGAGTCTCCACAACTCCTTTCCGACACACACCGATCGATAAACCTCTCCAGCGATGCCTGCCTACAACATACACACACACCTTCAATCTCCTCCTTTATGTGTCCTTGCCTCGTGTCTCTCATACGGTCAGACACACATGTAAACTCTCGCCCCTCTTTTCATCGATCTCACAACCGCACACTCCTCCCCCTATCTAGCTAGTAGTTGGGCCTCTCGCACCACCTCCTAGCTCCATTCTCTCTGTCTATCCGTCTCGCTGGGCCTTATTTGCCTCTAACAAATGGACGTACACCGACCGATCTCTCGCTATACATATAGCTAGCTAGGTCCTTATAACTCGTTCTTACCCACACGTCAATCGATCTACCTCATTAGTTGTGTCTCTCCCTTCCTCCGACAAACAACAATTGATCTACAGACCTAGTTAGGTTTGCTTACCAAACACATGGTTCCCCTTCATCATCCATGGATGCGTCCCGACAGATCTATCACGCACAGGCACACACAGAAACACATCCCCACTCTTATTGATAACATTGCAGTTCCACCCTCAGTTTGTCTAGTAGGCCTCTCCCACCATCTTCGAGAAGCAACTCCATCACCCATCCAGCACTCTACCCCTCTCCCTCCCTCTCCCTCCCTCTCTCTCTCCTCTCTCTCTCTGTCCCATCATATTTCCCGTCCTTCAGTTATGTATGGATGTCGACCGATCTCCCTCAAGACATAGCTGGGTCTCTCCTTCTCAACACATATACGAGTCGTTCTACCTCTATAGTTAGGCCTCTGCCTACCCCTCCCCCCACCCCCCTCCCCCCCCCACACACACCGATACATCGAGCGCTCTAGTCATGTCTCCCTGCCACACACAAACTTGACATGTGCCCTCTAACGTTCTGGTAGGCCATTCGCCCTATATCTTTGACTTGCACACACACACAATTTCGATGGCTCTCTTCATCGATCTCGCACCCACCCACTTGATCCTCTCTTCGACTCTATCGATAGCTATGACCCCTCCCTCTCTTCTCGTGGATTGCCCGACCCTCTATGTATGATATGGATAGGCCTCCATTTCACACACATTGCATGCAAAATTTTGTTTGAGATGTCATCGACACATATTCCCACAATTCACGAAATCAACCCCCCACCCCCACCCCAAAACAAAAAACACTCACGAACGCGGTTTGTATCTCACACACACACCCACGTAGGTGGGGGGCGTGCACGAAGAGAAGAGGTGCATGCACGGCGCACGTACTCCCATCTCTTTCCCAACCACACCCGCGCGGGTACACGGTGGAGCTCATTTCTGTACGAAAAAGGCAGCCCACGTGGTAATTTGGCACGTGTACTGGTTGTCCACTTGGTGGAGGGAGGATCATCTACCACGGGTGAACAAACAAATTGCGACTTGACATGTTATGTTAAAAAAAGAGGCAAACCATGTGGGGCCTACCTTAGATGCAAGGCTCTATACACTGGAGTACTTTTGATGTGTCCCGTCAACTCGCAGAACGAGGAGAAGCTTGCTTAGTACGCCGTCTCGCCCGCCCACGGGCGCGGTGGCTCGCAGGATGAGGTGAAGCTTGCTCCGCCTTATGCCCGCTCCCTCGCCCATGTGCGCGGTGGCTCGCAGGACGAGGAGAAAAATTTACTACTCCCTCCGTTTACTCCTCGTCCCTACTACCTTGGTTATAGAGATTATATCATATTGTTTGGAATATATATGTCCTTTAGTAGATTTCAATATGAACTACTAGTACATACTCCAAACACTGATGTATATAGACGTATTTTAAAGTGTAGATTCACTCATTTTGCTCCGTATGTAGCACTCTCCCTCGCCCCTCGACCCTCGCCCACGTGGTGGACGTGCAGCAATTCATTCGGTCTCATATAGCCAGAACGATATATACTGCACTACCATTATTGCTTGACTTCCCGAAGAGGCGAAGAGCCAATCGCAAGGTTAATATTTTGGAGATGCCAAGCGCAAGGTTATAGGAGAACGAGTAGTAGGTGCCGCGTCATTTATAAATAAAGGTTTTTTCTTCAGTGGCACGTACGCAATATGATAGATTCATATGGAGAGAAAAGAAAACCGATCCACTATATACATAGTCAGGACGGGCCAGCCTACACGGTTGCTTGCTGGGGTTGCTCTCTTCACACTCTCTCGCACAAAACGACTGTGGCCACATCTCTGACATCCCGGCGGATCACGTCCGCTTGGGGAAGGGGTGGATGCTTAGTGTAGATGCGGTGGCCGTCGCCAACGGCGAAAACCCACTGTCGGCACGTCCCGATCAGGGGTCCCCGCCGTTCTCTCTCACAAAGCCGGTGAGGTTGCCTTCGTCCCTTGCTCACTTCCGCGACGTGTGCAGTTGCCGCCTCCCGCCGCCCTCCTCAAGGTTGAGCTACGTCCCTCAGGTACAACTCCCTTTACAGCCGGCTTGCACCACTGCTCCAGCTGCCCACATCACTCCCTGTGGATATTTCTCTACTTCTTTGCCCCGCACATACCTCTACTGGCTTCTACGTACTGTATTTGTGATGAGTTTATGTCTCATCAACTAGTCCCAGTAATCTTATTCTAATCACGCTTCTTCAATTTCTTTGCCACAGGGATGCTCATCTCGATTTTGGTGAAACTGCACAAAATGATCCGATGGTCAAAAGGTTGCAAACTTCATTTATTAGGAAGCTCGAATGTTGCCAGCAAATTGAAGCCTGGTCAGGGTTCACGGTTCAAGGGCTAGGGACTGCATGGATCGTTTTTTTCTATAGCTGCCTCTGTTCCAAAATAAGTGTCAACTTTAGTAGTAGTACAACTTTGTGCTAAAGTTTGCACAAAGTTGAGACACTTCACTACAAAAAAAATACACTTCCGTGATGATACGTGTTTGTCACAGTAGCTCGCGTTTTTTGTCATGCATGTACATCCATGACAAATTTATGACAGAATCAAGATAGTCATACCTGTGCTGTCATAGAAGTGTTCCATGACATAACCAAAATTATCATCACGGAAGTGTCCACTTCCATGATGATAAATCGCGCGTCACAGAAGTGCTTTCGTCAAGGGTGACCGACACGTGGCATCCACCGTAACGGAACGCCGTTAAGCTATCGGGTCGGATTTTGGATCCGATAACCCGTTAACAGCCCCGACCAATGGGGATTTTCCACGTGTAAAATCATCATTGGCTGGAGGAAACACGTGTCGGCTCACCGTTGGGAGAGATGTCATCCGCTCATTGGACCGAAGGCGCCTATGATACGGCGACACATGGCACGGCCCAACAGAGGCCCATTCCTATGAAAAGGCCGGCCCGTTTGACTTGGTCAAAAGGTGGCGGGCCGGCCCACAGAAAGCCTGTTAACGGCCTGTTCGCATATAGCCCATTTACAGCCCGTTATGCCCTATCCGAATTAGGCCCAGTAGCGTCATCTAGGCCGTCCAATATGATTCAGCCCGTTTTTACTTCCGGCCCATGTGTGGCCCATGACTTCTTTCGGCCCATATGAGGACCATTGTAACTCTTGGCCCATTAACGGCCCATGGTGAAACTGGCCCGTAATGAACAGTGTATCACTTTATACCCATTAACGGCTCGTTATTCCATTGGGTCGTTTCCAGGCCAAGTTATCTTTCGGCCTTCTCAGGGCCCATTGATTCTTGGGCTCATTTGCAGCATTCGGTTACATACGGCCCGTTACTGTCATTTTCTGCTTGTGGGCCAAATTCAGCCCGTCGTTACAGTCGGCCCGTTTGCGGACCGTTAATACGTTGGGCCGTTTTCATGTAAAAAAACCCATTGGGCTGTTTTCATAGAGTTATCAAATACGGCCTATTAACGGCCCGTTATGGTCCACGAATAGTACGGCCCATGATTGGCGAAATGATGATACGCCCTGTAGAAGGCCCATGGATCCTACGGCCCGTATGAGGCCCATGGATAGTACGGCCCGTAGAAGGCCCATGGACCCTAAGGCCCGTATAGAAGGCCGATGGATCCTACGGCCGGACGAAGGCCCATGGATCATACGGCCTGCAGGAGGCCCATGGTTACAACAGTCCATGTGTTGCCATGATTATTTTGGCCTAGTTACCAAAAATAGGCTATTGTGGCCACTAGAAAAAACAGAAAAAGAACTGCAGTGACTACAAGCAAACAACTAAACAAGACAATAAGGAAATAAATAAGCAAGCAATTAACGCTAGCCTATTACCGCTATTACACATATTACATCCACTGGGCATCAAAGTTCGCCACCAGTGCAAATATAGGGAACAAAGCAGCACATTACATACATTGGCCGTCAAAATTGGCCACCAGTGCAAATAAACGCGGCAGCAAAACAAGAGCATAACTGAAACAACTTCAGAAGAGCTCAAGAAACGTTATCCTGGGTATCCACCATGCTGGCAATAAGCTTAGCAAGCTGATTAGCTTTGTCCTGTTTGGCGCTAAAATCCTCCAACGCTTGCTGTTGCACCAGAAAGTATGCATCTGAATGCTCCAGGGACTTCCGCAGTCCTTCCGCTTCTTGTCGCAGCACTGCTGATCGATGTCTTTCAGCTTGTAGTTGAGACTCAAGAAACCGAACTGATTCAGACAGTGAGTTTGAATAGCTTGTGCAAGCGGTAGTGGCCAGTAACTCGAACACTAAACCAAGACAGGACTTTGGGGTTCTCTCGCTGTCTTCAAGATAGTCTTCCTTAGCTGTTTTATCAGCTTTGTTGGAGACCAACAAGGATGTGTCACTATCCTGAACCTTATCTGCATTACTTCCTTTACCATTGCTTAATAAGGCACTCTTCCCCAATATTCTGTCAGCATTCTAAAAGAAGAAACAAGCACACACATAACAAGTGTAGCATGTACTAGTACATGAAACTCATTTCGGTGAACCAGTTCATTAGTAAGGTGGACAGGATTAAACTACCAAGTCTTCTATTGCCAAGTACTAGTACATAATAAAAGCATCAAACAAACATATATCTATGTCCTATGGTCACTGCATTGTCTTGCCAAATCAAAATAGAGACACGGTTCAAATCATATCAGTTCAAGACAAAGCAGCAGTGAAAGAATACAAAGCGTGGGAAACTACACGGCACAACAAGATTTCAGATGGGTACCACGGGTCTACATGTACAACAACACTATTGGCTCTGTTGTGATGCTAGTAATGTGCATGATATGAAAGTCAACTGTATACACAATTGAAATTGAAATCAACGGAGCTATTGATAAGAGCAAACTTGTTAAAGAAACATGCGTGAACATACCTGCTGTGCCATTGGAGTTTCGATTGGATCATTCAATTTAAAAATAAGTATGTATGAGTAAATACAGTGATACAAGAGCAAAGCAATCATAGTTAAAAAAGGCGCGCCTAAGCAAGCGCTTAAGCGCGCCTAGGCTCTAGGCGTTGGCAAAACGCATTGCGCATAACTACGCATAATCTGTGCATAACTGTGCATAAGCATGCGATTTGGTCAGTAAAGCGCAAGGCGGTGGCAAAACGCACAATTAACGCCTAGCGCTTTTTTGAACTATTATAGCAATGGAATCTTAAATTAGAACAGTTGTTCTTCAGGTTTAGGCACTTGTTCTACATGAACAGAGTACAGTAAGACGCAAGAATATAATACTTCAAAATAGAAAATGAGCTCATAGACCTTACCACATTCTTGGTTCGGGACCAGTACAGAACAAGGCGTTCCCAGTCATCGTCCAGTAAATGTGTCTTAGGAGAACGTAAGGGAATTTGATGAGTTTCTTTGCCGGTGAAGTATGTTTTCTTCAGGTAATTCCGATACTGCCACCAAGCATTCTTGAAGATAGCAGAGGTATTAGCACAGGTTACCTCATCCTGAGTTTCCAAATCGGTCCTTCTCTATAGAGAAAAATGGGAAAATTTGCTGTATTATAACCACCATGGAGGTAGGATGTATGGGACGAAGCAAAGTAATTGCCATGAATAACATTACTTACACATAACTCCTGGACAAACACCTGTAACTGGCATTTTCCTTCATCTTTAGTATAATATTTCCAAGATGGGAAGACACGCACATACGATTTAACAACATCAAATGTGATAGATGCTAAACTACGACTAGCTGGTTGTGCTTCCTCCACAGGAATAGGCGTACTAACTGGTGGAGTTGGGGTTCGCCGTGATAGTGCTGGCACTTTGGGCACTGGAGCTGCCTTACTAACTGCTCTTGTTTGGGAGCTCTATCGTGGAGATGGTGCTGTGTCAACAGGAAATGGGTTACTATCGGCTGGGGTTGGGGTTAGATTGGGTGAAGCTGGTTCTCTATCCATCGCAGTAGGGGTACAATCTGCGGGAGTTTGGGTTATGTGTGGTAGGGCTGGTTCTTGTGCATGTACAACCGGGGTGCTATCTCCACCAAGAGGTAGCACTGTTTTATTTGAAGACCATGTTTTTAGTCCGCTAGATACTGGCATCACCCACTCCAATTCAAATGGATGATAAACAGGAAACATAGTTGAATGTACAGACATTGTATGAGAGACAGATGCAATAGATAGTGTGGAAAAAAGAGGGCATGAAATAGTTGACATGTATATTATTTAACTAAAACGGATAGCATGACATAATTTCACATATATGATGTCTATCTAAACTAGATAGCATAACATAACATAATTCAAAGATATGATGAATAACTAAACAGGATCGCATGACATAATTCACCTACATGTTATCTAAGTAATCAGGATCGCATCATTTAATTCACATATGTGATTTATATGCTAAACAGAGGGCATCGATATGATGTCTGAACTAAGAACATGGTGTTGAATATTGTGTATATAATGTCTAAACTATGCAATGCAAGACACCGTCTGCATGATATGAGCAGTATAACCGTGCCAAGTTAGAGCATACACCTCAGTGGGGGAATAGGACTGGTCATCTGTCTCTGAATCCATCTCTGAGGAGCTATCGGGACCCAACAAGAGATATGCTTCGACAGGTAGCACTGTCTCCTCTGAAGGCCTTGTTTTCACTCCAGATTTTTCCATCTCCCACCCAAATGGTTGATTCACAGGAAGAGTAGTTTAATGTACAAACATTGTCGACAAATGGAAATGTAATGAAGAAAAGGATGGGCAAGATATCATTCAAATATATGATGCCTGGTTAAACAGGATGGCATTGCACATTTCACATATATTATGGCTGGCTAAAAGACATGAGACTGCATAATTCCCATATATGATATAGAAACTAAACAGGTGGCATTACAGAACATGTCTAAACTAAGCGGATGACATATATGATGTCAAAAGTAGGCACTACAAGGCAACATATGCATGATATGACTAACATCATCATGCCAAGGTAGAGCAAACACCTTGGGGGTAAATAGGAGTGGTCAGCGGCGTCTGAATCTGCCTCAGAAAAGATATCTTCCTCTGGATTACAATCTGGAGAGGGGTGGGGAGGGTTTGCCATTGAACCCACCATGGAGCGATGTCTGCATGACATTGTATTGCCGTGCAAAACTCTTCTCTTTTTCTCTACATGTTCAGCATGACTGTGTACAATATCTGACATGCATACGAAAAAAATATGGTGAGATTATGTAAGGAGAGCATGCAGAAATTTAGAGTGATGGTAACAACCAGTGGATCGATGTTTTTCCGTTGAACCAAAATAGCCCTAATGGATCGACGTGAATGTATAGTAATAAGCGATGCAACAAGTGTACAACCTCTTTACCGTAGCCGTGTCGACCTCAGCATCATTGGGTTGGTCGCCGAAGCAGTTGAGGCAGAGGTGGCTGTCGGAGGTGTGGAGGAAGATCTGAGGAATCTGTAGACGGCGTCCAGGGCACTGCTCTGTTGTGATGGATCGTTCTGTCGTTGGAGCAGCTCCGGTGAGCCGTCAGACGTCAAGGCTGAAGCAGCACAAGACAGACATTGTCAATCTCAAGTGGGATTCCAATAGCATCTCCAATAGATGATGTAAAATGGATGTAAAATTAACATCACCAAAAACCACCTGACTACAACAGATGAGGTAAAAACAGTTGACTCTGAACTTAACTGTCGAAACTGAAATTTACTGTGGAATCTGAATGCTACTGTCGAAACTGAATGCAATGGTAGCAGAGAGGCACTTGACATGTAGTTTAGGGAGGGTCTGCAGTTCATCTTCAACCTGCACCCCCCTGAGCCGCCAGCCACCACCGGCCGAACCGCCGGCCCCAGCGCCGCCTCGCCACCCCGAAACAAATCGCCACCGCCGCCCCGGCCAGCCCTCTAGACCCCCCCCCCACCCTGAACCCTAAGATAGATAGTGGGGTACCTCTCCGGCGAGCCCCCGTCCCCGCTGCGGGTGGTTCTTCCTTAACTCCGGCGAGCCCCCCAACCCCTAAAAATCGACTGACCAAAAGTC
This sequence comes from Aegilops tauschii subsp. strangulata, assembly GCF_002575655.3. Taxonomy (NCBI): domain Eukaryota; kingdom Viridiplantae; phylum Streptophyta; class Magnoliopsida; order Poales; family Poaceae; genus Aegilops; species Aegilops tauschii. The sequence goes on along the minus strand of NC_053040.3, from coordinate 397,452,498 downwards.
GATTCAGTCGACTGAAGTGTGGCTTAATCGGAGCAGAGCAGCAGCACGAGCGAGGGGGAGAGCAGCAGCAGCAGCTGGGCGAGCGAGCGATCGAGCGAGAGCCGGAGCAACAACAGCAGATCCGGCTGGTATGGACGCCGCCGCCGAAGGGGCCTCGCACTAGGGGAGAGCCGCCGTGGAGATGTCGCCCGCGGCGCCGGCTTCAAGGTAGCCGCTCCATGGGGGTGTGGGATGGAGCACCGTCCGCGCCGGGAGGTCGAGTTAAGGAGAAGGTGCGATGCGATGAGTGTACAACCTCTTTGGTGGCGCCAAGTAGGCCTCGGCTTCGTCCGAGGAGTCGGTGAGGATGTTGCGGTTCCGGTGGAGCAGGTTAAGGCGGCACTGTGGGGATGGAGCAGCCGCGATAGACGAGGCGATCGTCGGAGCAGCTCCTTGGAGGTGGAGGACGGGGCGGCTGAACCGGCGAGACGGCGAGATGGATGACGGATCCTCATCCAGGGAGGTGGACGAGGGACGTCGAGCTGTTGCGGTGGACGACGTCGTCGGGGAAGAGGCTCCGGCTGGGCAGCGGTGATGTGGCGGACGGAGGAGGGTGGGGTTTCGCGGCTGGAGCGGAGAGGTTATGGCGGCCTGGGATTTCGAATCGCGAAAAGGGGGCGATAGGAGGGGGTGAAGCATGACTTAGGGACGCGCTTGTCCAAAATGTAGGGTGTGTTACAAAAGTACCCCCCACCGATTTGAACTAGCGGCCCTTTCGGCTCAGGGTTAGAAGGGGGATTTCGCGTGTCGGGATTTGGCAGCTGGAGGGAGTTTTCGCGCGCGTTGTAATTTCGGGATAGCAAGGCGCGGGTTGTGAAGGCGCCAGTTTTGGGAGCACGATATCTGAATTCTCGGGATATAACAAGACGCGGGTTGAATTTTAGGGACAAACCTAACGTGTAGTAATATTGTACTTGTACGTACCAAATCAATTCGCACTTCCCTCAACCAAAAAGAAAACGAAAAAAAATAAAACTATTCACACCACACAAAGAGAGAGTCTTGCCCCATTTTACTATACAAATGCTATTCAAAGCTACTCCCTCCTTCCATCTATATAGGGCCTAATGCGTTTTTCGATGCTAACTTTGACCAAATATTAGAGCAATGATATATGACATGCAACTTACACAAAGCACACCGTTAAATTCGTCTGTGAAAGGTTCTTTCAATGATATAATTTTCACATTGTGCATGTCATGTACTATTAATCTTGTCAATAGTCAAAGGCGGTCTTAAAAATCTCATTACGCCCTATAAAAATGGAAGGAGGGAGTATGAGTCCATGTTATGTCCGATTAAATTTTTTTGCTTGCTGTATAATGCATGTAACCTACTCATACCAACATTTTAGTGCATTCCAAATGTCTATACTACCGCTGCAATTCGAACTAAATTTGAATTCGTTTCTCTATTTCAATAAGAATCTACAATCATGATTGTTGCCAACTTCAACCATCATAGTTTCCTTGCTATCCGCCAGATATAAATCGGACGGCCTATAATGCAGGATGGCAGGCACACCATCATCAACAACTCCGTTTTTTTATAAGAGTAGAGATAAAATATATTAGATGTAGTATAACATGTTCATAACCACACCATGTGTATCACCGTTATATATATTCACACATGCGTCGGTTTGAAACACTATGATAAATTCTTCAAATATCCGAATTCGCTTTTTATAATGAAGTATATATGATCTCTATTCGTCTTTTACACCCACACAACCCTCTTATCTTTGTAGCTAGCGCTAACTTTCTCTTGTGCATGCACACGCCCGCATCCCTCTCACCCTCCGTCAGCATTCTCTAGCTCCATCGCGGAAATTCGTCTTTTCACTTTAGGTCGTTCACCCACGGTGTGTGTAGGCCCCCCAGCTCCTTCTTTACGGCACACATCGATCGATATGCCTCTCTAGCCAGGTGTGCCTAGCACAAACACAAGCTTCCCCTCTTCTCTTGTCACCGTCCATGCCTCACTCCCACCACTCTTTTCATCGTTCTCGTACTCGCTCACTCCTTCCCCCTCGATATAGTATGCCTCTCGTACCGCCTCCTATATGCATCCCTCTCTCTCTATCCTTCTCCTCGTGCCTCATTTGCTTCTAACACACACATGCATGTATACCGATCGATCTCCCAACATATACCGAGATCGACTTTAACTACCCCCCGCCCCCATCGATCGACGTACCTCACAAGTTATGTCTCTCCTTTCTCTAACAAAGGGCGATTGATCTTCCTATGTAGTTACGTCTGCTTACCACAGCCACATCGCCCCCCCTCATCATTCATGCATGCCTCCTGACCCGTCTCTCACACACACGTGCACAGACAACAAGCAGCCATCTCCTCTCTTATTGATATTGCGGGCGTGCCCTCCATTTGTCTAGCAAGCCTATCCCACCATTTGTTAGAAGCAACTCCACTACCGCCCCCTCCAACACTCTAGCTCTGTCTCTCTCCCAACCTTATTCCTCTCCTGCACATATGCATGGATGTCGATCGATCTCCCTTAATACATGAGGCAGATCGATCTCCTTAATACATGAGGTAGGCCTCTCTCCTCCTCCACACATATACCAGCCATTGTACCTCTATAGTTAATTGGGCCACCCTCTTCCCCCACCACACACCGATAGTCGAGCGCTGCAGGTAGGTATCCATGCCACAAAGACAAACTGCACATGTCCTATCTCACGTTCCAGTAGGCCAGCCACTCTATATCTTTGACGTGGGCACACACAAATTCGATGGCACTCTTTATCGATCGCGCGCGCGCACACACACACACATCATCATCCCTCTCTTCGATTCTATGGACACCACAAGCCGATGATACCTCCACTCTCTTCTCGTGGATCGCCCCCTCTATATATATGTTATATCCAGGACTCTATTTCACACACATTGCATATGTTACATTTTTTGATTGACCCCCCCCCCAAAAAAACTCTCAAGAACCCACACACTATATCTCTCTAGGTTTGTATCTCTCTCACACAACCCCACGTAGGTGGTGTACGTATACAAGAAGAGAATAGGTGCACCGTGCACGTACTCACGCTTCGTGCCCAGCCACACCCGCGCGGGTACACGGTGGAGCTCATTTCTTTACGAAATGGCAGCCCACATGCTAATTTGAACGCCTGTAGCGGTTGTTTACCGAGGGAGGTCGTGTACCGCGCGTGCACGAAACAAAGTTCGACTTGACGCGTTGTCGCGTTATTTTTAAATAAAGTTATAGCGCTCAATGGCACGTACACAGAATATAAAACGATTTTTATGGAGAAAAAGGTAGTCCGCTCACTATATACAATGGAGCCTGCCTGCCTGGTTTGTCGCTCTTCAGAGTATCTCACACAAGGCTGCGGTGGCCTCTCTCTCTCTCACCGTTGGTCACTGATCCGGCCGCATCCCGTCCGCCAGGGGAAAGGGAGTGCGGTGGCCTCTCTCTCTCACCGTTGGTCACTGATCCGGCCGCATCCCATCCGCCGGGGGAAAGGGAGGAAGTGCATCGTTTCTCCGTTTGACGGCGCCGAGGCAGCACGTCCCGATCTGCGGTACACGCCGTTCTCTCTGACCAAGCTCCGGCGCAGCAGGTCCTACGGCACCTGCTCGCAGATTCCGCCGCCGCTCACCTAGTTACATCCCGACGACCTCCAGGTATCCCCTCCGGCCTTGCTCCACTGCCCGTCTTCCCACGTCGCTGCATGTGGATCTTCCATAGTTCTTTGCCCAAAATGTAGCTCGTCCAGCGTACTTTCCATATTGCATTCTCGTCCTCACACCGTTTTAGACAAACACAACTGTGTTGTTATCTTCCCTTAGGACAAGGAATATGCTTCTTTTTTGTCGTCGCATGTGTCATCAACTGTTATTGGCCAGTAATTGTTTCCTTTCTACTCGTTGCTATTGCGACCTTTTGGTGAACTACACAAATCACTTTTTTCTTAAGAGTGTTTTGTGCAGTTGTACTAAAATGTCACACGGGCAACGTCTCTACATTTTAGTGCGACTGCACAAAGGGAGATTGGTTTTGCTCTATCCTCCTCATCCAACTCCGAGCCTAATCTTCTCCAACTAGTTAGTCTTAAGAGAGACTGCAAAGGTGACCGGCTTCTATTTGTGTGTTTATTGTTTCATCAGCAGTCCTCTATTATCGTAATCACACTTAATATCTTTGGAACAGGGACGCTCAGCTCTATTTTAGTGGAACTGCACAAAATGATCGGAATGTTGCATGCTCCAGACAGCTACTTTTTTCCCAACATGCCTTGTTGATTTAGACAGAGCCGGGGGACGTTGCTGCCAATGAAAGCATGGATCAATTTTAATTTAACACCTTCTCACAACTCTGTCTTTAGTTGTGATGTAATTATTAGCTCTGATCTGCTAATAATTGACATGCATTAGCAAGGAAGTTAGTTTTTTATTGTTTCCGAAATAGCATCGATGGCAAGACACGCGAAACAAAAGCTGAAAGCTCACACCATTGTTTAATTTCATGTCGCTGGAAAATTATTTGTATAGTACGCCAATTATGTAAACAAATGATGGAAGCTTGATAGCATCGCCAGAAGCCTCTTCATCATCCGGGTCCATGTGCCATGCACAAAAATATACTCCTTCGTTCCTAAATATTTGTCTTTTTACAAATTTCAAACAGGCATATTTTAGAGTGTAGATTCAATCATTTTGCTTCGTATGTGTACTCCCTCCGTTCCTAAATATTATATTCGTCTTTCTAGAGATTTCAACAAGTGACTACATACGGAGCAAAATGAGTGAATCTACACTCTAAAATATGTCTATATACATCTGTATGTGCCAGTCCATTTGAAATCTCTAAAAAGACAAATATTTGAGTAGTCACTCGTTGAAATCTCTAGAAAGACAAATACTCCGGAGTATATTTAAGAACCGAGGGGGTAGTGCACAACCGCATGGGAGACTCAGCCCGGTTGTTGCGCCGCATTAATAGTGAGTAATGAGCAGTCAAATCATAAGCCCCACCTTTCCCACTGTAAGTTGCTCTGAAGAAGCAACCATCAAGATGCTCTTCTTTGAATCCGCTCATACTACTCCATCCGTTACTGTTTATACAGCGCGCTTTAGAAAAAAGAAAAAAATCTGTGGGACCAAGGCGACTAGCGATCGGCCTGGAAAATAGCATTGGTAGTTATAGCACGGCGTCTATTACTAGAGGGAATAATGCGTACACACATGCATGCAGTGCTTCCACCCCGGGTACACACATGCATGCACTTACTCCACTCCGTAGTAGTACAGTACATGGAGAGAAAATTGTGGACTTGATTGCGGTTACCACGCCCTAATTAATTGAGCATTACACCAAACGCATCTAAAGTCTCTCTGGTGGTGGAAATGCATTGAGAGAAATGCATCATAATGAAGCGTGCCCTGTAAACTGTGACGGAGGGAGGAGTAGTATGAAGGTGCAAAACCAAGTACGCGTATGGCCAGTCGGTCAACGCACCTCCTCTTGGCATATCACTGACATGTGGGACAGGAGTGTGAGCAAACCGATCTCAATTGACGGCAAAGAGCCAACCCGCCATTCCTTGAGAGAGACGAGGAGTGAGAACACACATACGGGGTCGCACGGAGGCCAAGATATATTCGAGCATGGTTGGTTGATCGATATCATTCATTACATGTTGGGCTGCCGTTTTTCGCCCTTCTCCGGAATAAACGTGTACTTTATCAGAGATAAAAAAAATATGAGTACATACGCTCCACCATGCGGTTCTAGTAGTAGTACTACTCGTACTACTGCGCTTGGCTCTTCGCCTCTTCATGAAGTCGAACAATGATGGTACTCTGCATGTTGGGTACTACAGTGTATGCCTCTGACAATCTAACACCGAATGGACTGATGCATGTCCACCGAGGGTAGGTTGCATTAGTCAAAAGGCGTAAGCGAGCTTCACCTTGTCCTGCAAGCTTCTCCTCGTTCTTCGAGTTGACAGGACACACCAAAAAGTAGTGCTATTCCATACTCCCTCCTTTCCGGTTAATATGGCTTAATCTTTTTTGCGGGTAAATGAGAGAGCTTTATTCATATATAAGCATTCTTAGGACGATCAGCCAAGACACTGGTCACTAGGAAGCGAGGTACCCCGCAAAAAAAGAAGTAGGAAGCGAGGTGTTTCATCAAGCCAGCTCTCGGCCACATTCAAAGTGTAGCAAGCACGGTTCGCACAAAGATGCGCCGCAAGGTTTGCTGACCTCTTTACATGCTGAATAACAAAAAAAGAGGAAATATTACCGAGCGCTACTATTTGTAACAGGATATGAGCCAGAATTAAGTGAGAATTGTGGCGAGTGTTCCATGCAATCAACTTCCATTATCACATGCGTGAACCCTCTAAGAGAACAAAATGTGTTGAAGATTGCTTTATCACATTTTAAAATTATAATAAGAGTGCAGACGCTCCTCCATCCGCTTCCTAGTACTAGTATAGTACGTACCTTTATAGACTATAGTAGTAGTACTAGTAAACTTTGCGCTTGGCTGTTCGCCTATTCGGGAAGTCGAACAATAATAGCACTAGTAGTATAGTGTATGCTTCTGGCAATCTGACACCGAATTAACTGTTGCACGTCCACCGCCTGAGCGAGGGAGAGCTTGCATTAGTCAAAAGTTTCTCCTTGTCCTGCGAGCCACCGCGCGCAAGCTTCTCCCGTCCTGCAACCTTCTCCTCGTTCGGCAAGTTGACGGGACACAGCAAAGTAATGCTAGTCCATATTGCCTCCTCTCCGGTTAATATGGCTTAATTTCAAACGAGATAAATACACTGTCTGTCACTGTATATTTGTAAAAATAAGGTCAGTGGACTTCATAATACGCTCATTGCGCTCAATATATATATTTTCCGGTGTTCATACGGTCACTAGCTCACCCTGACTGAGTATGTGTGTGCATGCACGTGTAGGTTGAGCACTTGAGCGTGACCGTGTGTGTTCCGTCGTGTGCTCGGACGTGCATGCATTAGGGCGTCGCGCGCGTTTTGCGTCCATGTGTACGTGTGACTGTTGCATACACATAGGGGGAGTACGTGTAGGGGCCACTAAGGAGCAGTCAAATCACACAGTAAGTTAGTCGGAAGAAGCAACCATCATTTCACTCTTGAATGACACGTACGCAATATAAAATGGTTGATATGGAGAGAAAAAGAAAACCACTATATATACACTAGCAGGAGCCTAAGCTACAAGCCTGCTTGCTTAGGTTGCTCTCTTCACAAGCATAGAACGACGGGCCTGATCCTACAGCTGGGGGAAGGGAACAATGTTCTGCGTAGACGCGGTCGACATCGGCGAGGGAGAAAACCCACAGTCGGTGTGTCCCAATCGGGGGTCACCGCGGTATGGGCCGATGCCGCGTCCCAACCACCCTTCTAGCTATAGCCCGACGTCCCAGGTAGTCCATCTTCCTTTTGGAGCCGGCTTGCTCCACTGCCGTAGCTCCATCTCCATGTCGATCTTTCTCTACTTCTATCGGCTTCTACTTGTGATGAGTTTATGTCTCTTGAACTAGTGCCAGTACTATTATTCTAATCACACTTCTCCAATATCTTTGCCATCAGGGATGCTCAGGTTGATTTTATTGGAACTGCACAAAAGCATCGTATGATCCGAGGGTGCCAGCCGTCTTTCCTTCGACAGGTTCTACCTGCCCAGGAAATTAAATCATGTTTAGGGTTTACGGTTTAAGTCGTAGTGACCCCATCAGTAGTTTTTCTTTCGTACGCGCTCTCACAACTTTTGTCTTTATTTGTGAAGTAAATATTGGCTATGATATGTGAATCATTGAGATGCATCAGCATGCGTGTTAGTTTTCCTTTGTATTTGATGGAATGTTGTAACGGGGCAACCTTGGAATAGGAATGAAAATGGAGTGGAAAGTTTCCATTTTTCCGGAGAAAAAATGGAAACGGAGAGAAACCAACGTTTCGTTTCGTTGGATCGCGCCATCGAGCAAAACCAATGTTTAAATCACGTCTGTCGTGTTCGTGTCTCACCCTCCTCGACGGCTCGACCCCACACGGTCGCTCGGCATGCCACTCACCGCAAATCGAGTATACGATAACTTTCCCGCATGCTTGTCATTGGATCGCGCCATGGAGTACTAGCACTACTGGAAGAGATTGACGAGTTGGGGGAGGACAGCTAGCTGTAGCACAGACTCCCAAGAACTTTTTACATGCATGTTGTAGCCGGCTATTGCAACCTTTGAACGCAGAGCAGCCGCGTGCACCCGGAAGCGGCGCGGGCGACTATCTCTCGGCCGGCGCGCCGCTTCAATGCCGGCGCCAGTGAGAGGTCGCGTCCGCTCTGGCCGGGCATGAATGCGGCACTGACCGTTTCGGGCGGGAAGCACGCGCGGGTGATGAAGAGGGTTCGGGTTGGTCAGGACCGGCCGTGGCAGCGGTCCGGACGTGCGCAAACAAGAGATGTTGTACGTTAATATTGCTGCGTATATAATTAACAATGTAAATAATGTGCCAGTTGGACAAATATGATTGGAGATGGAGATGGAAATGGAATTTTACGTAAACACGGATATGCATGTCTATGTCTATGTGTGTGTGCGCGACGACTCTCGCGACCTGGAAGCGGGGGCGTGTTTTTGATCGAGTTTTCTTTCTTGGTATGTTAGAAAAATTGTCCGCCAGTTTTCGTTTCTTTTTTCCGGGAACGCGCGTATTCTATTTAAAACCACTGCTGTGGAGAGATTTTTTTTACTCCATTATAGCCTCTTGTTTGATAGAGTTTCTCGCGTCTCGCTCTCTCACCCTCTCCATATCAAAACAAGATGACAGTGTCCACTCTATCTCTCTCCTCACCGGTGGTCACAGATCCGGCCGAATCCCGTCCGCTGCGGGAGGTGAGGAGGTGCAGCGTTGACGTTGTCGCCATCGGCGATGGAGGAAGCCGATGCACACTGTCCTCTCGGAGCCGGCGCTGGCGCGGACGAAGATCCTCCGCGCCCTTGTTCGCTGCCGTCGTGTGGGCAGATCCCGCCCACCCGCCTAAACGACATCTCGCCCACCTGAGGTATAACTTCTTGTACTGGTCCAGCTCCCCAGGTCGCTGCGTGCGGGTTTTCTTCTATGCAACTACTCCCCAGCTCCCCATGCATAGTAGCTAGGGTTCGTCGGCTGGTCCAACATCACCTACTAGTACTATTATAGAGGAAATGCCAGTCGAAAAGTTGTCCTGATTTATGCCTCGGTGGAGGTATACATGTTGTTTCGACAAAAAGTACATGGTGGTTGTGCGGTCATTGTCCATATGGTGGTAGTACTATCACTGGTTAAATGAAGAAATGCTTTTTTTCCCGGGTATCCTGGTTTAGTCCCCATCAAGATAATTATGATGCTTCTGTTTGTTGGTGTACATTTCATTAATTCTTATTGACAATTGAGATGTCGTTGCTAACCCATTTTTATAATTTTGGAAACAGCGATGCGTGTCTCCATACCCGGGCACGTCTTCGTCAATTTTAGTGGAACTGCACAAAATTGGATGGCCATTGTTGTTCCGCCTCACTGTCCTCTGCCACGTGGTTCTTCCTTCCTCGAGCTTGATTACTGAGAAGAAACAGACCACGGTGAGGATTTGTCGAACTTCATAGGTGCCTCACCCAAACTTGATGCCAAATGGATGATGCATCACCACGATGACCTATCGATGCTCATGGTTGCGCCTCATGGTTGCGTCGGCTGGTGAAGCTGATCGATTTTGAATGAAAAACAACCTGTCTTCCATCAGTGCTCTTTGCTTGTTACGCACAAAGATGATATCCTTCGTCAGTTCACCTTGGTTGCGTTGGAGACGCAGTCGTCTTTCACGTTGGTGCAATTTTATCACACAATTGGCTATGAACCAAATGTTTCCTCGAAGAAGGATCGACGTTGATACTAAGAGCATAAGTTTTTTATTGATTTCTAAGCCTTCTCACAACTTTGTCTCCAGCTCCCCTGTAATTTTATTTGTCCAGCTATTAACTTTGATTTAAAAAATGGTGTGGACTAAAAACCCGAATGGACGTAGTAGCCCTCCATTTTTATTTACTCTGCATATTAGATTTGACTGAAGTCAAACTTTGTAATACTCTCAAACCTTTCCAATAATTGAAATTAAAATTCTTTATTTGTATACACTCTCACACGTTTCCGATAATTTGGCGCATGTGTGGTTGTTCACTTAAGGGAGGGTAGTGTACCACACGTGAAGGACAGGAAGTGCGACCAGGACGCGTGGGCGTGGATCGTTAGTTCATCGGAAGTAGTACTAGTTTTCTTCACTGTACATTAAATAAAGAGTTTCGTTTCGTACTTACACAATTTAAAACGATTGTTATGGAGAGAATAAGAAAACCACTCCACTATATATTAGTCGTATACACGAGAGTACTATATGGACGTAGCTTCATTGACTTAGTGCACCTGCCTTTGGATTTATGACAGGTGGGCCCAAAATGTGGCTGGCTCACCTGTCATACAGCCAAAAGCAGGTGCAGTGAAGGCACCAGAGCTCAGTCCGTACTACAGTAGTATATATATAAGCGGGAGCCTCAGCGCTTGTTCGCTAGGGTTTGCACTCTCCACACGCTCGCCGCACTACATATATGTTACACGCTGGAGGCTCAGCGTTCATTTGCTAGGGTTTGCTATATTCACAGTCTCCCACCCTCTCTTCACTAGATCTAAACAAGACTGCGTTGGCCTCTTGTCTCTCTCTCTCCCCCCTCACATCTGGTGAAGGAGGCATCCGTATCCCGTCGCACCGGGAAGGGGAGGAGGTGTAACGTTCACTCTATCGCCTTCGGCGAGGGAGGCAATCCACTGCCGGCTGCGTTGTTCTCTATCACCCAGCGCCTGTGTGGGAGGGCCACTGACCCCTTCTTCCTCGCTGCTGTACGTAGTGTGGGCAGTGTTGGAAATATGCCCTAGAGGCAATAATAAATGGTTATTATTATATTTCTTTGTTCATGGTAATTGTCTATTATTCATGCTATAATTGTATTGTCCGGAAATCGTGATACATGTGTGAATACATAGACCACAACCTGTCCCTAGTAAGCCTCTAGTTGACTAGCTCGTTGATCAACAGATAGTCACGGTTTCCTGACTATGGACATTGGATGTCATTGATAACGGGATCACATCATTAGGAGAATGATGTGATGGACAAGACCCAATCCTAAGCATAGCATAAAAGATCGTGTAGTTTCGTTTGCTAGAGCTTTTCCAATGTCAAGTATCTTTTCCTTGGACCATGAGATCGTGCAACTCCCGGATACCGTAGGAGTGCTTTGGGTGTGCCAAACGTCACAACGTAACTGGGTGACTATAAAGGTGCACTACGGGTATCTCCGAAAGTGTCTGTTGGGTTGGCACGGATCGAGACTGGGATTTGTCACTCCGTATGACGGAGAGGTATCTCTAGGCCCACTCGGTAATGCATCATCATAATGAGCTCAATATGACTAAGGCATTAGTCACGGGATCATGCATTGCAGTACGAGTAAAGAGACTTGCCGGTAACGAGATTGAACAAAGTATTGGGATACCGACGATCGAATCTCGGGCAAGTAACATACCGATTGACAAAGGGAATTGCATACGGATTGATTGAATCCTCGACACCGTGGTTCATCCGATGAGATCGTCGTGGAGCATGTTGGAGCCAACATGGGTATCCAGATCCCGCTGTTGGTTATTGACCGGAGAGGCGTCTCGGTCATGTCTGCATGTCTCCCGAACCCGTAGGGTCTACACACTTAAGGTCCGGTGACGCTAGGGTTGTAGAGATATATGTATGCGGAAACCCGAAAGTTGTTCGGAGTCCCGGATGAGATCCCGGACGTCACGAGAGGTTGCGGAATGGTCCGGAGGTGAAGAATTATATATAGGAAGTCCAGTTTTGGCCACCGGGAAAGTTTCGGGGGTTATCGGTATTGTACCGGGACCACCGGAAGGGTCCCGGGGGTCCACCGGGTGGGGCCACCTGTCCCGGAGGGCCCCGTGGGCTGAAAGTGGAAGGGAACCAGCCCCTAGTGGGCTGGGGCGCCCCCCTTGGGCCTCCCCCCCATGCGCCTAGGGTTGGGAACCCTAGGGGGGAGTTCCCCCTTGCCTTGGGGGGCAAGGCACCCCTTCCCCCCCCACTTGGACGCCGCCCCCCCCCCCTTGGATCTGATCTCCAGGGGCCGGCGCCCCCCCCCCCCCAGGGGGCCTATATAAAGGAGGGGAGGGAGGGCAGCACAGAACAGCCTTGGGCGCCTCCCTCCTCCCCTGCAACACCTCTCTCTCTCTCTCTCGTAGTAGCTCGGCGAAGCCCTGCACGAGACCCGCTACATCCACCACCACGCCGTCGTGCTGCTGGATCTCCATCAACCTCTCCTTCCCCCTTGCTGGATCAAGAATGAGGAGACGTCGCTGCACCGTACGTGTGTTGAACGCGGAGGTGCCGTCCGTTCGGCACTCGGTCATCGGTGATTTGGATCACGGCGAGTACGACTCCGTCATCCACGTTCATTGGAACGCTTCCGCTCGCGATCTACAAGGGTACGTAGATGCACTCCCTTCCCCTCGTTGCTAGTACACTCCATAGATGCATCTTGGTGAACGTAGGAAAATTTTAAAATTATGCTACGATTCCCAACAGTGGCATCATGAGCCAGGCCTATGCGTAGTTACTATGCACGAGTAGAACACAAAGCAGTTGTGGGCGTTGAGTTTGCCAATTCTTCTTGCCGCTACTAGTCGTTTCTTGTTTCGGCGGCATTGTAGGATGAAGCGGCCCGGACCGACCTTACACGTACGCTTACGTGAGACAGGTTCCACCGACTGACATGCACTAGTTGCATAAGGTGGCTAGCGGGTGTCTGTCTCTCCTACTTTAGTCGGAACAGATTCGATGAAAAGGGTCCTTATGAAGGGTAAATAGAAATTGGCAAATCACGTTGTGGTCATACGTAGGTAAGAAAACGTTCTTGCTAGAAACCTACAAACCACGTAAAAACTTGCAACAACAATTAGAGGACGTCTAACTTGTTTTTTGCAGCAAGTGCTATGTGATGTGATATGGCCAGAAGATGTGATGAATGATATATGTGATGTATGAGATTGATCATATTCTTGTAATAGGAATCACGACTTGCATGTCGATGAGTATGACAACCGGCAGGAACCATAGGAGTTGTCTTTATTATTTTGCATGACCTGCGTGTCATTGAATAACGCCATGTTATTTACTTTACTTTGTTGCTAAACGCGTTAGCTATACAAGTAGAAGTAATCGTTGGCGTGACGACTTCATGAAGACACAATGATGGAGATCATGATGATGGAGATCATGGTGTCATGCCGGTGACAAAGATGATCATGGTGCCCCGAAGATGGAGATCAAAGGAGCATGATGATGTTGGCCATATCATGTCACTATTTGATTGCATGTGATGTTTATCATGTTTTTGCATCTTATTTGCTTAGAACGACGGTAGCAAGTAGGATGATCCCTTATAATAATTTCAAGAAAGTGTTCACCCTAACTGTGCACCGTTGCGAAGGTTCGTTGTTTCGAAGCACCACGTGATGATCGGGTGTGATAGATTCTAACGTTCGAATACAACGGGTGTTGACGAGCCTAGCATGTACAGACATGGCCTCGGAACACACGCAATACACTTAGGTTCACTTGACGAGCCTAGCATGTACAGACATGGCCTTGGAACACGGAGGACCGAAAGGTCGAGCATGAGTCGTATAGAAGATACGATCAACATGGAGATGTTCACCGATCTTGACTAGTCCGTCTCACGTGATGATCGGACACGGCCTAGTCGAATTCGGATCATGTTTCACTTAGATGACTAGAGGGATGTCTATCTGAGTGGGAGTTCATTAAATAATTCGATTATATGAACTTAATTATCATGAACTTAGTCTAAATCTTTACACTATGTATTGTAGATCAAATGGCCCACGTTGTCCTCAATTTCAACGCGTTCCTAGAGAAAACCAAGCTGAAAGATGATGGCAGCAACTATACGGACTGGGTCCGGAACCTGAGGATCATCCTCATAGCAGCCAAGAAAGATTATGTCTTAGAAGCACCGCTAGGTGAAGCACCAATCCCTGAGAACCAAGACGTTATGAACGCTTGGCAGCAGCGTGCTGATGATTACTCCCTCGTTCAGTGCGGCATGCTTTACAGCTTAGAACCGGGTCTCCAAAAGCGTTTTGAGAAACATGGAGCATATGAGATGTTCGAGGAGCTGAAACTGGTTTTTCAAGCTCATGCCCGGGTCGAGAGATATGATGTCTCCGACAAGTTCTTCAGCTGTAAAATGGAGGAGAACAGTTCTGTTAGTGAGCACATACTCAGAATGTCTGGGTTGCACAACCGCTTGTCTCAGCTGGGAGTTAATCTCCCGGATGACGCGGTTATTGACAGAATCCTCCAGTCGCTTCCACCAAGCAACAAGAGCTTTGTGATGAACTACAATATGCAGGGGATGGAAAAGACCATTCCCGAGGTATATTCAATGCTGAAATCAGCTGAGGTAGAGATCAGAAAAGAACATCAAGTGTTGATGGTGAATAAAACCACTAAGTTCAAGAAGGGCAAGGGTAAGAAGAACTTCAAGAAGGACGGCAAGGGAGTTGCCGCGCCCGGTAAGCCAGTTACCGGGAAGAAGTCAAAGAATGGACCCAAGCCCGAGACTAAGTGCTTTTATTGCAAGGGAAGTGGTCACTGGAAGCGGAACTGCCCCAAATATTTAGCGGATAAGAAGAAGGCCGGCAACACCCAAGGTATATGTGATATACAAGTAATTGATGTGTACCTTACCAGTACTCGTAGTAGCTCCTGGGTATTTGCTACCGGTGCGGTTGCTCATATTTGTAACTCAAAGCAGGAACTACGGAATAAACGGAGACTGGCAAAGGACGAGGTGACGATGCGCGTCGGGAATGGTTCCAAGGTCGATGTGATCGCCGTTGGCACGCTACCTCTGCATCTACCCACGGGATTAGTTTTAAACCTCAATAATTGTTATTTAGTGCCAGCTTTGAGCATGAACATTGTATCTGGATCTCGTTTAATTCGAGATGGCTACTCATTTAAATCTGAGAATAATGGTTGTTCTATTTATTTGAGAGATATGTTTTATGGTCATGCCCCGCTGGTCAATGGTTTATTTTTGATGAATCTCGAACGTGATGTTACACATATTCATAGTGTGAATACCAAAAGATGTAAAGTTGATAACGATAGTCCCACATACTTGTGGCACTGCCGCCTTGGTCACATTGGTGTCAAGCGCATGAAGAAGCTCCATGCAGATGGACTTTTGGAGTCTCTTGATTACGAATCATTTGACACGTGCGAACCATGCCTCATGGGTAAGATGACCAAGACTCCGTTCTCCGGAACAATGGAGCAAGCAACCAACTTATTGGAAATCATACATACCGATGTGTGTGGTCCAATGAGTGTTGAGGCTCGCGGAGGATATCGTTATGTTCTCACTCTCACTGATGATTTAAGTAGATATGGGTATGTCTACCTAATGAAACACAAGTCTGAAACCTTTGAAAAGTTCAAGGAATTTCAGAGTGAAGTCGAGAATCAACGTGACAGAAAAATAAAATTCTTACGATCAGATCGTGGTGGAGAATATTTAAGTCACGAGTTTGGTGCACACTTAAGGAAATGTGGAATAGTTTCACAACTCACGCCGCCTGGAACACCTCAGAGAAATGGTGTGTCCGAACGTCGTAATCGCACTCTATTGGATATGGTGCGATCTATGATGTCTCTTACCGATTTACCGCTCTCATTTTGGGGCTATGCTTTAGAGACTGCCGCATTCACTTTAAATAGGGCTCCGTCGAAATCCGTTGAGACGACACCGTATGAATTATGGTTTGGGAAGAAACCTAAGCTGTCGTTTCTAAAAGTTTGGGGATGCGATGCTTATGTCAAGAAACTTCAACCTGAAAAGCTCGAACCCAAATCGGAAAAATGCGTCTTCATAGGATACCCTAAGGAAACTATTGGGTATACCTTCTACCTCAGATCCGAAGGCAAGATCTTCGTTGCCAAGAACGGGTCCTTTCTAGAGAAGGAGTTTCTCTCGAAAGAATTGAGTGGGAGGAAAGTGGAACTTGATGAGGTGATAGTCACCCCTTCCGAACCGGAAAGTAGCGCAGCGCGGGAAAATGTTCCTGTGGTGCCTACACCGACTGGGGAGGAAGTTAATGATGATGATCATGAAGCTTCAGATCAAGTTGCTGAACTTCGTAGGTCCACAAGGACACGTTCCGCACCAGAGTGGTACGGCAACCCTGTCCTGGAAATCATGTTGTTAGACAACGGTGAACCTTCGAACTATGAAGAAGCGATGGCGGGCCCGGATTCCGACAAATGGCTGGAAGCCATGAAATCCGAGATAGAATCCATGTATGAAAACAAAGTATGGACTTTGACTGACTTGCCCGATGAGCGGCGAGCCATAGAAAACAAATGGATCTTTAAGAAGAAGACGGACGTGGATGGTAATGTGACCATCTACAAAGCTCGACTTGTCGCTAAGGGTTATCGACAAGTTCAAGGGGTTGACTACGATGAGACTTTCTCGCCCGTAGCGAAGCTAAAGTCCGTCCGAATCATGTTAGCAATTGCCGCATACTATGATTATGAGATATGGCAGATGGACGTCAAAACGGCATTCCTTAACGGCTTCCTTAAGGAAGAGTTGTATATGATGCAGCCGGAAGGTTTTGTCGATCCTAAGAATGCTAACAAAGTATGCAAGCTCCAACGCTCAATCTATGGGCTGGTGCAAGCATCTCGGAGTTGGAACATTCGCTTTGATGAGATGATCAAAGCGTTTGGGTTTACACAGACTTATGGAGAAGCCTGTGTTTACAAGAAAGTGAGTGGGAGCTCTGTAGCATTTCTCATATTATATGTGGATGACATACTATTGATGGGAAATGATATAGAATTCTTGGAAAGTATAAAGGCCTATTTGAATAAGTGTTTTTCAATGAAGGACCTTGGAGAAGCTGCTTATATATTAGGCATCAAAATCTATAGAGATAGATCAAGACGCCTCATTGGTCTTTCACAGAGTACATACCTTGACAAGATATTGAAGAAGTTCAGTATGGATCAGTCCAAGAAGGGGTTCTTGCCTGTATTGCAAGGTGTGCAATTGAGCACGGCTCAATGCCCGACCACGGCAGAAGATATAGAACAGATGAGTGTCATCCCCTATGCCTCGGCCATAGGGTCTATTATGTATGCCATGCTGTGTACCAGACCTGATATAAACCTTGCCGTAAGTTTGGTAGGAAGGTACCAAAGTAATCCCGGCAAGGAACACTGGACAGCGGTCAAGAATATCCTGAAGTACCTGAAGAGGACTAAGGATATGTTTCTCGTTTATGGAGGTGACGAAGAGCTCGTCGTAAAGGGTTACGTCGACGCTAGCTTCGACACAGATCTGGATGACTCGAAGTCACAGACCGGATACGTGTATATTTTGAATAGAGGAGCAGTAAGCTGGTGCAGTTGCAAGCAAAGCGTCGTGGCGGGATCTACATGTGAAGCGGAGTACATGGCAGCCTCAGAGGCAGCACAGGAAGCAGTCTGGATGAAGGAGTTCATTACCGTCCTAGGGGTGATTCCCAATGCGTCGGGCCCAATGACTCTCTTCTGTGACAACACTGGAGCTATTGCCCTTGCGAAGGAGCCCAGGTTTCACAGGAAGACCAGGCATATCAAGTGTCGCTTCAACTCCATTCGTGAAAGTGTTCAAAATGGAGACATAGATATTTGTAAAGTACACACGGACCTGAATGTAGCAGATCCGTTGACTAAACCTCTCCCTAGGGCAAAACATGATCAACACCAGGACGCAATGGGTGTTCGATTCATCACAATGTAACTAGATTATTGACTCTAGTGCAAGTGGGAGACTGTTGGAAATATGCCCTAGAGGCAATAATAAATGGTTATTATTATATTTCTTTGTTCATGGTAATTGTCTATTATTCATGCTATAATTGTATTGTCCGGAAATCGTGATACATGTGTGAATACATAGACCACAACCTGTCCCTAGTAAGCCTCTAGTTGACTAGCTCGTTGATCAACAGATAGTCACGGTTTCCTGACTATGGACATTGGATGTCATTGATAACGGGATCACATCATTAGGAGAATGATGTGATGGACAAGACCCAATCCTAAGCATAGCATAAAAGATCGTGTAGTTTCGTTTGCTAGAGCTTTTCCAATGTCAAGTATCTTTTCCTTGGACCATGAGATCGTGTAACTCCCGGATACCGTAGGAGTGCTTTGGGTGTGCCAAACGTCACAACGTAACTGGGTGACTATAAAGGTGCACTACGGGTATCTCCGAAAGTGTCTGTTGGGTTGGCACGGATCGAGACTGGGATTTGTCACTCCGTATGACGGAGAGGTATCTCTGGGCCCACTCGGTAATGCATCATCATAATGAGCTCAATATGACTAAGGCGTTAGTCACGGGATCATGCATTGCGGTACGAGTAAAGAGACTTGCCGGTAACGAGATTGAACAAAGTATTGGGATACCGACGATCGAATCTCGGGCAAGTAACATACCGATTGACAAAGGGAATTGCATACGGATTGATTGAATCCTCGACACCGTGGTTCATCCGATGAGATCATCGTGGAGCATGTGGGAGCCAACATGGGTATCCAGATCCCGCTGTTGGTTATTGACCGGAGAGGCGTCTCGGTCATGTCTGCATGTCTCCCGAACCCGTAGGGTCTACACACTTAAGGTCCGGTGACGCTAGGGTTGTAGAGATATATGTATGCGGAAACCCGAAAGTTGTTCGGAGTCCCGGATGAGATCCCGGACGTCACGAGAGGTTGCGGAATGGTCCGGAGGTGAAGAATTATATATAGGAAGTCCAGTTTCGGCCACCGGGAAAGTTTCGGGGGTTATCGGTATTGTACCGGGACCACCGGAAGGGTCCCGGGGGTCCACCGGGTGGGGCCACCTGTCCCGGAGGGCCCCGTGGGCTGAAAGTGGAAGGGAACCAGCCCCTAGTGGGCTGGGGCGCCCCCCTTGGGCCTCCCCCCCATGCGCCTAGGGTTGGGAACCCTAGGGGGGGAGTTCCCCCTTGCCTTGGGGGGCAAGGCACCCCTTCCCCCCCCACTTGGCCGCCGCCCCCCTCCCCCCTTGGATCTGATCTCCAGGGGCCGGCGCCCCCCAGGGGGCCTATATAAAGGGGGGGAGGGAGGGCAGCACAGAACAGCCTTGGGCGCCTCCCTCCTCCCCTGCAACACCTCTCTCTCTCTCGTAGTAGCTCGGCGAAGCCCTGCACGAGACCCGCTACATCCACCACCACGCCGTCGTGCTGCTGGATCTCCATCAACCTCTCCTTCCCCCTTGCTGGATCAAGAAGGAGGAGACGTCGCTGCACCGTACGTGTGTTGAACGCGGAGGTGCCGTCCGTTCGGCACTCGGTCATCGGTGATTTGGATCACGTCGAGTACGACTCCGTCATCCACGTTCATTGGAATGCTTCCGCTCGCGATCTACAAGGGTACGTAGATGCACTCCCTTCCCCTCGTTGCTAGTACACTCCATAGATGCATCTTGGTGAACGTAGGAAAATTTTAATTATGATACGATTCCCAACAGGCAGATCCGGCCTCCCGCCGCACGCCTTGCCACATCTCGACGACCCTAAGGTATAAGTTTCTTTGAAACCGTCGTTGCTCTAGCTGCATGTGGATCTTTTTCGATCTGTAGTCGAATCTAGGTCTTGGTTCAAAGAGGAAAGAAGGGTGCGGTGGGCTGGAGCAAGAATCTAGGACGTGGTTCAATGAGGAAAGGAGGGGGCGGAAAGTAGTATAGACTGGCTATCCAGCCGCTTTATAGGTCGAAAAGGGAAAAAGGGGGTAACCCAGTACACACATCTGTAAGGAACCGATCTCTTTGTTGAAAAGGGAAAGAAACTGGGGGGTCGGGTAGTTTGTGCAGCACTAGATTTGCTGCCCTCACATAGGAAGAAGGTTCAAAGAGAACAAATATGGGACCAGCGCATATATGCTGCTTGGCTACATACTCTGCATCACCCATTTATACGTGTAGACGCACATGGTGTTGGCATGTCCCATACAGCTATGTTCCTGTTGTTAATCTAAGAATGCCACCGAAAAATTGAAGCAATACCACTGTTAAAAGTAAATTACATTTTTTTAACGAATGTTGTTTCAAGAGAATGTCTCTGTTAATATGAATCAATGCAACCGTTTTAGAAATGCTACTGTCCTACTTTGTTTTCCATCCAAGATAAGTTAGATGCTTCTTTCTGTCACCGTTTGTTTCATCCTCCTTTATCGGCAAGTAATTGTTTCCTTTTTTGCCTCTGTTAAAACAGGGCTATCGATTCAACTTGTTGCTATTGCGACATTTTGCTTTGCTACTCGAAACACTTATGTTTTAAGAGTGTTTTGTGCAGTTCAACTTGAATGTCACACCGGTGACTTTGCTTAATTTTGGTGGAACTGCACAAAAGGAGATCGAGATCGTATTTTATCTTTGTCGTCTCATGAAAGGTCAGTACATGCCTTCATCCACATGATTGTGCAGTGTGCTTTGAGATGTTGTGCTACTTGTATTGGTACTGTTTTAAATAAATGTTGAATTGAAGCTATTGTGTTGCTGTCTTTTCCCATTAAGTAGCGAACAAAAATGGGACCAACCCAGACATGATGCTTGTTGCTTTGTTACAACAAACTCTGCATCACCCCCTTTATAAGTAGATGGAAGCACATACTGTTGTTGCGCCCACTCTCCCCTGGAACTGTTTATGCTTTTCGTTAATCTAATGCCGCTGGTAAAATTAAGCAATGCCACTCTCAGAATTAATTAACTACTGAATCTTAGTTCAAAACTGCAACACTTGTTAGGAATGGTACTATCCTGCTTTGTAGTTCTTTCTACATGTTTAACCAAGGTATTGTTAAGATAATGTCTCTGTTAAAGTGAATCAGTTGCATTGTTTTAGGAATGGTACTTTTCTGCTTTGTCGTTCTTTATACATGTTGAAACAAGGCATTGTTAAGATAATGTCTCAGTCCATATGAATGAATCACACTGATGGAGAATTGCTACTCTCCTGCTTTGTTTCCCATTAAGATAAAGTAGATCAGTAGATGCTTTTCTTCTGCGAGTACAAGTCATCAACCGTTATTTCTCAGTAATTGTTTCCCTTATACCTATTGTTGCTTACAGGGATATCAAAATTAAAGCTCGGTTTTATTCCGACTTCGATTTTAGTTGAACTGCACAAAAGGAGCCAATGTGTCCAAGGCAAACTGCTGCATTACTGGGTCCAGTTGGTCGTTCCACTTTGCAGAAAGACGCAGTCACTGTTTGCGCTACATTACAGAAGGAATGACCGAGAAGCTTTACAGAGTATTATTAGACACCGGTGACATGACTAGTCTGCACAGACCATTGGCAATTTAACAACACGTGGAGTGCCCTGGGCAAAAAGTGCCCAAACAAGTACAAGAAGCTACGACAGGACTCCACGATCATAGGCATTACATATTTTGAATGGGAAAAGCTTGTCAAAGTTTAATCATTGATGTTAGCAAGAAGACGTTAGTTTAATATATTGGAATTGGAAAACCTTGTCAAAATTTGCTCATTGATGTTAGCCAGAAGACATGCATTTGATATTTTTGAGTGGGACGCCCTTGCTGTGAGCAGCGTCGAGTGTTTTTTCCTATTCATGTGTTCAGTTTAGAAGTAAATAGTTACTCTGCTGAGATATTCCAGTGTTAATAGTTTGTTCTGAATATTGTCTATGTAATGCCAGGCCTTGTGTTTGATTGCAAAGTTGAGCTTGAAATGTTGTGGCATGCGGCATCACGAGCGGTTCACCGTGCCTCCTGAGAATAATGCTTCGTATTGTTTTGCATGTCGATCTAATGCTAGTGATTTGCTTGTTAAGAAGATCATCCTCTTCTGTTGTTTCCGTGCTTAAGAAGTTCATCGTATGATGTTTCATTCATAGCCTATACGACAAGTCGGGTAGGTTAGACGTGAAACCATATGATCTTCCGACCAACTCATGATATTAGGCCGTGATTGGATCGTCGTTTTCCAACCAAAACTGCTTGTCAAACTGACGCTTGTAAATTAAATCAGATGGTCTCAGGCAAAGGCGCTTGGTTGGTCGATTTCGACTAGTAAAATATTGGAAGTACTTCACACACGATAAAAACGTTGAACGACACTCGGACGATTGCTAATCCAGCCATTAGCTGCTGTTTCAGCCTTGCCCATGGATGGCATGATACGCACGTCGTGCATGTATCGTCTGGTAATGTCATCCATATAGCAGTGCTCGTAAAATATACACTGGTCTCTCAAATTACATGCGTAACCCGCCGGTTTTACTTACAGACCTCGGGCCCTCGGTTTCATTACGCCTGTATTTTATGCATTGTTTCTGATGACGAGTATATTACACTTGTATGTTAATACAGGTTTGAAATAAACCAGAGCTCCCAAGCGCGGCCTTACCGTTTCATGCCGTCTCAGTTTCTCGAAGGTGCTCATAGGTGTCCGATGATCCTGGCTTCGTGAATGAGCAGCGGGCGCTGTATCAGACCATTTGTCGGGCCCGCGAGGCCCTCTCCGTTGTCCTTCGAGTTGTTGCGCTCGTCGTGGCGCCGAGCATTGTTAACATCGTCAACGAACATGAGGATTCAGGAGATGACTTTATTTTGACTGGATGACACTAGGGACCCACTAGGGCCATAGCCGTACGTACGCAAGTGCCTCCTTATTATGTACAACTATATTTTTTTTGCTTTCTCCTGGTTTCCTGACATCACGGTCCCACACCATTGTCAACCTATGTAGTCAATATAAACGAGAGAATTGCACAAGGTGCGGCCGACAGCTGGGACCAAGCAGCTCGAGCAGTATTTGTGTTTTTGAGTCGTGAGCACTGCAGAGTTTTTCTTGGCGATGATTTCGTTGTTGTTCAGAGGAGAGCAGGGTATTAACTGGGCGGGCTGTGGCCCGTCTAGCCCAGGCCAGATATCCAGCCCAGATACTAATTTTTTCAAGATGAAAATGGCTAGCCCAGCTATACGTCTTTTTGAGGAATACCCAGGCAAGGTCAACTTGTTATTCTCCGCCCCGCTGGGCTGCAAATCTTTCCTAGGAGGGATGCATTAGGCTTAACAGGAAAATGGGCTTTAAAAAATAATAAATGGGATGTAATTATAAAAACTGGGCAGTAACTATAAAAAAATGCACCAAACACGAAATTAGTTTATAAAATATTATTTATGGATTTTGAAAATCTTAAATTTTCGTTGTTGCGCGCGCAATGTTTCGTTGGATTTTTATGTAATACAAATATATATTTAATCTGACTAGAAATTTCGGGATAAAAATATTTCGGATCCCATCAAAATGTGGGAAATTTTATTGAATTCTGTCTTCAACGGTTGGTTGAAATTATTAATCGTTATCCTAGCTAGAAAATGGGTTGTACTTTTAACAAACTGTAAATGGGCTGTTGTAAATTCCATTAGAATTAAAAAATGCGTTGTACATTCTTACAAAACGCAAATGGGCTATAAGTTCTCTGCCACACACTTGTGGGCCTACTAAGTGACGCGTCCCCCAAAAAAAATAAGTTGACGCGTATGCAAGGCTTTGTCAACTTATTATAGTCAACACACGGTTCTAGCAGTAGTGGCCGTTGGATGTCTATCCAACAGATGTCGTGCTTCTTCTTCAATCTCGGATATTCTTAGCTTCGGCCGCCCAAAAAATGATTCCTCCTCCTGACATCTGGGGCGCACCGTTTCGGAGGCTGGCCTGTGGGCCTAGTTAGTTGGAGCGTACCAAGGGCTTTGTCAACTTAGTCAATATAAATGATTCTAGCTTCAGTGACCGTACGATGTCCATCCAACGGCCGTAGTGCTTCTTCAACCTCTGGTCTTCTTGGTCCAGCCACCCAAAGCAGCGCCGGTCGTGCCGCCTGCTCCTGCCTCCCGTGGCCGGCTGTGCTGCTGCGGAGGCCTCACCGCCCCCATACTACTCCCACTGCTGGCCAGGCCATCCCTCCACTCACCCACACCCCCTGTTATTCTGCGGCGACGGCAGCCTCACACCGCAGCCGAACCAGTGAACCCTCGTACTCCTCTCCGCGCGGGCTTCCACTGCTGCGTCTTCCCCGGCTCCGCGTCGTCACCTTCCTAGGCCTCGCCGTCGTCCATCGCCCTGGTGGTCTCGGCGCGGCGTGGTCAACGTGGTCAACGACCGACTTCCATCGAAAGAGTACTGTACGTGGAGAGGCTGACAGCTGGGTCCACGGCGGCCGCAAGGAAGTGCCTCCTTATTACGCGCAAATTAATTATTCCTCCACCTGACAGCGCGGACCCACAGGACGGGCCACCTGTATTTTGCGAAAAAAATCGTTTCCCCTTGACTGCTGGGACCCACCGGACGGGCCACTGTATTTCGCAAAAAAAAATGTTCCCCCCGCTGTCAGCTCGGACCCACCGGAAGCGCCTCCTTATTACGCACAAAAAAATGAATACTCCCCCGGCTAGCTGGGACCCACCTTGGTGGGAGGCTGACTTGTGGGCCTACTAAGTTGACGGGGACGAAGGGCTTTGTCAACTTAGTCAATATGAACGATTCTATCTCCAGTGACCGTACGATGTTCATCCAACGGCCGTAGTGCTTCTTCAACCTCTGGTCTTCTTGCTCCAGCCGCCCAAAGCAGCGCCGGTCGTGCCGCATGCTCCTGCCTCCCGTGGCCGGCTGTGCTGCCGCAGAGGCCTCACCACCCCCTACTATTCCCACTGCTGGCCAGGCCCTGCGGCGACGGCAGCCTCACACTGCAGCTGAACCAGTGAACCCTCGTACTCCTCTCCGCGCGGGCTTCCACTGCCGCGTCTTCCCCGGCTCCATGTCGTCCCCTTCCTAGGCCTCGCCGTCATCCACCGCCGTGGTGCTCTCCGCGCGGTGTGGTCAACATGGTCAAGGTACGACTTCCATCGAAAGAGTACTGTACGTGGAGAGGCTGACAGCTGGGTCCATGGCCACAGCCCAATTTTTTTGTGATTTGCCAAGTAAGTCGCTTTGTCAGGCCTGTTGGGCTGCAAATCTTTCAAGACGGGGAGAGCTTTCATTCGGCTGGCCGAGAAAATGGCCCATCAGTAATGAGAAATGGGTTGTACATTTTTAAAACACATCAAACTGGCAATTAGTTTCAAATATCTTTTTTTTGAGATTTTAAATTACATTAATTTTTATGATTGGAGAATTTATTGGATTTTATATTGATATACATTTATTTTTAAAATTAGTTTGAATGTGAGTCGAAATTTCGGGATTAAAAACAGTTCGGACCGCACCGAAATATGCAAAATTTCGTATAATTTTTTAACCGTGGCGACAATATGGGCTGTAATGCTGACAAAAAGAATATGGGCTCCAAAAAAAACCTTAATAATTAGCAAATGGGCTGTAAATTATTAGAAATACTGGCAGATGGGTTGTATGTTGTTTTCCACAGATTTGAGGCTTTCCTAAAAAAGGTTGACGCACAAGCAGTGACTGTTGGATGGCCATCCAACGGCCGTCGTGCTTCTTCAATCTCTGCTCTTCCTGCTCCTGCCGCTCAAACAAGCGTCGGCGGGACTGCCTGCTCCCTCCTCCCCGCGGCCGGCTCTGCTGCCGCGCAGGCCTCACCGCCCCACCGTACTCCCATCGCTGGCCTAGCCATCCCTCTACTCACCCACACATGTTGTTATTCTCCGGCGACGGCAGACGAACCGGTAAACCCTCGTACAGTCGTACTCCCCTCCGCGTGGGAAACAACTGCCGAGTCTTCCCTGCCTCCGTGTCATTCCCTTCTTAGGCCTCGCCGTCGTCCACCGCCCTGGTGCTCTCGGCGCGGCCTAGTCAACGTGGTCAATGACCGAGATGCATCTGAAGTGGACTGTACGTGGAGAGGCCGACAGCTGGGTCCACGGCCGCACACAAGGAAATGCCTCCTTATTACGCGCAAAATAATGATTCCTCCACCTCACATCAGGGACCCACCAAAAGGGCCTCTGTATTTCGCGAAAAAAATGTTACCGCCGCTAACAGCTCGGACCCACCAGCTATATCTTCGCACGCAAGGAAGTGCCTCCTTATTACGCACAAAAAAATGAATACTCCCCCTGCTAGCTGGGACCCACCATGGTGGGAGGCTGACTTGTGGGCCTACTAAGTTGACTGGGACGGGGGCCTTTGTCAACTTTAGTCAATATGAACGATTCTAGCTCCAGTGACCGTACGATGTCCATCCAACGGCCGTAGTGCTTCTTCAACCTCTGGTCTTCTTGCTCCAGCCGCCCAAAGCAGCGCCGGTCATGCCGCATGCTCCTGCCTCCCGTGGCCGGCTGTGCTGCCACGGAGGCCTCACCGCCCCCTACTATTCCCACCGTTGGCCAGGCCCTGCAGTGATGGCAGCCTCACACCGTAGCCGAACCAGTGAACCCTCGTACTCCTCTCCGCGCGGGCTTCCACTGCCGCGTCTTCCCCGGCTCCCCGTCGTCCTCTTCCTAGGCCTCGCCGTCGTCCACCGCCCTGGTGCTCTCGGCGCGGCGTGGTCAACTTGGTCAAGGAACGACTTCCATCGGACGTGGACTGTACGTGGAGAGGCTGACAGCCGGGTCCACGGCCGCAGCAAGGAAGTGCCTCCTTATTACGCGGAAAATACTTATTC
This sequence comes from Aegilops tauschii subsp. strangulata, assembly GCF_002575655.3. Taxonomy (NCBI): domain Eukaryota; kingdom Viridiplantae; phylum Streptophyta; class Magnoliopsida; order Poales; family Poaceae; genus Aegilops; species Aegilops tauschii. Next base: position 397,425,584 of record NC_053040.3, on the reverse strand, counting down.
CTCCACCTGACAGTTGGGACCCACCGGACGGGCCACTGTATTTTGCGAAAAAAAATTCCCCCTGACAGCTGGGACCCACCAGCTACATCTTCGCAGGCAAGGAAGTGCGTCCGGGCAAAAAAAATGATTCGCCCCCCTGACTGCTAGGACCCACCAGCTACATCTTCGCAGGCAAGGAAGTGCCTGACAGTCGGGACCCACCTGGTCGAAGCGTACGTAGCATTGTCATTCTGGCCGCGAACGTGTACGTACATACTGGTCAATGTAGAGGCACGCACATGTCATAGTAGAGGCGCGCACGTAGCATGTACACGTACGTACAGCGGCCAATGTGCAAGAAAGAAAATACGGCCACGTACGTACATACGGGCAGGGTCTCGAACGCCTACTCGCGCATACGTACGGCCAGGGCTCGTGTACATGGCTGGGTCGGAACGGAGAAACAGCGTCGTCGTCGTGTTCATGGGGAGCCAACCGGCTGGGTCGGAACGGAATGCGTGGTCGTGTTCATCGGGAGGGCTTGGACGGAACAGGCGATGGAAACGAGTCCTGGCGTACCGCAGAACGGAGGAAACGGCCTTGTGTTCAACCGGCCACGTTTGAAACGGGATCCTATTCATCGGGAGGGGTCTGGCGTACCGCAAAACGGAGGAAACGGACCTCCTACGGTCGAAACGGGGGTCCTGTTGATCCGGAGGGGTGTGGCGTACCGCAAAACGGAGGAAACGGACTTGTGTTGGAGCGCTACGGTCGAAACGGGGGTCCTATTCATCGGGAGGGGTGTGGCGTACCACAAAACGGGACTCCACGAAACACTGTTCATCTCCACCGTCGACCCCCTCCCGCCTCCACGGGCTACTGTTCATCCACCGTCGACCTCCTCCAGCCTCCACCTGCGACTGTTCATCCACGGGCTCCTGTTCATCCAGCCTCCACCACGCGCTACTCCACCGGCTACTATTCAACCGGCCCTCTCCACGGGCTCCTGTTCAACCACCCCTCCACGGGCTACTGTTCATCCAGCCCTCCACGGGGTGGTCCTGTTCATCCTGCCCTCCGGGGTGGTCCTGTTCATCCTGCCCTCCATGGGGTCCTGTTAATCCAGCCCCAACCGGCTCGATCGATCGGGATCCTGTTCATCCAGAGGCAACACCACGGGGTCCTGTTCATCCACCCCCACCGGGAACTGTTCATCCAAACCCCCCAGCAACGCTCACTGTTCATCCAGAGGCAGCATCGATCGGCTTCAGTTAGTAGCAGTAGCGAAGTAATCGCTCGATCGGGTTCAGTTAACAGCCATCGATCGATCGCTCGGGTTCAGTAATGCGTAGCCTGCAGTGCAATCGCTCGGGTTCAGTTAGAGCCCAACGCCTCGCTCGGGTTCAGTTAGAGCCAATGCCTCGCACACACGCGCGTACGTGTACGAGAGAAACGCGCATCGCTCGGCCCCCGACCTCCCACCGTAACCGGGAACTCCCCGAAATTTTCCTCGCCCTCGCTTCTACCACGGTTTTTTCTGTCATGGACGGCCCAAAGAATGTCATGCAGCTGCGTCTCCGGCCCGCCCAGGACGAAAAGCCCATTTTCTGTCATGATTTTTTGTCATAGAAGTAGGAGCCCACCACATCTATGATGATACCGGGTTTTGTCACAATTATCGTCATAGAAGTGTCATATGTATGACAGAAAAAAAATTCGTTCGGCCCAAAATGTCAAGGATGTGTCTTTTTTTGTTGTGCTTATTTTGGAACAGAGGGAGTACATATTTGCTATGATCTGTCAATCATTGAGATGTAATAGCATGCATGTTAGTCTCCTTTGTATTTGATGAAATGTTGCAACGGGCAACCTTGGACGCAAGATACATGTAACAGAAGCTGGAAGCTTCATAGCATTGTACAAATTTATCTCGCTGATAAATTACAGTACGTACTATACTAGTACTTCCTCCGTTCCTAAATATAAGTCTTTGTAGAGATTTCACCATGAACCACATGCGGATGTATATAGATGCATTTTAAGTGTAGATTCATTCATTTTGTTCCGTATGTAGTGGAATCTCTACAAAGACTTATCTACTAGTAATAGCAAGCCCCCACTACTAGGAATTCTCTATCCTCTCCTTGAGCCACATCATCAAAATTGATGTAGCCGTTAGATGAAGTAAATAAGTCCATAATAGCCGTCTGATCTAGACGTTGAGAGGCTCCGCACTAAGCCACATGCAAGCATGCAGAAATACCGTGGCACATGCACGTGAGTGGGTTTTAAATCACATCAACATGTCTGCATGCAAGCATGCACCGGTAGCATGCATGTAAGTGAGCTTTTAAGTCCCATTAACATGTTAAAAAGAAAAATATAATCCCATTATGCAGTAGGAGTTGGCTGATCTTTTTTCCTTACGTGGGATGATCTAAATGATGATGGGAGTTTATTTAGTTTGGCTACCACATTTGTCATGCGGTTATAGAGTTTTTTTTAGTTCTATGAAATCGATAATTTTGCGCAGAGAGATATACCGCTATTCCGCGGCAACGCGCGGGGACTCATCTAGTAATATTTAGGAACGAAGGGAGTACTATGTAAAGAGTTAGGTGTCGCACGGTGATAGTGTGAGGTGGGCCATGTAATCACTGAGCATGCGTGTTTTCACTGCTCTTGCACGCCTCCGCTGTAAGAATGGAGAAAGTTGTAATCTAGTAGTAGTACCTCCTTTCGCCGAAAGCGTGGGACATCCAGCAGTCCTACCACCTCAGTAATAAAGACCAATGAGCCGTCAAATCACATAGACCCAGCAGTAAGTTGGACGGACGAAGCAACCATCACTCTTGCGCCAGTGAGAGGTCGCGTTCGCTCTGCCCGGGCATGCATGCGCCACCGATTCTTTGGAGCGGCGCTGACCGTTTCGGGCGGGAAGCGCGCGCGGGCGATGGAGGGGCTTTGGGTGGGCCAGGTTGGTCAGGAGCGGGCGTGGCAGCTGTCCGCATGTCCCTACCGGACACGCCCGAAAACGAGAGGATGCACCGACTCTCGCGGCTAAAATCGTACACTACACAACATCTCTCTGTAGGAGTAGGTCGATCTATCGCTCTCTCTAACACACACATGTTGTTAAACACACACACACACACACACGCACACACACGCACCTTGGTCCCGTTGCACCTTCTAACGTGACTTATTACACCTAGACGGAGGGAGTAGTAAGTATACGAGATACGGTGGCACACTGACTTAAGTCGAATACAAGTGCCCAAAATTTGTGTGCATGTTATAATAAGGATTCACTTAAAATAGTACATGAGCGAACAGAGGGATCAATTGGACAGTGTTCCCGAGCAGTAGCGAGATGTGTGAGGTAAGATACACTGCTGGCGCTTTTATTTTTTCTTATTAATTTGTTTGTTTCACCCTCTGACTGGTGGGACCCAACGTACTACGTGGAGAGAGGTAAGGTGACTAAGGCTGCATTATTTCTGCACCACTGTGGATAGTCTTACCACCAAAGCCACATGACACAATTATGATTGAAATCCCAATGACTCCTACACACACAAAAAAACACGGCATGCTTGTCACACGAATGCAGGAATGTATAAAAGGTTATTTCCCTCTCGTTGAACATAACGGGAGGGTTGTGTAGCTGGTTAGCCTGTTCGCTCATCAAACTTGAGGTCTCGGGTTCGATAACTACACTTGAGCATAATTTGTGCCAGGAGGACTCTTTGACTGGTCAAAATGTTTTCTAGCGTTTGCACGCTTCACACTCTCTCTCTCCAGTATATATATACACGCTGGAGCCTCAGCGCTTGTAGTTGCTCTCTTCACACTCTCTCGCCCTCTCCCGCTGGAGCCTCAGCGCTTGTAGTTGCTCTCTTCACACTCTCTCGCCCTCTCCAGATCTAAACAAGACTTTGTTGGCCTCTCTCCACCCTCACTGCTGCTCAAAGAGCCGGCAGGATCCGTCCGCCGGGAAGGGAAGGAGGCTTAACACTGTCGCCGTCGGCGAGGGACTACCGGCGCAGCTGTTCACTTTCCACCCAGCGGCAGCGCGGGAGGGCCTCTGACCCCTTCTTCTTCACCGTCGTCCCGTCGCCCACCGAACCACGCCCCAAGAACCTTAAGGTATAATTTACTTACTCCACATGCATTGCTCTAGCTGCATGTATACCATGAATCTAGGACGTGGTTCAAAGAGGAAAGGAGTGGGGGAAAGTAGTGGGAAAAGTTGTATATAGCATGAATCTAGGACGTGGTTCAAAGAGGAAATGAAGGGGGAAAGTTGTATAGCATGAATCTAGGGCGTGGTTCAAAGAGGAAAGGAATGGGGGAAAGTAGTGGGGAAAGTTGTATCGCATAAATCTAGGACGTGGTTCAAAGAGGAAAGGAAGGGGCGAAAGTACTAGTTCAAAAAGGAAAGGAAGGGACAAGGCTGTAGAGTTTGAGCAGGACTAGATTTGTTGCGCTCACATAGGGAAAGGTGTCTAAAGATAACAAAACTGGGACCAACACAAATATGCTCCTTGGTTGTTTGTTCTTTGTTGCAACAGACTGTGCATGACCACAGTACATCGGTAGATGCACATGGTGCTGGTGCGTCCACTGTCCCGTGCAACTCATTAGCTGTTGTTAATCTAAGGCCCTGTTTGGTTAAAAACTCCCTAGTCCCTACCTGCTTGGTTCCAGGGACTAAACATGGACTATAGGTTATTAAATGACATGCTAAAAGACCATGTTACCCCTAGTAATGAACTAATAGAGACAAGGTGCGATGCGTGGCAGGGGCAACTGTTGGAAAAAGTCCCAAAAAGACTCCCTCGGGGTCTTCTTTCTTTAGTCCCAAATGCCCACTTTTAGTCCCTAAAAGTCCCTCCTGTTTGGTTTAGATGGGACTGACACAGAGTTTTTTAGTCCCTACACCAAAATGTCCCTGTAAACAAACACCCTCTAATAATGCCGCTGGAAAATTGATGCAATGCCACAGTTAAAAGCAAGTTACATGTTTAACGAATTTTATTGTTCATATAATCTCTATGTTAATATTAATCAATGCCACCATTTGAGAAATGCTACTGTCTTGCTTTCTTTCCCATTTAGATAAGGTAGATGCTTCTTTTTGTTGGCTTCTGTGTCATCCACCGTTATTGACCACTAATTGTTTCCTTTGCACCTCTGTGTAAATAGGGTTATCTACTTCACCTCGTTGCCATTGTGACCTTTTGTTGCACTGCACAAAACACTTTTGTTTTAAGAGTGTTTTGTGCAGTTCAACAAAAATGTCACACCGACAGTGTTGCTTGATTGCTTGATCTTAGTGGAACTGCACAAGAGGAGATCTTACTTCCTATCCGTTAAGGCGAATTTGGTTCAGATCTTCTTCTTGTGAGTTGTTTGAATTCCGCATCATGAGAGGTCAGTACTAGCCTTCTTTCACATGATTCTACAGTGTGCTTTCATATTTTGTGCTACTTGTACGATAATGTTGCTTGATTTTAGTGAACTGCACAAATGGAGACAAGACTTCCAATCTGTATGTGCACCGTAATATCCCATTGAGGTAAGATAAGGATATTTCACAACTGCTGGCCTGTATTTTGCCACTTTCATCAGAAAATTAAGTTTAGTACTATACTTGTGCTCCCTAATTGACATGCCAAATCTTACATTGAAGGCGAAGCTTGTCTGTTATTTAACCAAGTGATGAAGGGGGAGAACAAGCGGAAGAAAAACAAAAATCAACTCCCGGTGCTGTAATGAAGCACTGGAACTGTGATGACACAAGTAATGATATAGTTTTGCATCTTAATTTATTGCTATGGCTGGAACGAGCAATTGTTTTGCCACTGATTTGATGCCACTCTTAATGTAATATGTAATTATCTCTACTTGTGCAAACAGGGATCTTCTTTGAAGATACCATATATTTTAGTGGAACTGCACAAGAAGATGTTGGAAACATAAAACTAATCGAGGAGTATATAGTAAGCATGGCCACCACCGTAGATAGCAACAGATGGTTCCGGAGAAGTGCTTCATCTGTATGCTCTACACAATAAGCCTCCTGACAAAGGTTGGTACTCGCCCACTGATTTCATCCATATGATTGAGCTTTATCATCTCTATTGGTGTTGTGCTACTCTTTAGATACTGTCATGAAAAAGTGCTATTGTCCTTGAGAAGTGCTTCATCTGTGCTGTTTTAAATATTTCCTTTCCTTTTTTCGAGCAAACGGGGATGCTAGCATTTAGTAGTCCTCTTGTCTTTGCACAACAAGATCATCTTCCTCTGAAGAAGAATATGGAGTACGTGAAGTGACTAGTTCCGATTATGCCAGGATGAAGAAGCCCTGTCTATGTTCTCATCAGAAGGAGCAGTTGAAGGATGGTTACATTACTCCCCACAAGACCAAACTAACTTCAGCAGAAGGACTGACAAATCTCCATTTTTTTGCCGTGATGCGCGAGTACAATGTTGTTCTAGGATTCTTTCTGGTGAGTTCCATTTTTCTAAAAGTGTGCTCTACATGGACCATGTATGTGCCTGTTGAAACTGTCAATTCATAGTACAGTTTGCTTTATACTAATCACTTTTTTGTATTTGTGCAAACAGGGGTGCTCAGCTTGATTTCAATGGGAACTGCACAAAATGTTCATGAATACATCGAATCATTCATTTCCACCACAAGAAAGGAGGTGCCGATAAGTTCAAGGCGTTGCAACATATAAGGGCGAAATCATACAAGCTACGCGCGAATTTGGTTGATTTTGGTGGAACTGCACAAAAAGAACAACTGGTTTATTTAGCACGAGGTGCCATGTCAATGTCCGAACTGATGGCAAACCCTGCCCATTCCACAATCGTAGGCATTTGATATTTTGGAATGGGACAACCTTGTCAAATTTTGCTCATTGATTTTAGCAAGACATGCGTTTGATATTTTCGAATGGGACGCCCTTTGCTGCCAGCAGTGTCGATCAAATTTTTCTTTATTCTTTAGTTGTGAAGTAAATATTGCCTCTGACATGTGAGTCGCTGAGATGCATAATCATCGATTGTTTTGAATGTTCTCTATGAATTGCCAGGCCTGTGTGTTTGATTGCAATGTATAGAAACACTAAAAAGCTGCTCAAACTCTTTGTACTCCTTCTGTTCCTTTTTACTTCGCACATTGTGAAAGTGCATACTTTTTTGTATAAGATTGGTCAAAGTAGAGATACTTTGACTGCAGACAAAACTTGTATGCAGACTAGAAAGGACCAGAGGGAGTACATGTGAAACTGCTGCAAACGAGGTGATCACCCTGGGAATAATGCTAGTACGTATTGTTTTGCATGTTCATCCAATGCCAGTGATACAGGAATTCGAAGTTATCGAAATAAATTCATTCATACATGGTCGGATTTCATATAAACATGCCGGATTTCATTACATTTCATACATTCTTCAACTAAAAAGGGGTGCGCTGGAGGTATAATTAATTAACCGAAGCTACCCACCTGTGTCCCGTTGAGCCGAACAGAAGCTTCAGTGACTTAACTGCAGGTGCAGTTGCGTAACTGACATGTGGCCTGTTGGGCCCACGTGTCAGTCAGCCAACTGCACCAGCAGTTAAGTAGAAGCAGCGTTCTTCTCCAGCGCAGCTCTCCGACTCCACGTCGCCGCCAAGAAGCTAACCGGCCGTCAATGGCAACCCGCCTAGCTTGGCTTCAACCGGAGGGTAGCAGCGGTGGCCTTGCTTAGACCCGAGCGGCAGCGACCTACCGTGTTCTACTCTTCCTCGTTTTCTGTGTGGCGCGGCCTCGTTGGCAGCGGGGCGGGGCCTCGGCAGAGCCGGCGATGTCCTCTGTCTCGTTGCCAGCGGGCGGTGCCTCAGCGGAGCGGTGGAAATCCTCCCCCACGTTGCCGGCAGGGTGGGGCCTCGGCTGAGCCGGCGATGTCCTCTGCCTCGTTGTTGGTGGGGCGGGGCCTCGACGGAGCCGGCGGTGTCCTCTGCCTCGTTGTTGGCGCCGCGGGGCCTCGGCGGAGCAGGGCCTCGTCGACGCCAGCGGAGCGGGGACTCGTCGGAGCCGGCATTGTCATCTGCCTCGTCCTCGGTCTCGCCAAACAGCGCCCCGCCCGCTTCATCGCCCTCTTTGCTAGCCTCTTTGTAGGCGGCCGCAGCCTCCGCCACCCGCATGCGGTACTGCCAGCGCTCGAGGCGGACCTTGCGGGCAGAGCGGTACGAGTCGAGCAGCGCCTCCTGCTCCGCCCGCTCCGCGGTGATCTGCTCCTCCGCCTGCAGGAGGAGATGGTGGTTGTAGGCGGCGTCGGCCTGCGCCTCCCGGAACTGCTCCTCACGCATCTGCCTCACCCTGTCCATATATTGGGCACGGGCCTCGCCGATGGTCATGGTGCAATGCACCGGCGAGGATGGGCTGGGCTGCAAATCTTTCAAGACGAGGAGAGTTTCATTCGGTTTGCCCTGAAATGGGTTGTACATTTTTTAAACACATCAAACCGGGAATTAGTTTCAATTTTTTTTTCATTACAAGATCTTAAATTCCATTGATTTTTATGCGTGGACAATTATTTGGATTTTATATTTATATAAATTATTTTTCAAAATAGTTTGAATGTGAATCGATATTTCTGGATTAAAAACAGTTGACCGCACCGAAATATGCAAAATTTCGTATACTTTTTAACCGTGGCCACAATATGGGGTGTAATGCTAACAAAAAGAAGATGGGCTCCAAAAAAATTCTTAAGAATTAGCAAATGGGCTGTACATTATTCGAAATAATGGCAGATGGGTTGTATGCTGTTTTCCACAGATTTGAGGCTGACTTGTGCGCCTACTACAGGTTGACGCGTCTGCTTTCATAAAAAAAAGGTTGACGCACACGCAACGCCCTGTCAACTTAGTCAACACACGAGAGCAGTGACTGTTGGATGTCCATCCAACGGCTGTCGTACTTCTTCAATCTCTGCTCTTCATGCTCCAGCAGCTCAAACAAGCGCCGGCGGGACTGCCTGCTCCCTCCTCCCGCGGCCGGCTATGCTGCCGCGCAGGCCTCACGGCCCCACCGTACACCCATCACTGGCCTAGCCATCCCTCTACTCACCCACACATGTTGTTATTCTCCGGCGACGGCAGACGAACCAGTAAACCCTCGTACTCCTCCGCGTGGGAAACAACTGCCGAGTATTCCCTGGCTCCATGTCGTTCCCTTCCTAGGCCTCGCCGTCGTCCACCGCCCTGGTGCTCTCAGCGCGGCCTGGTCAACGTGGTCAATGAACGACATCCATCGGAAGTGGACTGTATGTGGAGAGGCTGACAGCTGGGTCCACGGCCGCACGCAAGGAAATGCCTCCTTATTACGCGCAAAATAATGATTCCTCCACCTGGCAGCTAGGACCCACAGGAAGGGCCTCTGTATTTCGTGAAAAAACGTTTCCCCCGCTGACAGGTCAGACCCACCAGCTATATCTTCGCACGCAAGGAAGTGCCTCCTTATTCGCCCAAAAAAATGAATACCCCCGCTAGCTGGGACCCACCATATTGTTGGGCTGACTTGTGGGCCTACTAAGTTGACGGGGACGGAGGGCTTTGTCAACTTAGTCAATACTCCAGTGACCGTATGATGTCCATCCAACGGCCATAGTGCTTCTTCAACCTCTGGTCTTCTTGCTCCAGCCGCCCAAAGCAGCGCCGGTCGTGCCGCCTGCTCCTGCCTCCCGTGGCCGGCTGTGCTACCGCGGAGGCCTCACCGCCCCCATACTACTCCCACCACTGGCTAGGCCATCCCTCCACTCACCCACACCCCCTGTTATTCTGCGGTGATGGCAGCCTCACACCGCAGCCGAACCAGTGAATGCTCGTACTCCTCTCCGCGTGGGCATCCACTCCCGCGTTTTGCCCGGCTCCGCGTCGTCCCCTTCCTAGGCCTCGCCGTCGTCCACCGCCGTGGTGCTCTCGGCGCTATGTGGTCAATGTGGTCAACGGCCGACTTCCATCGGAAGAGTACTGAACGTGGAGAGGCTAACAGCTGGGTCCACGGCAGCCGCAAGGAAGTGCCTCCTTATTACGCGGAAAATAATTATTCCTCCACCTGACAGCAGGGACCCACCAGACGGGCCACCAGTATTTTGCAAAAAAAATCGTTTCCCCTGACTGCAGGGACCCACCGGACGGGCCACTGTATTTCGCGAAAAAAACGTTCCGCCCGCTGTCAGCTCGAACCCACCAGAAGTGCCTCCTTATTACGCACAAAAAATGAATACTCGCTCGGCTAGCTGGGACCCACCTTGGTGGGAGGCTGGCTTGTGGGCCTACTAAGTTGACGGGGATGAAGGACTTTGTCAACTTAGTCAATATGAACGATTCTAGCTCCAGTGACCGTACGATGTCCATCCAACGGCCGTAGTGCTTCTTCAACCTCTGGTCTTCTTGCTCCAGCCGCCCAAAGCAGCGTCGGTCATGCCGCATGCTCCTGCCTCCTGTAGCCGGCTGTGCTGCCGCAGAGGCCTCACCGCCCCCTACTATTCCCACCGCTGGCCAGGCCATGCGGCGACGGCAGCCTCACACCGCAGCCGAACCAGTGAACCCTCGTACTCCTCTTCGCGTGGGCTTCCACTGCCGCGTCTTCCCCGGCTCCGCGTCGTCCCCTTCCTAGGCCTCGCCGTCGTCCACCGCCGTGGTGCTCTCCGCGCGGTGTGGTCAACGTGGTCAAGGAACGACTTCCATCGGAAGAGTACTATACGTGAAGAGGCTGACAGCTGGGTCCACGGCCACAGCCCAGTTTTTTTGTGATTTGCCAAGTAAGTCGCTTTGTCAAGCCTATTGGGCTACAAATCTTTCAAGACAAGGAGAGCTTTCATTTGGCTGGCCGAGAAAATGGCCCATCGGTAATGAGAAATGGGCTGTAAATTTTTAAAACACATCAAACCGGAAATTAGTTTCAAATATCTTTTTCTTCATTTCAAGATTTTAAATTACATTAATTTTTATGCGTGGAGAATTTGTTGGATTTTATATTGATATACATTTATTTTTAAAATCAGTTTGAATGTGCGTCAAAATTTCGGGATTAAAAACAGTTCGGACCGCACCGAAATATGCAAATATCTCATAATTTTTTAACCGTGGCCACAATATGGGTTGTAATGCTAACAAAAAGAATATGGGCTCCAAAAAAAACCTTAAGAATTAGCAAATGGGCTGTAAATTATTAGAAATAATGGCAGATGGGATGCATGTTGTTTTCCACATATTTGAGGCTTTCCTAAAAAAAGGTTGACGCACAAGCACTGACTGTTGGATGTCCATCCAACGGCCGTCGTGCTTCTTCAATCTCTGCTCTTCCTGCTCCAGCCGCTCAAACAAGCGCCGGCGGGACTGCCTGCTCCCTCCTCCCCGCGGCCGGCTGTGCTGCCGCGCAGGCCTCACCGCCCCACCGTACTGCCATCGCTGGCCTAGCCATCCCTATACTCACCCACACCTGCTGTTATTCTCCGGCGACGGCAGACGAACCAGTAAACCCTCGTATAGTCGTACTCCCCTCCGCATGGGAAACAACTGCCGAGTCTTCCCTGCCTCCGTGTCGTCCCCTTCCTAGGCCTCGCCGTCGTCCACCGCCGTGGTGCTCTCGGCGCGGTGTGGTCAATGTGGACAACGACCGACTTCCATCGGAAGATTACTGTGCGTGGAGACACTGACAGCTGGATCCACGGCCACAGCAAGGAAGTGCCTCCTTATTACGCGCAAAATAATTATTCCTCGACCTGACAGCGGGGACCCACCGGACGGGCCACCGTATTTCGTGACAAAAACGTTTCCCCCTGACTGCTGGGACCCACCAGCTACACCTTCGCACGCAAGGAAGTGCGTCCGGACAAAAAAACAAAATGATTCGCCCCCCTGACTGCTGGGACCCACCAGCTACATCTTCGCACGCAAGGAAGTGCCTGACAGTCGGGACCCACCTGGTCGAAGCGTACGTAGCGTTGTCATTCTGGTCGCGAACGTGTACATACATATATACTGGTGGATGTAGAGGCGCGCACGTAGCATGTACACGTACGTACAACGGCTAGGGTGCAAGAAAGAAAATACGGCCACGTATGTGTACATACGGGCGGGGTCTCGAACGCCTACTCGCGCATACGTACGGCGAGGGCTCGTTGACATGGCTGGGTCGGAACAGAGAAACAGCGTCGCCGTCGTGTTCATGGGGAGGCAACGGAATGCGTCGTGTTCATGGGAAGGCAACGGAATGTGTCGTGTTCATCGGGAGGCAACGGAACGCGTGGGAGCCAACCAGCTGGGTCGGAATGGAATGCGTGGTCGTGTTCATCGGGAGGGCTTGGACGGAACAGGCGATGGAAACGAGGCCTGGCGTACCGCAGAATGGAGGAAACGGCCTTGTGTTCGACCGGCCACGTTCGAAACGGGATCCTGTTCATCGGGAGGGGTCTGGCGTACCGCAAAACGGACGAAACGGACCTCCTACGGTCGAAACGGGGGTCCTGTTGATCGGGAGGGGTGTGGCGTACCACAAAACGGACGAAACGGACCTCCTACGGTCGAAACGGGGGTCCTGTTGATCGGGAGGGGTGTGGCGTACCGCAAAACGGACGAAACGGACCTCCTACGGTCGAAACGGGGGTCCTGTTCATCGGGAGGGGTATGGCGTACCGAAAAACGGGACTCCACGGGATACTGTTCATCTCCACCGTCGACCTCCTCCAGCCTCCACGGGCTACCGTCGACCTCCTCCAGCCTCCACGGGCTACCGTCGACCTCCTCCAGCCTCCACGGGCTCCTGTTCATCCAGCCTCCACCGCGCGCTACTCCAACGGCTACTGTTCAACCACCCCTCCACGGGCACCCCTCCACCGTCTACTGTTCATCCAGCCCTCCACACCACGGGGTCCTGTTCAACCACCACTCCACGGGCACCCTCCACCATCTACTGTTCATCCAGCCCTCCACACCACGGGGTCCTGTTCATCCAGAGACAACGCCACCGCTCACTGTTCATCCAACCCCCCCGGCAACACTCACTATTCATCCCAGAGGCAGCATCGATCAGCTTCAGTTAGCAGGAGTAGCGAAGGAATCGCTCGATCGGGTTCAGTTAACAGCCATCGATCGATCGCTCGGGTTCAGTAACGCGTAGCCTGCAGTGCAATCGCTCGGGTTCAGTTAGAGCCAACACCTTGCACACACGCGCGTACGTGTACAAGAGAAACGCGCATCGCTCGGCCCCCGGCCTCCCACCGTAACCGGGAACTCCTCGAAATTTTCCTCGCCCTCGCTTCTACCACGGTTTTTTCCATCATGGACGGCCCAAAGAATGTCATGCAGCTGCGTCTCCGGCCCGCCCAGGACGAAAAGCCCATTTTCTGTCATGATTTTTTGTCATAGAAGTAGGAGCCCACCACATCTATGATGATACCGGGTTTTGTCACAATTATCGTCATAGAAGTGTCATATGTATGATAGAAAAAAATTCGTTCGGCCCAAAATGTCACGGATGTGTCTTTTTTTTTGTAGTGTATCCCCTTTTTTATGTCTTTAGCTTACCTTGCTGGGGGCGCCCCTCGGGCTGCATCATCCCCAAGCCGCTCAGGACTGACCCAGTGGCATGTATCCTTCCTGCATTCACCTGAGCTAGTCTGCTTTCCATGCTTAATCTATCTATGACTATCACCTGTTTGACTCTCACCTCCCACGGAGGCTACTCACGTTGGCACGGTGCTTGAGCACGGGTCCGTCCCTGCAACGTCGATAAATCTGAGCGGTCGAGCTCTGGCTCGCGGCACGCCCCGCGCACGTCACCTCACCTGGCCCTCAGTGCCTCCATCTCCTTGCGGAGCAACCAGCGGTGGACTGGCAACCATAATGGCAAATTGTGTTTCCCCTTGTGCTGGCTTGGAGGAATCTCATGGAAACGACAGCAGGCGGCACCGCGAGCTCCTTCTTCTCCCATGCAATCCACTTGCGCGTTAAAAGGGGGCTCCTGAGCATCGCAACTCAGGAGCTCCTACTGGCTCTCCAGCCCTCACCCCCTGGCCTTGACCACGGCACGCGACCTGGCATACCAGCGGCGGCTGAGCTCGCTCGAGGGCCGGGACCTGAGGACGCAGAGCATCAAGGAGAGCGTGGAGAAGAGGGGGAGGCTCGCATGGCCCTGACCTAGCCATGCATGAACATGGCGCATCACAAGGAATCAGCCCCGGACCGCCAAGATAAGTTTCGCGCTCAGATGGGCTAAATCGTTGGAGCCTAGGGGTCACGCTCGCCGCAGCCCTGTTGCGGCAACGTCACCTCCCTTTCTTACCTTACCATGGCTGCTTGAGCGCTAAAGGGGACATCCTGAGCATCGCACCTCAGGAGCTCTTACTGGACCTCGGGCCGCTCACCTCCTGGCCTTGAACACGGCAGGCGACCTGGCATACCAGCGACGGTTGAAGCCTGCCTGGGGACATGGACCTGTCAGCGTAGAGCACCAAGTCGTCGCGAGGTTGGAAAGGGGAGACCAAGCCTGAACAAGACATGCGTTCGCAAATTTTCATAACGAGGATGATATTAACAAAAGACATTACAGACCCTTTACATGCCCCCATGGGGTACTTCTTGATTCCTCGCAGGGAACAAAAGACGAGAACTTAGGGGAATCCTAACTACACGCTTCCGCGGCCGACGCCATCATCAACAGTGGGCCACGGGAGGCCGACACCAACCCCATCTAGATCAGCGACGGCGGCGGCTGGACGCTGCAGCCTTGCTCCGGGCGCGGCGAGAGCTCGGGGGCACGTAGCTGTCGTCGCTCATCTCCGGAGTCTCGTAGCTCTCGGGAGAACCGCTGGACTCCCATGAGTCACTGCTGCTGGAGGAGCCGCAGGACGGGCGCACATCGTCCTGGCGCTCCCCTCCAGGGCAGCACTCCAGGCGGCAGCCCTCCGCATCGAGGACCTTAAAGAACAGCGTGGAAGTGCCGTCATACGTGAAATGGATCGTGAGGGCGCCCTCCGCGCGACACACCCGCGCGACCTCACCCCAGCCGCAAGTCATGAAGATCTTGCCGGAGGAGACCACTTCAACCTCTGCCCCGGTCGCCGGAGCGTCGCAGTCAGCATGCTACAACCAGAGCTCGAGGGGTCCCCTCGGCGGCATCACGTTGGAGAAGAACCGCGGGAAGCGGATCCAAGTGCTCGGAGGCATCGCTGCCCACAGCACGAGCTCGCGAGAGGAGTCCGCAGCATGGATTCCAGGGGCGACGGCGCATGGCACCATGGCGCGGCGGCCGTGGTCGCGGCGCAGGCGGCGCCGCTCGTCACTCCTTCCTCCTGAGCCCCCTGCTTTGGCGTAGAAGGGCAGCGGATACCCTGGAGGCGGCCGTTCGCACCAGGGCCTCATTGTTGGAAATATGCCCTAGAGGCAATAATAAATTGGTTATTATTATATTTCCTTGTTCATGATAATCGTTTATTATCCATGCTAGAATTGTATTGATAGGAAACTCAGATACATACATAGACAACACCATGTCCCTAGTAAGCCTCTAGTTTACTAGCTCATTGATCAATGGATGGTTACAGTTTCCTGACCATGGACATTGGATGTCGTTGATAATGGGATCACATCATTAGGAGAATGATGTGATGGACAAGACCCAATCCTAAGCCTAGCACAAGATCGTGTAGTTCGTTTGCTATAGAGCTTTTCTAATGTCAAGTATCATTTCCTTAGACCATGAGATTGTGCAACTCCCGGATACCGTAGGAATGCTTTGGGTGTACCAAACGTCACAACGTAACTGGGTGGCTATAAAGGTGCACTACAGGTATCTCCGAAAGTGTCTATTGGGTTGGCACGAATCGAGACTGGGATTTGTCACTCCGTGTAAACGGAGAGGTATCTCTGGGCCCACTCGGTAGGACATCATCATTGTGTGCACAATGTGACCAAGGAGTTGATCATGGGATGATGTGTTACGGAACGAGTAAAGAGACTTGCCGGTAACGAGATTGAACAAGGTATCGGGATACCGACGATCGAATCTCGGGCAAGTAACATACCGATAGACAAAGGGAATTGCATACGGGATTGATTGAAGCCCCGACATCGTGGTTCATCCGATGAGATCATCGTGGAACATGTGGGAGCCAACATGGGTATCCAGATCCCGCTGTTGGTTATTGGCCGGAGAACGTCTCGGTCATGTCTGCATGGTTCCCGAACCCGTAGGGTCTACACACTTAAGGTTCGATGACGCTAGGGTTATAGGGAATAGATATACGTGGTTACCGAATGTCGTTCAGAGTCCCGGATGAGATCCCGGACGTCACGAGGAGTTCCGGAATGGTCCGGAGGTAAAGATTTATATATGGGAAGTCCTGTTTTAGTCACCGGAAAAGTTTCGGGTGCTATCGGTAATGTACTGGGACCACCGGGAGGGTCCCGGGGGTCCACCAGGTGGGGCACCGGCCCCAGAGGGCTGCGTGGGCCAAGTGTGGGAAGGGACCAGCCCCTAGGTGGGCTGGTGCGCCTCCCACAAGGGGCCCAGGGCCCAGGAAGGGGGGAAGGGGGAAACCCTAGGCTCAGATGGGCCTAAGGCCCATCTAGTGGGGCGCCCCCCTCTCTCCCCCCCTTGGCCGCCCCCGAAGTCCCATCTAGGGCTGGCCGCACCCCTTGGGGGGGGGAACCCTAGATGGGGGCGCAGCCCCTCCCCCTCCCCTATATATAGTGGGGTTTTTGGGGCTGCTAGATACATGAGACTTCCTCTCTCTAGGCGCAGCCCTACCCCTCTCCCTCCTCCTCTCCCGCGGTGCTTGGCGAAGCCCTGCAGGATTGCCACGCTCCTCCATCACCACCACGCCGTCGTGCTACTGCTGGACGGAGTCTTCCCCAACCTCTCCCTCTCTCCTTGCTGGATCAAGGCGTGGGAGACGTCACCGGGCTGCACGTGTGTTGAACGCGGAGGCACCGTTCTTCGGTGCTTAGATCGGAATCAACCGCGATCTGAATCGCTACGAGTACGACTCCTTCATCCGCGTTCTTGCAACGCTTCCGCATCGCGATCTACAATGGTATGTAGATGCACTCCCCTTCCCCTCGTTGCTAGATTACTCCATAGATTGATCTTGGTGATGCGTAGAAAATTTTGAATTTCCGCTACGTTCCCCAACACTCATCACCTCCGCCCTCACGACAATGTCGCGGCGGTGGACCGGCCTCTTCTTCGGCGGAAGCGGCCCTGGCTCATCGTGGGGAGCCTTTCCCTTCTCCTCAGCGAAGAATCTTTGGATCGGCGTCATTGGAATTGCTACTAGCAGTGGAGCAAGGAGGAAGAAGCAAGCGGAACGGGAAGAGATGGGCGACGGGGGCTCTGCCCCCTCCCCATTTATAGCAAGAGAAGGCCAACCAGTGCCCCCCCACGATCACAGGTAATGATGGTTTTCCCATGCAACTCGCAGGGACTTGTCTAGTTGGGCAGTTGCCGAGGCAGCGTGGGGAAGCGGAGACGCCCACGTCCAATCAACCGCCACGCGTCGACCAGGGCCGCAGGCTATTGGGGCCCGCGGCGCTCCGCACTTGACCTTTGGCTTCGCCTCGAAGCCAAGCCCGAGCGCGCCTTGGGCCCGGGGGCTACTGTCGGCGTTCTGGGAACGGGGGTCCCCAGACTTGCCTGCCTGCGGCCCATGGCGTGGCTCTGCAAGTGGGCCCCTACGGCCCATCTTCACCAACAAGCATTCAAGACCCTTGCGACGGGCCAAGTCTCGCGAGGCGGACGACACAAGACCTCCTCAGGAGCGGCCTCACCAGGTTGGCTCGCGAGGGGCGGAGAGATCAAGGCAAGGAAAACCTCGCGAGGCTCTCGTGACGTGAGCCATGACGACCGAGACCAGGCGGGCGCCAGGAGGGCGCCAGCGCGTGCAGTGTCCTTGCTTCCTCTTTGGTGCTAAGGGGGCGAGTGCAGGCACGGAGTACCGAGGCATCAAGAAAAGGTTTCCATATCAGTGCAACGAGACCAAGACCAGCGGGACGGCAAGACGGAGGTCACCATGGAGCCCAAGGCGGCGTCACCACCAGAGCCTTTGGCGGGCGAAGACTACTTTTGTCAGGATAAGCTTGTACTAGTTGTCTCCCATCAAACTGGCCGTTGTGGAATCCCTTCCCACTCAATATTTGGGGAGAGGACCAAGGCCTCTATAAATAGGACTAGCCACCACCATAGACGGGGGATCCTCACCCGCGCACCGAGCACAACACCTCAACCTCAGGAGGCTATTCTTCCCCTTGTAACTGTTCATCCTCGGCCCGAGAGGCAATCCACCACCACACTGGAGTAGGGTATTACACCACAATAGTGGCCCGAACCAGTATAAATCTTGTGTTCTTTGTGTTGCGAGTTCGTCGAGTTAGTCCTTGAGATCTTAGCAAAGTTAGGACGCAGATCGGTAGGGGGAGCACTTCGCGCGCACCCCAGAGTTCGAACCTTAAGGGTTTTGCCGGAACCCGTGATCCGAGAGGGAGTATAATATAAAGAAATCTAAAATGTGAAAACTAATATGGCCGACAATGAAAAAATTGGACGGTGTATCTTCTTGAGTGCCTGTAAAATAAAAATAAATAACCATACAACTTGAATTGTACATTATAAAGTTAATTAGTTTTTTCAGTGATTTCGACTGTCCTTTTTTTAGATTATAAAGCTAGTCATTTTGCTCGAAACAGGATTGTGAAGTTAAACATACTTGGCATTACCATCTTATTGGATTTGAAGCACTCGGAAAATTGGCAAATCTTTTTTTTGCGGATAAAATTGGCAAATCAATGCAATCAAATTCCAAACTATGACACCATTAAAAAACAAACCCATATCCATACAGTTTAGGAAGCAAAATTCAGACAAAACATAAATACGACTAGAGAGGTTAGCTATTGGCCATCGTTTTCTGCTCCAATTCTCCAGCAATGCAGGTAGGCGACGACATCTCTAGCACGTTGTGACGCTTCCATGGCATGGCTAACAACCTAACACCGTGAAAAACTAGTGTGGCGGCGGTGCCGGAGGATAGCAGGAGGCGAAGCGCCTGGACAAGTCGAGCGGACGCACGTAGAAATGGGTCGAGCGTCAATTGATAGCCTGGGCCTGCGGCCTCCACGTGACTGACTTGTTAGTGGCCAAACGGGTTGTGCCTGCGACTCATCGCTAGCCGGTGTCCACCATAATTTTACTCGGTATCGCAAAACCTTCGGGACCTCCTATTAGAGCATCTCCAGCCGTTCGGCCCCCCAGCGAACCCGGCGAATGCGTTCTCGCATTTGCGCTGGTGGTTTTTTCGCCTTGGAGGCGATCGAGTTTCCAGCCGCGCCCCTAGGTTTCGGCCCCCAGACGTCCAAAAAATCAATCTTGTCTTTCCCACTACCAAAAAAACGCCACAAGCTCGGCAATCACCATGCCACAAGTCGGCAATCACCATGCCACAGTTCGGCCATCAAACATGCCCGAAACTTCGACGATCAAAAGGAAGGAAGCATAGACACAGAGTGCATCAAACGGGGGGCTCCTCTGGCGTGGGACTGGCCGGGGTCGACGTGCTCGGCGTCAGCGTGGCTTCTATGCTCGGGCTGGTGGTCGGTGTCGGCACCATTTCATCGCTCGGGCTGGGCGTCGGCGTTGTTGTCGGCGTGGGTGTTGGGGCGGTGGTCGGCGCTGCCCCGGGCATCTCGTTCAAGATGAGGCTGCGCTCCGCCAGGTACCACGCCTTGACCTGCTTGTCCATCGTCGACATGTCTGCCGCCATCATGAACGCCAGGTCAGTGTTCCTCTTCTTCGCGGCGACGTTAGTCCTGAGAAGGTCGAGCTTCACGTCCTGCTTTGTCATCACGCCGACCACCGCGCGTAGGATTTCTCCTCCTTCTTTGCGGTGTTGTTCTTGGCGTCGGCGATGCACTAATCGATCGATGATTGCAGCCGTTCGGCAGCGGGTGTCGCGCCCCTCGCCGTCTTGGCTCTTTTGTTGCCATCAGGGCGCCCGTCCACCGCCCCCGGGGCGGGCACGTTCGGCTTGTACGTCTCCTTGGCCTTGGCGAGGGTGAGCCGGACCTCCCTCGACTCGATCCGGGAGAACACGTGAAGGAACTTGAACTCTTGTTCGTTGTTGTCCTGGCGATACATGTTGAACATCCAAACCATCTGGGCAGCCAAAGAACAAGTGTCGGTGACGTACACGGCAAAAGAGCAAGTGAGCCGGCGGCTGGACATACCTGACCCTCGACGTTGGCGCTGCTTTCCGGGCAAGCCGCGGTCTCCTCGACAATCCCATGCCATTTGTTGCAGGCCGCCTAGATGATCGCCCATGTCGGCGTCGGTGGCGTCGGGTGTCGGTGTCAAAACCAGCGGATCTTGGGTAAGGGGTCCCGAACTGTGCGTCTAAGGTCGATGGTTGCAGGAGACGGGGGACAGGATGTTTACGCAAGTTCGGGCCCTCTCTATGGAGGTAATACCCTACTTCCTGCTTGATTGATCTTGATGAGTAAGAGTGTTACAAGAGTTGATCTACCACGAGATCATAATGGCTAAACCCTAAAGGCCTAGCCTGTATAACTATGGTAATGAATGTCCTACCTGGACTACGCCCCCCGGTTTATATAGGCACCGGAGGGGTCTAGGGTTACATAGAGCCGGTTACATACGAAGGGATCTTCATAGTTGGCCGCCAAGCTTGCCTTCCACGCCAAGGAGAGTCCAATCCGGACACGGGTACAGTCTTCGGCCTTCATGTCTTCACAGCCCATCAGTCCGGCCCATGGATAATAGGTCGGACGCCCGAGGACCCCTTAGGCCAGGACTCCCTCAGTAGCCCCTGAACCTGGCTTCAATGACGAGGAGTCCGACGCGCAGATTGTCTTCGGCATTGCAAGGCGGGTTCCCCTTTCCGAACTCCAAGATAGTCTTCAGATGTAATGATTGTATCCGGACCTGTATACACAACTGCAGAGGATATAATATTTCACGAGTTCAATCCGGCGATAATTTTTGGTAATATGACCTCACGCCTGCTCGGCCATTATTTTCAAACCGTTAGCAGGCCCATCGTCCCACGTCTCGAGACGCGGTTTTATTGGCATGTCTTATCCAAGCGGAGATCGTGTCTCCCCTTCTTTAGGGGATTCTTGCCAACCCAAACATGGATAACCCAACCGTCGCTTGGGTACAACTCCTTGGGAATAGGCAAGTTTCGAGGCCCAGGAGGAGACGTTTGATATTCGCAGCCTTTATATAGGGGGTACAGACCCGTCTTTTTCTTTCACGCTTGCTTCTTCCTCGACCCCTGCTACCCCGAGTTCCAACACCCGGGTATCGGTTGCCTCAAGCCCCAATCATGTCCGGATCTAGCCGTCAAGGCCGGTGGGTAGCTTCTTCTTTTGCGGAGGAAGACATTGTGAAGCTTCGGGCAGCGAGGTACCTGACCGCTGAAATCCATCATCGGCTTCCTGCCGAGGGGCAGGTTATTCCCACCCCGAGATCTGGCGAGAGGGTCGTGTTCGTGTCCCACTTCCTCCGCGGGTTGGGGTTTGCACTTAACCCCTTCGTCCGAGGGCTCATGTTCTATTATGGGCTGGACTTTCACGATCTGGCCCCGGACTCTATTCTTCTTATCTCGACTCGTTACGTGCGAAGCCTTCCTCTGAACTCCTCCGCACTTCGGCTTGTGGCTCAAGACCTTCGATGTGAAGCCGCAAAGTGGTAGAGGGGGAGCAGGCCGAGTGCGGCGGCGCTACAATGAGCAAGCTTGCTAGTGCCGTTTGGCTGAAAGGATCCTTCACCAAATCTTCCGATCTGTGGCAGCAGGGGTGGTTCTATATCACCGAGCCCCGCGGCTCCAAGTGGGCAACTGCGCCCGCATTCCGATCCTGCCCCCCAATTCAGCTTGCATCGTGGATTAACAAGGGGCTGGATTGGGGATCGACGAATGATGTGCGAACTCTGCAAAGTCGCATCCGAAGCCTCATTGAGAGGGACATCGACATAGCCAACGTCGTTCAAGTAATGCTAGTCCGTCGGACCCTGCCATGCCAGCGACGGCCTCTCCGCCTATGGGAGTTCAATCCAGAAGGGCCGCGGACTCTTCAGCACTTCTTCGGCACAACGCATGAAGGAATGTGCAGATTATTCTTCGGGAAACGAAGGCAATGGCCGGACACCACCGAAGATGTCGGCCTAGACTGTAACCATCCGGATACCCCGGTAAGTACCCGTTTACCGAATACCTTATAGTCAGATACCCAGTGGCAAGATACCAACAGTATCATCCTTTTTCAGGGATGGATAAAGAAGGTGGAGCAGATTAGGTGTCCGGCTCCCCTTCCCGAAGACTCAGCTATTCCTGTGCTAACAAGGATGCTGGCCTCGGCACCATACCAGGCGCCGGTAAGGGAGGGTAAAGAGGAGAGTGAGAGGACCCAAGATGACCTTGGCTCCGGAGGTAAGTCAGACACTGAGTCCGGAGACATCGACCTTTCCTCGCCTGAGGATAGAGGCGGAAGAGGACCCAGTATCCCTTCTCCAAGCAGGAGGAAAAGGGCCGCCTCCGAAGATTGGGAGGGGCGGTCTTCCAAGAAGGGCAAGGTGCCACCGTCGAGCGGCTTGGGTTTGGAAAGCGACACCGTTAAACAGCTCCAACAAGGGGATAAGCCCTCTGCCAAACCATAAGTGAATCCGGAGTACTTTGATAGCATCCCGCTTCGTTGCTGTTACCGAAGATATACGTAACGCGTTCATGCATTTTTACAGGTCGGCACAGAGTTTTTCTGGGCGATCCTCTTCTTCGGGAAGTCTCCTCCCAGAGATGATGGAGAGCGAAACGCCTCCTCCGACCTCTTTGCCCAATAAGGCGTATGACTCTGAAGTGTCATAGCGGAGGGTCCCTCTTAATCAACAAGTTACGCAGGGGGCAGAAGAGGCAGTACCCGAAGGTGGATCTCCGGCCATCCGGGATTGTGGGGCTGATGATAACAAAGGCCCCGGACAGTCTGGCTCACAGCCGACAGTGATTCTGGAGACGAGTGAACCGATTCCTTCAAAGGATGGTTTTGCTCCTAGAGCGGCTTCCGGAGACCTGGAGACTCCGGATATATTGCAGGACATGTTGCGGAAAGCATCTGTCTCGGGGGAGCAGCGTACCTTGATGGGTACAGTGATTGAGAAGATTTTGTCTGCGAAAAGCGGATTAAATGAAGCCTTCATGAGCCTACTGAAGGGCTTCGAGGTTTGTGACATAATGTTCTCAGCTATGTTTCATTTGTGAGGATGTGCCTGTGTATAGGTAGTAGCCCCTGAGACTCGGGTTGTCTTCCCCGAGGAAGCAAACGGAGGATCAAAAAGGATCGCTTGAAAACCTGATAAACTTGAACACAGGCTGCTTCCCCCTTGGCCACTTTCCGGACTATGGAAATTGCCGAGCTACAGCGGAAGATTGATGTGGCAGGGGATGATCTTGCATTAATCAATATGCGTCTTGACGAGTCGCAAGGTATGTATTCGGTGCAATCCCCATACATTTTTGTGGTATAAGCATGACGCTAAAATCTGTATGCTGGAGTATGCGTGGCTGCAGATGGTGTTGCTGTCATTGAAGTTCTTCGAGCGGAGCTGGCCCAGGCCAAGGAGCAGGCCCGGCGTAGCAATGCTGCTGCCGAAAAGGCATCGGCCGAGCTGAAACGGAACAAGGTGCACGGCGCCAGGACGAGGAGAAGATATCAATGGTGGCGCTTGAACTGGAAAATTCCACTAGCCGCTGTGAATTTCTGGAGAAGGAGAATAAAGCCTTAACGGCTGAACTGGACAAGGCCTTACAAGAGGCGAGGGAAGCGCGATCGCAATCCAGAGCAGTCCGTGAGGTGGTTCGGCAGGCTAGGGAGACTGCGGCTGGAAAGCCATTTCTGCTGCAAACTAGGTTCGGTGACCCGAACTATGCTCAGCTTAACCAAGTGTGGAGTTCTCCGGACGAGTTCTTGGACTTGCCGAAGAGTTCTTCTGATGCGGCGCAGTATTACCAAGCGCGAGATGGGTATGCAACGGAGAAGCTTTTTTGGTCGCAGTTTGGCGCATCAAAGCGCCCTCTGTTGCTCAATGAACAGCTGTCCCAATGGGTCGAACTTCGTAGGGTATCCGGCGCTGTCATGAAGGATGTCATAATCCGGTTGTGGCCAACCGAGCCTGTTCTGAATAGCTATTTCGGTTTGGTGCAGAGGCTTGTTGATGCGGTGCCGCGTATCGATGCTGTGAAGCGGTCGACGTGCATTGAGGGTGCACGGATGGCTTTTGCCCGAGTCAAGACGTTCTGGGGGAAGATGAAGGCCATCGATGTTGCGACGAAGAGTCCACCCAAAGGCAAGGACCGTCCGGAACCGGAGCATTATTTTGAAGACGTCCCAGAGGCCGCCCGCTTGATAGAGGGTCAGTGCTCAAAAGACATAATGTTCGAGTGAGATGTATGGGAATTGTAAAAGACAATTTTATAGTTAATCTATTTTTATGTTTTGCTCGAAAGCTTGAATTCCTCCTGTGCGGCCATTTTAATATAACCTGAAAGTTTTCCAGTCATCGGATTCAGCCCCCTCGTAGGAAGTACGGGGGTGTTCGGAAAAGCATTTAATCACTCTTTATCCAACGTCTTGGTCCATGAAGGAGGTGATAATGCGGCGAACCAGGCAATCGGACTATAGGGTGTTAACACTTTCACTTAGCCATAGGAGTTTTATGGTGGGACTATGACATAGCCCCTGGTATGTATGCGGCGTATGGTGCCTTACATATTTGATCTGAAAAAGATCCTTCTTGTGACACGGAGAATCCCTAAAGATTCCAAGAAGTCGTCAAGTGGTTGACCAGCTCACGCCGCATCATGACAGTCAGTTTTCGGCTTTCTCTACTGAGGTGCTCGTCCGGTTTAGACCAGGGCACAATCGCAGTAGTTCTCCCTTTACTACCCTAGCCGATAGAGCGGAACATAGGGTAGCAAGCACAGGAGCCGGGAAACCCAAATATTGACCTAAGACAATGATTCGGAGCTGATGCATATAAGGCCAAACTTGCGACGCCGAAGTATGCTATAGAGCTGTTCGGACTTTTACTGGCAACTCATTTGTTTCCACACCAAGCCCCTGGCAGGTTATGCCAAGGTATTTCTGTGAAATAACCGTAGGAGCCATATTTTTTTGGGGAAATAATCTGGATGATTGGTTCGGGTATTGTTTACTGGGAACTGAGCGATATGCCAATGATTACTTATGATATATATATATAAGCCATCCTCCCGGCTATTTGACATGCTCGGGGTTGGAGGAGGAGGAACGGGCATAGTATAGGCTCGAGAAATAGAGAGTGCGGTCTACAAAAAGTTATTTTGGACCTCCTGTCGCACGTCTGCGCCGCCGGTCCTCGGTGGGGGGAATCCTTGATGGAAATAGCCCCTTAGGTGAGTGTACGGATCCGGACTCCGATAGAGCCAGCTTTCAGATGTTTATCCTGTTCGTCACCTATTTTTAAAGGATAGTGAAGGAGGAAATAAAGAGAAAATAAATAATAATAATAAAAGTTACTGGAGTGCTTGCAGGCTTGTCCGTATTGTGCTTCCGCCAATGCCCATGGTATCTTGAGTGCGTAATGATGTATGCGCGGTACAAACTTTGTAGGTGTACGGAGTGGGCGGCGGAAGCCGGGTTGCTATTTCCGTTCTAGGAGTTCTTGATCCTCGGGTGGATATTGCTTCTGACCCCCGGTGTTCCGTTGGTGAACCTTTCCGTCATCCCTGTCGCTTGGCGGCCTCCTCCCCCTGTGTTCGGCGTTGAGCTTGCCGACCTGTTTAAAGACCCAGCAGTTTCTGTTGGTATGATTAGCTAGTTTATCGGGGTGGCCATGAATCTGGCAGGGTCGGTCCAATATCTTGTCCAGGTTGGATGGTTCGTCTCGATTCGCCTTGAATGGCTTCTTCCGCTGACCGGGCTTGGGGCTGTTGAATCCGGCGTTGACCGCTGTGTCGCCTGATCTTTCAATGTCATTGCGACTGTTGTTTTTGCTTCCTCGTGGCTTGCCGTTGCCGTCTCGGATTTCGGAGGTGCCCTGGTTGCTGGCGCTATTGCTTCTACGAGCGAGCCAGCTGTCTTCTCCCGCTCAAAAGCGGGTCATCAGAGCAGTGAGGGCTGTCATGGATTTAGGTCCATCTTGGCCAAGGTGGCGTGCAAGCCATTCGTCCCGGACGCTGTGTCTGAAAGCCGCAAGGGCTTCCGCGTCCGGACAGTCGACGATTTGGTTCTTTTTAACTAAGAACCGAGTCCAGAGTTCCCTGGCTGATTCTCCGAGCTGTTGGACAATGTGACTTAGGTCATCGGCATCCGGTGGCCGGACATATGTTCCTCGAAAGTTATCGAGGAAGGCTTCTTCCAAGTCCTCCCAGCTGCCTATGGAATTTTCAGGCAGGCTGTTTAACCAGTACTGAGCTGGCCCTTTTAGTTTTAGTGGGAGGTATTTAATGGCGTGGAGGTCATCCCCACGGGCCATATGGATGTGGACGATGAAATCTTGTACCCATACCGCAGGATCGGTTGTCTCGTCGTATGATTCAATATTGACGGGTTTGAATCCTTCGGGGAATTCATGATCCATTACTTCATCAGTGAAGTAAAGCGGGTGTGCGGCGCCTCTATGTTGGGCCACACTGCGACGTGACTCCGAAGGAGTCCCTTTGCGGTTTTCGGCTCGGGCATGGCGAGGTTTGATATGTCCGAATAGGTAGCCATCGTCGCGTGTCGGAGCATGCTTTCGTGATCCGGAGATCGGTCTTGCGTATATTGCTCTATTGTCCGAGTCCCTCTACAGGTCGTCTGGCTAATCGTGACCTGCGTTGTTCTTGCCTTTACGGCGAGGTGGGCGGTCTGGTGTTCGGCTTGAATTGCCTCTTTATCCGAACGGAGTTGTCGGTGACCTGCCGCATTGTGTGACGATGGTATGGGCTCCAACGCCCCGTCATCGGACTGGTATAGCAATCTATGCTTTGGGTAGCTTTTGGCTAGGCCACTAAGGCCGTATTCTTCGGCGACCAGGACTTCGGTCCATCTGTCGTTGAGTAGGTCTTGGTCAGCTTGAAGCTGCTGCTGCTTCTTTTTCAGGCTCCTTGCCGTAGCTATCAGCATGCGCTTGAAGCGCTCCTGCTCGAGGGGCTCTTCGGGTACGATGAAGTCTTCGTCGCCGAGGCTTACCTCATCTTCGGGGAGCGGAAGCTAGTTGTCGTCCTCCGAACCGTCGCTGGGCGGGGCCTGTTTATCGGGGCTGGCTTGCCCGTTTTCCTGTTCCTCCTGTTCGGATATTGCTCCCACAGGGTCTTCATTGCTTTCGGCGCTGTCTGGAGTACTATTTTCTCAAGTGCCATCATTGTTGCGGTGTGACTGGGGGCGGCGTTTGGGGCGCCGGAACTTAGACTGTGTCCCAGGAGTTTTAACTGGATCTCCCTTGTCATTGCCGCGAGGCTTTTGAAGTGTATCGATCATGTACACGTCATATGAAGGGGTGGCCGTCCCACACCTGATGACTGGCGGGTCTTGGCCTTGCTCCTTATCGGCATCGTCGTCTATACTGTCAATGTATTCGGAGCCAGAAGTGGGCATGTCGGTTAAGTCCTCGACAGTGGTTGTGAAGTGGGTGGCGGGTGGGAAGCGAAACTCCCCATCATCAGCCTCTAGCTCGAACCGAACATAGTTCGGCTGTGAGTCCTTCTCTAAGGACAAATTCTTTAAAGAGTTCAGCACATTGCCCAAAGGTGAGTGGTGAAAAACGTATGCGGCGCTGAATTCGAAGATCGATAACCGATCTAGCTCGGTGTCCACAGGCGTACATGGTCCGAAACTTATAGCCGGAGGCGAGTCCGAAGTTCCGTTGACGCAAATATTGCAGGGTGTCGAGTTCGTGTGCGGCTCCAACGCCGCGGACTCTATGGCTTCGGATGGTGCAATCTGCTCCGAACCTACGACCGTGGCAGTTACAGGAACCATCTCCTGAATCTGGTCCGATGACAGATTTAAGTCATGTTCAACGGAGCGAGGGGGAGCGACCGCCGCGGTCTCGAATCCATTGAAGATCAAGTCTCCACGGATATCCGCGACGTAGTTCAAGCTTCCAAATCTGACCTGATGGCCAGGGGCGTAGCTATCGATCTGCCCAGATGGCCAAGCAAGTTGGCCCGCGGTACGAAGCCGCCGAATACGAAAATATGTCCCAGGAGGAAGGTTTCTCCTTGGACAGCGTCACTATGGACGATTGAAGGGGCCATCGAACCTTTTGTCGACGGCACAGTGGAACTCTCAATGAAAGCACCAATGTCGGTGTCAAAACCGGCGGATCTCGGGTAGGGGGTCCCGAACTGTGCGTCTAAGGTCGATGGTTGTAGGAGACGGGGGACACGATATTTACCCAGGTTCGGGCCCTCTCTATGGAGGTAATACCCTACTTCCTGCTTGATTGATCTGGATGAGTATGAGTGTTACAAGAGTTGATCTACCACGAGATCGTAATGGCTAAACCCTATAGGCCTAGCCTGTATAACTATGGTAATGAATGTCCTACCCAGACTACAGCCCCCAGTTTATATAGGCACCGGAGGGATCTAGGGTTACATAGAGTCGGTTACATACGAAGGGATCTTCATAGTTGGCCGCCAAGCTTGCCTTCCACGCCAAGGAGAGTCCAATCCGGACACGGGTACAGTCTTCGGCCTTCATGTCTTCACAGCATATCAGTCCGGCCCATGGATAACGGGTCGGACGCCCGAGGACCTCTTAGTCCAGGACTCCCTCATCGGGGTTGCCGAACTGTGCTGCCGAGGCGTGTGCGAAGGGTAGGGCACCCTGGCGCAAAGGCGGCGTCGGCGAGGCGGAGTACGCCGGCGGCGAGTAGCTGTACTGGGTGTGGAGGACGGCTGTGAACGCCAGGGAGGGAGTGCGCTGCTCGGAGTTCAGGCCTGAAGGGGAGGCACGCGGCGGCGCGCCATGCGGGAAGGTAATGTTTGGGTTAAAACCGCCATGTGTGTCGCCGTCGAAGTAGCGAGGCAAGGGTGCGTAACCCTAGGGTGGCGGCGACGGCGAGAAGTTAGTGGCGACGTGACGCTCGCTTGGCTCCCCCATGTTGCTTGTGGGCAATGGCCGGACGGATTCATCATCCTCGCCTGAGACGCCTGTGCCAGCTCCGACCGCCGCCGCGTCCCTGGCCATCTCGGCGATGAGCCTGTTCCGCCGGTCGGTGGTGACAGCCTCCCAGCGCTGGACCTCCGCCCTCCACTCGGCGTTGGACACACCTTGTGGTCTTGCCATCGGCGCCCTTGGCATCCTCTTTTTCGGCTAGGTGGGATCGGCAGCGGCAGTGGGGCGAGGGGCCAAATACTTCTTCGATGGCATGGCAGTCGGATGGTGGGAGAATGGCGGGAGCGGCGAGGCAGAAGGGGGAAGCAATGAGGAAATGGAGAGAAAGGGGGGAAACGGCGGGAATAGGCATGTCTGCGCCGACAGAGCGGGCCCGCGTGCCTTTTCACTTCGGCTGGCGCCCCTAGGTCCCCCAGGGTGGGGGTGGGTTCGGCTCGGGTTCGCCGGTTGTTCTTTCGGTCCAAACCGGCGATAAACGGGGAGTTGGAGGCGCGGCTGGGGCGATTTTTCGCCGCCGGCGCTAAAAAAGGTGTCCTGGGGGGCTGTTGGGGAGGGGCGAGTGGAGATGCTCTTAGGCACCTTAGGTGTCGTTGAGCTTCTTGGTGCCCATGCACATGATCAACTAGGCCAGCCCATTCAGCACAACGCTCGCTCAATCCCTCAGGTTCACTCGCTTTCTTCGCTGGCTCATTAGTTCGTGGGAAGGGCAGACCCTTGAGAACATAACGTTTGACCTATTAACCACTGACTTCTCAAAAAAATAGAAAAACTTCTGCAATTTGAAAAAAAATCATCCATTTTGGAAGAAGTTCAATTTTTTAAGAGAAGTTCATCAATTTTGAAAAAAAGTTTCATTGTTTTGAAAAAAAGTTTATCAGTTTTGCAAAAAAATCACCAAATTTTGAAAAAAGTTCATCGATTTTTAAAACATTGACAAATCTGAAAATTTTCATCAATTTTGAAAAGCGTTCAAAAAAGTGAAAAATCTTCATAAAACTTGAAAAAAAAAGTTCACAAAAATGAAAAAAAATCATCGATTTCAAAAAGCTCATTGAAAAAAGAAAAAAGAGAAAATAAAAAACAAAATAGAAAATAAGAACGAAAAAAAGAAAGAAAAAAACCAGGCAAAACAGGTCCAGAAAGAAAAACAAATGGAAAAAATGAAACAAACAACTCGGAAGCTTCACAAAACCAGCAATGGAACTCCCTGATACGCCTTCTAATGGGCCGGCCCATGCTGCATCGATGGAGTGAGAGGTGGTGTGCGCCTGTTTGCGCAATTGCTTATAACGGGCGCCGCATAAGATTTGCCGCGACCTCCTTAGGCGCTTGTTCAGCAACCGGCGCTTGTGCATGACAACACTTGGACTGGCCCGCTAGGCTCATCACTCGGCTCCGCTCGCCCCGCTTGTCGGCCACCTTGCTCGCTAGCTCACCGTTAAAAAAACTGTTGGTGTTCATTCTGCAATAAAAGAGGCACCCAATTTTCTACAAAAACAAAATTTTAATTTTTTTTTGAATTTCTCAAAATACGTTTTTATTCGGGTTTTAAAAATGATCGTAAATTTGAAAAAATCTTGATTTTGACAAAATTTCAAAAAATTGGAATAACTTCATAAATATTTAAAAAGTTTTGCATTTTACAATAGTTCATGAATTTGAAAGAAGTTCAAGAATTTGGAAAAGGGAATAAATATGAAAAAGTTCAAGTACTTGAGAAATGTTCATTAAATTTTGTAAATTCAAGAATATGGAAGAAGTGCATGATTTAAAAAAACACAAAAATTGAAAATAGTTCGCAAATGTCAAATAGTTTGTGGATTTGATAAAAAAATCATGCATTTGAAAGAAAAACAAAAGAAGAAATGAAACAATGAAAGAAGAAAAAGTGGGCTAAAAATAGTATCGAAAAAACCCAGAACAGAATGTTCATTAAATTTGAAATATATACTTTTTCTATAAAAATGTAAATTTAAAAAATGTTCATAAATTTGAAGAAAGTTCGTTAGTTTGAAAAGTTCACAAATTTGGAATAAGTTCATGAATTTTAAAAATGTTTCTGACTTTTTAAAAAGTTCATGAATTTGAAGGGAATTCATGGATTTTCAAAAATTCAGAATTTGTAAATGTTCATATATTTGAAAGAAGTTCAAGAATTTGAGGAATGTTCATTAAATTTTAGAAATTCACAACTTTATAAAATACGTAAAATTTAAATAAATTCACAAATTCGAATTTTTTTTATGAATTTGAAAATTCACGATTTTGATTTTTTTTCTGCATTTGAAAGAAAAACAAAAGAGAAAAATGAAAAGAGAAAGAAGAAAACCAGGCCAAAAAACTAGTATCAAAAAAACCGAGACCGGAAGCTTCCCAAAACTGTTTGAGAGTTTCATAGAAACATGTTTGCGTAGATGGGCCAGCCGACTAAATCTAGGGAAGGCAACCGGCGCTAAATAGGATTTCACGTCTTATGCATAATAAGGTAACTCATATTTTTACCGATGTCTGTCTAGTTTTTTTTAGACAACCCGTTGTTTGTCTTTTTTTTTAGTCTCGGTGTTTGTCTACGGACACTGGTTAGATGTGTGTGGGCAGCCTTGGGGCCTCGGTACCATTGCCACGGTCTTCATCATCCACTTCACCCAACATCCATACGCTCCGTTCGACATTTGCTCTACATCAACCTCTCATGGCTCCGATCAGGAACGTCGGACGCACAATACTCTGCACCTGCGACGCCACCGAGGTGCTTGGGCTTGTGGAACCCGAAGCTCTATATGCCCAGCACGGTCACCCCGCTTGAGCTGCCATGCTCGCCAAACCAGTCGTTGTTGTATTTGTGTTTCTGTTGTCTCTCCGATGTCTTAGTTGACGGCCTGCAACTATAATAAGTTGTTGCTAACTGCGTTTATTTTTAGTTCTTGCGCTTTCATTTTCCGAGCATGCTTTGCATCCTGTATGGATTCTTTGGTTTCTTTATAGACGTGAATATGGCGCGTTCGTTCGCTCACAGGCATCCATGGCACGTACGACCGTACACGTCGACAGGATCAACCCAACGTCTCACGTCGTGCGCGCGAGTACCTTGCCCAGCGCGAGGAGCGTGAGCGCATGAAGGCGCGCGAGTGTGAGCCGTGACCAAGTTGAGTCCCTCTCAAGAGAAGAAAAATTATCCGTATATGTATTAGGCGTATATTCAACATGTAAGGGTTGTGGTGATAATTAAGG
Organism: Aegilops tauschii subsp. strangulata; assembly: GCF_002575655.3. NCBI lineage: Eukaryota > Viridiplantae > Streptophyta > Magnoliopsida > Poales > Poaceae > Aegilops > Aegilops tauschii. The sequence continues at coordinate 397,393,162 of NC_053040.3, read as the reverse complement.
GAAAAAAGTTGCCATGCAATAGGGGGAGTATTTGGTGCTACCGAGACTTAAATGATACCGTGATATGGGAATCTGGGCCGTCGGATTCTTAGATCGGACGGCATCTGCTAGCTGTTGGATTTGCTGGATCTATGCGCAATTTTCGGACTCCTCGAAGGCTTTTTTGCAAATGTTACATAGTTAGTAAGAGCCTTCCAATCTGAGAATCCGACGGCCCAGAAGCCCGTATCACGGTAGCACCTAAGTCTTGGTAGCACTAGATATTTTCCCCCATGCATTAATCGATTTATTTGCCATCACATAAAGTTTGTTTTGTTAGTTGAGCGAACGTGCTAATAAAAAAAATTGACATGCATTATTTGCATTACTTGCCTTTTATTATTTGCAACAGTTGCTGGTGAAGAAAATGTGTGTACTAATTGCCATGACAAATCAATTGGGTACAGGTTGACCGACATGCTGGGGGAAATTTGCCATGTGGGAGGGTGTCTTGAGGTGATCTGTATTGGCATGAGGAGATGTGTTTCTAACTTCAAAAATGAAGAAGAACGGAAAAACTTGCCAAACCTATTTTGCGTAATTTGCCACATGTTAATGAATAAAGTTGCCACATGTTAATGGTGGTGGCGGGGCTCTCTCGGTGTTGGCTTCCTCGCGGACCAGGGGCGGCAAGCTGGCCCAGACGGGGTGGCAACTGGCGTCGGGGGCCATAGCTCGCGGCGAGGGCCTCTCTGTGCCGGCAGGGGGTCGGATCTGGGTCCCTCGCAGCGTGCGTCCTGCCCGTGCTCGCGCTGGTGGAGCTTGAGGTGCATAGGTGGTGCTTCGCTGGCCTGGCTGGATCCGGGCGGATCTGGCCCGTGGTGGTCCGGCTTGGGGAGGTGGTGTTGCTGGGTGGTGGAGGCGGGAGTGGTGGACGCTGGTGGCGGTGGGTGTTGCTGGTGGTGCGAGGTGGGACTGCTGCAGCCGGTTTTGGATCTCCCCCGCCTTTGGTTGGTGCTGCGGAGCTTCGGATCTGGTCTCCGGCAAGTGCACGGTGGCGCGCGTGGGGCGTGTTGGCGCTCCTGATGTTTGGCTGCAGCCTGGGACCATGGTGGTTCCTGGCCTCGGGCAGCGCTCCTCTGCTCCTCGCTGGCATGGTGCTCGGTTAGGTTCGGCGGCTCGCGCTGCGTTCGGTGGCCCTGCGTTCGGACGGCCATTGGTGGATCCAATGCCTAGTGCTGATGTTTGGCCGTCTGCGGTCTCCGCGGGGTGCTGTTGGTTGTGACGGTTCGTCGTGCTTCTTCGTCTCGGAGGGGCCCAATGGTGCTGGTGGTCAGTAGCTGTCTTGTTGTAGGGATGTGCTCAAACTCCGGGAGAGAACCTTGCATCGACTATGTCGATGTCGGCGGCAATGGTGTCTGTGGATATCGTTTTCCTCGTTGGAGGTGTCGTTGTGGAACTCCAGCACCTGCAGTACTTTGTTTTGTGGTCTCCGGGTGAAAACCTAAGATCCGGCTTGTCGGATCGGATGACGGTCTTGTGTCCTTGTCAGCACTACCTCCTTGGAGGCGTCATCTTAGAGACCCAAACGACGGCTTTTGTGCCTGCGTGTGGTTTAGGGTGCAGCGTTTGGTGGTGTGGCCAACTTGGGATCAGTCGGAGGGTCCAATGGTGGTGGTGGTGAAGGAAATATGCCCTAGAGGCAATAATAAAGTTATTATTTATATTTCCTTATATCATGATAAATGTTTATTATTCATGCTAGAATTGTATTAACCGGAAACTTAGTACATGTGTGAATACATAGACAAACAGAGTGTCCCTAGTAAGCCTCTACTTGACTAGCTCGTTAATCAAAGATGGTTAAGTTTCCTAGCCATAGACATGTGTTGTCATTTGATGAACGGGATCACATCATTAGAGAATGATGTGATGGACAAGCCCTCCATTAGCTTAGCATAACGGTCCTTTAGTTTTATTGCTATTGCTTTCTTCATGACTTATACATGTTCCTCTGACTATGAGATTATGCAACTTCCGAATATCGGAGGAATACCTTGTGTGCTATCAAACATCACAACGTAACTGGGTGATTATAAAGATGCTCTACAGGTGTCTCCGAAGTTGTTTGTTGGGTTGGCATAGATCAAGATTAGGATTTGTCACTCCGTGTATTGGAGAGGTATCTCTGGGCCCTCTCGGTAATGCTCATCACTATAAGCCTTGCAAGCAATGTGACTAATGAGTTAGTTACGGGATTATGCATTACAGAACGAGTAAAGGGACTTGCCGGTAACGAGATTGAACTAGGTACGATGATACCGACGATCGAATCTCGGCAAGTAACATACCGATGACAAAGGGAACAACGTATGTTGTTATGCGGTTTGACCGATAAAGATCTTCGTGAAGGAAATATGCCCTAGAGGCAATAATAAAGTTGTTATTTATATTTCCTTATATCATGATAAATGTTTATTATTCATGCTAGAATTGTATTAACCGGAAACTTAGTACATGTGTGAATACATAGACAAACAGAGTGTCACTAGTATGCCTCTACTTGACTAGCTCGTTGAATCGAAGATGGTTATGTTTCCTAACCATAGACATGAGTTGTCATTTGATTAACGGGATCACATCATTAGAGAATGATGTGACTGACTTGACCCATTCCGTTAGCTTAGCATAATGATCGTTTAGTTTTATTGCTATTGCTTTCTTCATGACTTATACATGTTCCTCTGACTATGAGATTATGCAACTCCCGAATACCGGAGGAACAACTTGTGTGCTATCAAATGTCACAACTTAATTGGGTGATTATAAAGATGCTCTACAGGTGTCTCCGAAGGTGTTTGTTGGGTTGGCATAGATCAAGATTAGGATTTTTCACTCCGTGTATCGGAGAGGTATCTCTGGGCCCTCTTGGTAATGCTCATCACTATAAGCCTTGCAAGCAATGTGACTAATGAGTTAGTTGCGGGATGATGCATTACGGAACGAGTAAAGAGACTTGTCAGTAATGAGGTTGAACTAGGTATTGAGATACCGACGATCGAATCTCGGGCAAGTAACATACTGATGACAAAGGGAACAACGTATGTTGTTATGCGGTTTGACCGATAAAGATATTCGTAGAATATGTAGGAACCAATATGAGCATCCAGGTTCCGCTATTGGTTATTGACCGAAGATGAGTCTCGGTCATGTCTACATAGTTCTCGAACCCGTAGGGTCCGCACACTTAACGTTCGGTGACGATTGGTATTATGAGTTTATGTGTTTTGATGTACCGAAGATAGTTCGGAGTCCCGGATGTTATCACGGACATGACGAGGAGTCTCGGAATGGTCGAGACATAAAGATTGATACATTGGACGACTATATTCGGACACCGGATGAGTTCCGGGGGTCACCGGATATTTATCAGAGTGTCGGGGGGTTATCGGAACCCCCGGGGGATATAATGGGCCAACATGGGCCTTGTGGGAGAAAGAGGAGAGGGCCTAGGGCTGCCCCCCCCTTGGGAGTCCGAATTGGACAAGGAGGGGGGTGGCTCCCCCTCTTTCCTCCCTCTCTCCCTCTCCTTCCTTTCCCCGTCCTCCTTCCTAGTCGGACTAGGAAAGGGGAGTCCTACTCCCACTAGGAGGAGGACTCCCCCCTCTCCTTGGCGCGCCCCAAGGCCGGTCGGCCTCCCCCCTTGCTCCTTTATATACAGGGGCAGGGGGCACCCTAGAACACACAAGTTGATCATTGATCTCTTAGCCGTGTGTGGTGGCCCCCTCCACCATAATCCACCTCGGTCATATCGTCGTAGTGCTTAGGCGAAGCCCTGCGCCGGTAACTTCATCATCACCGTCATCACGTCGTCGTGCTGACGAAGCTCTCCCTCGAAGCTCTACTGGATCATGAGTTCATGGGACGTCACCGAGCCGAACGTGTGCAGATCGCGGAGGTGTCGTACGTTCGGTACTAGGATCGGTTGATCATGAAGACGTACAACTACATCAACCGCGTTGTCATAACACTTCCGCTTTCGGTCTATGAGGGTACGTGGACAACACTCTCCCCTCTCGTTGCTATGCATCACCATGATCTTGCGTGTGCGTAGGAATTTTTTTGAAATTACGACGTTCCCCAACAGTGGCATCCGAGCCAAGTTTATGCGTAGATGTTGTATGCATGAGTAGAACACAAGTGAGTTGTGGGTGATACTAGTCATACTGCTTACCAGCATGTCATACTTTGATTCAGCGGTATTATTGGATGAAGCGGCCCGGACCGACATTACGCGTACGCTTACGCGAGACTGGTTCTACCGACGTGCTTCGCACACAGGTGGCTGGCGGGTGCCAGTTTCTCCAACTTTAATTGAAACGAGTGTGGCTACGCCCGGTCCTTGTTGAAGGTTAAAACAACACATACATGATGAAATATCGTTGTGGTTTTGATGCGTAGGTAAGAACGGTTCTTGCTCAGCCCGTAGCAGCCACGTAAAACTTGCAACAACAAAGTAGAGGACGTCTAACTTGTTTTTGCAGGGCATGTTGTGATGTGATATGGTCAAGACATGATGCTAAATTTTATTGTATGAGATGATCATGTTTTGTAACAAAGTTATTGGCAACTGGCAAGAGCCATATGGTTGTCGCTTTATTGTATGAAATGCAATCGCCATGTAATTGCTTTACTTTATCACTAAGCGGTAGCGATAGTCGTAGAAGCAATAGTTGGCGAGACGACAACGATGCTATGATGAAGATCAAGGTGTCGCGCCGGTGACGATGGTGATCATGACGGTGCTTTGGAGATGGAGATCAAAGGCACAAGATGATGATGGCCATATCATATCACGTATATTGATTGCATGTGATGTTTATCCTTTATGCATCTTATTTTGCTTAGATCGACGGTAGCATTATAAGATGATCTCTCACTAAATTTCAAGGTATAAGTGTTCTCCCTGAGTATGCACCATTGCGAAAGTTCATCGTGCCGAGACACCATGTGATGATCGGGTGTGATAAGCTCTACGTTCACATACAACAGGTGCAAGCTAGTTTTGCACACGCAGAATACTCGGGTTAAACTTGACGAGCCTAGCATATGCAGATATGGCCTCTGAACACTAAGACCGAAAGGTCGAGCGTGAATCATATAGTAGATATGATCAACATAGTGATGTTCACCATTGAAAACTACTCCATCTCACGTGATGATCGGACATGGTTTAGTTGATATGGATCACGTGATCACTTAGATGATTAGAGGGATGTCTATCTAAGTGGGATTTCTTAAGTAATTTGATTAATTGAACTTTAATTTATCATGAACTTAGTACCTGATAGTATTTTGCATGTCTATGTTGTTGTAGATAGATGGCCCGTGTTGTTGTTCCGATGAATTTTAATGCGTTCCTAGAGAAAGCTAAGTTGAAAGATGATGGTAGAAACTACACGGACTGGGTCCGTAACTTGAGGATTATCCTCATTGCAGCACAGAAGAATTACGTCCTAGAAGCACCGCTAGGTGCCAAACCCGCTGCAGGAGCAACGCCAGATGTTATGAACGTCTGGCAGAGCAAACCTGATGACTACTCGATAGTTCAGTGTGCCATGCTTAACGGCTTACAACCGGGACTTCAATGACGTTTTGAACGTCATGGAGCATATGAGATGTTCCAGGATTTGAAGTTAATATTTCGAGCAAATGCCCGGATTGAGAGATATGAAGTCTCCAATAAGTTCTACAACTGCAAGATGGAGGAGAATAGTTCTGTCAGTGAGCATATACTCAAAATGTCTGGGTATAACAATCACTTCATTCAACTGGGAGTTAATCTTCCGGATGATAGTGTCATTGACAGAATTCTTCAATCACTGCCACCAAGCTACAAGAGCTTCGTGATGAACTATAACATGCAACGGATGGATAAGACAATTCCCGAGCTCTTCGTGATGCTAAAGGCTGCAGAGGTAGAAATCAAGAAAGAGCATCAAGTGTTGATGGTCAACAAGACCACCAGTTTCAAGAAAAAGGGTAAAGGGAAGAAGGGGAACTTCAAGAAGAACGGCAAGCAAGTTGTTGATCAAGTGAAGAAACCCAAGTCTGGACCTAAGCCTGAGAATGAGTGCTTCTACTGCAAAGGGAATGGTCACCGGAAGCGGAACTGCCCCAAGTATTTGGCGGATAAGAAGGATGGCAAGGTGAACAAAGGTATATGTGATATAAATGTTATTGATGTGTACCTTACTAATGCTCGCAGTAGCACCTGGGTATTTGATACTGGTTCTGTTGCTAATATTTGCAACTCGAAACAGGGACTACGGATTAAGCGAAGATTGGCTAAGGACGAGGTGATGATGCGCGTGGGAAATGGTTGCAAAGTTGATGTGATCGCAGTCGGCACGCTACCTCTACCTTCGGGATTAGTTTTAGACCTGAATAATTGTTATTTGGTGCCAGCGTTGAGAATGAACATTATATCTGGATCTTGTTTGATGTGAGACGGTTATTCATTTAAATCAGAGAATAATGGTTGTTCTATTTATATGAGTAATATCTTTTATGGTCATGCACCCTTGAAGAGTGGTCTATTTTTATTGAATCTCGATAGTAGTGATACACATATTCATAATATTGAAGCCAAAAGATGCAAAGTTGATAATGATAGTGCAACTTATTTGTGGCACTGCCTTTTAGGTCATATTGGTGTAAAGCGCATGAAGAAACTCCATTCTAATGGACTTTTGGAATCACTTGATTATGAATCACTTGGTACTTGCGAACCATGCCTCATGGGCAAGATGACTAAAACTCCGTTCTCCGGAACAATGGAGCGAGCAACAGATTTGTTGGAAATCATACATACTGATGTATGTGGTCCAATGAATATTGAAGCTCGCGGCGGGTATCGTTATTTTCTCACCTTCACAGATGATTTGAGCAGATATGGGTATATCTACTTGATGAAGCATAAGTCTGAAACATTTGAAAAGTTCAAAGAATTTCAGAGTGAAGTGGAAAATCATCGTAACAAGAAAATAAAGTTTCTACGATCTGATCGTGGAGGACAATATTTGAGTTACGAGTTTAGTCTTCATTTGAAACAATGCGGAATAGTTTCGCAACTCACGCCACCCAGAACACCACAGCGTAATGGTGTGTCCGAACGTCGTAATCGTACTTTACTGGATATGGTGCGATCTATGATGTCTCTTACTAATTTACCTCTATCGTTTTGGGGTTATGCTTTAGAGACGGCTGCATTCGCGTTAAATAGGGCACCATCTAAATCCGTTGAGACGACACCTTATGAACTATGGTTTGGCAAGAAACCAAAGTAGTCATTTCTTAAAGTTTGGGGCTGCGATGCTTATGTGAAAAAGCTTCAACCTGATAAGCTCGAACCCAAATCGAAGAAATGTGTCTTCATAGGATACCCAAAGGAGACTGTTGGGTACACCTTCTATCACAGATCCGAAGGCAAGACATTCGTTGATAAGAATGGATCCTTTCTAGAGAAGGAGTTTCTCTCGAAAGAAGTGACTAGGAGGAAACTAGAACTTGATGAGGTAACTGTACCTGCTCCCATATTGGAAAGTAGTTCATCACAGAAATCTGTTCCTGTGACTCGTACACCAATTAGTGAGGAAGCTAATGATGATGATCATGTAACTTCAGATCAAGTTACTACCGAACCTCGTAGGTCAAACAGAGTAAGATCCGCACCAGAGTGGTACGGTAATCATGTTCTGGAGGTCATGTTACTTGACCATGACGAACCTACGAAAAATGAGGAAGTGATGATGAGCCCAGATTCCGCAAAATGGCTTGAGGCCATGAAATCTGAGATGGGATCCATGTATGAGAACAAAGTGTGGACTTTGGTTTACTTCCCCGATGATCGTCAAGCCATCGAGAATAAATGGATCTTCAAGAAGAAGACTGACGCTGACGGTAATGTTACTGTCTACAAAGCTCGACTTGTTGCAAAAGGTTTTCGGCAAGTTCAAGGAGTTGACTACGATGAGACCTTCTCACCTGTAGCGATGCTTAAGTCCGTCCGAATCATGTTAGCAATTGCTGCATTTTACGATTATGAAATTTGGCAAATGGATGTAAAGACTGCATTCCTGAATGGATTTCTCGAAGAAGAGTTGTATATGATGCAACCTGAAGGTTTTATCGATCCAAAGGGTGCTGGCAAAGTGTGCAAGCTCCAGCGATCCATTTATGGACTGGTGCAGGCATCTCGGAGTTGGAATAAATGTTTTGATAGTGTGATCAAAGCATATGGTTTTATACAGACTTTTGGAGAAGCCTGTATTTACAAGAAAGTGAGTGGGAGCTCTGTAGCATTTCTAATATTATATGTGGATGACATATTATTGATTAGAAATGATATAGAATTTCTGGATAGCATAAAAGGATACTTGAATAAGAGTTTTTCAATGAAAGACCTCGGTGAAGCTGCTTATATATTGGGAATTAAGATCTATAGAGATAGATCAAGACGCTTAATTGGACTTTCACAGAGCACATACCTTGACAAAGTTTTGAAGAAGTTCAAGATGGATCAAGCAAAGAAAGGGTTCTTGCCTGTGTTACAAGGTGTGAAGTTGAGTCAGACTCAATGCCCGACCACTGCAGAAGATAAAGAGAAAATGAAAGGTGTCCCCTATGCTTCAGCCATAGGCTCTATCATGTATGCAATGTTGTGTACTAGACCTGATGTGTACATTGCTATAAGTTTAGCAGGGAGGTACCAAAGTAATCCAGGAGTGGATCACTGGAATGCGGTCAAGAACATCCTGAAATACCTGAAAAGGACTAAGGATATGTTTCTCATTTATGGAGGTGACAAAGAGCTCGTCGTAAATGGTTACGTCGATGCAAGCTTTGACACTGATCCAGATGACTCTAACTCACAAACCGGATATGTGTTTATATTGAACGGTGGAGCTGTTAGTTGGTGCAGTTCTAAGCAAGGCGTCGTGGTGGGATCTACGTGTGAAGCGGAGTACATAGCTGCTTCGGAAGCAGCAAATGACGGAGTCTGGATGAAGGAGTTCATATCCGATCTAGGTGTCATACCTAGTGCATCGGGTCCAATGAAAATCTTTTGTGACAATACTGGTGCAATTGCCTTGGCAAAGGAATCCAGATTTCACAAGAAAACCAAGCACATCAAGAGACGCTTCAATTCCATCCGCGATCAAGTCAAGGAGGGAGACATAGAGATTTGCAAGATACATACGGATCTGACTGTTGCAGACCCGTTGACTAAGCCTCTCTCACGGGCAAAACATGATCAGCACCAAGACTCCATGGGTGTTAGAATCATTATTGTGTAATCTAGATTATTGACTCTAGTGCAAGTGGGAGACTGAAGGAAATATGCCCTAGAGGCAATAATAAAGTTGTTATTTATATTTCCTTATATCATGATAAATGTTTATTATTCATGCTAGAATTGTATTAACCGGAAACTTAGTACATGTGTGAATACATAGACAAACAGAGTGTCACTAGTATGCCTCTACTTGACTAGCTCGTTGAATCAAAGATGGTTATGTTTCCTAGCCATAGACATGAGTTGTCATTTGATTAACGGGATCACATCATTAGAGGATGATGTGATTGACTTGACCCATTCCGTTAGCTTAGCATTTGATCGTTTAGTATATTGCTATTGCTTTCTTCATGACTTATACATATTCCTATGACTATGATATTATGCAACTCCCGAATGCCAGAGGAACACTTTGTGTGCTACCAAACGTCACAACATAACTGGGTGGTTATAAAGGTGCTCTATAGGTGTCTCCGATGGTACTTGTTGAGTTGGCGTAGATCAAGATTAGGATTTGTCACTCCGATTGTCGGAGAGGTATCTCTCGGCCCTCTCGGTAATGCACATCATTATAAGCCTTGCAAGCAACGTAATTAATGTGTTAGTTGCGGGATGATGCATTACGGAACGAGTAAAGAGACTTGCCAGTAACGAGATTGAACTAGGTATTGAGATACCGACGATCGAATCTCGGGCAAGTAACATACCGATGACAAAGGGAACAACGTATGTTGTTATGTGGTTTGACCGATAAAGATCTTCGTACAATATGTAGGAAGCAATATGAGCATCCAGGTTCCGCTATTGGTTATTGACCGGAGATGAGTCTCGGTCATGTCTACATAGTTCTTGAACCCGTAGGGTCCGCAAGCTTAACATTCGGTGACGATCGGTATTATGAGTTTATGTGTTTTGACGTACCGAAGATAGTTCGGAGTCCCGAATGTGATCACGGACATGACGAGGAGTCTCGAAATGGTCGAGACATAAATATTGATATATTGGACGACTATATTCGGACATCGGATGAGTTCCGGGGGTCACCGGATATTTATCGGAGTGCCGGGGGTTATCGGAACCCATGGGGGATATAATGGGCCAACATGGGCCTTGTAGGAGAGAGAGGAGAGGGCCTAGGGCTGCCCCCCCCCGTTGGGAGTCCGTATTGGACAAGGAGGGGGGGGCGCCCCCTCTTTCCTCCCTCTCTCCCTCTCCTTCCTTTCCCCTTGCTCCTTCCAAGTTGGACTAGGAAAGGGGAGTCCTACTCCCACTAGGAGGAGGACTCCCCCCTCTCCTTGGTGCGCCCCAAGGCCGGCCGGCCTCCCCCCTTGCTCCTTTATATACAGGGGCAGGGGGCACCCTAGGACACACAAGTAGATCATTGATCTCTTAGTCGTGTGCGGTGCCACCCTCTACCATAATCCACCTCGGTCATATCGTCGTAGTGCTTAGGCAAAGCCCTGCGCTGGTAACTTCATCATCACCGTCATCACGCTGTCGTGCTGACGAAGCTCTCCCTCGAAGCTCTACTGGATCGTGAGTTTGTGGGACGTCACTGAGCCGAATGTGTGCAGATCGCGGAGGTGTCGTACGTTCGGTACTAGGATCAGTCGATCGTGAAGACGTACGACTACATCAACCACGTTGTCATAATGCTTCCGCTTTCGGTCTACGAGCGTACGTGGACAACACTCTCCCCTCTCGTTGCTATGCATCACCATGATCTTGCGTGTGCGTAGGAATTTTTTTGAAATTACTACGTGCCCCAACACTTCATAGAATATATAGGAGTCAATATGTGCATCCAGGTTCTGCTATTGGTTATTGACCAGAGATGTGTCTCGGTCATGTCTACATAGTTCTCGAACCCGCAGGGTCCGCACGCTTAACGTTCGATGACGATTTGTATTATGAGGTATGTGATTCGATGAACCGAAGTTTGTTCGGAGTCCCGGATGAGATCACAGACATGACGAGGAGTCTCTAAATGGTCGAGACATAAATATTTATATATTGGAAGGTTGCATTTGGACATCGGAATGGTTCCGGGATGTTCGGGCATTTTTCCGGACTACTGGAACCCCCCGAGGAGTTAATGGGCCTTCGTAGGCCCTAGTGGAGAGAGGAGGAGGCGGCCAGGTGGAGCCCCCCCCCCCAAGCCCAACCCGAATTGGACTAAGGTTGGGCGACACCCCCCTTTCCTTCTCCCCTCTTCTCCCTTCCCTCCTTCTCCTAGCTGGAATCGGAAAGGGGGGAGAATCCTACTTGGACCGAGAGTCCAAGTAGGACTCCCCCCTTGGCGCGCCCCCTCTAGGGCCGGCCTCCTCTTCCCCCTACTTTATATACGTGGGAGGGGGCCACCCCAAAGGACACCAAAGTTTCTCTTAGTCGTGTGCGGTGCCCTCCTCCACAGTTACACACCTCGGTCATATCGTCGTAGTGCTTAGGCAAAGCCCTGCGTCGGTAACATCATCATCGCCATCACCACGCCGTCGTGCTGACGGAACTCTCCCTCGTCCTCAACTGGATCAAGAGCTCAAGGGACGTCATCGAGCTGAACGTGTGCTGAACGCGGAGGTGCCGTACGTTTGGTGCTTGGATCGGTTGGATCGCGAAGACGTTCGACTCCATCAACCGCATTACTAAACGCTTCCGCTTTCGGTCTACGAGGGTACGTGGACACACTCTCCCTGCTCGTTGCTATGCTTCTCCTAGATAGATCTTGCGTGATCGTATGAATTTTTTTACATTACTACATTCCCCAACAGTGGCATCCGAAGAAGACTGACGCTGACGGTAATGTTACTGTCTACAAAGCTCGACTTGTTGCAAAAGGTTTTCGACAAGTTCAAGGAGTTGACTACGATGAGACCTTCTCACCCGTAGCGATGCTTAAGTCCGTCCGAATCATGTTAGCAATTGCTGCATTTTACGATTATGAAATTTGGCAAATGGATGTAAAGACTGCATTCCTGAATGAATTTCTGGAAGAAGAGTTTTATATGATGCAACCTAAAGGTTTTATCAATCCAAAGGGTGCTGACAAAGTGTGCAAGCTCCAGCGATCCATTTATGGACTGGTGCAAGCATCTCGGAGTTGGAATAAATGTTTTGATAGTGTGATCAAAGCATATGGTTTTATACAGACTTTTGGAGAAGCCTGTATTTACAAGAAAGTGAGTGGGAGCTCTGTAGCATTTCTAATATTATATGTGGATGACATATTGTTGATTAGAAATGATACAGAAATTCTGGATAGCATAAAAGGATACTTGAATAAGAGTTTTTCAATGAAAGACCTCGGTGAAGCTGCTTATATATTGGGCATTAAGATCTATAGAGATAGATCAAGACGCTTAATTGGACTCTCAGAGAGCACATACCTTGAAAAAGTTTTGAAGAAGTTCAAAATGGATCAAGCAAAGAAAGGGTTCTTGCCTGTGTTACAAGGTGTGAAGTTGAGTCAGACTCAATGCCCGACCACTGCAGAAGATAGAGAGAAAATGAAAGATGTTCCCTATGCTTCAGCCATAGGCTCTATCATGTATGCAATGTTGTGTACCAGACCTGATGTGTGCCTTTCTATAAGTTTAGCAGGGAGGTACAAAGTAATCCAGGAGTGGATCACTGGACAGCGGTCAAGAACATCCTGAAATACCTGAAAAGGACTAAGGATATGTTTCTCGTTTATGGAGGTGATAAAGAGCTCGTCGTAAATGGTTACGTCGATGCAAGCTTTGACACTGATCCAGATGACTCTAAGTCACAAACCGGATACGTGTTTATATTGAACGGTGGAGCTGTCAGTTGGTGCAGTTCTAAGCAAAGCGTCGTGCCGGGATCTACGTGTGAAGCGGAGTACATTGTCGGCGTTCTGGGAACGGGGGTCCCCAGACTTGCCTGCCTGCGACCCACGGCGTGGCTCCACCAGCGGCCCTGTATGGCCCATCTTCACCAGCAAACACTCAAAACCCTCGCGAGGCAGACAACGCAAGACCTCCTCGGGGGCAACCTCACCAGGCTAGGCTCGTGAGGGGCGGAGAGATAAAGGCAAGGGGAACCTCGTGAGGTTCCCGTGACATAAGCCATGACGACCAAGGCCAGGCGGGCGCCAGCGTGCATAGTGTCCTCGTTTCCTCTTTGGTGCTAAAGAGGCAAGCGCGGGCGAGGAGTCCCGAGGAATCAGGCAAAGGTTTCCATATCGGTGCAACGAGACCAAGACCAGAAGGACGGCAAGATGGAGGTCACCGTGGAGCCCAAGGCGGCGTCATCACCAGAGCCTTTGGCAGGCAAAGACCACCTTTAGTCAGGATAGCTTGTACTCGCTGTACCCCTTCAAACTTGGCCATTGTGGGATCCCTTCCCGCTCAATATTTGGGAAGAGGACCGGGGCCTCTATAAATAGGACTAGCCACCCCCGTAGCAGGGGGGATCACTCAGCTCACCAACCACCACCCAAGCTCACCGAGCACAAGAACACCTCTCCTCGCGAGGCTGTTCTTCCCTTGTAACTGTTCATCCTCAGCCCAAGAGGCAATCCACCACACCACACTGGAGTAGGGTATTACACCACAACGATGGCCCGAACCAGTATAAACCTTGTGTCTCTTTGTTCTTTGGGTTCGTCGAGCTAGGCCGTGAGATCTAGTTGCGAGCGAGCTAGAGGGAGGTGAGATCTTCGTGCGCCACCCAGTGTTCAAACCTCAAGGGTTTTGCCGGAACCCGAGATCCGACATTTGGCGCGCCAGGTAGGGGTGCGCCGAAATCTTCCTTCCGTCGATCCACGCTCCTCCACCACCTCGCTTCACCCCCATGGCCGGCGCTGCTTTTCCGGCTGCGACGACTAGTGCCCGTGGCGGGGCCGGGGGGCTCCGAGCCTTGGCCCCCGCCTTACGGCAGGTACAGTGGCTGCCCAAGTTCAAGCCGGAGATGCCACCGCGCTACGACGGCGCGGCAGACCCGTCGGCTTTCCTGCTGACGTACGAGGAGGCCGTCCTGGAGGCCGGGGGCAACGAGAAGGTCATGGCCAACTGGCTCCCCATGGCCCTCGCTGGTGTGCCGCGCGCCTGGCTCCTCCATCTGCCGGGATCTTCTGTGGCCTCCTGGGGGGAGCTGCGCGACCTCTTCATCGCACGCTTCGGGGGACCCGCACCACCCGTCATCACGGCTCTCCTCGGTGGCTCGCAGGCGCCGCCCTCGGACCGTCATGCCAAGCCGTTCTTTCGCCAGATCGGTGCTGCCTCCACGCGGCAGGGGGCTCCCCCGGGTTGGGTAGCGCCCAAGGATGACCTGACCTTCGACTCGGGGGACCACCCAGTCACCACCATCGGCTCGGGCGTGCTCCCGATGCTTTGCACGCCCACCATCTGCAGCGTAGCCATTACCAAGACTCTCATCAACGGCGGCGCCGGCCTCAACGTGCTCTCTATGGAGGATTTTAGCCTCCTCCACGTACCGCTTGAGCGGCTCCGCCCCAGCAAGCCCTTCTCCGGGGTCGGCGGCGGCTCCTCCAACCCCTTGGGGCAGATCTGTCTCCCCGTGACCTTCGGTACCCGCGACAACTACCGCACCGAGCTAATCGACTTCGACATCGCCCGCATCGACTTACCGTACAACGCCATCCTCGGGTACCCGGTGCTGGCCCAGTTTATGGTAGCTACTCACCCCGCCTACAACCTCATGAAGATGCCTGGAAGCAAGGGCGTCCTCACGATGGCAGGGGACACCAAGGAAGCCTTGGCTGCCCTCAAACTCGCTTTCAGGGCCACAACGGCAGCTTGCCCGGCCGACAAGGCCGCGCCCCGGGCCAAGGGGGCTGCACCAACCAAGAAGAAGCAGCAATTCACTCAAGGCCAGGCCAAGACGAAGCAAATACAGGTCGACGAGCACGGGGCCTCGGGCGCCACCTTCACCACAGGCGCCGACCTCGCCCCAGATCAAGAAAGGGAGTTGGTGGACTTCCTCCGGGCGAACAAGGAAGTGTTCGCCTGGGAGCCCAAGCAGCTAGTTGGGGTCCCAAGAGAGGTGATTCAGCATCATCTGAAGGTATGCCCCAATGTGCGCCCTATGAAGCAGAGGGCGCGGCGACAGTCCACAGAGAAGCAGTCGTTCATCGTCCAAGAAACTCGCAAGCTGGAGGCTGCAGGCATCATTCGCGAGGTCCGGTACCCAGAATGGCTCGCGAACCCCGTCGTCGTGCCGAAGAAAGGAGGAAAGGAGCGCATGTGCGTCGATTTCACCAACCTCAACAAGGCCTACCCTCAAGACCCATTCCCGTTGCCGCGCATCGACCAGATTGTCGACTCCACCGCCGAGTGCGACCTGCTATGTTTCCTAGATGCATTCTCAGGCTACCACCAGATCAAGATGGCGGTAGAAGATGTGGAGAAGACGGCCTTCTTGACCCCGTGCGGGGTATACTGCTACACTTGCATGCCATTCGAACTACGCAATGCAGGGGCAACCTTTCAGCGGTTGATGCACATCGCCTTGGGGCAGCAGCTCGGGAGAAACGCTGAGTCTTACGTCGACGACATTGTGGTGAAATCTCAGGAGGCAAGAACTTTGATTCAGGACCTGGAGGAGACCTTCGTGAGTCTGCGCTGATACGTCTCCAACGTATCTATAATTTTTTATTGTTCCATGCTATATTATATTCTGTTTTGGACATTATTGGGCTTTATTATACACTTTTATATTATTTTTGGGACTAACCTATTAACCGGAGGCCCAGCCTAGAATTGTTGTTTTTTTTGCCTATTTCAGAGTTTCGCAGAAAAAGAATATCAAACGGAGTCCAAACGGAATGTGATACGTCTCCAACGTATCTATAATTTTTGATTGCTCCATGCTATATTATCTACTGTTTTAGACATTATTGGGCTTTATTATTCACTTTTATATTATTTTTGGGACTAACCTATTAACCGGAGGCCCAGCCCAGAATTGTTGTTTTTTGCCTATTTCAGAGTTCCGCAAAAAAGGAGTATCAAACGGAGTCCAAACGGAATGAAACCTTCGGAAACGTGATTTTTAGGAAGAATATGATCCAGGATACTTGGACCCTACGTCAAGAAACAAAGGAGGAGGCCACGAGGTAGGGGGCGCGCCCTCCACCCTCGTGGGCCCCCTGTTGCTCCACCGACGTACTCCTTCCTCCTATATATACCTACGTACCCCCAAACAATCAGACACGGAGCCAAAAACCTAATTCCACCGCCGCAACCTTCTGTACCCACGAGATCCCATCTTGGGGCCTGTTCCGGAGCTCCGCCGGAGGGGGCATACATCACGGAGGGCTTCTACATCAACACCATAGCCTCTCCGATGAAGTGTGAGTAGTTTACTTCAGACCTTCGGGTCCATAGTTAGTAGCTAGATGGCTTCTTCTCTCTTTTTGGATCTCAATACAATGTTCTCCCCCTCTCTCGTGAAGATCTATTCGATGTAATCTTCTTTTGCGGTGTGTTTATTGAGACCAATGAATTGTGGGTTTATGGTCAGGTTTATCTATGAACAATATTTGAATCTTCTCTGAATTGTTTTATGTATGATTGGTTATCTTTGCAAGTCTCTTCGAATTATCAGTTTGGTTTGGCCTACTAGATTGATCTTTCTTGCAATGGGAGAAGTGCTTAGCTTTGGGTTCAATCTTGCGGTGTCCTTTCCCAGTGACAGTAGGGGCAGCAAGGCACGTATTGTATTGTTGCCATCGAGGATAACAAGATGTTTTTTTATCATATTGCATGAATTTATCCCTCTACATCATGTCATCTTGCTTAAGGCGTTACTCTATTTTCATGAACTTAATACTCTAGATGCATGCTGGATAGCGGTCGCTGAGTGGAGTAATAGTAGTAGATGCAGGTAGGAGTCGGTCTACTTGTCTCGGACGTGATGCCTATATACATGATCATACCTAGATATTATCATAACTATGCTCAATTCTATCAATTGCTCAACAGTAATTCGTTCACCCACCGTAAAATACTTATGCTCTTGAGAGAAGACACTAGTGAAACCTATGGCCCCCAGGTCTATCTTCATCATATTAATATTCCAATACTTAGTTATTTCCTTTGCTTTTTACTTTGCTTTTATTTTACTTTGCATCTTTATCACAAAAATACCAAAAATATTATCCTATCATATCTATCAGATCTCACTCTCGTAAGTGACCGTGAAGGGATTGACAACCCCTTATCGCGTTGGTTGCGAGGATTTATTTGTTTTGTGTAGGTGCGAGGGACTTGCGCGTTGCCTCCTACTGGATTGATACCTTGGTTCTCAAAAACTGAGGGAAATACTTACGCTACTTTGCTGCATCACCCTTTCCTCTTCAAGGGAAAACCAACGCAGTGCTCAAGAGGTAGCAAGAAGGATTTCTGGCGCCGTTGCCGGGGAGTCTACACAAAAGTCAACATACCAAGTACCCATCACAATCCCTTATCTCCCGCATTACATTATTTGCCATTTGCCTCTTGTTTTCCTCTCCCCCACTTCACCCTTGCCGTTTTATTCGCTCTCTCTTTTCCGTTTGCCTCTTTTTGCCCGTCTCTTGTTTGCTCGTGTGTTGGATTGCTTTTTTGTCGTGATGGCTCTACCTAGATTTGGTGATCTTCACCTTAAAAGGTTAGAAGAGATCGAAAGCAACGTCAGGAGTTTTATGGTTTTGCAATTTGAGCATAATAATTTCTTCAGAAACGAGCTTAAGGAACAAAAAAGTTTTATGAGTTATATGAATAAAGAGCTAGATGATATGTCTAAAGAATTTGATGGTTTAAGATCCCAAATTGCTCGCCTTGAGAAGTTGACTGCTGAAATATCGGATAAGCAGGCTACCTTAGTTAATAAGATGGCCGCTAAACCGGATTTCTATGAAAATTAAGATGAAGATCTAAAAGTTATTGATGTGTCTCCTATTAAACCTTTGTTTTGCAATATGAATCTTGATAATGATGAGACTGAATATGATCCACCTTTACCTAGAAGGCGTTCCAAAAATTTGGAGTTTTTAGATCTTGATGCTAAAATTGATAAAAGTGGGATTGAAGAGATCAAAACCCTAGATGTTGCTACACCCACTATTTTGGATTTCAAGGAATTTAATTATGCAAATTGCTCTTTGATAGATTGTATTTCCTTGTTGCAATCCGTGCTAAATTCTCCTCATGCTTATAGTCAAAATAAAGCGTTTACTAAACATATCGTTGATGCCTTGATGCAATCTTATGAAGAGAAGCTTGAGTTGGAAGTTTCTATTCCTAGAAAACTTTATGATGAGTGGGAACCTACTATTAAAATTAAGATTAAGGATCATGAGTTCTATGCTTTATGTGATTTGGGTGCTAGTGTTTCCACTATTCCCAAAACTTTGTGCGATTTGCTAGATTTCCGTGATTTTGATGATTGCTCTCTAAACTTGCACCTTGCGGATTTCACTATTAAGAAACCTATGGGAAGAATTAATGATGTTCTTATTGTTGCAAATAGGAATTATGTGCCCGTAGATTTTTATCGTTCTTGATATAGATTGCAATCCTTCATGTCCTATTATTCTTGGTAGACCTTTCCTTAGAACGATTGGTGCAATTATTGATATGAAGGAAGGGAATATTAGATTCCAATTTCCATTAAAGAAAGGCATGGAACACTTCCCTAGGAAGAAAATAAAATTACCATATGAATCTATCATGAGAGCCACTTATGGATTGCCTACCAAAGATGGCAATACCTAGATCTATCCTTGCTTTTATGCCTAGCTAGGGACGTTAAACGATAGCGCTTGTTGGGAGGCAACCCAATTTTATTTTTACTTTTTTTGCTTTTTGCTTATGTTTAGGAATAAATATTTGTTCTAGCCTCTGGTTAGATGTGTTTTTAAGTTTTAATTAGTGTTTGTGCCAAGTTAAACCTATAGGATCTTCTTGGATGATAGTTATTTGATCTTGCAGTAATTTCCAGAAACTTACTGTTCACGAAAACAATTGTTAAAAATCACCAGAACGTGATACAATACTGATTCCAATTTCTGCTGATCAATAAACAAAATTGTCTAGGTCTTCCTATTTTGGCTGATTTTTTGGAGTTCCAGAAGTTTGCGTTACTTACAGATTACTACAGACTATTCTGTTTTTGACAGATTCTGTTTTTCGTGTGTTGTTTGCTTATTTTGATGAATCTATGGCTAGTAAAATAGTTTATAAACCATAGAGAAGTTGGAATACAGTAGGTTTAACACCAATATAAATAAAGAATGAGTTCATTACAGTACCTTGAAGTGGTCTTTTGTTTTCTTTCGCTAACGGAGCTCACGAGATTTTATGTTAAGTTTTGTGTTGTGAAGTTTTCAAGTTTTGGGTGAAAGATTTGATGGATTATGGAACAAGGAGTGGCAAGAGCCTAAGCTTGGGGATGCCCATGGCACCCCCAAGATAATCTAAGGAAACCATAAAGCCAAAGCTTGGGGATGCCCCGGAAGGAATCCCCTCTTTCGTCTACTTCCATCGGTAACTTTACTTGGAGCTATATTTTTATTCACCACATGATATTTGTTTTGCTTGGAGCATCTTGTATGATTTGAGTCTTTGCTTTTTGGTTTACCACAATCATCCTTGCTGTACACACCTTTTGAGAGAGCCATACATGATTTGGAATTTGTTAGAATACTCTATGTGCTTGGCTTATATCTTTTGAGTTATATAGTTTTGCTCTAGTACTTCACTTATATCTTTTAGAGCACGGTGGTGGATTTGTTTTATAGAAACTATTGATCTCTCATGCTTCACTTAGATTATTTTGAGAGTCTTAAATAGCATGGTAATTTGCTTAAATAATCCTAATATGCCAGGTATTCAAGAATAGTAAAAATTCTTATGAGTGTGTTGAATACTATGAAAAATTGATGCTTGATAATTGTTTTGAGATATAAAGATGGTGATATTAGAGTCATGCTAGTTGAGTAGTTGTGAATTTGAGAGATACTTGTGTTAAAGTTTGTGATTCCCGTAGCATGCACATATGGTGAACCGTTATGTGATGAAGTCGGAGCATGATTTATTTATTGATTGTCTTCCTTATGAGTGGCGGTCGGGGACGAGCGATGGTCTTTTCCTACCAATCTATCCCCCTAGGAGCATGCGCGTAATACTTTGCTTTGATAACTTGTAGATTTTTGCAATAAGTATATGAGTTCTTTATTACTAATGTTGAGTCCATGGATTATACGCATTCTTCTTCCTTCCACCATTGCTAGCCTCTCTAATACCGCACACTTTTCGCCGGTATCATACACCCACCATAAACCTTCCTCAAAACAGCCACCATACCTACCTATCATGGCATTTCCATAGCCATTCCGAGATATATTGCCATGCAACTTTCCACCGTTCCGTTTATTATGACACGCTCCATCATTGTCATATTGCTTTGCATGGTCATGTAGTTGACATCGTATTTGTGGCAAAGCCACCGTTCATAGTTCTTTCATACATGTCACTCTTGATTCATTGCATATCCTGGTACACCGCCAGAGGCATTCATATAGAGTCATATTTTGTTCTAAGTATCGAGTTGTAATTGTTGAGTTGTAAGAAAATAAAAGTGTGATGATCTTCATTTTTAGAGCATTGTCCCAAGTGAGGAGAAGGATGATGGAGACTATGATTCCCCCACAAGTCGGGATGAGACTCCGGACGAAAAAAAAGAGGCCATAAAAAAGAGAGGAAAAGGCCCAAAAAAAGAGAGAAGGGACAATGTTACTATCCTTTTACCACACTTGTGCTTCAAAGTAGCACCATGATCTTCATGATAGAGAGTCTCTCATTTTGTCACTTTCATATACTAGTGGGAAATTTTCATTATAGAACTTGGCTTGTATATTCCAATGATGGGCTTCCTCAAAATGCCCTAGGTCTTCGTGAGCAAGCGAGTTGGATGCACACCCACTTACTTTCCTTTGTTGAGCTTTCATATACTTATAGCTCTAGTGCATCCGTTGCATGGCAATCCCTACTCACTCACATTGATATCTATTGATGGGCATCTCCATAGCCCGTTGATACGCCTAGTTGATGTGAGACTATCTTCTCCCTTTTTGTCTTCTCCACAACCACCATTCTATTCCACATATAGTGTTATGTCCATGGCTCACGCTCATGTATTGCGTGAAGATTGAAAAAGTTTGAGAACGTCAAAAGTATGAAACAATTGCTTGGCTTGTCATCGGGGTTGTGCATGATTTAAATACTTTGTGTGGTGAAGATAGAGCATAGCCAGACTATATGATTTTGTAGGGATAACTTTCTTTGGCCATGTTATTTTGAGAAGACATAATTGCTTTGCTAGTATGCTTGAAGTATTATTATTTTTATGTCAATATTAAACTTTTGTCTTGAATCTTTCGGATCTGAAAATTCATACCACAATTAAGAAGAATTACATTGAAATTATGCCAAGTAGCACTCCGCATCAAAAATTTTGTTTTTATCATTTACCTACTCGAGGACGAGCAGGAATTAAGCTTGGGGATGCTTGATACGTCTCCAACGTATCTATAATTTTTGATTGCTCCATGCTATATTATCTACTGTTTTGGACATTATTGGGCTTTATTATTCACTTTTATATTATTTTTGGGACTAACCTATTAACCGGAGGCCCAGCCCAGAATTGCTGTTTTTTGCCTATTTCAGAGTTTCGCAAAAATGGAATATCAAATGGAGTCCAAACGGAATGAAACCTTCGGGAACGTGATTTTTAGGAAGAATATGATCCAGGAGACTTGGACCCTACATCAAGAAACAAAGGAGGAGGCCACGAGGTAGGGGGCGCGCCTACCCCCTGGGCGCGCCCTCCACCCTCGTGGGCCCCATGTTGCTCCACCGGCGTACTCCTTCCTCCTATATATACCTACGTACCCCCAAACGATCAGATACGGAGCCAAAAACCTAATTCCACCGCCGCAACCTTCTGTACCCACGAGATCCCAAATTGGGGCCTGTTCCGGAGCTCCGCCGGAGGGGGCATACATCTCGGAGGGCTTCTACATCAACACCATAGCCTCTCCGATGAAGTGTGAGTAGTTTACTTCAGACCTTCGGGTCCATAGTTAGTAGCTAGATGGCTTCTTCTCTCTTTTTGGATCTCAATACAATGTTCTCCCCCTCTCTCATGGAGATCTATTCGATGTAATCTTCTTTTGCGGTGTGTTTTTTGAGACCGATGAATTGTGGGTTTATGATCAAGATTATCTATGAACAATATTTGAATCTTCTCTGAATTCTTTTATGTATGATTGGTTATCTTTGCAAGTCTCTTTGAATTATCAGTTTGGTTTGGCCTACTAGATTGATCTTTCTTGCAATGGGAGAAGTGCTTAGCTTTGGGTTCAATCTTGCGGTGTCCTTTCCCAGTGACAGTACGGGCAGCAAGGCACGTATTGTATTGTTGCCATCGAGTATAACAAGATGGGTTTTTTATCATATTGCATGAATTTATCCCTCTACATCATGTCATCTTGCTTAAGGCGTTACTCTGTTTTCATGAACTTAATACTCTAGATGCATGCTGGATAGCGGTCGATGAGTGGAGTAATAGTAGTAGATGCAGGCAGGAGTCGGTCTACTTGTCTCGGATGTGATGCCTATATACATGATCATACCAAGATATTCTCATAACTATGCTCAATTCTGTCAATTGCTCAACAGTAATTCGTTCACCCACCGTAAAATACTTATGCTCTTGAGAGAAGCCACTAGTGAAACCTATGGCCCCCGGGTCTATCTTCATCATATTAATCTTCCAATACTTAGTTATTTCCTTCGCTTTTTACTTTTCTTTTATTTTACTTTGCATCTTTATCACAAAAATACCAAAAATATTATCTATCATATCTATCAGATCTCACACTCGTAAGTGACCGTGAAGGGATTGACAACCCCTTATCGCGTTGGTTTTGAGGATTTATTTGTTTTGTGTAGGTGCGAGGGACTAGCGCGTAGCCTCCTACTGGATTGATACCTTGGTTCTCAAAAACTGAGGGAAATACTTACGCTACTTTGCTGCATCACCCTTTCCTCTCCAAGGGAAAACCAATGCAGTGCTCAAGAGGTAGCAGAATGAAACCTTCGGGAACGTGATTTTCGGAACGAACGTGATCCAGAGGACTTGGACCCTACGTCAAGACATCAACCAGGAGGGCACGAGGTAGGGGGCGCGCCTACCCCCCTGGGCGCGCCCTCCACCCTCGTGGGCCCCCTGTTGCTCCACCGACGTACTCCTTCCTCCTATATATACCTACGTACTCCCAAACTACCAGATACGAAGCCAAAACCCTAATTCCACCACCGCAACCTTCTGTACCCGTGAGATCCCATCTTGGGGCCTGTTCCGGAGCTCCGCCGGAGGGGGCATCGATCACGGAGGGCTTCTACATCAACACCATAGCCTCTCCGATGATGTGTGAGTAGTTTACCTTAGACCTTCGGGTCCGTAGTTATTAGATAGATGGCTTCTTCTCTCTTTTTGGATCTCAATACAATGTTCTCCCCTCTCTCGTGGAGATCTATTCGATGTAATCTTCTTTTGCTGTGTGTTTGTTGAGACCGATGAATTGTGGGTTTATGATCAAGTTTATCTATGATCCAATTTGTATCTTCTCTGAATTCTTTTATGTATGATTTGTTATCTTTGCAAGTCTCTTCGAATTATCAGTTTGGTTTGGCCTACTAGATTGATCTTTCTTGCAATGGGAGAAGTGCTTAGCTTTGGGTTCAATCTTGCGGTGTCCTTTCCCAGTGACAGTAGGGGCAGCAAGGCACGTATTGTATTGTTGCCATCGAGGATAACAAGATGGGGTTTATATCATATTGCATGAGTTTATCCCTCTACATCATGTCATCTTACTTAAAGCGTTACTCTGTTCTTATGAACTTAATACTCTAGATGCATGCTGGATAGCGGTCGATGTGTGGAGTAATAGTAGTAGATGCAGGCAGGAGTCGGTCTACTTGTCTCGGACGTGATGCCTATATACATGATCATACCTAGATATTCTCGTAATTATGCTCAATTCTGTCAATTGCTCAACAGTAATTTGTTCACCCACCGTAATACTTATGCTCTTGAGAGAAGCCACTAGTGAAACCTACGGCCCCCGGGTCTATTTTCCATCATATTCTATCTCCCGACAACAAGCTATTTCTGGCGCCGTTTTTATTTTGCTTTCTTTACTTTGCATCTTTATCATAAAAATACCAAAAATATTATCTTTTCATATCTATCAGATCTCACTCTCGTAAGTGACCGTGTAGGGATTGACAACCCCTTATCTCGTTGGTTGCGAGGATTTATTTGTTTGTGTAGGTGCGAGGGACTCGTGCGTGGCCTCCTACTGGATTGATACCTTGGTTCTCAAAAACTGAGGGAAATACTTACGCTGCTTTACTGCATCACCCTTTCCTCTTCAAGGGAAAACCAACACAGTGCTCAAGAGGTAGCGAGAAGGATTTCTGGCGCCGTTGCCGGGGAGTCTACGCAAAAGTCAACATACCAAGTACCCATCACAAACCCTTATCTCCCGCATTACATTATTTGCCATTTGCCTCTCGTTTTCCTCTCCCCCACTTCACCCTTGCCGTTTTATTCGCCCTCTCTTTTTCGTTCGCCTTCTTCCCGTATGTATCTTTGTTTGTGTTTCCTTGTGCCTTCTATATGCTTGCATCTTCGCTTGCTGAAAATCTATTGGTATGGATCCACTTAAAGTGTTCTACTTGGATCATCTTCGATCCTTATGCGCTCGTGCTGAAACCCCAACTTGCCTAGTTGATGGGAAATCTTTAGATGAGCATGCTCATTTTGTGTGTCATCGTTTGTCTGAAAAAGGGAAGCTCTTATGGTATCATATAAATAGTTTGCTATGCTATGCTTGGAATCTTTGTGGAATTTGTGATTTTACTTGTTGCTCTAAGAACCCTAAAAAACCTTCCCTACCTATGTGAGTTCAATGATAATGGAATCTTATCTTCTTATGCAAACGGTGTTTATAGCTACTATGATATCGAACAAATTGAAGAATTTTTCATTTTTAAGGATGCTCATGAAGTTGCTTCTTTGATTGAAAAGCATGATTTTACTCTCAACAAATCTGAAAATTCCGTCATACTTAAATATTGCAATGAAAACTTTGCTCATAATGTCTATGTCCAAGAATTTATTGAAAGAATGACCGTTGCTTTGGAAGAAAATAATGATATGCATGAATCTATAGATAATGATGATTCCGATGATTTGGTTGAAATATCCCTTGATGAACATGATGCTTGCTATTCCTGTGGCCATGATGCCAATATTTATGAAGACGAATTTGCTATAGTTCCTTATGTTAAAAATGGGATTGTTGCTATTGCACCCATGCTTGATAGTTCCCTTGATGAAAAGCATGATTTCAATGATTTTAATATAAATTCTCTTGATGTAAATTCTGCTAATAATATGCAAAACCCTAAGCTTGGGGATGCTAGTCTTGCTATGTCTACTACTTGTTTCAATGATCATGATTGGGGTGATTCTTCTTATGATCTTGAAAATTTATTTAATCCCCATGACGAATATGAGATTGATAATATTGTTTGCAATAATATTGAAAGTGGGTTTGGAAGAGTGTCAACTTTAGATCCCACATATTTGGAGAATATTCAATCTGATGAAATTTTGTATAAAAGTGGGTTTGGAGAGGTCATGACTTTAGTTAATGTTAATCCCACTATTTCGGAAGAGTGTCAACTTTGCATGCATGTGGATCATGTTGAAAATATTTTATGTGATAGCTATTTTGTTGAATTTGCTTATGATCCCACATGTAATTATTTTGATAGAGGAAAATATGGTCGTAGAAATTTTCATGATAATAAATTACCTCTCGTTATGTTGAGATTGCTATTGTTTCTTTCCACTTCCTTGCATATGCTAGTTTTTGCTTGCTATGATAATTTGTTTGCCTATAAGATGCCTATGCATAGGAAGTATGTTAGACTTAGATGTGTTTGTCACGTGTTTCATGATGCTCTCTTTGTGCTTCAATTCTTGTCTCTCATGCGAGCATCATTAAAGTTATCTATGACTAGCTAGGGGCGTTAAACGATAGCGCTTGTTGGGAGGCAATCCAATTTTATTTTTAGTTTTTTTTTTGCTTTTTGCTTCTGTTTAGCAATAAATATTTGATCTAGCCTCTGGTTAGATGTGTTTTTATGTTTTAATTAGTGTTTGTGCCAAGTTTAACCTATAGGATCTTCTTGGATGATAATTATTTGATCTTGCTGAAAATTCCAGAAACTTTCTGTTCACGAAAATAATTGTTAAAAATCACCAGAACGTGATAAAATATTGATTCCAATTGATTCTTATCAATAAACAAACTATCTAGGTCGTCCTATTTTGGCTGAATTTTTGGAGTTCCAGAATTTGCGTTAGTTACAGATTCTGTTTTTGTGTGTTGTTTGCTTATTTTAATGAATCTATGGCTAGTAAAATAGTTTATAAACCAAAGAGAAGTTGGAATACAGTATTTTTAACACCAATATAAATAAAGAATGAGTTCATTACAGTACCTTGAAGTGGTCTTTTGTTTTTTCTTTCACTAACGGAGCTCACGATATTTTCTGCTGAGTTTTGTGTTGTGAAGTTTTCAAGTTTTGGGTCAAAGATTTGATGGATTATGGAACAAGGAGTGGCAAGAGCCTAAGCTTGGGGATTCCCAAGGCACCATAAGATAATCTAAGGACACCTAAAAGCCAAAGCTTGGGGATGCCCCGGAAGGCATCCCCTCTTTCGTCTACTTCCATCGGTAACTTTACTTGGAGCTATATTTTTATTCACCACATGATATGTGTTTTGCTTGGAGCGTCTTGTATTATTTGAGTCTTTATTTGGTAGTTTACCACAATCATCCTTGCTGTACACACCTTTGAGACACACACATGATTCGGAAATTATTAGAATACTCTATGTGCTTCACTTATATCGTTTGAGTTATATAGTTTTTGCTCTAGTGCTTCACTTATATCTTTTAGAGCACAGTGGTGGATTTGTTTTATAGAAACTATTGTTCTCTCATGCTTCACTTAGATTATTTTGAGAGTCCTACAAAACAGCATGGTAGTTTGCTTTAACAATAATATGCATTCAAGATCAGTAAAGAAAAAAGAAAATTCTTATGAGTGTGTTGAATACTATGAGAAGTTTGATGCTTGATAATTGTTTTGAGATATGAAGATGGTGATATTAGAGTCATGCTAGTTGAGTAGTTTTGAATTTGAGAAATACTTGTGTTAAAGTTTGTGATTCCCGTAGCATGCACGTATGGTGAACCGTTATGTGATGAAGTCAGAGCATGATTTATTTATTGATTGTCTTCCTTATGAGTGGCGGTCGGGGACGAGCGATGGTCTTTTCCTACCAATCTATCCCCCTAGGAGCATGCGCGTAATACTTTGCTTTGATAACTTGTAGATTTTTGCAATAAGTATATGAGTTCTTTATGACTAATGTTGAGTCCATGGATTATACGCACTTTTCTTCCTTCCACCATTTGCTAGCCTCTCTAATACCGCGCACTTTTCGCCGGTATCATACACTCACCATATACCTTCCTCAAAACAGCCACCAT
Source organism: Aegilops tauschii subsp. strangulata (assembly GCF_002575655.3). NCBI lineage: Eukaryota > Viridiplantae > Streptophyta > Magnoliopsida > Poales > Poaceae > Aegilops > Aegilops tauschii. The sequence goes on along the minus strand of NC_053040.3, from coordinate 397,365,161 downwards.
ACCTACCTATCATGGCATTTCCATAGCCATTCCGAGATATATTGTCATGCAACTTACCACCGTTCCGTTTAGTATGACACGCTCCATCATTGTCATATTGCTTCGCATGATCATGTAGTTGACATTGTATTTGTGGGAAAGCCACCGTTCATAATTCATTCATACATGTCACTCTTGATCCACTGCATATCCCGGTACACCGCCGGAGGCATTCACATAGAGTCATATTTTGTTCTAAGTATTGAGTTGTAATTGTTGAGTTGTAAGTAAATAAAAGTGTGATGATCATCATTTTTAGAGCATTGTCCCAAGTGAGGAAAGGATGATGGAGACTATGATTCCCCCACAAGTCGGGATGAGACTCCGGACGAAACAAAAGAGGCCATAAAAAAGGCCCAAATAAAAAAATGAGAGAAAAAGAGAGAAGGGACAATGTTACTATCCTTTTACCACACTTGTGCTTCAAAGTAGCACCATTATCTTCATGATAGAGAGTCTCCTATGATATCACTTTCATATACTAATAGGAATTTTCATTGTAGAACTTGGCTTGTATATTCCAATGATGGGCTTCCTCAAAATGCCCTAGGTCTTCGTGAGCAAGCGAGTTGGATGCACACCCACTTAGTTTCTTTTGTTGAGCTTTCATATACTTATAGCTCTAGTGCATCCGTTGCATGGCAATCCCTACTCACTCACATTGATATCTATTGATGGGCATCTCCATAGCCCGTTGATACGCCTAGTTGATGTGATACTATCTTCTCCTTTTTTGTCTTCTCCACAACCACCATTCTACCCCACATATAGTGCTATGTCCATGGCTCACGCTCATGTATTGCGTGAAGATTGAAAAAGTTTGAGAACGTCAAAAGTATGAAACAATTGCTTGGCTTGTCATCAGGGTTGTGCATGATTTAAATATTTCGTGTGGTGAAGATATAGCATAGCCAGACTATATGATTTTGTAGGGATAACTTTGTTTGGCCATGTTATTTTGAGAAGACATAATTGCTTAGTTAGTATGCTTGAAGTATTATTATCTTTATGTCAATATTGAACTTTTGTCTTGGATCTTTCGGATCTGAATATTCATACCACAATTAAGAAGAATTACATTGAAATTATACCAAGTAGCATTCCACATCAAAAATTCTGTTTTTATCATTTACCTACTCGAGGACGAGCAGGAATTAAGCTTGGGGATGCTTGATACGTCTCCAACGTATCTATAATTTTTGATTGTTCCATGCTATATTATATTCTGTTTTGGACATTATTGGGCTTTATTATACACTTTCATATTATTTTTGGGACTAACCTATTAACCGGAGGCCCAGCCCAGAATTAGTGTTTCTTTGCCTATTTCAGAGTTTCGCAGAAAAAGAATATCAAACGGAGTCCAAACGGAATGAAACCTCCGGGAACGTGATTTTCGGAACGAACGTGATCCAGAGGACTTGGACCCTACGTCAAGACATCAAGCAGGAGGGCACGAGGTAGGGGGCGCGCCCTCCACCCTCGTGGGCCCCCTGTTGCTCCACCGACGTACTCCTTCCTCCTATATATACCTACGTACCCCCAAACTACCAGATACGGAGCCAAACCCCTAATTCCACCGCCGCAACCTTCTGTACCCGTGAGATCCCATCTTGGGGCCTGTTCCGGAGCTCCGCCGGAGGGGGCATCGATCACGGAGGGCTTCTACATCAACACCATAGCCTCTCCGATGATGTGTGAGTAGTTTACCTCAGACCTTCGGGTCCATAGTTATTAGCTAGATGGCTTCTTCTCTCTTTTTGGATCTCAATACAATGTTCTCCCCCTCTCTCATGGAGATCTATTCGATGTAATCTTCTTTGCGGTGTGTTTGTTGAGACCGATGAATTGTGGGTTTATGATCAAGTTTATCTATGAACAATATTTGAATCTTCTCTGAATTCTTTTATGTATGATTGGTTATCTTTGCAAGTCTCTTCGAATTATCAGTTTGGTTTGGCCTACTAGATTGATCTTTCTTGCAATGGGAGAAGTGCTTAGCTTTGGGTTCAATCTTGCGGTGTCCTTTCCCAGTGACAGTAGGGGCAGCAAGGCACGTATTGTATTGTTGCCATCGAGGATAACAAGATGGGGTTTATATCATATTGCATGAGTTTATCCCTCTACATCATGTCATCTTACTTAAAGCGTTACTCTGTTCTTATGAACTTAATACTCTAGATGCATGCTGGATAGCGGTCGATGTGTGGAGTAATATAGTAGATGTAGGCAGGAGTCGGTCTACTTGTCTCGGACGTGATGCCTATATACATGATCATACCTAGATATTCTCATAACTCTGCTCAATTCTGTCAATTGCTCAACAATAATTTTTTCACCCACCGTAATACTTATGCTCTTGAGAGAAGCCACTAGTGAAGCCTATGGCCCCGAGGTCTATTTTCCATCATATTTAATCTCCCGACAACAAGCTATTTCTGGCGCCATTTTTATTTTGCTTTCTTTACTTTGCATCTTTATCATAAAATACCAAAAATATTATCTTATCATATCTATCAGATCTCACTCTTGTAAGTGACCGTGTAGGGATTGACAACCCCTTATCGCGTTGGTTGCGAGGATTTATTTGTTTGTGTAGGTGCGAGGGACTCGTGCGTGGCCTCCTACTGGATTGATACCTTGGTTCTCAAAAACTGAGGGAAATACTTACGCTGCTTTACTGCATCATCCTTTCCTCTTCAAGGGAAAACCAACGCAGTGCTCAAGAGGTAGCATGCGCCAGGTGGACTTGCGGCTCAACCCAAAGAAGTGCGTGTTTGGTGTCCCTTCCGGCAAGTTGCTGGGCTTTCTCATGTCCCACAGGGGGATCGAGGCCAACCCGTAGAAGGTCAAGGCGATCGAAGACATGAGCCCACCGCAAACCCTCAAAGAGATGCAGAAGCTTGCCGGCTGCGTGACTTCGCTGGGGCGCTTCATCTCTAAGTTGGGAGAACACGCCCTACCATTCTTCAAGCTGATGAAGAAGAAGGGCCCATTTGAGTGGACCCCGGAGGCTGACCAAGCGTTTCAAGACCTCAAGAGATACTTGACCAGCCCACCGGTGATGGTGGCACCTCGCCCCCTCGAGCCCTTGGTACTTTACCTATCTGCCACGCCCCACTCAGCCAGCACGGCGCTGGTGGCCCTCAGAGAAGAGCGTCAGATCAAGGGCCCGCCAAGTGAAGTCACCAGGCTGGACGAGGAAGCACAACACCAAGGCAATGCTCCTGAGGCGCTGGCTGCCCCGACAAGTCATCAAGCCCCTAAAGTTGGAGATCCGCAGGAAACGCCTCAGCCCCCAAGAGCCAAAGACTCCGCCAACTCTCCTGCCCTCGTCGAGCACCTAGTGTACTTTGTCAGCACAGTGCTGCGGGATGCGAGAGCACAATACCCCATGCCTCAGAAGCTCTTACTCGCGCTCCTGGTAGCCTCGCGTAAGGTGTGCCACTACTTCCAGGGTCACCCCATCAAGGTCGTCTCAGCTTACCCGTTGGAGAGAGTCCTCAGGAGCCCCAATGCTGCGGGAAGGGTTGCAGAATGGAACATCGAGTTGCAAGCGTTTGACTTGGAATTCAGCACAACTAGGGTCATCAAGGGGGCTGCACTCGCCGACTTTGTGGCCGAATGGACCGACGCCCCGGAACTTGAAGCAGGCGAGAACCGATCCCTCTCGCCAGGGAGTGAAGCGCCGGATGGCTGGGTCATGTACTTCGATGGCGCGTTTGCACGCCAGAGCGCGGAGGCTAGAGCCGTGCTCATTTCGCCAACTCAGGACAAGCTTTACTACGCCGTGCAGCTCTGCTTCCAGCGGGGCGAGAAGGTCTCCAACAACATCGCATAGCATGAAGGCCTTATCGCCGGCCTCAGGGCCGCGATGGCCCTGGGGGTGAAATGCCTCACCATCAAGGGAGACTCGTAGCTCCTCGTCAACTTCTCCAACAAGATGTATGAGCCAAAGGATGAACACATGGAGGCATACCTCGCGGAGGTACGCAAAATGGAGAAGCAGTTCTTGGGCCTGGAGCTACAGCATGTGCCTTGTGGCACCAACAAGGAGGCCGATGACATCGCCAAGAGAGCATCCAAGCGGCTACCCCAAGAGCCTGGCGTCTTTGAGGAGCGGCTCTTCAAGCCTTCTGCGGCACCTCCACCTGCAGAATCAGCGCCACCTCAGGAGGAACTTCCCCAGCCACCAGCCTCGGGAGCCCCCACCTGCGGCCCGACCTCGGGAGCGTGCCTGCTCCTAGCGCTCAAGCCTCAGGAGGGGTGCTGGATCGAGGAATTCAAGGCATACTTGACGCAAGGCACGTTGCCGGAGAAGGAAGAAGACGCGGAGCGAGTGGCCCGACAGGCTACGGCGTACTGCATTCAGGATGGTGAGCTATACAGAAAGCGACCAAATGATGTTTCTCTGCGATGCATCTCCAGGGAACAGGGGAATGAGCTGCTGGCTGACATCCACGGCGGAGACTGCGGGCACCACTCATCGTCACGCACCCTAGTCGGCAAGGCTTTCTGCAGTGGGTTCTACTGTCCCACGGCACTCAACGATGTGGCCAAGCTGGTGAAATCCTGCGAGGCTTGCCAATTCCACGCCAAGCAGATCCACCAGCCAGCTCAGGGCCTCCAGACTATCCCGCTCTCATGGTCGTTCGCGGTCTGGGGGCTGGATATCCTGGGCCCATTCCCTCGAGCGCCTGGAGGTTACCGCTACCTCTACGTCGCCATCGACAAATTCACCAAGTGGGCGAAAGTGGAAGCCGTCTGCACCATCCCATCCGGATCAGCAGTCAAGTTCATCAAGGGCCTCGTAAGCCGATTTGGGGTCCCTAACCGCATCATCACCGACAACGGCTCGCAGTTCACTAGCAATCTCTTCAAAACATATTGTGCTAACCTTGGAACGCAGATCTGCTACGCCTCCATGGTGCACCCCAGGAGCAACGGCCAGGCCGAGCACGCCAACGCGGAAATCCTGAGGGGTCTCAAGACCAGGACCTTCAAGAAGAAGCTCGAGGCATGCGGCAGGGGCTGGCACGACGAGCTCCAGTCCGTGTTGTGGTCCATCCGCACCACCGCCACCAAGCCAACAGGCGAGACCCCGTTGTTCCTCGTCTATGGAGCAGAATTGGTTCTCCCACATGAGGTCAGGCATCACTCCGCGCGGGTCCTGGCGTATGATGAAACGCAGCAGGACGCCATCCGGGGGATGGACCTCGTGCTGGGGGAGGAACGCCGCCGTGAAGCCTCGCTCCGAGCCGCAAGGTACCAGCAGGCGCTGCGGCGGTACCACTGTCGCGGCGTCCGCTCCAGGACGCTCGAGGTGGGTGACCTCGTCCTGAGGCGGGTGCTCTCCAGGGAAGGGCTGCACAAGCTCTCACCCATGTGGGAGGGCCCGTTTCGGGTCGCCCACGTCTCCAGACCTGGCGCCGCGCGCCTGGAGACACAGGACGGGACCCCCATCTAGAACGCCTGGAACATCCAGCACCTCCGGAAGTTCTACCCATGAAGAAAGGCCCAGTGCCTGTGAAGAAGGCCCAGTGCCTGTGAAGGTCTCCGCTCGTGACACTCTCACGTAATAATGAGTGGGGTTGTACACGCCCCGGAGTCTCCGGAGTGCCGCCCTCGGGCCTCGGGGGCTCCCTCCCACATCTTAGTGGCAGCACTTAGCTCCGCGCTGGTGAGAAGACAAGAAGACTAGACTAGGTGCCGGACGTGGCTTTTCATTTGCTTTCCGCGGTTGGCTTGCCCCTCTTTAATGAGAATTTGGTTTCTGGTGTTCCTCGCTGGTTGGTTCCCCTGCCTTTTTGCCCCTTTTTCTGCCCTCGGTTCCCCGTCTTGACCCGTTCTCTCCCTCGCATGCCTCGCGAGGGGGCTGGACAGGGGCCCTCGTGAGCGTTTTCCCTATTCTCCCTCGTGAGCGTTTTTCCTGTTCTTCGCAAGGCACCCTCGCTCGAGCTCGCAAATTGGCGCACCTCCCTCAATCCGTGCCCCTTGGGTACCGCGATGCAAGGCGATGGGTCATGGCCGGCTACGCCTGCGACCAGGGCTCAGAAGAGCTCAGAAGATAAGAGTTTCCTAATGAATTTTTTGCAATCCCCGGACGCCTCCCGAGTCATGGAGGCCTCGTCAGGTACTAACGCTCACCTCCTGAGATGGAAACTACTACTTCAAGCGCATCGGGCTAAGTTGTTTCTACGCACCTACATGAAACGTTAACGCTGCGACATAACATAGGAAAAATAAACATGGCATGGCAACTTGAGATCATGGTTCGTTGCACACCCCTACGGGGCCACATACTTGTCTCTCTTCATGCAGGAAGAACGGACGAAACAAAAGCGGCGCGTGCCCTACAGCCGCCCGCGGGGATGGGCAAATGCTGCTCTCCTGGGCTCAGCCGGACCCCTCCTCGCGCTTCACCGGGGCGCGGCGACGAGACGACCCGCTGCCGCCCTCGAAGCGGGCGCGGCTGCTGGTCATAGCCGCTGCTACTGGAGCTGTCGCCGGAGGAAGACCACCGTAGCTGGACGAGCAGCGGCCAGCGCCGAGGGCAAGGCCATCCACACCCTCATCACGGCCGTCGCCAAGGCCGAGCACCTCCTCACCGTTGCTACCTCTTGAGCACTGCGTTGGTTTTCCCTTGAAGAGGAAAGGGTGATGCAGTAAAGTAGCGTAAGTATTTCCCTCAGTTTTTGAGAACCAAGGTATCAATCCAGTAGGAGACCACGCTCAAGTCCCACGCACCTACACAAACAAATAAGAACCTTGCAACCAATGCGATAAAGGGGTTGTCAATCCCTTCACGGCCACTTGCAAAAGTGAGATCTGATAGAGATGATAAGATAATATTTTTGGTATTTTTATGATAAAGACTAAAAGTAAAGAAAGCAAAATAAACGGTAATAGAAATAACTTGTTGACGAGAGATTAATATGATGGAAAATAGACCCGGGGCCATAGGTTTCACTAGTGGCTTCTCTCAAGATAGCATAAGTATTACGGTGGGTAAACAAATTACTGTCGAGCAATTGATAGAATTGAGCATGGTTATGAGAATATCTAGGTATGATCATGTATATAGGCATCACTTCCGTGACAAGTAGACCGACTCCTGCCTGCATCTACTGCTATTACTCCACACATCGACCGCTATCCAGCATGCATCTAGAGTATTAAGTTCATAAGAACGGAGTAACGCTTTAAGCAAGATGACATGATGTAGAGGGATAAACTCATGCAATATGATATAAACCCCATCTTTTTATCCTCGATGGCAACAATACAATACGTGTCGTTTCCCCTTCTGTCACTGGGATAGAGCACCGCAAGATTGAACCCAAAGCTAAGCACTCCTCCCATTGCAAGAAAGATCAATCTAGTAGGCCAAACCAAACTGATAATTCGAAGAGACTTGCAAAGATAACCAATCATACATAAAAGAATTCAGAGGAGATTCAAATATTGTTCATAGATAATCTTGATCATAAACCCACAATTCATCAGATCTCGACAAACACACCGCAAAAGAAGATTACATCGAATAGATCTCCAAGAGAATCGAGGAGAACTTTGTATTGAGATCCAAAAAGAGAGAAGAAGCCATCTAGCTAATAACTATGGACCCAAAGGTCTGAGGTAAACTACTCACACATCATCGGAGAGGCTATGGTGTTGATGTAGAAGCCCTCCATGATCGATGCCCCCTCCGGTGGAGCGCTGGAAAAGGCCCCAAGATGGGATCTCATGGGTAAAGAAGGTTGCGGCGGTGGAAATAGGGTTTTTGGCTTTGTATCTGATGTTTTCGGGGTACGTAGGTATATATAGGAGGAAGAAGTAGGTTGGTGGAGCTACGAGGGGCCCACGAGGGTGGAGGGCGCGCCCAGGGGGGTAGGTGTGCCCCCTGCCTCGTGGCCTCCTCGTTGATTGCTTGACGTCCACTCCAAGTCCTCTGGATCACGTTTGTTCCGAAAATCACGTTCCCGAAGGTTTCATTCCGTTTGGACTCCGTTTGGTATTCCTTTCCTTTGAAACACTAAAATAGGTAAAAAAACAGCAATTTGGGCTGGGCCCCCGGTTAATAGGTTAGTCCCAAAAATAATATAGAAGTGTATAATAAATCCCATTAAACATCCAAAACAGAATATATAATAGCATGGAACAATCAAAAATTATAGATACGTTGGAGACGTATCAAGCATCCCCAAGCTTAATTGCTGCTCGCCCTCGAGTAGGTAAATGATAAAAACAGAATTTTTGATGTGGAATGCTACTTAGCATAATTTTCAATGTAATTCTCTTAATTGTGGCATGAATATTCAGATCCGAAATATTCAAGATAAAAGTTTAATATTGACATAAAAATAATAATACTTCAAGCATACTAACAAAGCAATCATGTCTTCTCAAAATAACATGGCCAAAGAAAGTTATCCCTACAAAATCATATAGTCTGGCTATGCTCTATCTTCATCACACAAAGTATTTAATCATGCACAACCCCGATGACAAGCCAAGCAATTGTTTCATACTTTTGATGTTCTCAAACTTTTTCAATCTTCACGCAATACATGAGCGTGAGCCATGGACATAGCACTATATGTGGAATAGAATGGTGGTTGTGGAGAAGACAAAAAATAAGAAGATAGTCTCACATCAACTAGGCGTATCAATGGGCTATGGAGATGCCCCTCAATAGATATCAATGTGAGTGAGTAGGTATTGCCATGCAATGGATGCACTAGAGCTATAAGTGTATGAAAGCTCAACAAAAGAAACTAAGTGGGTGTGCATCCAACTCGCTTGCTCATGAAGACCTAGGGCATTTTGAGGAAGCCCATCATTGGAATATACAAGCCAAGTTCTATAATGTAAAATTCCCACTAGTATATGAAAGTGACAACATAGGAGACTCTCTATCATGAAGATCATGGTGCTACTTTGAAGCACAAGTGTGGTAAAAGGATAGTAACATTGTCCCTTCTCTATTTTTCTCTCATCTCCTTTTTATATTTTTTATTTTTTTATTTGGGCCTTTTTCTCTTTTTTATGGCCTCTTTTGTTCTTCTTTTTTTCGTCCGGAGTCTCATCCCGACTTGTGGGGGAATCATAGTCTCCATCATCCTTTCCTCACATGGGACAATGCTCTAATAATGATGATCATCACACTTTTATTTACTTACAACTCAAGAATTACAACTCAATACTTAGAACAAAAATATGACTCTATGTGAATGCCTCCGGCGGAGTACCGGGATATGCAATGAATCAAGAGTGACATGTATGAAAATTATGAACGGTGGCTTTGCCACAAATACGATGTCAACTACATGATCATGCAAAGCAATATGACAATGATGGAACGTGTCATAGTAAACGGAACGGTTGTAAGTTGCATGGCAATATATCTCGGAATGGCTATGGAAATGCCATAATAGGTAGGTATGGTGGCTGTTTTGAGGAAGGTAATGGTGGGTGTATGGTACCGGCAAAAGTTGCGCGATACTAGAGAGGCTAGCAATGGTGGAAGGGTGAGAGTGCGTATAATCCATGGACTCAACATTAGTCATAAGGAAATCACATACTTATTGCAAAAATCTATTACTTATCAAAACAAAGTACTACACGCATGCTCCTAGGGGGATAGATTGGTAGGAAAAGACCATCGCTCGTCCCCGACCGCCACTCATAAGGAAGACAATAAATAAATAAATCATGCTCCGACTTCATCACATAACGGTTCACCATACGTGCATGCTACGGGAATCACAAACTTTAACACAAGTATTTCTCAAATTCACAACTACTCAACTAGCATGACTCTAATATCACCATCTTCATATCTCAAAACAATTACCAAGTATCAAACTTCTCCTAGTATTCAACGCACTTATAAGAAAGTTTTTACTAATCTTGGATGCCTATCATATTAGGACTAATTTCACAATTTAAGCAAATTACCATGCTGTTTTGTAGGACTCTCAAAATAATATAAGTGAAGCATGAGAGAACAATAATTCTTATAAAATAAAACCACCACCGTGCTCTAAAAGATATAAGTGAAGCACGAGCAAAAACTATATAGCTCAAAAGATATAAGTGAAGCACATAGAGTATTCTAACAAATTCCGAATCATGTGTGTCTCTCTCAAAAGGTGTGTACAGCGAGGATGATTTTGGTAAAATAAAAAATAAAGACTCAAATCATACAAGACGCTCCAAGCAAAACACATATCATGTGGTGAATAAAAATATAGCTCCAAGTAAAGTTACCGATGGACGAAGACGAAAGAGGGGATGCCTTCCGGGGCATCCCCAAGCTTAGGCTTTTGGTTGTCCTTGAATTTTACCTTGGGGTTCCTTGGGCATCGCCAAGCTTAGGCTCTTGCCAGTCCTTGTTCCATAATCCATCAAATCTTTCCCCAAAACTTGAAAACTTCACAACACAAAACTTAACAGAAAATCTCGTGAGCTCCGTTAGCGAAAGAAAACAAAACACCACTTCAAGGTACTGTAATGAACTCATTCTTTATTTATATTGGTGTTAAACCTACTGTATTCCAACTTCTCTATGGTTTGTAAACTCTTTTACTAGCCATAGATTCATCAAAATAAGCAAACAACACGCGAAAAACAGAATCTGTCAAAAGCAGAACATTCTGTAGTAATCTGTATCTAACGCAAACTTCTGGAACTCACAAAAATCTACCAAAATAGGAAGACCTAGATAATTTGTTTATTGATCTACTGCAATTGGAATCAGTATTTTATCACATTCTGGTGATTTTTAACAATTGTTTTCGTGAACAGAAAGTTTCTGGAATTTTCAGCAAGATCAAATAACTATCATCCAAGAAGATCCTATAGGTTTAACTTGGCACAAACACTAATTAAAACATAAAAACAAATCTAACCAGAGGCTAGATCAAATATTTATTCAAAAACAGAAAGGAAATATATTGGGTTGTCTCCCAACAAGCGCTTTTCTTTAAAGCCTTTTAGCTAGGCATTGATAATTTTAATGATGATCACATGAAAGACAAGAATTAAAGCACAAAGAGAGCATCATAGAACACGTGATAAACACATCTAAGTATAACATACTTCCTATGCATAGGCATCTTATAGGCAAACAAAATATCAAGGCAAGCAAAAACTAGCATATGCAAGGAAGTGGAAAGAAACAATAGCAATCTCAACATAACGAGAGGTAATTTAGTAACATGAAAATTTCTACAACCATATTTTCCTCTCTCATAATAATTACATGTAGGATCATAATCAAATTCAACAATATATCTATCATATGAAATATTTTCAACACGATCCACATGCATGCAAAGTTGACACTCTTCCGAAATAGTGGGATTAACATTAACTAAAGTCATGACCTCTCCAAACCCACTTTTATCAAAAACTTCATAAGATTGAACATTCTCCAAATATGTGGGATCTAAAGTTGACACTCTTCCAAACCCACTTTCAGTATTATTGCAAACATTATTATCAATCTCATATTCATCACGGGGCTTAAATAAAATGTCAAGATTATAAGAAGAATCACCCCAATCATGATCATTGCAACAAGTAGTAGACATAGCAAAACTAGCATCCCCAAGCTTAGTTGCATATTATTAGCACAATTGACATCAAGAGAATTTATAGTAAAATCATTGCAATCATGATTTTCATTGAAGGAACTATCAAGTATGGGTGTAATAGCAATGATCTCATGATTAACATATGGAACTATAGCAAATTCATCTTTATAAATATTGGCATCATGGCCACAAGAATAACAAACATCATGTTCAAGGGATATCTCAATCAAATCATCAGAATCATAATTATCCATAGATTCATGTATATCATTATTTTCTTCCTCCATAGACTCTTGCAAAATATTAGCCTCTTCTTGGACAGCGGAGGAGTCCTCATATATGGTTTAACATAGGCATTAGAAGCATAATTATCATAACAATATTTAAGTATGGTAAAATTTTCAGATTTGTAAAGAGTAGTATCATATGTTTCAATCAAAGAAGCAATTTCATAAGCACCCTTAAAAGCAACAAATTCTTCAATTTGTTGAACATCATAGTAATTATAAACACCCTTAGCATACGAAGATACGATTCCATTATCACTAAACTCACATTGGTAGGGAAGGTGTTTCTTAAGGTTTTCAGAGCAACAAGTAAAATCATAAATTTCACAAAGATTCCAAGCATAACACATCAATCTGTTTATTTGATCCCATAAGAGTCTGCCCTTTTCAGACAAACGGTGACGCACAAAATGAGCATGCTCATCTAAAGATTTCCCATCAACTAGGCTAGTTGGGGTTTCAGCACGAGCGCATAGGGATCAAAGATGATCCAAGTAGAACATTTTAAGTGGATCCATATCAATAGATTTTTAGCAAGCAAAGATGCAAGCAAATAGAAGGCACATGGTAACACAAGCAAACAATAGATCTGGCAAGAAAAACGCAAACGAAAAAGAAGGCGAATAAAACGACAAGGGTGAAGTGGGGGAGAGGAAAACGAGAGGCAAATGGCAAATAATGTAATGCGAGGGATAAGAGTTTGTGATGGGTACTTGGTATGTCTTGAATTATGCGTGGACTCCCCGGCAACGGCGCCAGAAATCCTTCTTGCTACCTCTTGAGCACTGCGTTGGTTTTCCCTTGAAGAGGAAATGGTGATGCAGTAAAGTAGCGTAAGTATTTCCCTCAGTTTTTTAGAACCAAGGTATCAATCCAGTAGGAGACCACGCTCAAGTCCCACACACCTACACAAACAAATAAGAACCTTGCAACCAACGCGATAAAGGGGTTGTCAATCCCTTCACGGCCACTTACAAAAGTGGGATCTGATAGAGATGATAAGATAATTTTTTTGGTATTTTTATGATAAAGACTAAAAGTAAAGAAAGCAAAATAAACGGTAATAGAAATAACTTGTTGACAAGAGATTAATATGATGGAAAATAGACCCGGGGGCCATAGGTTTCACTAGTGGCTTCTCTCAAGATAGCATAAGTATTACGGTGGGTAAACAAATTACTGTCGAGCAATTGATAGAATTGAGCATAGTCATGAGAATATCTAGGTATGATCATGTATATAGGCATCACGTCCATGACAAGTAGACTGACTCATGCCTGCATATTACTCCACGCATCAACCGCTATCCAGCATGCATCTAGAGTATTAAGTTCATAAGAACGGAGTAACGCTTTAAGCAAGATGACATGATGTAGAGGGATAAACTCATGCAATATGATATAAACCCCATCTTTTTATCCTCGATGGCAACAATACAATACGTGCCGTTTCCCCTTCTGTCACTGGGATTGAGCACCGCAAGATTGAACCCAAAGCTAAGCACTTCTCCCATTGCAAGAAAGATCAATCTAGTAGGCCAAACCAAACTGATAATTCGAAGAGACTTGCAAAGATAACCAATCATACATAAAAGAATTCAGAGGAGATTCAAATATTGTTCATAGATAATCTTGATCATAAACCCACAATTCATCGGATCTCGACAAACACACCGCAAAAGAAGATTACATTGAATAGATCTCCAAGAGAATCGAGGAGAACTTTGTATTGAGATCCAAAAAGAGAGAAGAAGCCATCTAGCTAATAACTATGGACCCGAAGGTCTGAGGTAAACTACTCACACATCATTGGAGAGGTTATGGTGTTGATGTAGAAGCCCTCCGTGATCGGTGCCCCCTCCGGCAGAGCGCCGGAAAAGGCCCCAAGATGGGATCTCACGGGTACAGAAGGTTGCGGCGGTGGAAATAGGGGTTTTGGCTCTGTATCTGATGTTTTCAGGGTACGTAGGTATATATAGGAGGAAGAAGTAGGTCGGTGGAGCTACGAGGGGCCCACGAGGGTGGAGGGCGCGCCCAGGGGGTAGGCGCGACCCCCTAGCTCGTGGCCTCCTCGTTGATTGCTTGACGTCCACTCCAAGTCCTCTGGATCACGTTTGTTCCGAAAATCACATTCCCGAAGGTTTCATTCCGTTTGGACTCCGTTTGGTATTCCTTTCCTTCGAAACACTGAAATAGGCAAAAAACAGCAATTTGGGTTGGGCCTCCGGTTAATAGGTTAGTCTGAAAAATAATATAAAAGTGTATAATAAAGCTCATTAAACATCCAAAACAGAATATATAATAGCATGGAAAATAAAAAATTATAGATACGTTGGAGACGTATCAACCGTCGTTGTCCTCGGGGCAGCACCCGACGTGCCGGCCGTCTTCTCCGAACACCCTCATGTAGAGTGTCACGTCGCCGTCGTATTTGAAGTGGAGGGTGCACCGCCTGCCCAGGCCACGCGCGCGGGCAAATGTCTGCCAGCCGCGGGCCAGGGCTATGTTGCCCGCGACGGAGACCTCAACCGTGACCCAGGAAGCTTTGCTGCAGCAGTCGTCCGCCTGCAGCCAGAGCCCGCCTGGACCTGTGGCCGGCAGCTCGCCGGCGAAGGAGCGCGGGAGATGAAGCCAGGTGCCGGCCGGGTTCTCTAACCACACGATGAACTCCGGCAGCACTTCCGCCGAGTGGAAGCGCGGCCGGGGAGGCCGCACGACCATGGCGCGCCTCCCTTCATCGACGGGGCCGCCACGATGTGGGCGGCTCCCACCACGCGAAGAGGCGCCACCACAGCTGCGGGCGGCCACAGCAGGGGTCGCGGTGTGCTTGCGGGGGCGACCGCGCCCCCTCTTGGGCGGCGGTGAGCCGGGCCCCTCCTGGCGGGCCTTCCCCTTCTCCGCGGCCGAGAACCTCTTCGTGGGCGCCATGGGTGACACTGCTAGCAATGGAGCAAGGGGGAAGGAACGAGCAAAGCAGGAAGAGATGGGCGACGGGGGCTCCGCCCCCTCCCCATTTATAGCAGGAGAAGGCCAACCGGCGACCCCCACGATGACAGGTAATGATGGTTTTTTCCTTGCATGCAGCAGGGACTCGTCAAGTCGGGCAGTTGCTGAGGCAGCATGGGGAAGCGGAGACGCCCACGTCCAATCAATCGCCACGCGTTGACCAAGGCCGCAGGCTGTTGGGGCCTGCGGCGCTTCGCACTTGCCCTTTGGCTTCGCCCCGAAGCCAAGTCCGAGCGTGCCTTGGGCCCGGTGGCTACTGTCGGCGTTCTGGGAACGGGGGTCCCCAGACTTGCTTGCCTGCGGCCCACGGTGTGGCTCCACCAGTGGCCCTGTACGACCCATCTTCACCAGCAAACACTCAAGACCCTCGCGAGGCGGATGACGCAAGACCTCCTCGGGGGCAGCCTCACCAGGCTAGGCTCGCGAGGGGCGGAAAGATCAAGGCAAGGGGAACCTCGCGAGGTTCCCGTGACGTAAGCCATGACGACCAAGGCCAGGCGGGCGCCAGCGCGCACAGTGTCCTCATTTCCTCTTTGGTGCTAAAGAGGCAAGCGCAGGCGAGGAGTCCCGAGGCATCAGGCAAAGGTTTCCATATCGGTGCAACGAGACCAAGACCATAAGGACGGCAAGACGGAGGTCACCGTGGAGCCCAAGACGGCGTCATCCCCAGAGCCTTTGGCAGGCGAAGACCACCTTTAGTCAGGATAGCTTGTACTCGTTGTCCCCCTTCAAACTTGGCCGTTGTGGGATCCCTTCCCGCTCAATATTTGGGAAGAGGACCGGGGCTTCTATAAATAGGACTAGCCACCCCCGTAGCAGGGGGGATTACTCAGCTCACCAACCACCACCCAAGCTCACCGAGCACAAGAACACCTCTCCTTGTGAGGCTCTTCTTCCCTTGTAATTGTTCATCCTCAACCCAAGAGGCAATCCACCACACCACACTGGAGTAGGGTATTACACCACAACGGTGGCCCGAACCAGTATAAACCTTGTGTCTCTTTGTTCTTTGGTTCGTCGAGCTAGGCCGTGAGATCTAGTTGCGAGCGAGCTCGAGGGAGGTGAGATCTTCGTGCGCACCCAAGTGTTCGAACCTCAAGGGTTTTGCCGGAACCTGAGGTCCGACATACATAGCTGCTTCGGAAGCAGCAAATGAAGGAGTCTGGATGAAGGAGTTCATATCCGATCTAGGTTTCATACCTAGTGCATCGGGTCCAATGAAAATCTTTTGTGACAATACTCGTGCAATTGCCTTGGCAAAGGAATCCAGATTTCACAAGAGAACCAAGCACATCAAGAGACGCTTCAATTCCATCCGCGATCAAGTCAAGGAGGGAGACATAGAGATTTGCAAGATACATACGGATCTGAATGTTCCAGATCCGTTGACTAAGCCTCTCTCACGAGCAAAACATGATCAGCACCAAGGCTCCATGGGTGTTAGAATCATTACTATGTAATCTAGATTATTGACTCTAGTGCAAGTGGGAGGCTGAAGGAAATATGCCCTAGAGGCAATAATAAAGTTGTTATTTATATTTCCTTATATCATGATAAATGTTTATTATTCATGCTAGAATTGTATTAACCGGAAACTTAGTACATGTGTGAATACATAGACAAACAGAGTGTCACTAGTATGCCTCTACTTGACTAGCTCGTTGAATCGAAGATGGTTATGTTTCCTAACCATAGACATGAGTTGTCATTTGATTAACGGGATCACATCATTAGAGAATGATGTGATTGACTTGACCCATTCCGTTAGCTTAGCATAATGATCATTTAGTTTTATTGCTATTGCTTTCTTCATGACTTATACATGTTCCTCTGACTATGAGATTATGCAACTCCTGAATACCGGAGGAACACCTTGTGTGCTATCAAATGTCACAACGTAATTGGGTGATTATAAAGATGCTCTACAGGTGTCTCCGAAGGTGTTTGTTGGGTTGGCATATATCAAGATTAGGATTTTTCACTCCGTGTATCGGAGAGGTATCTCTGGGCCCTCTCGGTAATGCTCATCACTATAAGCCTTGCAAGCAATGTGACTAATGAGTTAGTTGCGGATGATGCATTACGGAACGAGTAAAGAGACTTGTCAGTAATGAGGTTGAACTAGGTATTGAGATACCGACGATCGAATCTCGGGCAAGTAACATACCGATGACAAAGGGAACAACGTATGTTGTTATGCGGTTTGACCGATTAAGATCTTCGTAGAATATGTAGGAACCAATATGAGCATCCAGGTTCCGCTATTGGTTATTGACTGGAGATGAGTCTCGGTCATGTGTACATAGTTCTCGAACCCGTAGGGTCCGCACGCTTAACGTTCGGTGACGATTTGTATTAAGCGTTATGTGATTTGATGAACCGAAGTTTGTTTTGAGTCCCGGATGAGATCACGGACATGACGAGGAGTCTCGAAATGGTCGAGACATAAAGATTGATATATTGGAAGGTTGCATTTGGACATCGGAATGGTTCCGGGATGTTCGGGCATTTTTTGGAGTACCGGGAGGTTACCGGAACCCCCCGGGGAGTTAATGGGCCTTCATTGGCCCTAGTGGAGAGAGGAGGCGGCGGCCAGGTGGAGGCGCCCCCCCCCAAGCCCAAACCGAATTGGACTAAGGTTGGGGGGGCGGGCCCCCCTTTCCTTCTCCCCTCTTCTCCCTTCCCTCCTTCTCCTAGTTAGAATAGGAAGGGGGGCCGAATCCTACTTGGACCGGGAGTCCAAGTAGGACTCCCCCATTGGCGCGCCCCCTCTAGGGCCGACCTCCTCTTCCCCCCTCCTTTATATACGTGGGAGGGGGGCACCCCAAAGGACACCAAAGTTTCTTTTAGCCGTGTGCGGTGCCCCCCTCCACTGTTACACACCTCGGTCATATCGTCTTAGTGCTTAGGCGAAGCTCTGCGCCGGTAACATCATGATCACCGTCACCACGCCATCGTGCTGACGGAACTCTCCCTCGTCCTCAACTGGATCAAGAGCTCGAGGGACGTCATCGAGCTGAACGTGTGCTGAACGTGGAGGTGACGTACGTTCGGTGCTTAGATCGGTTGGATCGCGAAGACGTTCGACTACATCAACCGCGTTACTAAACGCTTCCGCTTTCGGTCTACGAGGGTACGTGGACACACTCTCCCCGCTCGTTGCTATGCTTCTCCTAGATAGATCTTGCGTGATCGTAGGAAACTTTTTGAATTACTACCTTCCCCAACAGGTGGTGGTGCGACTGGCTTGGAGTCGACGGTGGTTGTTTGGTGGTGTTCTCTGGGGTTTGGTGGCGGTGCCTTTGGCGCTGCAGGGCGGCCATATGTTTCCCCCTCGTGAAGGTGTCTCGCTATGCATGCTCAAGACTCTCCTTTGGCGGCCGATGTGTTGCGGCGAGTGTCATGCTCTTGGTGATGTCTTGGTTCATCTTTGCTCTTTGATGGCGCCAGATGCCTCCCCAAATTGTTAATCATTCCGATCTTTCATGGCGGGGCACCCAGTCAAGGTTGTGTTTTTTGCACTCGTTGGTTGTGGATGCTCCTGAGTTGTGCCGTGGGGCTCGGTATGCACGCAATGCGGTGCATTAGGTTCCTCGCAAAGTCTAAGTATTGTGATCCCTCGACGACACCCCACAACTACTTGTGTCTTCCGTGGTGATGGTCCTTTTAGTCTGCTAGCTAGCTCCCGCCCTTGTTGGGTGTCTTGTTCTTCTCTTCTCCATGTAACCTTCTTGTACGGTTTCCGGCCCAGTTTCCCTTATAAACGGGTCAACTTGTTTAGGTTTTCGATCCGGTTTCCCTTATAAACTGGATCACTCTCCTGGCATAATGGCCACTTTGAGTAATATATTCAGGTGGAGGGACTCCTCCTCCGGTGATTCTACAAAAAAATGTTGCCAGGCTGTGTGTGTATTATTTGCCAGCTAATGCTAGTGTAGCAAAAAAGAATGAAAATGGTTGCATTATCTCCTATACAGAATTATTCGTGTTAAAAACTGCAGAGATTCAAGCATGAGCTCAAGCTATCTGCTACTCCCTCTGTATATTAATATAAGATCTTTTAGATAATTAGTGATCTAAAAGATCTTATATTAGTTTACAGAGGGTGTATATCATACTACTGCTCACGGCTGGACGAATGAATGTACAAAGTCAGGGCTGACATTAAGCTTGGTCTCGGTCTCGGACTTGGACTCATAAAGCGAGAGCCGGAAAATGGCATGAACTACGCAGTCGGGGTTGACATTGCAAATAGGGTCTACATGTGCATGCAGATTCAATCGTGACGACATCCTCTGCTGCCACATACTCAAGGTGGTGGATGTATGTGTCGCGAGGAACGCCGTTTGAGATGCCCTAAGGGCATCTCATGGCCGACTGTCGTTTGTTTGACGAACATCGCTGGAGATGCCCTAAGGTCATATGTGTGCTATTTTTTAATATATTTTTTCCATATGTTTGAATGATCTTGCGATAGTTACTATTTAAAACTAATAATATTCTATTTAATTGCTTACTGTTTATTTTGTTTTATTCCTCAGTCATCATCATGTCTACTAGTCGCATTTTGTTTAATCACTAACAATTACAAATTCAATATATTTCTAAATATTATGTGGAATAACATATTTGAAGTGATATAACTAAGTGAAAGTATGCTTTGATTATATTTTTTCTATATTATTTTCTCTGTTATATGAATTATAAAGAAAATAGGCCCTATTTTCATCTCCTCACGGCCCCCTCGAATTCCCGGAGACGTCTTGTTCCTTTCGCAGCCGATTTGAAGAAATTGCTCGACGGATCATTGTCGCATGTTCTTCTGGCTTGCAGACCGTGAGCGGTTGTTCGCAAACCCGTGGCTCTTTAGAAGAGTTGTCCTCCATGCAAGCTCGTTATGCACTCTTTGGGAGACGACTACTCCCTCCATCCACATATATAGGGCTTAGTTAAGTGAAAGTACGTCCTTGTACATTACCGGTTCAACAATTTTTGCTTGATGTTACTTCACTCTGAAGTACTCGGTGGTAGCAGAATTTCGCGATCTATGTGTTTCAAAGAAGAAGAAAAGAGAAAAAAACTGCGTTCTATGGGATAGCACACCTCAATTCTTTCTTCGGTGTAAACTAATCTCCATCCTCTAAAATCTATGAAAATGACGCAACCCTCGAAGGCTTTTATATTATGGGACGGAGGGAGTAATAAACAACTAAAATAAAGGCATCACATCCATCTTCCGACAATCCTGGTCAGAGAGTTCTCCGACGGATTGTCCCTGTATAGGTTTTCTGCAACTTATACAATTAGTTTTCACTTTTCAGTTTGTATTTCTCCTTTTGATCGGTTTCTTGAGGTTGTAAATAACTTTGTTTGTCTAATTTACTGCAAATTGTCAGGCCGGTTTTTGCCCGCGATAGATCCCTAAAAAATGGAATGTTTTATTAGTAGTACACCTCTAAGAACACGAGTAGGATTAGAACAAGGAATACGAGTAAGCCAGTCTTGGCGCTTGGGTGGTCGCATCCCCCTCGGGTCATTGCCAAGTTTTAGGTGGTCCATGTACCCTTCTCTCGGCAGCGATGCAAGCCGCGAGATCCGAGACAAGAGAGGCATGGCACAACTCCACATCCGATCACGTACCCGGCCTAGAAAACAACACGCGCAGCTCAGGCAGGAAGGAACAGTCAGCAGCGGGTGCTCGTTCCTCAAGCCGTCTCTTCCACCACACCTCTAAACAAGGTTAGCATGATTTACTACCTGTAGAACCTTTTTCTTTTTTGCGAATGCACTACCTGTAGAACCTTAACAGTACGATCGAACGCCAAGCACCAGTGATCACACACGCGTGAACCAGATCATATCACCCATATCAATCTATCTAGTGAAACAATGAAACGAGGCGACACCCAGGATTTAGGGCACATGCACGCAGAACCGGACAAGGCGTGGCCCTGGCTGGCAAGACTGCAACTGCAAGTGGGCCAGGTTGCTCGTAGGTTGTGCCCGCGCGCGCCGAGCGGCTCGTCGTCTTCCCGGCCGCGCGCGTAGCGTAGACTGGACACTGGAGTCCTCCTCCTGTCTAGGCTGCCGCTGCCGCTGCTGATGATGCTGCGTGCACTGTTGACTGGGGCATGGCATGCAGATGCAGTGCAAACCATGGTCCTCCTAGCTAGCTAGTCCTGGCCGCGCAAAGGACTTGTATGAAAGTAACGGAGGTCGGCGGCCATGATGTACTATGTGGGTTGGGACGCAGGCAAAGTGATGTAAACTAATCTAAGCACTTACAGTGGACGGCATCTGCGGTGGAGCGGCGTTTCCTGTGACGCATCGACGTCGTGGAGTCTCAGTGGCGAGACACAACAAAGTTTCGGTGACGGATGCGTGATGATGAACGCGCGTAGGGAGGAGGCGTTGTCTGGTGTGGTGGGGGCGTCGACGGCAGGCCGAGCAAGGTCGATGTGTCAGTACCTGTTCTGAAGATGAATTGATGAAAGACGGAACTATGAGAGTGCGTCAGACCGGTTTGTGTTCCAGACCCGGTATGTGGCTTGGTCGGGCCTCCGGCTTTAGATGTTAGGCTAGTTGAGAGGTCTGGGTATTTGGCTCACACTTTTTACACCTCTTCATCAATGGATAAAAGTAGCGATAGATGTTACCAAGATGGCGGCTTCAGACATATTGATGTATTACGTACTATGTAAGTTCTTTGTGAATAATTAATAAATGAGTGCATGCATCTTTCAGATGCAGAGGCCGGGGTCATCCTCATTTTCTAAAAAAAAGCACTTACAGTATAGCTAGTATAGCAGCCTACCGGCCGGCAGAAAACAATCTCGCCGGCATGCATGCGGCGAGTGTGACTGATTCCGAGAGACACACACACACTACGCGTGTGTTATCGACCACCATTACAGAACGGTCTGTACTCTGAACAGACGAGCCATCAAAATTCAAAACGACAGTATTATTGCATATGATACGGCATCTCCCGTTGAAGACTTGACAGGTCGCGGATATCGAGCTTGTATGATCAATCAAACCGTACTACACAGCAAACAATAAATCGATGGTTGATTTTGGCGCTATGCCCGCGGGATGCGACGTTCCTTGTTCTTACTATGCCTTGCTCCGTGGGAGCGAAAGGAAGAGGGACAGAGGCGGAGCAAAGGTTCTCCCTGTCCGCAAACATGTCCCCCCTCCCTGGTTCTTCCATCACGGCCGCGTGCACCAAGAGGCGCACTGTAGCCGGCCACATGCAGTGACGAGCACTATGCCGCGTACTGTTTCGGCAGAGCAAGCAAAAGAAGAACTCGGTTCGCCACCGAGCTAGCTTACTGTGCCTGCCGCCGTCCTGCGTCAGCCGGAGGTGCCAATGCAAGTACAGCTACAGCTACAGCTACGACATACAAGCTCCTCGAAGAAGAGAAGATTTCTTTCATTCATTCACGCGCAAACAAACAAACAACAGACAAACAGAGGAGGAGGAAGAAGAATCATCATCTACCAGTTCATCACTAGGATCGAAACCCGTCGGCTGATTTCTCTTCCCCGAAAACAGATACAAATCAATAGCCAAGGTTATTCACAGCAACAGCAACCGTGGTATGGTCGGTTGCAGAGAAAAGCTAAAACGAGAACGAAGAGCAAGAAACTAACTACTGCTAATATAACCCCTACTGAGTACTAACTAGTATAGTAACTAGCTAGGTAGAGAAGGTAGGAGATGAAATGCCTGGCGTGCCCCATGTATGCCATGTCGCCGCGGATGATAGGAATGGTGGCAAAGCTGGCCGGCTCAATTCCTCGACCACCACGTCACCGCCCTATCAGCAGCAACTATCCTCCATCGTCGGAGGACACGGCACGCGGAGGAGGAAGCCGGGGCAATGGCCGGTGCCACCCGGGAGCGACCTCGACGACGATGCATCGGGTTCCAGCTTGACGACGACGCGCGTGCGCACGGCAGGGCACGGATGGAACCATCGACGGTGTGCAGCGGTGGGGCGGAGGGTGGTGGTGGTGGCGGTGTGGCCTCACCCCGGCTTTACTACAACTTGACTTCGGGGAGCAAGCAAGGGAGGGAGCAGTGCGTAGTATCAAGGCGGGGAGGGGAGGAAATGGCATGGAGCCCAGCCCTGCATGGTTATGCTGCTGTCTCCGGCCGGCCCGGTGGTGACCTCGGCCGCTGTGTGTGTGCCCGCGAATTTATGTAGCCTGCTGCCTGCGCGACGCAGGCTCATCGGAAGACGCACACGCAGTGCAGTCCCGCGACTCGTCATCTCGGTGCCATGTTCCGCAGCGCCCTTGTCTTTCTCTTCTAAGAAAAAAGAAACGCCAGTAATTTTCCAGCAGCTTAGTGGTACCCGTATTGTTCATGCGGAATGCACGTCCTGGGTCTCATTCATGCAGACCAACGAATAGTACGGTGCAAATCCATTACTGTCAAGAAGAAGAAACAGCTAATTAATTCCCAGGCATGCGTGATTGATCCATTTCAAACAGCTACTACTAATAATTCCCGATGCACATCGCGCTCACTGATTTACAAATCGCTATCCGACACGTCACATTGCACGCAAAGGAACAAGAATGCCCCAACAATACTTCTACTACTAGCATAATGTGTACTCCCTCCATTCCTAAATATAAGTCTTTTTAGATATTTCACTATGGACTACATACGGAGCAAAATGAGTAAATCTACACTCTAAAATATATCTAAAATATGTCTATATACATCCGTATGTAGGTTGTAGTGGAATCTCTAAAAAAACTTATATTTAGGAACGAAGGGAGTACAGCGATTCCTTGGCATGCCAGAAATCAACATTTTTATGTACAGCTCATCATGCATGGTCCACACTCCACAGCAGCGACGACAGTTTGGTACAAAAATGATAATGGTCCAAGCAGTACAGCAAATTGGAAGGAAAAAATACGGAGCACATGGACGGACCGACAAGGCACGAGTTGAGCAATGGAGCTGTGCACTAAAGAGTGTACAGGAAATGGCCAGCCAACCAAACCAACCGGCGGCCTACTATATGTATGTGTCTGTATTTCTCTCTTTCTCCCGTATAGTACTTGCTATTCAGCAAAATTTAACTTAATGAACAAACGGCGGCTACGATCTATCTGTATGATGGTGTGTACCTATTATGCTACCTGAAAAGCAGGAGAAAAATTCACTTCTGGTAGCAGCAGCAACTTTTGGTACCAACCCTTGTATATAAAGCTAATTGATGGACAGCGCTACGGACGAAAATATAACCATCAGGATCATGTGGCGTCGTTCCCGTTTTCTGCAGGTCGAGCACCTGGGGTGGCGTCGTTCCCGTTTTCTGCAGGTGGAGCATCTGGGGTGGCGTCGTTCCCGTTTTCTGCAAGTGGAGCATCTGGGGTGGCGTCGTTCCCGTTTTCTGCAGCTGGAGCATTTGAGGTGGCGTCGTCTGTGGTCAGGGTGGATAGACTGTCGGACAGTGAGTTTGCCTCTTCGCTCTCAGACGGTGCCGCTGTCGAAGCACCATCCTCCGAGCCAATGTCGGAAGTTGCGTCCGAAGCCATGCTAGATGGCTCTGATGCTTCAGATATTTCAGGCTGTGGTTGTCTCAGCAGGCTCCAATACATGATGCTAGCTGTAAGAGTTAGGATCATCTTCTGGTTCACCTGTTCAATCAACATGAACAAAAGGAGGATATAAAACCAACAATATATGCACAGCAGTGTTTCAATTCTCAATCAACAAGCATCATCAACATTTCTAAAGGTAAAAGATTCCAAGAAGTAGATGAATTTAGCTCCGATCCAGTTTAATTCATTGGAAAATGAAAATATTACAGGCTCAGTTCCATATTCGTAACAATGGCCCTTTACCTCTATGATG
Source organism: Aegilops tauschii subsp. strangulata (assembly GCF_002575655.3). NCBI lineage: Eukaryota > Viridiplantae > Streptophyta > Magnoliopsida > Poales > Poaceae > Aegilops > Aegilops tauschii. The sequence goes on along the minus strand of NC_053040.3, from coordinate 397,340,347 downwards.
TCCTCTGGCAGTAGAAACACAGAACATCCGAGCTTTCTTGCAACACTAATGATGTAGGTAGCATTTAGCTTCTTTTCCTCGTCTGCAAAATCAAAAGAAATTACCCATCAGCCAGTACTATGGTTCTTCTATTTGTAAAGAAAGCATATAATTAATTAATCAGAAACCAATTCATGAAATAGTCAAATAGCACATGTGGATCAAGAACAGACCAGCTTCTCCCTTTGTAACCACTTTCCAGTTCACAACCCTTGGCTGAACTGCACTAAGAAGTTCAAGAAAGAACACTCCATTTGATAAGCTCTTATCCTGAAGGGGAAAATGGCAAGAAAAACATTAACAGCTGGAGTTTCTGATATGGTCACGCGAAAGCTATGGATATTAAAGTCACCTTGAAGCTTTCCATTCGAGATGTTCTTCCGGATGTTTTCACTTTGCTGTTTGCCCAGTTCAGTATATCTGCATCAGTAATTTGCTTTCCTTGGGATCCTTTGGAGTGGGATCTCAGTCTGTTTAGCAATTGAAGGATATTAAATCTCATCAATTGCCACAGAAGTGCTGAAAGACAACACAGAGAAACTCAAATTATATGTCCACTAAGTTATCAAGAACAGTGCATTAGCATTCACTATAAAGTTCGATGTGATCGAACTCACCAACTATCAATTTCTTATTTCCCTGAACAATATCATTCCCAGCTAAATTTACTAATGAAAACTTTAACTCCTTCCCAATTTTTACAACTTGATTGCAGTTCTCCAGTTTCCTAAATGGCAACTTAATTGGAGGTTTTGATGCCAACTTCCAATTGACAGATCCAGGAGAAACTTTGTCAAGTACTTCAAGAAGTACCCATCTGAAAGATCATAAAATAAATTATCAACTCAGCAATTGATATAACACAATAACACAAGACATCATGAAAATAGTCTTGTTACCCATTGCGAACATCTTCAAAAACATTATTCACGTATGACCCGACCCCAAGGCTGTTGATCCACATTCGGAAGGCCCTTTCTTCTCTGGATACTAGAACATCATCACGTGATGCTGACTGTGTGAGTGTAACTTGTTTAATGTCACTAGTTAGACCATTCCTGCGCATCATGGAATGATATCATTGAAGTGATCAATGGTCAGCACGGAAAAATCGTTAAAATCGACCCAAGGAACTTCCAATTTAAAATAGCTCGTATGACTTTGATCATATCTTAAATTTCTAGATCATTTTCAAGAGCAGGAAAGTCGGCACTTACCGATGCTGGAATATTTGTGCAACAAATGCAAGATTCAAGTTGGCAGAACCCTCAGTTATATCCTTTGGTGTAAGGTATCTTTTGCAGTCCAACTTCTCTGCTTGTTCAAGTACCATTTTTGCCCTTTCATCAGGATCCTTAGTCTCCAGTGTGGTTTCAGGGGAAGTCTCTGGAGCAAGAGCCTTTAGAAGATAAGCATAGGCTTCACCATCCTGTAAATAATTAACTTATGTGACCATCGGAAGTTGAACAGAGCAAGAACAGACGCATGACAAAGAACAACATAATGATGGATCAAGTACAGAGCGACATAACGTACGCTGTATTACATAAAATGAAGAAAGTAACATAAAGTGTTTTGATAAACAATGTTGAAAAGCTAGCTGTTGCGTTGCCCACAAAACTCAAATTCAACAAGAAGATCAACCAAATGTGTAACAGGCAGATTTTTGTATCATTGCAGGTGTATCAAAATTGCATATAATTAAGTGATTATAAGTGTTGTGACATGTTCTGTCATATGCACCTTCACATCCGAAGAGAAATTGTTAACAGTTTTCTTGTAGCCAGCCTTTTTCAGATGATGGTTCATCCATCGAAGCAGCATCTTTTCTGGTGACAAGCTCAACACCTCATCTATATCCTGTACAACATGCAATAAAATGGATTTTGTTTTGAGCAAAGATGTACACCGGGAGCTGAAACAAAGGTAAAACACTTCTACTTACCTTACTGTCATCAAACAATTCCACAAGCTGGGGTGTCTTCTTAAGATTAAGATCAGCCAAAAGTTGAATCTGATAATAAGTGAAACAACTCTTTAGTTGATGAAGGAGGAGTTCAACCATAGTGTGTCCATTGAATTGCATAAAAAATGTGAATCTCATTTCAATACTTACCTTTATGATTTGAGATATCAATCCAAGAACTAAATGAGGCTGCCAAAGAAAACAATAGAAGTATGTGTAAGTCACCACTTGGTTTTTTTTTAAAGGGAATTTATAGAACTGAATATGGGAATTGGGAGCATTTTCCCTTTAGGGTAAGGTGGCTTAAAACAACTGACACATGAAAATCAACAAAAAAATATGAGATGTACTAACTACTAGTAAGTGATAAAGTGCATAAGGACAGTCAGCAGTTAATAATGAGAACAGTATTTATACCTAAATTTACCTACAAATTCATCAAAAAGATTATATATCAGTATACAGGACATGAAAGATTAAAGGGAGATAAATGATTTATCTCATTGCAAAAGAAGAAGGATAATTTAGAGCGCTGCAACATTTATCATGATCTACAAGAAAGGATAACAAGTAGGGAACACAAGGCATACCCTTCCTTCCACTAAATCCTGGGTGCCAATGTTGACAACAGTACATCCAATGGCCTTTGCAGAGTTGAGGCACAGTGTGTGGTTTTCATTCCTCTCCCATGGGTTAAGAACTCTTTTCTTATTTATTGCTCTCTCATCAATGGTCCCAGGTACAGCTACATTGATCAACTTACTGACAAAAGATCCATCAACGAATTAACATCAGCTACAACTAGCAGACAGTTTCTGTTGAAAGAGTAAATTGGCATGCGCCATGTAGCTAGCTAGAAAGCCTTCTCACCAGAGCAGCACACCATCCCTAATAAGATCGAATAGCTGGTTGCCGGATGGGTCGATTGGCAAGTACTTCTTCAAGAATGGGTCTTCACCAAGGTAAGTGTTAATATGCGCCACGTAAGAAGACTTCTCCGCCTGGTTGAGATTGTGCAGCAGCGTAGTGATGGTGGATTTGAGGAACGACGACGAGTTCTTGCGGCCGCCAGCCCCGCCGCCGCCAGCAGTGGCGCTTCCTTCCTTGGCGCTTACCCTTGCTTGCAGATTCAGGTACTCCTGCAAAAACACCACACCAAATTCCCCATCCGAACCGAATCTGTAAGACAATGACACGCTCTTCCCCTCCACAGTAATACTAGTAATACTACTAGTCAGGAACTCAGAGGATCGCCGAGATGTACCCGGAGGAAGGACTCGAACTCAATCTCCTGGTCGCTGTCGGGGTACGACTCCGACAAGAAAGCGGCGATCTCCTCCTCGGGGACCACTTCGTGAAGTCCCCTGAGCTTCTTCATCAGCCCCGGGAGGTTCTTGGTGGTGACATGGCCGGAGTCCCTCTTCAGAGACACGAACTGCAACCCACAACGACACAGAAACCTCGAGTTGGAGCGGAGGTGACAGAGGAAACCCTTCTGACAATAATTGTGGTTTTTGGAGCAGAGAAGCAAAGAAGAAGCCGTGGATTCGGGTTGTCACCTTGGCCTTGAGCGATCGGAGCTCGACCTGCGTGAACTGGCCCTGCAGGGAGGGGTCGGAGACGACGACCCCGACGAAGCCGGACATTTCCCCTCGCCACGGCCCGATTCGACCCGGCTCCGGCGCGGCTGCGGCGAGATTTCAGATCAGGGAGGAGGGACAGATCGTCCGCGCGCGGGTGGGGGGCGGCGGGGAGGGGTTGCGGGGACGAAGATCAGGATACCTTCCGAATTGCTCACGGTAATTCTGCCGTGCAGCCTCTGCTGTTCCTTCTCTCGCTGGCGTGCTTTCCTTGTGCTGGGGGGAAAAGGTGGGCAATGGCGTCCGGGAACTCCCAGATTTGGTGGGGGCGGGAGGGAGGGAGGGAGGGAAGGGGGAAGTGGCGGAGACGAGGAGAGGAGGTAAGGGTGGGGTCTGTTTGTTTCGTTAGTTTATTGTGTCTTCGCTTTAGGTTTTCCTCGGGGTTAAGGCACTGGATGGAAAGGGTAAAAGCAGGCAAGCAAGCAAAATGGAGATCAATAAATAATGAAGCAAAAAATTTGACCCAAAAAAATACTAGGATGATTTTTTTGTTTGATTTTTTTTCTTGATGGAGAGAGATTGATGATGTGCTTAGCTGCGCATGCTCACAACCGGAAAAAGTCTTCGGAGAACTGTTTCTCTAACACGTGTGACGGCTGAATCCTCGCATTAAGGCGGCTTAGGATTTACATGTATATGGTTATAACTTTTGTTATCCTTGTTGCTCTTTGTACTACCATGATTGATTATGAATAGATCAAAAGTTTCTCTTGAAAAATGTCATAAGGGGTTGTGTGATTTTGCTTGTTGTTTTTAGCGGATTAGTTTTATTACCGACAAAAAGATTACTACTTATGTCTACACGCTGGTACAAAATTATAAAAGAAAATGAAAACCATAAATATATTATTCATTGCAGTTATACTACCTCTATCCAGATTTATTAGGCCCCTTTATATTTTGGGTTAAACTTTGACCGTAGAATTGATTTGCAAAATATACGAGACATGTCATAAAAATTCTATTGTTAGATTTGTAATCAAATGAAATTTCCAATTATATATTTTTTGACATGTATCTCATATTTTATTGCGCAAATGTATGGGTCAAACTTTGACTCAAAATGTGAGGGGGCATAATAAACTCGGAAGAGAGTAATAATGATGTTACAAAAAAATTCCGTCTATCTACAATCAAAGTTGAAGAAGTTTAAATACGGATTCTAGTAAGCCATTCATTTGTTTGTTCACTTGCACATATTCTAGTGAGTGTATTCTTGGGAGCAGCCCACTTTCTTTTCCCTCACCCTTCCCCCTCTTGCGTTGACCCCCTTTTTGGAACTCAACTAGAGCTTCCTGGTCTGATCCAACGCTTTGTCCAACATCGATGGTTGCCGAGAGGTGTGCATGTCTTCCTTATGTATATTAGGCCAGTAGTTATGGCGTTATGTCGTGGTTTGGCGACATGTTGTCGGTGTGCTTTGATCCCTTGCCAGCGAACGGTGTATGGAGCTCGCCTTCCTCCTCCTTTGACCCACCTGCGTGATGGATGACGGCAAGAGGCGGTGGTTTTGGCAGAAGCACTTTCAATAAGCTTGGGGAGAGATTCGGGGTCATCCTTTCTTCTTCTTCTTCTTCGCCGGCATGGTGTCGGCCGAACAAGGAGAGGTCGATCTGACTACTGTCTTCGCCGAGCTGGAGTTCTTTAGGGATTGCAAGCTTCCTTGTGGGTCTAGCGTTTCCTTCATCCCGTTGCATCGACCTCGGCCACATAAGTTGTAGGTCATCAAGGGTATTTGCTTCTCGTGTGCCGTCTTCAACCTCCATGTGAGGCCCTTGGCTCCTTGCTCGTCATTGGCAGGCTTGTGTCGCAGACGATGGCCATGGAGTCTCCAACGAGATTGCTACATGTGACTGGACTTGACCATGGTCCTCTTGTATGGTTTGGGGACCTATTTGCAAAAAGGAAGAACCATCTTGTAAAAAATTGTTTGTTTTTAGGTCCTCCATGCAGTGTTTGCGATATTTTTGTTGATAGCTTACCAAGCTGACCACTTGGTCTCTATGCAGTGTTGTACTCCCTCCGTACTAAATTACTTGTCCATAAATAGATAGAAATTGATGTATCTAGATTTAAAAATACGTCTAGATACATTCATTTTTACGACAAATAATTCGGGGCGAAGGGAGTATTAAATTTGATATGAAATGGAGCTTGAGCCTTTGAGCCCCTACCGCTGTTCAAAAAAAAATGGTTAGTGTATTCTTTACAATCATTTTGAATGAACAATTGTTTTGTTGGACATTTGCAGCGTTAAACCTACATGCTGCCACATACGGAAAAATGGGTAAAATCAGGATAATTGTACTCTTATTAGTGGGTGGTTACGGTGAGTAGCAGTGTGCCAGTGTGCATGTTGTTCCCGTGCACGAGCGGCCGACAATCCGGTTCGGTACACGACGCGCCCTCTCGCCATGTTACTATCGGCGAGCCGAAAGCGTCACCGCCGCTTCCGAAATAAGAGGAAGATACAAAGCACGTCACCGGCCTTCGGCTTGGCGCGTTGCTACCTGGTGCCATTCCCGCCGGAACACACCAACAGCGCGGACCTGTACAGACACATGCCCGCCGGTCCATCCTCCCACCGCCCACGCGCCCGTCACTGCGGACACGCGTGACCCATCGGCCGGTGCGCACGCGTATGGCGCCGATGTGTTTATCCGCCGCCACCGGAGGACCTCATATTCGCCTGAATTCATTGCCAAGGACAAGGACGCGTCTATCCGGAAGGACTGGGCGAACTGAAGTTTGCAGCACGAGTCGCATGACCGGGCGTGCAGTTCACGACCGCCGCGGGAAAATCAGGAGGCGCTGCTACGTGGTCGATCTAGCAAAACGGATTTCCTTCGGTCAAAATTATGTATTGTGCTGCCGTCATCCGGCCGGACTAAACAACACGCCGGCCCACGAGTATGGGACGAAATGACGAATGGAAGATGTACTACAGAGTAGAGTACGCGGACCCATGCGCCGACCGGGCACGGCTGAATGAATCGCGTATGCTACTCCGATCACGTGCGACCGACGACATGGAGGAGGCAGCCTCAACGTGCTCGCTACTTTTTTCCTTTGAACCAGGATCTCGTGACTTTTCTCGCGTGCACTTTTAATTCTTTTTTTATTTAGAGGAATTTTTTCAGGGGGATTTAGGGGAACTATGCTCACTTTAACCCGTGGAGACATGGAATATCCTATTTGGCGCTTAAGGCGCTGAATACTACCTTGTTGGTAGACAGAGCCCAAACCTTCCCACACATGTTTTATATGGGCTGGCCCATGCAAGCTTCCAACCCCTCCTGCTTTTGGGAAGCTTCCAGATTCTTTTGGCTCGTTATATTTTTTTCTTTCTTTTATACACTTTTTTATCACTCCGTTCCGAATTAATTAAAGAAAACTCTTCCAATCAACCTGCTAATTTCTGGGTTCATCCGCCGCTTCGCTCGTGTGGCACCTGTTCACGTGACGTGGTGCCCATGGCTCCCTCTACCTTATCCAACCTTAACCACTTTATTCCTTATCCTGAGCATTCTCTTGCCCACCTGCAAGGCTGCAACCTTCTACCTCTCGCCCTCCTACATCTGACTGCATAGCAAGGTAGCCATCAACTATCTCCGTTCATATCTTGCAGCTCCTTCACCACGGCTAGGCGCAAATCTGGTGGTGAGCTTGCAAGCTGCAACACATGGTGGGTCTGTAGCAGCGGCGGGGCGCTCCCCGGCTTGCGGCAGGGGCAGCAGTGCTTGCAACTGCAGATCACGGTCATCTGTTGCCTCCACCACGGCCATCGGTCGTCGCAGGTCCGTCGGCCGCCGTGGAGCATCCGGCTCTGCTTGGCACGGCCGTCGACGACCTCCTCCCATCGCCCCCGACCATCACCGACCACCCCCTATTTGCAATTGCAACGACAGAGCTGAAAAAAACGGAGGCGAACGGCGGCGACATGGTGTTTCTGCCACATGATTTCCATTGCAAATTTTCTGCAACATCACGTGTGTTGCAGAAATTCCTTCTGCAACAACTCCTGTGTTTCAAAAAAGTGAAGATAAAAAAATCCGCAACATCTTTGTTGCAAAAAAATTCTGTAACAATACCTCTGTTACAAAAAAAATATGTAACAAGATTTCTGTTGCAAAAAGAAAATTCTGCAACGAGACCTCTGTTGCAAAAAAAATTGTAACAAGACTTCTGTTGCAAAAATAAAATTCTGCAACAAGACCTCTGTTGCAAAAATAAATCTGCGACAAGACTTTTGTTGCAATGATGGAGGCGTCGCTTGGCCGCTCGATACGCTACATCTGACGGCTCGCGACCCGGCTGATCTTTATGAAAGATCAGCCGGCGGACGCGTAGCGTCGCCCATTAATTAACGCAACCTCTATACAATGTCTTACTTACATTGTATAGAGACTCCATCAATTAATTCGGATTGGAGGGAGCAGTTTTTCTTTTCATGTTTTCGCTTCTTTCTTAATTCTTGCTTATCTTTAAAAAATCATGAACTTTTTCATTTTCATGAACATGTTTGAATTTGTGATTTTTAAAATCTTAAGTTTTACTCAAATTGTATTTTTTTAATTCACAAATAGCTTTTCAAATTATAATCGTTTAATCTATACAAACCAGGGTCATGCGCAAAAGAGCCCGTCCAGGTGTACACTATAGTGGTCGTTTTGCACCTTAACCGCAGAATAGAAGCTCCTTGCAATCACGTCTTTTTTCTTGAAAGAACCTCACTGGCCTTTTTGTAAGAGAAGTGCACTTGCGCGTCCTTGATGGCCCAACGCCAAACGGTCACACGCCTCTATAAGATGTGTATTGGGCCGGTCCGCGAAGCATCCCTTGGTCCTCTACCTCAATCTATCGTTCACAAAGCATGCATGTACTCAAGGGCAGATCTAGGGTGGGCAGGGTAGGCTGCCGCCCACCCTGGGATTTTAGGTTAGTCTATAGACCACAGGTTATTAGAAGATGCCTAGCAACAACCTACTGCTCGTCTTGACCCGCATGTAGACACGCATTGGAGCAAGCCAGCCCTAGTAGCCACAAGAGCTCTCCCCTACATCATCGCATAGGCCCCCCTCCTCTTCCGTGTCTAACGGCCTCATCAGCGGCAAGAGGAGTGGGGATCTATCGGTCCATTATGTTTTTTCTCCTTAGGTTTTTGTTACCTCGGCGGCATCGACGAGGTGGTGGCAGCGATGGCGTGTTGGAATGTCCCCCCTCCTACCTCGACAACTTCTAATCCAACGCCGACATAGGGCATGTGATAGTTGCGTCCCCATATCTATTATCTCTCTTCAGATCTTGGTAGTTGGCTTGCGATTCCTTTGCAAGATGGCTAATGCTCTTCTTCCTCCCTAATGGTTGCGAGCGAAAGTTTCTTTGCGAATTGAGATCTCGCTGATCCAAGGACTTTGCCGTCACGGCCAAGGTGTGGTCATCGGTTTCAGATCCCACACAGCCCAAGTGGCTCAATCCATCAAGCGGCATAAGAAACCTCAAGGATGATCCATCAGTGGAGTTCTCGTGGAGGCGGTGATGGATCCTTGCTGGAGCTCTCTCAGTGGGTGAATGACAACTCGTCAGTGCTAGTGGTTGTTATTTTTCTATCTTGAAAAGTTTGTTATGTAAAATTGCAGTTCTATTCTTCTTATCCAAAGAAAGCAATTTGTATTCTACAAAATAGCGAACCAGACCTGGTGCCTCTCCTGACTAGCCGACTCCCCTGACTTTGATTCTGTTGGAAACCGTAGTAGAAAAAATCGCCCTACGAACTTCCAGGAACAATATGAAGATGCATATAGGGTTTAGATCAACGATCATTACCGACTCCGGAGTGCAGCGAAAGTAGACGAGTCGGTGTAGATCGTATTTCGAGTCCCATGAACCGTTGATGATGATCCCACGAACCGCCCTCGAATGATCCCTCAAACAAGAGACAGAAAGCAAGACCTCTCTACTTGGTTGCAAGCGGACGGTCTTCATGATCCGGCAGCGCTTCGCCGTCCAGAGCTAATCGTCGCCGGAGAATTAGCGGGAGGAGATTAGAACCACACTAGGCTTCTAATTATGAGGATTAGAGGAACTAGGTCTAGCTCTAATTAGTGCAAGTAGGACCTATTAGAACTCGAACTAGATGAACTAGAGGAGGCTCCAAAACTTCTGTATAGAAATGAGCCAATACCTCGAGTATATATAGGTTAGAGGGGAGGATGGGCTGCCAAGAGGAGGGGAAGGACTCCCATCCCTTGAGCCGGCCAAGGGGGGAAGGAGGAGTCCTTCCCCCTCCCCAATTCGACCTCCCCTAGAGGGAAATGGGACATGGTAGTAAGGAGAAGCTTCAAAAGATCAAGTCCATCCTAGAGGAGTGAGGTGGTAGCTCGGAGACTAAGTATATACTAGGCCAATATATATGACAGGCCATGGAACACCAAGAAGCTAATGATGTTGGTGGTATATTTTGTATATCTACTAATCTTAGTTTGTAATGCCTAATGCAAACAATGTGATCAACTATTAGGCTAGCTAGCAAGCAATCATATGGGTCCTTGTTGTGATCCTTGGTATTACCTCTTTTATTAACCACTTGTATGAATTGTACTTCTTATGCCCACTTAGGTAAGAGTATGCAACCTGTTATACTCCAGATGAATGTTATGAGTCTTTGTTGTGGTGTTTGTTTCAATTTGTATATCACAAGTCACGTGCTAGTTCTATGTGCATGTTATTGATTCTTGTATCATCGATCTTGGCAACAACATTACAGATAAGTGGACTCCATAGATAGTCCACACAAACAATTTAGATACGTAGCATAGTGCATACAATAATAGATAGGACCCAAACTAACCTCATACATAGTTCATACCATTGCAACACCAGCAATATGGATAGGTACTATAGTGGTTACAACAATAGAAAGAAAAGTAGATAGATAGGTAGCATACTGCATACTGCATACAACAGCACTAGAGAAGACTAAGTCTCAACCACTAAACGCAATGATAGAATCTTCCTCACAAATCCCCTTGATCTTCTCCAGCTTGCCCTTGTGAATTTCTCCAACTTTAGTTAGCTCAGAAATGTGTTGGGTTCTACAGTAGGGTGCGTTGACTACAAATTAAAATTTTCCTACACGCAGAACAACGAAGAACATGCTAAAGGAGATGGATCACGGATCGTTACCACTAGACTCGTGGTGTCGTGTAGCGGAAGAAGAGCTGGGGCAGCGCGTCCGCGTGGATCGTCTCCTCCTCATCCGATCTCCCTCGAACAACTGGTCTTCGGATCCCACATACTGGTTCACCGGAGCGGCGCAAGGGCACCGCCTCTAATGGTATCCGCGCGTGCAGGAGGAACACCATGCGGCGGACTGCTAGGTCCGATCACACAGCCGGCGGCGAGTGGAGGTGGCCACTTGCAACACATGCAAAGCCCTAGCGACAACGCCGAAAAAGCGACCAATCAAATGAGTGTGCCGCACCCCCACTATATATAGGCATCCGTCATGGGCTCAACACTTGGCCCTCGCATGGATCCTAAAGCCGAAAGTCTGTTCAGTCTGGATCCAAGTTCGAGTAGGATCACACTTGACTCGTGGAGTCGGATGCGGCCTCTCAGATTCCTTCCCTTAAGCGCGCGACCCCTTAGGTTCTCATTCACTTGGTCGTGAGTCAAATCACATCCGGCTCAGCTATTCGGTAGCGGCCTCTAGCAAAGCATGCCGATTCCAAGTGTCCGATGAAGCTGGTTAGGTGAACCTGTATATCACACTTCTGTTCCTTTTCCCACACGATATATGTTATCGGTGATGGAAATATGCCCTAGAGGCAATAATAAAATGGTTATTAATACATTTCCTTAATCATGATAAAGGTTTATTATTCATGCTAGAATTTTATTGACCTAAAACTTAAATACATGTGTGGGTACATAAACAAATACCGTGTCCCTAGTATGCCTCTACTCGACTAGCTCGTTGATCAAAAGATGGTTAAGGTTTCCTAACCATAAACATGTGTTGTCACTTGATAACGGGATCACATCATTAGGAGAATGATGTGATGGACAAGACCCATCCATTAGCTTAGCATATGATTGCTCAGTTTATTGCTACTACTTTCTTAATGTCAAATACATATTCCTTCGACCATGAGATCATGCAACTCCCGGATACCGGAGAAATACCTTGTGTGCTATGAAACGTCACAACGTAACTGGGTGATCATAAAGATGCTCTACAGGTATCTCCGAAGGTGTCTGTTGAGTTGGCATGGATCGAGATTGGGATTTGTCACTCCGCGTGACGGAGAGGTATCTCTGGGCCCTCTCAGCAATACAGCATCACAAGAAGCTTGCAAGCAAAGTGACTAAGGAGTTAGTTACAAGATGATGTATTGCGGAACAAGTAAAGAGACTTACCAGTAACGAGATTGAACTAGGTATGGAGATACCGACGATCGAATCTCGGGCAAGTAACATACCGACGGACAAAGGGAACTACATATGTTGTCATAAAGGTTTGACCGATAAAGATCTTCGTAGAATATGTAGGAACCAATATGGGCATCCAGGTCCCTCTGTTGGTTATTGACCGGAGAAGCGTCTCGGTCATGTCTACATCATTCTCGAACCCATAGGGTCCACACGCTTAACGTTCGTTGATGATATACTATTATATGAGTTATGTTTGTTGGTGATCGAATGTTTTTCGGAGCCGGGATGAGATCACGGACATGACGAGGAGCTCCGGAATAGTCCGGAGGTAAAGATTGATATATGGGATAATAGTGTTTGGTTTCCGGAAGGGGTTTCAGATGTTTCCCGAAATGTTCTGGTATGAGAACACTTTATTTGGGCCAAGGGGTAAAGCCCACGTGGTTTTAGGAAGGTGCAAAAGGAAGTTTTGTGAAGGCCAGGGGCCAGACGCCAGGGACCCTGGCGTCTGGTCCTGGAGTCTGAGAAGGACTCTTGCCTTGCGTGCCAAACCAACTTTGAGGAGGCTCTTTCTCCAAGAAATGACCCCAGGGCTCAACATATAAATAAAGAGGCAGGGCTAGCACCTGGAACACATCAAGATTCACCAAGCCGTGTGCCGGCAACCCTGTCCCCTCTAGTTTATCCTTCGTCATAGTTTCCGTTGTGCTTGGCAAAGCCCTGCGGAGATTGTTCTTCACCACCACCGTCACCACACCGTCGTGCTGTCGGAACTCATCTACTACTTCACCTCTCTTGCTCGATCGAGAAGGCGAGGACGTCATCGAGCTGAACGTGTGCTAAACGCGGAAGTGCCATACGTTCGGTACTTGATCGGGACGGATCGTGAAGGTGTACGACTACATCAACCGCGTTGATAAACGCTTCCGCTTTGCGATCTACAAGGGTATGTAGATGCTCTCCCCTTCTCGTAGCTATGCATCTCCATGGATAGATCTTGCGTGTGCGTAGAATTTTTTGTTTTCCATGCAACGTTCCCCATGAGTGGCATCATGAGCCAGGTCTATGCGTAGATGATATGCACAAGTAGAACACAAAGGTGTTGTGGGCGGTGATGTTCATACTGCTTACCACCAACACCTTATTTTGATTCGGCGGTATTGTGGGATGAAGCGGCCCAGACCAACCTTACATGTCCACGTACATGAGACCGGTTCCACCGACTGACATGCAACTTGTTTTGCATAAAAGTGGCTGGCGGGTGTCTCTTTCTCCTACTTTAGTTGAATCGAATTTGACTACGGCCGGTCCTTGAAGAAGGTTAAAATAGCAAACTTGATAAGCACCGTTGTGGTTTTGCGTAGGGAAGAACGGTTCTTGCTAGTTATCCGTTGCAGCCATGTAAAACTTGCAACAACAAAGTAGAGGACGTCTAACTTGTTTTTGCAGGGCATGTTGTGATGTGATACGGTCAAGATATGATGTGAGATATGTTGATGTATGAGGTGATCATGTTTTGTAATAAGTTCACGACTTGCATGTCGATGAGTACGACAACCGGCAGGAGCCTTAGGGTTGTCTTTAATTATTGTATGACCTGCGTGTCAATCACTTAAGCGCCATGTAATTGCTTTACTTTATCGCTATGCGTTAGCAATAGTTGTAGAAGCAATAGTTGGCGAGACGACCTCGACGCTACGATGGAGATCAAGGTGTCGTGCCGGTGATGATGGAGATCATGCCGATGCTTTGAAGATGGGGATTAAAAGCACAAGATGATGATGGCCATATTATGTCACATATTTTTTATTGCGTGTGATGTTTATCCTTTATGCATCTTATTTTGCTTAGAACGGTGGTAGCATTATAAGATGATCCCTTCACTTAATTTCAAGATAAAAGTGTTCTCCCTGAGTATGCACCGTTGCCAAAGTTTGTCGTTTCGAAGCACCTCGTGATGATCGGGTGTGATAGACTCTACGTTCACATACAACAGGTGTAAGCCAGTTTTGCACAAGCAGAATACCTGGGTTAAACTTGACGGGCCTAGCATCTACAGACATGGTCTCGAAACACTGGAGACCGAAAGGAACATGAGTCATATAGTAGATATGATCAACATGAAGATGTTCACCATTGAAGACTACTCCATCTCACGTGATAACCGGACATGGTTTAGTTGATATGGATCATGTATCACTTAGACAACTTGAGGGATGTTGATATAAGTGGGAGTTCATTAGTAATTTGATTATTTGAACTAAAATTTATCATGAACTTAGTCTTAATAGTTTTTGCATATCTATGTTGTAGATCAATGGTCTGTGCTACCGTTTCCTTGAATTTTAATCCGTTCCTAAAGAAAGCTAAGTCAAAAGATGATGGTAGCAACTACACAGACTCGGTCCGTAACTTGAGGATTATCCTCATTGTTGCACACAAAAATCATGTCCTTAATGCACCGCTAGGTGACGGACCTGAAGCAAGAGCTAATGCAGACGCTGTGAACGCCTGGCAGGCTCGATCTGATGACTACTCGATAGTTCAGTGTGCCATGCTTTACGGCTTGGAACTGGGACTTTAAAAGCGTTTTGAACACCACAAAGCATATGAGATGTTCCAAGAGCTGACATTAATATTTCAAGCTAATGCCCGGGTTGAGAGATATGAAGTCTCCAAGAAGTTCTTCAGCTATAAGATGGAGGAGAACAGTTCTGTCACTGAGCACATACTCAAAATGTCTGGGTACCACAACCACTTGACTCAGTTGGGAATTGATCTTCCAGCTAAGAGTGTTATTGACAGAGTTCTTCAGTCACTGCCAGCAAGCTATAAAGGCTTTGTGATGAACTATAATATGCAAGGAATGATGAAAACGATTTCCGAGCTCTTCGCGATGCTGAAATCAACGGAGGTAGAAATCAAGAAAGAGTATCAAGTGTTGATGGTTAATAAGATCACCAGTTTAAAGAAAAAGGGCAAGGGAAAGAAAGGGAAATTCAAGAACAACGGCAAGGAAGTTGCTACTCCCGTGAAGAAGCCCAAAGCTGGACCCAAGCCTGAGACTGAGTGCTTCTACTTCAAGGGTAATGGTCACTAGAAGCGGAACTACCCCAAATACTTGGCGGATAAGAAGGATGGCAAAGTGAACAAAGGTATATTTGATATACATGTTATTGATGTGTTCCTTGCTAATGCTCGTAGTAGCACCTGGGTATTCGATACTGGTTCGGTTGCTCATATTTGTAACTTGAAACAGGAGCTGCAGAATAAAGAAGATTGACTAAGGACGAGGTGATGATGCACGTCGGAAATGGTTCCAAGGTTGATGTGATCATCGTCGGCACGCTACCTCTACATCTACCTTCGGGATTAGTTTTAGACCTCAATAATTGTTATTTGGTGCCAGCGTTGAGCATGAACATTATACCTGGATCTTGTTTATTGTGAGCCGGTTATTCATTGAAGTCAGAGAATAATGGTTGTTCAATTTATATGAGTAACGTCTTTTATGGTCATGCACCCTTAGTGAATGATCTATTCTTGTTGAATCTTGATTGTAGTGATACACATATTCATAATATTGATGCCAAAAGATGCAAAGTTGATAATGATAGTGCAACATACTTGTGGCACTGCCGTTTAGGTCATATTGGTGTAAATCGCATGAAGAAACTCCATGCGGATGGACTTTTGGAATCACTTGATTATGAATCATTTGATAGTTGTGAACCATGCCTCATAGGTAAGATGACTAAAACTCCGTTCTCCGGAACAATGGAGCGAGCTAATGATGTTGGAAATGTGCCCTAGAGGCAATAATAAAATGGTTATTATCATATTTCCCGTTCATGATACACTACTGCAGGATGCTGCTAACGCAACACTACGATCGGAGACCCTTCGACGAAACTGTGTGCGATGCATTAATCGCAAATGGTGATGTAAAAAACTGTCAAAAAAGATGCAAAACGTTTGCGATGGCGGATACATCAAACACGGTTCAGATTTTAGTTGCGTGTGTGATGCGGGGCATATGATTCAGTTCAATGAACTATTTGCGATGAGGAAGAAGATCAGAAGCGGGCAGCCAAATGAAGGCGTGTGCGATATACGGCATACAGTTCAGTCGAATTAACTGTTTGTGATGTGGCGGAACAACAGAAACGGGCAGCCAGATGAAGGTGTGTGCGATTGAGGGCATACGCTTCAGACAGATTAACTATTTGCGATTAGGCAACACAACAGAAATGGTCAGCCAGAGCAACGTGTGTCTGCGATTGACGACATACACTTCACACGGATGAACTGTTTGTGATTAGCCACAATAAACAGAAACAATTAGACAGATCAATGTGTGTGCGCTAGACGGGCACACATTCTAATTAAAAGAAGCGTGCGCGATGGTAATAACGAGCACGCACGGTTGTTGGAACAAGACGTGTGCTGACATTGCCTATTGCGGTGCACCCTATGGTGCAAATGCCACGTACGTGGCCGAGAAAGCGTGCCCACGTTACGCCGTCTGGGAATAGTGCCGCACTTAGAAATTATAGAACCATCAATAAATTTTGAGCCTGCGTCCTGTCACATTCCAAATTACTACCACGCTATATTTAATTGCAAACCTGTTCACACCGATCAAAACCTAAACGGTTTCCCACTTAGGAGCGTATTAGTACTCGGTTATAAATACTACTACTCCAAGATGACTGCACATTCCTCCTCAACTCCTCATCCACAAAAACAAACAAGTCATTCATCATCGTTCCCTTACGTCTGCCATGGCCAGCGTGAGTTATGGGTCGAGAGATTACCACCAGGGAGAGGCGAGCATGGAAGCGGAAGCATGAGAGATGTCCCGCCTCGCCGTGAAAGCAGCGGACATGTCCCGCCGTGCCACCGTAGCAGCACAGAGGTCCCGCAGCGCCGCTGAAGCAGCACGGAGGTCCCTCTGTGCCATCGATGCGGCAGACTGGTCCGGCCGCGCCGCGGAAGCAGCAGAGATGTCCTGCCGCATCGCGAATGCAGCAGAGATGTCCTCCCGTGGCGCAGTGGCCTGGGAAATTGTCCCGCGGGCAGGCGAGGACTCTTACAGGCGCATGCATGCGATCGTCCATAGCCAGATGGATCAGATCTCTGGCTGGGCGAGGTTGCAGTACAACATGGAAGCCTCGTTTGAACAGGCTACCGGCGTCATCGGGCAACTAAGGGAGGGCAATGCAAAGCTCCGGGCTGAGTGCGACCAGCTGAGGGCGAAGATCGTCGGAAGTGCAAAGCAGCATGAGGAGACCACTGCCTTGTTGAAGGGGACTAGCGTCATCATCAAGAAACTTATGGACGAGAATGACATGCTCCGCATCGAGCGCCAAAGGCTGGTGGAGGAATCCATGGATGCTCTCAAGTAGCGTCTTGAGGACACGAAAGAGCTCATCGCCGCTCGCTGCGGAGACTAGTTCCCGCGGCCTGCAGCAACGCATCAAGAAAGTAGAGATCAGTGAGCCAGATCGTTGTCTTCTTCTTTTGCCCTTGTGTATTTCGGGCATTGTCGCATGTGGCTTTTTTATTATCTTCCTAAATATGTAAGACAATTATTATCCACTATCATCGTCCTTATATTCACCAGTCTTGCTATAAGTCCCAATCGATGCTATATAGGTCCGTCAGATCTTACATCAAGATCCGTGCAAAACTTTCTTTTCAGATTTTCTTTTTTCTCTCTTAAATCTCAGTCGAGTGAGACATGGCCACGCCATGAAACAGGGGCTCGGGCGCCATTAATGGAGACGTTGGGAGGGAGGCGGTTGGCGGGTAGAGGTCAAAGGGCTCTCCTCCCGATGAGCATGTGCAAGGGTCTGATCACACGCCTCCCGTACTCAAATAGCTACCCCGCACGGCACCTCCTAGCCAATAAAAAAGGGGACGCGTGGCGGCACGTAAATGGTAAGTAGAATGCCCAAGGTTTCAATAATACTTGTGTTTTCGATTTGTAACGTGATGATGACCCACAAGTATAGGGGATCAATTGTATCTCTTTTCGATAAGTAAGAGTGTCGAACCCAACGAGGAGTAGAAGGAAATGAGAAGTGGTTTTTGAAGGAAATATGCCCTAGAGGCAATAATAAAGTTATTATTTATTTCCTTATATCATGATAAATGTTTATTATTCATGCTAGAATTGTATTAACCGGAAACATAATACTTGTGTGAATACATAGACAAACAGAGTGTCACTAGTATGCCTCTACTTGACTAGCTCGTTAATCAAAGACGGTTATGTTTCCTAGCCATTGACATGGGTTGTCATTTGATTAACTGGATCACATCATTAGGAGAATGATGTGATTGACTTAACCCATTCCGTTAGCTTAGCACTCGATCGTTTAGTATGTTGCTATTGCTTTCTTCATGACTTATACATGTTCCTATGACTATGAGATTATGCAACTCCCGTTTACCGGAGGAACACTTTGTGTGCTACCAAACGTCACAACGTAACTGGGTGATTATAAAGGTGCTCTACATGTGTCTCCGAAGGTACTTGTTGGGTTGGCGTATTTCGAGATTAGAATTTGTCACTCCGATTGTCGGAGAGGTATCTCTGGGCCCACTCGGTAATGCACATCACTTTAAGCCTTGCAAGCATTGCAACTAATGAGTTAGTTGCGGGATGATGTATTACGGAACGAGTAAAGAGACTTGCCGGTAACGAGATTGAACTAGGTATTGAGATACTGACGATCGAATCTCGGGCAAGTAACATACCGATGACAAAGGGAACAATGTATGTTGTTATGCGGTCTGACCGATAAAGATCTTCGTAGAATATGTGGGAGCCAATATGAGCATCCAGGTTCCGCTATTGGTTATTGACCGGAGACGTGTCTCAGTCATGTCTACATAGTTCTCGAACCCGTAGGGTCCGCACGCTTAACGTTTCGATGACAGTTATATTATGAGTTTATATGTTTTGATGTACCAAAGGTTGTTCGGAGTCCCGGATGTGATCACGGACATGATGAGGAGTCTCGAAATGGTCGAGACATGAAGATTGATATATTGGAAGCCTATATTTGGATATCGGAAGTGTTCCGGGTGAAATCGGGATTTTACCGGAGTACCGGAGGGGTTACCGGAACCCCCCGGGGGTTTAATGGGCCATAGTGGGTCTTAGTGGAGAAGAGGAGGGGCGGCAAGGGCAGGCCGCGCGCCCCCTCCCCCTCTAGTCCGAATTGGACAAGGAGGGGGGGCCCCCTTTCCTTCTTCTCCTCCACCTCTTTCCTCCTCCACTCCTAATCCAACAAGGAAAAGGGAGGGAGTCCTACTCCCGATGGGAGTAGGACTCCTCCTGGCGTGCCCCTCCAGGCCGGCCGCACCTCCCCCCTTGCTCCTTTATATACGGGGGCAGGGGGCACCCTAGAGACACAACAATTGATCATTGATCTTTTAGCCGTGTGCGGTGCCCCCTCCACCATAGTCCACCTCGATAATACTGTAGCGGTGCTTAGGTGAAGCCCTGCGTCGGTAGAACATCATCATCGTCACCACACCGTCGTGCTGATGAAACTCTCCCTCAACACTCGGCTGGATCAGAGTTCGAGGGACGTCATCGGGCTGAACGTGTGCTGAACTCGGAGGTGCCGTGCGTTCGGTACTTGATCGGTCGGATCATGAAGATGTATGACTACATCAACCGCGTTGTGCTAAAGCTTCCGCTTCGGTCTACGAGGGTACGTGGACAAAACTCTCCCCTATCGTTGCTATGCATCACCATGATCTTGCGTGTGCATAGGAAATTTTTGAAATTACTACGTTCCCCAACAGTTTTCATTAAGGTAATGTCTACAAGTGCTAAAATTGTAAGTAGCAGAGTAGTTTGATAGTAAGATAATTTGTAACGAGCAAGTAACGATAGTAGTATTAAAAGTGCAGCAAGGTAGCCCTATCCTTTTGAGGCGAAGGACATGCCAAACGGTCTCTTATAATAAGCAAAGCGTTCTTGAGGGTACACGGGAATTTCATCTAGTCACTTTCACCATGTTGATTCGATTTGTGTTCGCTACTTTGATAATTTGATATGTGGGTGGACCGGTGCTTAGGCGCTATTCTTACTTGAACAAACCTCCTACTTATGATTAACCCTCTCGCAAGCATCCGCAACTACGAGAAAAGTATTAAGAATAAACTCTAACCATGGCATTAAACTTTTGGATCCAATCGGCCCCTTACGGAATAGCACATAAACTAGGGTTTAAGCTTCTGTCACTCTCGCAACCCATCATCTACTCACTATTCCACAATGCATTCCCTTAGGTCCAAATATGGTGAAGTGTCATGTAGTCGACATTCACATGACACCACTAAGGGAATCACAACATACATACTATCAAAATATCGAACATATATCAAGTTCACATGATTACTTGCAACATGACTTCTCCCGTGACCTCAAGAACAAAAGTAACTACTCACAAATGATAATCATGATCAAGATCAGAGGGGTATTAAATAGCATATTGGATATGAACATACAATCTTCCACCAAATAAACCATATACTAATCAACTACAAGATGTAATCAACACTACTAGTCACCTACAAGCACCAATCTATAGTTCTGGTAACAAGATTGAACACAAGAGATGAACTGGGGTTTGAGATGAGATGATGTTGTTGAAGATGTTGATGGAGATTTCCCTCCCCAAGATGGGAGAGTTGTTGGTGATGATGACGACGATGATTTCCCCCTCCGGGAGGGAAGTTCCCCGGGCGGAATCGCTCCGCCGCAGGGCAAAAGTGCTCCTGCCCAAGTTCCGCCTCGAGACAGCGGCGCTCCGTCCCGAAAGTCCTCTCCTTATTTTTTCTAGGTCAAAATGAGTTGTATACCAGAAGATGGGCACCGGAGGTGGGCCTGGGTGAGCACAACCCACCAGGACGCGCTTGGGCTCCCTAGCGCGCCTAGGTGGGTTGTGCCCACCTGGTGGCCCCCCTCTGGTACTTATTTGCTCCAATATTCATCATAAATTCCATAAAAATTCTCTGTGAAGTTTCAACTTGTTTGGAGTTGTGCAGAATAGGTAGCCTGACGTAGCTTTTTCAGGTCCAGATTTCCAGCTGCCGGAATTCTCCCTCTTTGTGTGTACCTTGCAAATTATGAGAGAAAAGGCATTAGAATTACTCCAAAAAGCATTATTATGCATAAAAACATCATAAATAACAGTAGGAAAACATGATGCAAAATGGACGTATCAACTCCCCCATGCTTAGACCTCGCTTGTCCTCGAGCGAAAAACTGAAATCGAAAAACATGTCCACATGCTTAGAGAGAGAGGTGTCGATAAAAACAATATACGGACATAGAAGCATCTTGTAGATTATTATAACAACAAAAAATTTAAGCATAAGACTTTTATCATAGAGCTTTTATCATAAACTTCTCATGAATAAGTAACAGTTCATCACACAATCGAAATATAAAGCATAAAATCTATTAGAAACCAACAAACTATGTTCTCAGTCAACTTTGCAACTACAATTCATCATCTTTTCAGGAAGGGTCATGTATCGGAGACTTTAGGCAAGTCCACATACTCAACCATCATATAGTCTTCTATGATTGCTAACACTTATCGCATACACATGAGCAAAATGTTTCAATCGGACACATAGAAAGATAGGGGCTTATAATTTCGCCTCCCAACGTATTCACCTCAAGGGTGATGCCAACAATAATAACTTATGCCACCCATATTCAACTGGACATATGTGCCTAGATCTTTCCTCGCCACATGATGCTTGCCAAAGGAGAAAAATAAAAAGGAATAGAGGGAAAACTTTGACTCTTTGCAAAAAGTAAATACGTAAAAGTAAAAGAGAGGCCCTTCGCAGAGGGAAGCAGAGGTTGCCATGCGCTTATTTGTTTGTATGCTCAACCCCTTAGTGCAAAAGAACGTCACGTTGCATTTCCCCTTGTGATAGCGACCTTTATTATGCAGTCTGTCGCTTTTGTTCTTCACCATCACAAGTTCATGCAACGCTCAATTTTCTCTTACACTAAATGATCTCACACATTTAGAAGCAATTTTTATTGCCTTTTTGCACCGATGACAACTTACTTGAGGGATCTTGCTCAATCCCTAGGTAGGTATGGTGGACTCTTGAAAATAAGATTTGGGTTTAAGGGTTTTTGGATGCACAAGTATTATCTCTACTTAGTGCGGAATTTTTGGCTAGCAAAGATAGGGGCAAGCACCACATGTTGAAGGATCTATGACAATATAACTTCTATGTGAATATGAACAAACATAAATCATTACGTTGTCTTCCTTGTCCAACGTCAACAATTTTGGCATATAATATTTTGATGGGGGCTCACAATCACAAAAGATTTCTAGGATAGTGTATTTATATGTGAATCTTCTCTTCCCTTATTAATTCTTTCATGAGTTGCATCATTGACCAATGCTATGTTTGTCAATCTCTAATAAAATTTTCTACTTCTACTTTTCCTTATGTGGTGCCATCACCTACCATAAGATTAGCATATGATCTTCTTCATTTATTTCCTTTCTTTTTATTTATATCCTTTATTTTTATTGCAATAGGAAAGTAAAGAAGGCAAAAAACTCAAACTAAACTTTATTATATATCTTGCACATGAATACAAGGATAGATCACTAAGCAAGCTCTCGAAAAGAAAGGATCGAACTAAACTTTTATTCATCTAAAGCAAAAGATCAAACTAAAATAAGTAAAGGCAAAAAGATAGTGGGGATGATACGATACCGGGGCACCTCCCCCAAGCTTGGCGGAAGCCAATGGGAGTGCCCATACCCGAAACTCAATTTTCTTTTGGTGATGATGAAGAAGGAGGTGGTGATCGAGATATCTTGTCCTCGGGTTTCCATGGCAGAGGCTCACCATTATAAGAGGAGGAGTGAGTCTCACGGGTCCTGCAACTGGCAGCCAAACTCATACCTTTAAACCTTGCCTCATATTCAAAGATTTGGTTTTGAAGATCATAGATCTGGCTTTGGAGGAAGTTGATTTACTCGTTGAGGGTGAAGACGGTGTCCTTCATAGACTTGCCATCCACCTTGAGATCACAGGTGTAGTCCGCGATCATGAGGTGATTGGCATTGAGTCCACGTTCCACCATCCCCTTGCACCGGAAGACCTCCTGCTCCATAGCCTCAAGCCTGGCCTCCATGGTTCCTGTCCCCTTGGGACCTCGCACATCGCGGATGTGCATCACCCCTCATGCATCTGGATAGCCTGAGGATGCTGCATCACCTCCCGCAGATATGGGTTGATGACATTCTCGAAGAACTTGTCCTTGGAGGAGCGTGGAGCGGCCATGGTAGATTGGATCTGTCATAAAATAGCAAGAAAAGAGAACAGAATATTTATCCGCGATACGGTGGTCAATAGGTTCAGGGGGTATATAAAGATTTTTTATCTTGGGAAACAAGCAAACTGTAGAAAAATGGAGTCCGGAAGGTGCCCCGGGTGGGCACAACCCACCTGGGCACGCCTGGCTTGCCAGGCGCGCCCTAGTGTCTTGTGCCCACCAGGGTACGCTTCCTGGAAGTTTCTTATTTTCCTAATTTTATAAATATTCCAAAAACTGACAAAAAATATTTTTGTGGATTTTTCGGAGTCAGTTTACTTACCGTATCACGTACCTCCTTATTTTCACGATTCTGGAGTGTTCCGGAAGGACTCTTTTATGTGTTCTTCCGGTGTCAAAGTTTGGATAACATTACTTTCAACATTAATGGGCGTATCTGAGATATAATGTTTTATTCGTTGCCCATTAACAACCTTCGGGTTGGTACCTTCGCCATTATTTATTTTGATAGCTCCAGACCGATAAACCTCCTCGATAACATAGGGTCCTTCCCATTTGGAGAGGAGTTTTCCTGCAAAGAACCTGAAGCGAGAGTTGTACAAAAGAACATATTCTCCGACTTTGAACTCACGCTTTTGGATTCTTTTATCATGCCATCTTTTGACTTTTTGTTTAAATAACTTGGCATTTTCCATAAACCATTTTATAAGGAGACATACCCATAGGATTTTTGTATGCTGTCCTATAAGCCCAAAGTGCATCATCTAATTTCTTAGACCAATTCTTCCGGGACCTATTGGCAGTCTTTTGCAAGATTAGTTTTATTTCACTATTACTAAGTTCAACTTGACCACTGGACTGAGGATGATAGGGTGATCAATTATATGGTTAACACCGTACTTGGCAAGCATTTTACGGAAAGCACCATGAACAAAGTGTGAACCACCATGAGTCATTAAATATCTAGGGACTCCAAACCTTGGGAAAATTACTTCCTTAAGAATTTTAATAGAGGTGTTGTGATCAGCACTACTGGTTGGAATAGCTTCTACCATTTAGTAACATAATCAAAAGCAACCAAAATATGTGTATACCCGTTAGAGGAAGGAAAAGGTCCCATGTAATCAAATCCCCAAACATCAAATGGTTCAACAACAAGTGAATAATTCATAGGCATTTCTTGACGCCTATCGATATTACCTATTCTTTGGCATTCATCACAAGATAAGATGAACTTACGGGCATCCTTGAAGAGAGTAGGACAATAAAATCCAGATTGCAATACCTTGTGAGCAGTTCCATCTCCAGCATGATGCCCTCCATAAGCTTCGGAGTGACATTTCTGTAGTATTTGTCCCTGTTCATGCTCAGGTACACAACGTCTATTAATACCATCTACTCCTTTATAAAGATGTGGGTCATCCCAAAAGTAATGTCTTAAATCATAGAAGATTTTTTTCTTTTGTTGGTATGTAAAGCTAGGTGGTAAATATTTAGCAACAATGTAATTAGCATAGTCAGCATACCAAGGAGTGTTATTAGAAACATTTATTGCAGCTAACTGCTCATCAGGAAAACTATCATCAATAGGTAGTGGGTCATCAAGCACATTTTCAAGCCTAGACAAGTTATCAGCTACGGGGTTCTCAGCTCCTTTCCTATCAGTGACATGTAAATCAAATTCTTGTAGCAAGAGAACCCATCGAATAAGTCTAGGTTTAGCATCTTTCTTTTCCTTAAGATATTTAATAGCAGCATGATCGGTGTGAACGATAACTTTAGAGTCAACAATGTAAGATCTAAATTTATCATGAGCAAACGCCACTGCTAGGAATTCTTTTTCAGTAGTAGCGTAATTCTGTTGAGCACTGTCTAGAGTTTTACTAGCATAATAAATAACATTCAGTTTCTTATCAACTCTTTGTCCTAGAACAGCACCAACAGCATAATCACTAGCATCACACATAATTTCAAAAGGCAAGTTCCAATCAGGTGGTTGAACAATAGGTGCAGAAATTAAGGCTTTCTTGAGTGTTTCGAAGGCTTCTAAACAATCATCATCAAAAACAAAAGGAACATCCTTTTGCAAAAGGTTTGTAAGAGGCCTAGAAATTTTAGAAAAGTCTTTGATAAATCTCCTATACAAACCAGCATGACCTAGGAAACTACGAATACCTTTGATGTCTTTAGGACATGGTATTTTCTCAATTGCATCAATCTTAGCTTTGTCCACTTCAATACCTCTTTTAGAAATTTTATGGCCCAAGAAAATACCTTCATTAACCATAAAGTGGCACTTCTCCAAATTCAAGACAAGATTTGGTTGCTCGCATCTCTGCAAAACTCGATCAAGATTGCTTAAACAATCATCAAAAGACTTCCCATAAACAGAGAAGTCATCCATGAAAACCTCAACAATCTTTTCACAAAAGTCAGAGAATATAGCAGTCATACATCTTTGAAAGGTAGCAGGTGCATTGCATAAACCAAAAGGCATATGTCGATAAGCATATGTTCCAAAGGGGCAAGTAAAAGTGGTCTTTTCTTGATCAAGTTGAGAAATAGGTATTTGTGAAAAACTAGAATATCCATCAAGGAAGCAAAAATGTGTGTGCTTAGATAATCTTTCTAACATTTGATCAATAAAAGGCAGAGGGTAATGATCTTTTATAGTTGCTTTATTTAATTTTCTAAAATCAATTACCATTCTATAGCCTGCAACAAATCTTTGTGGAATAAGTTCATTCTTATCATTAGGAACAACAGTAATACCTCCTTTCTTAGGGACACAATGAACAGGACTTACTCATCTACTATCAGCTATAGGATAGATTATACCTGCTTCCAGAAGTTTTAAGAATTCCGTTCTTACCACTTCCTTCATTTTCGGATTTAACCGACATTGGTGATCAACAACGGGTTTAGCGTCAGGTTACATATTAATCTTGTGCTGACATAGAGTGGGACTAATGCCCTTTAAATCATCAAGAGTATACCTAATAGCAGCTCGCTGCTTCCTTAGAACTTTCAATAATCTTTCTTGTTCATGTTCTAAAAGGTTAGCACTAATAATAACAGGATATATCTTCTTTTCATCAAGATAAGCGTATTTCAAAGTGTCTGGCAATTGTTTTAATTCAAACACAGGATCACCTTTAGGTGGAGGAGGACCTCCTAGAGTTTCAATAGGCAAATTGTGTTTAAGCAGAGGACGTTGTTCAAAGAAAATCGTATCTATTTCATTTCTTTCATGCATATGTAAATCATTTTCACGGTCTAGCAAATATTGTTCTAAAGGATTAGTAGGAGGCACAACAATAGAAGCAAGACCAATTATTTCATCCTTACTAGGCAATTCTTTTTCATGAAGCTTTCTACTAAACTTGGAAAAATTAAACTCATGAGACTCATCACCAAAGCTAACACCGACAGTTTGTTTCTCACAACCTATTTTAGCATTAACGGTGTTCATGAAAGGTCTACCAAATATAATGGGACAAAAGTCATCTTGTGGGCAACCAAGAACAAGGAAATCAGTAGGGTATTTTATTTTCCCACACAAGACTTCAACATCTCTAACAATCCCAATTGGTGATATAGTGTCTCTATTAGCAAGTTTAATAGTAACATCTGTGTCTTCTATCTCTGCGGGTGCTATGTCTTTCATAATTTCTTGATATAAGGAATAAGGAATAGCACTCACACTAGCACATATGTCACATAAACCATGATAACAGTGATCTCCTATTTTAACTGAGACAACTGGCATGGCAACAACAGGTCTATGTTTATCCTTTTTATCAGGTTTGGCAATTCTAGCAGCTTCTTGACAGAAGTAAATAACATGGCCATCTATGTTTTCTTCTAGGAGATCCTTAATCATAGCAACACTAGGTTGTACTTTAATTTGTTCATCAGGTTTAGTGTTCTAATATAACTTTTGTTAACCATAGTTGAAACTTTCGCATGTTCCTTTATCCTAACAGGGAAAGGTGGTTTCTCAATATAAGGAGCAGGAACAACTGGATCAACATTATAAAATACAGTTTCCTCTTTAGCTAGTACCGGTTCTTTAATTTCTTCTTTAATAGGTGGGTGATATTTAAACCACTTCTCTTTAGGGAGATCAACATGAGTAGCAAATGATTCACAAAAGGAGGTTACTATCTCAGAGTCAAGTCCATATTTAGTGCTAAACTTTTGAAAAGCATCGGTATTCATAAAGGATTTAACACAAACGTACTTAAGCTTAATACCTGACTCTTTACCTTCGTCGATTTCCCATTCTTTAGAGTTGCGTTTAATTCTTTCCAAAAGATCCCATCGGAATTCAATAGTCTTATTCATAAAAGAACCAGCACAAGAAGTATCAAGCATGGATCAATCATTATGAGAAAGCCGAGCATAAAAGTTCTGGATAATAATTTCTCTTGAGAGCTCATGATTGGGGCATGAATATAACATTGACTTAAGCCTCTCCCAAGCTAGAGCGATACATTCTCCTTCACGAGGCCGAAAATTATATATATATAATTCCGATCACGATGAACTAGATGCATAGGATAAAAGTTTTGGTCAAACTCCAATTTCAATCAATTCCAATTCCAAGATCCAATATCATCGCATAGCCTATACCATGCCAATGCTTTTCCCTTCAAAGATAAAGGAAAAACCTTCTTCCTAACATCATCTCCAGGTAAACCTGCAAGCTTAAACAATCCACAAATTTGTTCCACATATATCAAGTGCATATCAGGATGTTCGGTTCCATCTCCTGCATAAGGATTAGCTAGCAGTTGTTCTATCATACCTGAAGGAATTTCATATTCAATATTTTCAGTAGGTGCATTAGGTTGAGGGGTAGCTAATTGTGGTTCCGGTCAAGGTGAAGATACCCCGAACAAACCCCTCAAAGGATTGTTTTCCATAGTAACAAGTGACAGTAAATTTCAGCACACTATATAAATGTTTCCTTACCAAATTCCACTTACCAAAGGCGCTTCACTCCCCGGAAACGGCGCCAGAAAATAGCCTTGTTGACCCACAAGTATAGGGGATCAATTGTAGCTCTTTTCGATAAATAAGAGTGTCGAACCCAATGAGGAGCAGAAGGAAATGACAAGTGGTTTTCAGCAAGGTAATGTCTGCAAGTGCTGAAATTGTAAGTAGCAGAGTAGTTTGATAGCAAGATAATTTGTAACGAGCAAGTAACAATAGTAGTATTAAAAGTGCAGCAAGGTAGCCCAATCCTTTTGAGGCAAAGGACAGGCCAAAACGGTCTCTTATAATAAGCAAAGCGTTCTTGAGGGTACACGGGAATTTCATCTAGTCACTTTCACCATGTTGATTCGATTTGTGTTCGCTACTTTGATAATTTGATATGTGTGTGGACCGGTGCTTAGGTGCTGTTCTTACTTGAAAAGACCTCCTACTTATGATTAACCCTCTCGCAAGCATCTGCAACTACGAGAAAAGTATTAAGAATAAATTCTAACCATAGCATTAAACTTTTGGATCCAATCGGTCCCTTACGGAATAGCGTATAAACTAGGGTTTAAGCTTCTGTCACTCTCGCAACCCATCATCTACTTACTACTCCACAATGCATTCCCTTAGGCCCAAATATGGTGAAGTGTCATGTAGTCGACGTTCACATGACACCACTAAGGGAATCACAACATACATACTATCAAAATATCGAACACATATCAAGTTCACATGATTACTTGCAACATGACTTCTCCCGTGACCTCGAGAACAAAAGTAACTACCCACAAATGATAATCATGCTCAAGATCAGAGGGGTATTAAATAGCATATTGGATCTGAACATACAATCTTCCACCAAATAAACCATATAGTAATCAACTACAAGATGTAATCAACACTACTAGTCACCCACAAGCACCAATCTATAGTTCTGGTAACAAGATTGAACATGAGAGATGAACTAGGGTTTGAGATGAGATGGTGCTATTGAAGATGTTGATGGAGATTGCCCTGCCCAAGATGGGAGAGTTGTTGGTGATGATGATGACGATGATTTCCCCCTCCGGGAGGGAAGTTCCCCCAGCGGAATCGCTCCGCCGGAGGGCAAAAGTGCTCCTGCCCAAGTTCCGCCTCGATGCGGCGGCGCTCCGTCCCGAAAGTCCTCTCCTTATTTTTTCTAGGTCAAAATGACCTATATACCGGAAGATGGGCACCAGAGGTGGGCCTGGGTGAGCACAACCCACCAGGGTGCGCCTGGGCTCAGTGGCGCGCCCAGGTGGGTTATGCCCACCTGGTGGGCCCCCTCTGGTACTTATTCGCTCGAATATTCATAATGAATTCCATAAAAATTCTCTATGAAGTTTCAGCTAGTTTGGAGTTGTGCAAAATAGGTAGCCTGATGTAGCTTTTCCAGGTCCATATTTCCAACTGCCGGAATTAATGCTCTTTGTGTGTACCTTGCAAATTATGAGAGAAAAGGCATTAGAACTACTCCAAAAAAGCATTATTATGCATAAAAACATCATAAATAACAGTAGGAAAACCTGATGCAAAATGGACGTATCACATGACAGCACTTGTTCCAAAATGACTTTGTTGATTGTTAATGTGTGTGCCTTCGCAAATCGGACAAAAACTTTACCACACAATGTTGGTGCCATGTCATCACACCATGCCAAGTTTCATGATTTTCATGCGAGTTTTGGATTTACAAGAATTTTAAAACCAAGTTTCTTGATATTTCCCACCGAGCCAAGACGCCCAGATGTTTGAATTCCATTCCCACTTCTTGCATGGGACCTAGAAATTCCCCCAAGTACACATAAATGATTCTCCAACTAACTTTTGCGCACTGGAGCATGCGCTTGTACTTCAAATTTGAATTATGTGCATTAAATGCCTGGAAAATCAATTAATGTATAAAAAAGGCCAAACGAACCTGGAGTAATTCCAAAATTTAGCACGAAACTCCTATTTGGTCTAAGCTACCTGTGTAAAAAAATCAAGGCAGGAGAATGCAGTGTATGTCGTTTCGCACACGAAGGTGACACGTTCCCTCTCGAAACCACGAGCCTTCTTGAGAGAAGCTCCGGTTTGCAAGAAGCTTATACCAAAGCTTGTCCCAATTCGGCCAAAAAATTTGCCACAACATGTTGGTGCCATGTCATGACACCATGCCAAGTTTCATGATTTTCAGGCGTGTTTTGGATTTACAGGAATTAAAAAACCAAGTTCTTAATATTTCTGGCCGAGCCACGATGCCTAGATTTTTTAATTTCATTCCCTTTTCTTGCATGGGACCTAGAAATTCACCCAAGCACACACATGTGATTTTTCAACCAACTTTAGTGCACTGGAGCATGTGCTTGTAGTTCAAATTTGAATTATGCACATTAAATGCCCAGAAATTCAATTAATGTATACAAAAGGCCAAACAAACCTGGAATAATTCCAAATTTTAACACGACACTCATATAGTTCTATGTTGCCTCTGTAAAAAATCAAGGGGGAGGGGTGGCGGCGTATATCGTTTCGCACACAAAGGTGACACGTCCCCCCTCGGGAACACTGAGTCTTCTCGAGAGAAGCTCCGGTTTGCAAGAAGCTTGTACCAAAACTCGTCCAAATGTGGCCAATTTTTTTACCACAACATTTTGGTGCCATGAAATGACACGATGCCAAGTTTCATGGTTTTCAGGCGAGTTTTGAATTTACAGGATTTTAAAAACCAAGTTTCTCAATGTTCCTGACCGAGCCACGACGCCCAGATGTTTGAATTTCATTCCCATTCTTACATGGGACCTATAAATTCACCCAAAGACACACATGTGATTTTTCAACAAACTTTGGTGCACTGGAGCATGTGCTTGTAGTTCAAATTTGAATTATGCACATTAAATGCCTAGAAACTCAATTAATGCATAACAATGCCAAACGAACCCGGAATAATTCCAAATTTAAACACGACACTCATGTAGTTGCATGTTCACTGTACATAAATGTTCTAGAAATTCAAACACCATCCTTTCCCTCCGTAACACAATTTTGTCTTTCAAAATATAATGAAAAAATCAGGTATACCACAAACAGTTTACTAGCAAGAATCGTGTGGGATGCAATATAAAATATCTTGGCGCACCGTCTTGTCTGGCTTATGCAGGAAGCTTCGTCGTCTACAGTCCACCGCCCGCGCTTGAACCACACTTGCGCGCCAGTTTCTCGCGGCACCAAGCGAATTTTTTCTGCCACCACGGAAATATCTATCTCCCCGCCCTCCCTCCCACCAAAAGCCACATTTCCACTGTTCCTCCTTGCTTTCCAAGTTCAAACCTTCACTGCTGCTTACTGGCAGCTCAGCCTCGTCGCCGGCGACCCTTCTTCTTGTAGCGCCGCCTCCTCGCCAGTGACCCTTCTTCTTACAACGCCGCCACCTCACCGGCGACCCTTGTTCTCTCAGCGCCGCCTCCTCGCCGCCGACCCTTCTTCTTGCTGCGCGGCCTCCTCGCCGTCGACCCTTCTTCTTGCTGCGCAGCCTTGTCGAATTGGTCAGGTAATCCACACCCAACTGATGTCTACTACTCAACTTTATTCTTGTAGACTCGTGTTGGGCCTCCAAGCACAGAGTTTTGTAGGATAGTATCAGTTTTCCCTCAAGTGGATGACCTAAGGTTTATCAATCTGTGGGAGGTGTAGGATGAAGATGGTCCCTCTCAAACAACCCTGCAACCAAATACAAGAAATCTCTTGTGTCCCCAACACACCCAATACAATGGCAAATTGTATAGGTGCACTAGTTCGGGGAAGAGATGGTGATAAAAGTGAAATATGGATGGTAGAAATATATTTTTATAATCTGAATAAATAAAAACAGCAAGGTAGCAAATAGTAAACGGGCACAAAACCGGTATTGCAATGCTTGAAAATGAGGCCTAGGGTCTGTACTTTCGCTAATGCAACCTCGCAACAGTGCTAATATAATTGGATCATATAACCACCCCTCAAAGTGCGATGAAGAATCACTCCAAAGTTCCTATCTAGCGGAGAACATCAGAATAAATTGTTTGTAGGGTATGAAACCACCTCAAAGCTATTCTTTCCGTTCGATCTATTCAAGAGTTCGTACTAAAATAACACAAAGCTATTCTTTCCCTTCGATCTATCCTAGAGTTTGTACTAAAATAACACCAAAACAAATTCATATTCATAATACTCAATCCAACACAAAGAACTTCAAAGAGTGCCCCAAGATTTCTACTGGAGAAACAAAGACAAGAATGTGCATCAACCCCTATGCATAGATTACCCCAATGTCACCTCGGGAATCCGCGAGTTGAGTGACAAAACATATATCAAGTGAATCAATACGATACCCCATTGTCACCACGAGTATTCAATTGCAAGACATATATCAAGTGTTCTCAAATCCATAAAGGTATTCAATCCGATAGCAATGAAATCTCAAAGGGAAAACTCAATTCATCACAACAAGATAGAGAGGGGAAAACACCATATGATCCGACTATATTAAGAAAGCCCGCGATACATCAAGATCGTGATATCTCAAGAACACGAGAGAGAGAGAGATTAAACACATAGCTACTGGTACAAACCCTCAGCCCCGAGGGTGGACTACTCCCTCCTCGTCGTGGTGGCCGCCGGGATGATGAAGATGGCCACCGGAGATGATTCCCCCCTCCGGCAGGGTGCCAGAACGGGGTCTAGATTGGTCTCTCGTGGCTACGGAGCCTTGCGACGGCGGAACTTCTGATCTAGGTCTACCCCGAAGGGTTTTGGAATATTTGGGATTTTATAGGGCAAAGAGGGGGTGCGGGAGGCCACCGAGGTGGGCACAACCCACCTGGGCGCGCCCTGGTGGGTTGTGCCCCCTTGGGGCACCCCAGGTGCTGCTCTGGCCCATCCTGGGTGTTCTGGTCCATAAAAATTCTCCAAAAAGTTTTGCTGTATTTGGACTCCGTTTGATATTGATTTTCTGCAATGTAGAAAACAAGTAGAAAACAACAACTGGCACTTGGCACTATGTCAATAGGTTAGTCCCAAAAATGATATAAAATGATTGTAAAACATCCAAGAATGATAATATAACAGCATGGAACAGTCAAAAATTATAGATACGTTGGAGACGTATCAGCATCCCCAAGATTAATTCTTGCTCGTCCTCGAGTAGGTAAATGATAAAAACAAATTTTTGATGTGGAATGCTTCCTAACATGTCATATCATATTTCTTTATAACATGGACATTTGGAATTTTATATGGTTCAAAGCAATAGTCTAGTTTTGACATGAGACTTAAATACTCAAACAAGCAACCATGTCTTTCAAAATATCAACGCTAAAATAAGTTATCCCTAGCCCATCATGCTCAATCATTGATCCATTCATGAAACACACTCGCATATTAGCTACACCCAATGCTCAAGTATGATCATAGTGCCTCCTAGTTGGTTCTTTATAAGAGAAGATGGAGACTCTAATTAAAAATTGCATAAAGTAAAAGAAAGGCCCTTCACAGAGGGAAGTAGGGATTTGTAAAGGTGCCAGAGCTCAAAGCGAAAAACCTAGAGATAAAAACATTTTGAGAGGTGTGCTTTTCCCACCAATGAAAACGACTTAGAGTTCCCAACACTTTCCATGCTAGATATATCATAGGCGGTTCCCAAACACAAAATAAAGTTTATTCCTTTTTCCACCATACTTTCACTTTCCATGGCTAACCGTATCCACGGGTGCCCTCCATACCAACACTTTCCAAGAAATTTATTATTTGACAACATAAAGTAAATTCATTTTTTATTTCGGGACTGGGCATCCCTAATACCTTTGCCTTACTCTCGTGCAATGACAAGTGAATAAACACTCATCGTGAGAATAACACATCTAACATGGAAAATATCGGCCACCCCTCACCGCCTCACAAGCGGTACGAGCACACAAAAGAGAATTTTATTTTGAAAATTAGAGATGGCACATACAAATTTGCTTAGAACGGCAAAAGAATACCGGATATAGGTAGATATAGTGGACTCATGTGGCAAAACTGGTTTAAAGGATTTTGGATGCACAAGTAGTGATCATACTTAGTGCAAAATGAAGGCTAGCAAAAGATTGAGAAGCGACTGCTACCTCTTGAGCACTGTGTTGGTTTTCCCTTGAAGAGGAAAGGGTGATGCAGAAAAGTAGCGTAAGTATTTCCCTCAGTTTTTGAGAACCAAGGTATCAATCCAGTAGGAGGCCACGCACGAGTCCCTCGCACCTACACAAACAAATAAATCCTTGCAACCAACGCGATAAGGGGTTGTC
The DNA here is from genome assembly GCF_002575655.3 of Aegilops tauschii subsp. strangulata. Lineage (NCBI taxonomy): Eukaryota > Viridiplantae > Streptophyta > Magnoliopsida > Poales > Poaceae > Aegilops > Aegilops tauschii. Next base: position 397,305,607 of record NC_053040.3, on the reverse strand, counting down.
AATCCCTACACGGTCACTTACGAGAGTGAGATCTGATAGATATGATATGATAATATTTTTGGTATTTTTATGATAAAGATGCAAAGTAAAGTAAAAGCAAAATAAAAGGCAACGGAAATAGCTTGTTGAAGGGAGATTAATATGATGGAAAATAGACCCGGGGGCCATAGGTTTCACTAGTGGCTTCTCTCAAGAGCATAAGTATTTTACGATGGGTGAACAAATTACTGTTGAGTAATTGACAGAATTGAGCATAGTTATGAGAATATCTAGGTATGATCATGTATATAGGCATCACGTCCGAGACAAGTAGACCGACTCCTGCCTGCATCTACTACTATTACTCCACACATCGACCGCTATCCAGCATGCATCTAGAGTATTAAGTTCATAAGAACAGAGTAACGCGTTAAGCAAGATGACATGATGTAGAGGGATAAACTCATGCAATATGATAAAAAACCCATCTTGTTATCCTCAATGGCAACAATACAATACGTGCCTTGCTGCCCCTACAGTCACTGGGAAAGGACACCGCAAGATTGAACCCAAAGCTAAGCACTTCTCCTATTGCAAGAAAAATCAATCTAGTAGGCCAAACCAAACTGATAATTTGAAGAGACTTGCAAAGATAACCAATCATACATAAAAGAATTCAGAAGATTCAAATATTGTTCATAGATAAACTTGATCATAAACCCACAATTCATCGGTCTCAACAAACACACCGCAAAAGAAGATTACATTGAATAGATCTCCACAAGAGAGGGGAGAACATTGTATTGAGATCCAAAAAGAGAGAAGAAGCCATCTAGCTAATAACTATGGACCCAAAGGTCTGAGGTAAACTACTCACACATCATCGGAGAGGCTATGGTGTTGATGTAGAAGCCCTCCGTGATCGATGCCCCCTCCGGCGGAGCTCCGGAACAGGCCCCAAGATGGGATATCACGGGTACAGAAGGTTGCGGCGGGGGAATTAGGTTTTTGGCTCCGTATCTGGTAGTTTGGGGGTACGTAGGTATATATAGGAGGAAGGAGTACGTCGGTGGAGCAACGTGGGGCCCACGAGGGTGGAGGGCGCGCCCAGGGGGGTAGGCGCGCCCCCTACCTCATGGCTTCCTGGTAGCTTTCTTGACGTAGGGTCCAAGTCCTCTGGATCATGTTCGTTCTGAAAATCACGTTCCCGAAGGTTTCATTCCGTTTGGACTCCGTTTGATATTCTTTTTCTGCGAAACTCTGAAATAGGCAAAAAACAACAATTCTGGGCTGGGCCTCTGGTTAATAGGTTAGTCCCAAAATAATATAAAAGTGTATAATAAAGCCCAGTAATGTCCAAAACATAATATAATATAGCATGGAGCAATCAAAAATTATAGATATGTTGGAGACGTATCAAGCATCCCCAAGCTTAATTCCTGCTCGTCCTCGAGTAGGTAAATGATAAAAACAGAATTTTTGATGTGGAATGCTACTTGGCATAATTTCAATGTAATTCTTCTTAATTGTGGTATGAATATTCAGATCCGAAAGATTGAAGACAAAAGTTTAATATTGACATAAAAATAATAATAGTTCAAGCATACTAACCAAGCAATTATGTCTTCTCAAAATAACATGGCCAAAGAAAGTTATCCCTACAAAATCATATAGTCTGGCTATGCTCTATCTTCACCAAACAAAATATTTAAATCATGCACAACCCCGATGACAAGCCAAGCAATTGTTTCATACTTTTGACGTTCTCAAACTTTTTCAATCTTCACGCAATACATGAGCGTGAGCCATGGACATGGCACTATATGTGGAATAGAATGGTGGTTGTGGAGAAGACAAAAAGGAGAAGATAGTCTCACATCAACTAGGCGTATCAACGGGCTATGGAGATGCCCATCAATAGATATCAATGTGAGTGAGTAGGGATTGCCATGCAATGGATGCACTAGAGCTATAAGTATAAGAAAGCTCAACAAAAGAAACTAAGTGGGTGTGCATCCAACTCGCTTGCTCACGAAGACCTAGGGCATTTTGAGGAAGCCCAACATTGGAATATACAAGCCAAGTTCTATAATGAAAAATCCCCACTAGTATATGAAAGTGATATCATAGGAGACTCTTTATCATGAAGATCATGGTGCTACTTTGAAGCACAAGTGTGGTAAAAGGATAGTAACATTGTCCCTTCTCTCTTTTTCTCTCATTCATTTTTTTATTTGGGCCTTTTCTCTTTTTTTTATGGCCTCTTTTTTTATTTTTTTTATTTCGTCCGGAGTCTCATCCCGACTTGTGGGGGAATCATAGTCTCCATCATCCTTTCCTCACTTGGGACAATGTTCTAAAAATGATGATCATCACACTTTTATTTACTTACAACTCAACAATTACAACTCAATACTTAGAACAAAATATGACTCTATGTGAATGCCTCCGGCGGTGTACCGGGATATGCAATGGATCAAGAGTGACATGTATGAAAGAATTATGAACGGTGGCTTTGCCACAAATACAATGTCAACTACATGATCATGCGAAGCAATATGACAATGATGGAGCGCGTCATAGTAGACGAAACGGTGGTAAGTTGCATGGCAATATATCTCGGAATGGCTATGGAAATGCCATAATAGGTAGGTATGGTGGCTATTTTGAGGAAGGTATATGGTGGGTATATGATACCGGCGAAAAGTGCGCGGTATTACAGAGGCTAGCAATGGTGGAAGGAAAAAAAGTGCGTATAATCCATGGACTCAACATTAGTCATAAAGAACTCATATACTTATTGCAAAAATGTACAAGTTATCAAAGCAAAGTATTATGCACATGCTCCTAGGGGGATAGATTGGTAGGAAAAGACCATCGCTCGTCCCCGACCGCCACTCATAAGGAAGACAATCAATAAATAAATCATGCTCCGATTCATCACATAACAGTTCACCATACGTGCATGCTATGGGAATCACAAACTTTAACACAAGTATTTCTTAAATTAAAAACTACTCAACTAGCATGACTCTAATATCACCATCTCCATATCTCAAAACAATTATCAAGCATCAAACTTCTCATAATATTCAACACACTCATAAGAATGTTTTTACTAATCTTGAATACCTAGCATATTAGGATTATTTAAGAAAATTACCATGCTATTTAAGACTCTCAAAATAATCTAAGTGAAGCATGAGAGAACAATAGTTTCTATAAAACAAATCCACCACCGTGCTCTAAAAGATATAAGTGAAGCACTAGAGCAAAAACTATATAACTCAAAAGATATAAGTGAAGTCACATAGAGTATTCTAATAATTTCCGAATCAAGTGTGTCTCTCTTAAAAGGTGTGTACAGCAAGGATGATTGTGGTAAACTAAAAATCAAAGACTCAAATCATACAAGACGCTCCAAGCGAAACACATATCATGTGGTGAATAAAAATATAGCTCCAAGTAAAGTTACCGATGGAAGTAGACGAAAGAGGGGATGCCTTCCGGGGCATCCCCAAGCTTTGGCTTTTTGGTGTCCTTAGATTATCTTGGGGGTGCCATGGGCATCCCCAAGCTTAGGCTCTTGCCACTCCTTGTTCCATAATCCATCAAAGTTTTCACCCAAAACTCGAAAACTTCACAACACAAAACTCAGCAGAAAATCTCGTGAGCTCCGTTAGCGAAAGAAAACAAAAGACCACTTCAGGGTACTGTAATGAACTCATTATTTATTTATATTAGTGTTAAACCTACTGTATTCCAACTTCTCTATGGTTTATAAACTATTTTACTAGCCATAGATTCATCAAAATAAGCAAACAACACACGAAAAACAGAATCTGTCAAAAACAGAACAGTCTGTAGTAATCTGCAACTAACGCAAACTTCTGGAACTCCAAAAAATCAGCCAAAATAGGACGACCTAGACAATTTGTTTATTGATCAGCAGCAATTGGAATCAATATTTTATCACGTTCTGGTTATTTTTAAAAATTATTTCCGTGAACAGAAAGTTTCTGGAATTTTCTGCAAGATCAAATAACTATCATCCAAGAAGATCCTATAGGTTTAACTTGGCACAAACACTAATTAAAACATAAAAACACATCTAACCATAGGCTAGAACAAAGATTTATTCCTAAACAGAAGCAAAAAGCAAAAAACTAAAAATAAAATTGGGTTGCCTCCCAACAAGCGCTATTGTTTAACGCCCCTAGCTAGGCATAAAAGCAAGGATAGATCTAGGTATTGCCATCTTTGGTAGGCAATTCTTCAATGAGGCATCTATAATCCTTAAAAGTTTCTTTATTTTTATTAATTATCAAACTTTTAGGCACAAGATTGAAAAATTCATTTGTAACAATTGGTTCCTTAATGATAGCAAAAAGATTGGGATGAATACTTATAGATTTGAGATCCGCAGTTTCCTTACTAGAGGATTCACCCTTATTTTTAGGAACATGCATAAGCTTGGCAATTTTTGTTGGAGGACTTGAAGTATTCTTTACGGAAGAAAAAACGGTTCCCAAGTTGGTAATGATACCCTCAAGTTTATCGATTCTAGTGGAATCTTGATTTATTCTTTCATAAACTATGGGTTCCTTCTCCTTAATATTTTTCAAAGTGACTCCTACTTTAGATCCATATTGGGTAATTTGGTTGTGGATCTTTTTATCCAAATTTTCAATTAACTCTACGGTAGCAACTTTATTTTCAATAATTTCAAGTCTTTGCATTACATGCTCCAAAGTTAAAATAGTTCCATTAACCAAAAGAGGTGGTGAGCCAAACAAATCTATCATAGCATTATAAGAGTCAAAAGTATGGCTACCCAAGAAATTCCCTCCGGTAATGGTGGCAAGACTATATCTATACCAAGGATTAGCGCCTACATAAAAATTGCGGAGAAGAACGGAAGTAGATTGCTTCCTGGTAGATCTATTTTGAGCATTGCAAATTCTATACCAAGCATCTTTTAGATTTTCTCCCTCCCTTTGTTTAAAATTGAGAACTTCATTTTCGGGAGACAATGGAGAAGATAAAGGACTAGCCATGACGACAAGGCCAGCAAATGAAAAAGAGGCGAACGGAAAAGAGAGGGCGAATAAAACGGCAAGGGTGAAGTGGGGGAGAGGAAAACGAGAGGCAAATGGCAAATAATGTAATGCGGGAGATAAGGGTTTGTGATGGGTACTTGGTATGTTGACTTTTGCGTAGACCTCCCCAGCAACGGCGCCAGAAATCCTTCTTGCTACCTCTTGAGAACTGCGTTGGTTTTTCCTTGAAGAGGAAAGGGTGATGCAGCAAAGTAGCATAAGTATTTCCCTCAGTTTTTGAGAACCAATGTATCAATCCAGTAGGAGGCCACGCACGAGTCCCTTGCACCTACACAAACAAATAAATCCTCGCAACCAACGCGATAAGGGGTTGTCAATCCCTACACGGTCACTTACGAGAGTGAGATCTGATAGATATGATAGGATAATATTTTTGGTATTTTTATGATAAAGATGCAAAGTAAAGTAAAAGAAAAATAAAAGGCAACGGAAATAGCTAGTTGAAGGGAGATTAATATGATGGAAAATAGACCCGGGGGCCATAGGTTTCACTAGTGGCTTCTCTCAAGAGCATAAGTATTTTACGGTGGGTGAACAAATTACTGTTGAGCAATTGACAGAATTGAGCATAGTTATGAGAATATCTAGGTATGATCATGTATATAGGCATCACGTCCGAGACAAGTAGACCGACTCCTGCCTGCATCTACTACTATTACTCCACACATCGACCGCTATCTAGCATGCATCTAGAGTATTAAGTTCATAAGAACAGAGTAACGCTTTAAGCAAGATGACATGATGTAGAGGGATAAACTCATGCAATATGATAAAAAAGCCCATCTTGTTATCCTCGATGGCAACAATACAATACGTGCCTTGCTGCCCCTACTGTCACTGGGAAAGGACACCGCAAGATTGAACCCAAAGCTAAGCACTTCTCCTATTGCAAGAAAGATCAATCTAGTAGGCCAAACCAAACTGATAATTCGAAGAGACTTGCAAAGATAACCAATCATACATAAAAGGATTCAGAAGATTCAAATATTGTTCATAGATAAACTTGATCATAAACCCACAATTCATCGGTCTCAACAAACACACCGCAAAAGAAGATTACATCGAATAGATCTCCACAAGAGAGGGGGAGAACATTGTATTGAGATCCAAAAAGAGAGAAGAAGCCATCTAGCTAATAACTATGGACCCGAAGGTCTGAGGTAAACTACTCGCACATCATCGGAGAGGCTATGGTGTTGATGAAGGCCTCCGTGATCGATGCCCCCTCTGGCGGAGCTCCGGAACAGGCCCCAAGATGGGATATCACGGGTACAGAAGGTTGCAGCGGTGGGATTAGGTTTTTGGCTCCGTATCTGGTAGTTTGGGGGTACGTAGGTATATATAGGAGGAAGGAGTACATCGGTGGAGCAATGTGGGGCCCACGAGGGTGGAGGGCGCGCCCAGGGGGGTAGGCGCGCCCCCTACCTCGTGGCTACCTGGTAGTTTGGGGGTACGTAGGTATATATAGGAGGAAGGAGTACATCGGTGGAGCAATGTGGGGCCCACGAGGGTGGAGGGCGCGCCCAGGGGGGTAGGCGCGCCCCCTACCTCGTGGCTACCTGGTAGCTTTCTTGACGTAGGGTCCAAGTCCTCTGGATCATGTTCGTTCCGAAAATCATGTTCCCGAAGGTTTCATTCCGTTTGGACTCCGTTTGATTTTTTTCTTCTGCGAAACTCTGAAATAGGCAAAAAACAGCAATTCTGGGCTGGGCCTCCGGTTAATAGGTTAGTCCCAAAAATAATATAAAAGTGTATAATAAAGCCCAATAATGTCCAAAACAAAATATAATATAGCATGGAGCAATCAAAAATTATAGATACATTGGAGACGTATCAGCGACCAACCAAGAAACAAATAATCTCATAAGCGAGCATTAAGCATTAACACCAAATAATGCACCACAAGTAGGATGTAATTTCATTGCATGACTATTGACTTTCGTGCTTGCATAGGGAATCACAAATCTTAACACCAATATTTTTACTAAAGCATAATTACTCATCAACATGACTCACATATCACATCATCATATCTCAAAACTATTACAAAGAATCAAGTTTATTTTGTCCAATGGTCTTCATGAAAGTTTTTATTATATCCTTCTTGGATATCTATCACTTTGGAACTAATTTTCATATGTTGCTTTTGATAAGCTCAAACAAATATAAGTGAAGATCATGAGTATAATATTTCTTTCTATCAAATTAATTTAAGTGAAGCAAGAGATAATTTCTTCAAAAATACTAAAGCACACCATTCTCAAAAATATATAAGTGAAGCGCTAGAGCAATTCCATAGAAAAGAGCTTCGTTGACGGGATATGAGTGCCGCTTACCTAGCCTCTTTGGCAACTATTTGAGGACTCTGTTTTATTCAAAAACTATCAGATCTAAGCATTTTATTAAAACAGCAAGCAAAAAAAAACAAAATGACACTCCAAGAATAGCACAACTCATGTGAAGAAGCAAAAACTTAGGCACAACCGATACTAACCGATAATTGTTGATGAAGAAAGGTGGGATGCCTACCGGGGCATCCCCAAGCTTAGATGCTTGAGACTTCTTGAAATATTATCTTGGGATGCCTTGGGCATCCCCAAGCTTGAGCTTTTGTGTCTCCTTAATTCCTCTCATATCACGGTTTACCTAATAGTGAAAACTTCATCCACACAAAACTCAACAAGAACTCGTGAGATAAGTTAGTATAAACCAATGCAAAAACCTTATCATTCTCTACTGTAGCAATTCATTAAAATTATTATTTAACATTGCATACTAGATGCCTCTGCATATTTAATACTCCTATCCTCAAATAGAATCATTAAACAAGCAAACATATGCAAACATAACAGCAATCTGCCAAAACAGTACAGTCTGTAAAGAATGCAAGATTCATCATACTTCCTTAACTCCAAAAATTATGAAAATTTACCACACTGGAGAAAATTTGTCAGATCTTATTGTTCAAGAAGTTTCAACATTTTATCATATTCTGACTTTTCTAGGGAATTTTTGCAACAGCGATAAACTTTCTGTTTTGAAACAGCAACATGCATACTTGCAAAATAAGCAGGGTAAAGGCTATCCTTGACATTTTTATTGAAAAGAAAGATGAAAAAAAATTATTCTAAATAACAGCAAGCAAATCCTAACAAAAGAAAATGACGCTCCAAGCAAAACACATATCATGTGATGAATAGAAATATAGCCTCAATTAAGGTTACCGATAATGTTGGAGACGAAAGAGGGGATGCCTTCCGGGGCATCCCCAAGCTTAGTTGCTTGGATCTTCCTTGAATATTACCTTGGGGTGCCTTGGGCATCCCCAATCTTAGGGTCTTGTCACTCCTTATTCTCTTCATATCGATATCTCACCCAAAACTTGAAAACTTCAATCACACAAAACTTAACGGAACTTCGTGAGATGGGTTAGTATGATATAGAGCAAACCATTTCACTTTGGTACTGTCAAAGACAAGATTCATAATTGTTTCCACACAATGCCTACTGTAGCATACCATTTACACAATTTATATTGAGCAATATAAGCTATGGAAACTAGAAAACAAGCAAACTATGCATTGAAAACATAATCTGTCAAAAACAGAACAGTCTATAGTAATCTGTACTCCAACCATACTTCTGCTACTCCAAAAATTCTGAAAAATTAGGAAATCTTGGGCAATTTGTCTATTAATCTTCTGAAAAAAGAATCAACATTTTATCACGCTTCTGTTAAAAATGAGAATTGTTTTCCTGAGGGCAAAAGTTTCTAATTTTCAGCAAGATCAAATCAACTATCACCGTAAGCCATCCCAAAGGTCTTACTTGGCACTTTATTAAAACAAAAGCAATAAAACATGATTACTACAGTAGCTTAATCATGTGAACACACAAAAACAGTAGGTAAAAGTGTTGGGTTGTCTCCCAACAAGCGCTTTTCTTTCATGCCTTTAAGTTAGGCATGATGATTTCAATGATGCTTGCATAAAAGATAAGAATTGAAACGTAACAGGAGCATCGTGAAGCATATGACTAGCACATTTAAGCCTAACCCACTTCCTATGCATAGGGATTTTGTGAGAAAATAATTTATGGGAGCAAGAATCAACTAGCATAGGAAGGAAAAACAAGTATAACTTCAAGATTTTCAACACATAAAGAGGAAACTTGATATTATTGCAATACCTACAAGCATATGTTCCTCCCTCATAATAATTTTCAGTAGCATCATGAATGAACTCAACAATATAGCTATCACATAGAGCATTATTTTCATGATCCACATGCATAAAATTTTTGTTACTCTCCACATAAGCAAATTTATTCTCATCCATAATAGTGGTGGGAGCAAACTCAACAAAATAACTATCATGTGATTGAAAATTAAAATCATGATGACAAATTTCATGGTTATCATAATTCTTTATAGCATACATGTCATCACCATAATCATCATAGATAGCAACTTTGTTGTCATAGTCAATGGAAACCTCTTCCAAAATAGTGGACTCGTCACTAAATAAAGTCATGACCTCTCCAAATCCACTTTCATCAATATAATCGTCATAAATAGGAGGCATGCAATCATCATGATAAATTTTCTCATCAAAACTTGGGGGACTAAAAATATCATCTTCATCAAATATAGCATCCCCAAGCTTATGGATTTGCATATCATTAGCATCATGGATATTCAAAGAATTCATACTAACAACATTGCAATCATGCTCATCATTTATACCAAACATTCTATTGAATTCTTCTTCTATCAACTGAGCACAATTTTCCTTTCCATCATTTCCACAAAATACATTATAAAGATGAATAATATGATGCAACCTCAATTCCATTTTTTGTGTGTTTTCTTTTATAAACCAAACTAGTGATAAAACAAGAAACTAAAAGATTCGATTGCAAGATCTATAGATATACCTTCAAGCACTCACCTCCCCGGCAACGACGCCAGAAAAGAGCTTGATGTCTACTACGCAACTTTATTCTTGTAGACTCGTGTTGGGCCTCCAAGCGCAGAGTTTTGTAGGACAGTAGCAGTTTTCCCTCAAGTGGATGACCTAAGGTTTATCAATCCGTGGGAGGTGTATGATGAAGATGGTCTCTCTCAAACAACCCTCCAACCAAATACAAGCAATCTCTTGTGTTCCCAACACACCCAATACAATGGCAAATTGTATAGGTGTACTAGTTCGGCGAAGAGAAGGTGATAGAAGTGTAATATGGATGGTAGAAATATATTTTTATAATCTGAATAAATAAAAACTGCAAGGTAGCAAATAGGAAATGGGCACAAAACGGTATTGCAATGCTTGAAAATGAGGCCTAGGGTCCGTACTTTCGCTAGTGCAACCTCTCAACAGTGCTAATATAATTGGATCATATAACCACCCTCAAAGTGCGATGAAGAATCACTCCAAAGTTCCTATCTAGTGGAGAACATAAGAATAAATTGTTTGTAGGGTATGAAACCACCTCAAAGCTATTATTTCAGTTTGATCTATTCAAGAGATCGTACTAAAATAACACAAAGCTATTCTTTCCATTTGATCTATCTTAGAGTTCATACTAAAATAACACCAAAGCAAATTCATATTCATAATACTAAATACAACACAAAGAACTTCAAAGAGTGCCCCAAGATTTCTACCGGAGAAACAAAGACAGGAACATGCATCAATACCTATGCATATATTACCCCAATGTCACCTCAGGAATCCACGAGTTAAGTGCCAAAACATATATCAAGTGAATCAATATGATACCCCATTGTCACCATGAGTATTCAATTGCAAGACATATATCAAGTGTTCTCAAATCCATAAAAATATTCAATCCGATAACAACGAAATCTCAAAGGGAAAACTCAATTCATCACAACAAGATAGAGAGGGTAAAACACCATATGATCCGACTATATTAACAAAGCCCGCGATACATCAAGATCGTGACATCTCAAGAACACGAGAGAGATAGAGAGAGAGATTAAACACATAGCTACTGGTACAAACCCTCGGCCCCGTGGGTGGACTACTCCCTCCTCATCGTGGTGGCCGCCAGGATGATGAAGATGGCTATCGAAGATGATTCCCCCCTTCGGCAGGGTGGCGGAACGGGGTCTAGATTGGTTTCTCGTGGCTACAGAGCTTTGCGGTGGCGGAACTTCTGATCTAGGTCTACCCCGAAGGGTTTTGGAATATTTGGGATTTATAGGGCAAAGAGGGCGTGCAGGAGGCCACCGAGGTGGGCACAACCCACCTAGACGCGCCTGGGGGCCCAGGCGCGCCCTGGTGGGTTGTGCCCCACTCGGAGCACTCCCCAGGTGCTGCTCTGGCCCATCCTGTGTGTTTTGGTCCATAAAAATTCTCCAAAAAGTTTTGCTGCATTTGGACTCCGTTTGATATTGATTTTCTGTGATGTAAAAAACAAGTAGAAAACATCAACTGGCACTTGGCACTATGTCAATAGGTTAGTCCAAAAAATGATATAAAATGATTGTAAAATGCTTGTAAAACATCTAAGAATGATAATATAACAACATGGAACAATAAAAAATTATAGATACGTTGGAGACGTATCACCCACCCACACCATCCTCCTCCTTCCCTGTCCCACAAGCCCCGACCGACGGCGCGACACCTTCCGCCGAAATCACTGGCCCCGTCCTCCAATTAAGCGCCGCCCACAACCATTTTGCATGCAGTATAACGTGGAGCTCAGTAGCATATAGCAGCGGAGAAGCAAATCGTGGCCGCATGCGCGCACGAGGTCGCTATGGCTGCCATGCGTGCCGACCGCCAGATCTTGGAGGAGCACCTCATCTTCGATGCCACCGTCGACACCGCCACGCGGTTGTCTACTTTAAAATACAGTTCGTGTTGTTTTCTCGAGGCCACCGCCAGTGCCTTCTAGTGATCTGTCCTCTGTAATGTTAATATGCAATCTGATGTTCAGTAAACAGTTTGGTCCTCTGAAATGTAATGTTCAGTTAATAGTTTGGTCCAACAATTGCTACATTTCATAGTACTGTCTCAAGCATCCTTTGTTTTGTTAACTGTCTTATCTTCTAGTACATGTTTCTATTCTGCAATGTCGTGCTCAGTTAACTGTTTTGGTTCATTTGGTCTGCTGTCCATTTAACTATTTGGTTCAATTCTGCAGTTTGATTTTCATTTGATGTGGGTACAATTTTGTATTGTTATGCATGTGATAAATAAATCGAATTTGGCTGTACTTAATACATATTCTACTGATAGTATGACAACTCTCAGTTAAAATGATGAAGATCTTCCTTATATGTGTTGCAGGGAAACAATGGGATACACTGCGGTTTACCATCAGGGTTTGCTCATGCGTGGTCCTTTTGCTAATAGCACATTATTGGGCAGTTGCAGGAATCATTCTAATATTTAGGTTTCTTACAATTTGGTCTTGCACATATAGGTCCTACTGTCAGAGGCTTAGACTGTCGGATTTCGGGTTTCGGCAAAACCCTCAAGGTTCAAACACTGGGGTGCGCATGAAGATCTCTCCTCTCCCAAGCTCTCGCACTCCACGATCTCACGGACTAGCTCGCCGAACCCAAAGAACACGACGACACAAGATTTATACTGGTTCGGGCCACCGTTGTGGTGTAATACCCTACTCCAGCGTGGTGGTGGTGGTGGATTGCCTCTTGGGCTGAGGATGAACAGTACAAGGGAAGAACAGCCTCCTGAGGAGAGGTGTTCTTGTGCTCGGTGAACTTGTGGGTGTGAGGATGGGAAATGGAACCCATCCCTCCTACTGTGGTGGCTAGTCCTATTTATAGAGGCCCTGGTCCTCTTCCCAAATATTGAGTGGGAAGGGATCCCACAACGGCCAAGTTTGAAGGGGGACAGCTAGTACAGCTTATCCTGATAAAAGTAGTCTTCGCCTGCCAAGGCTCTGGTGGTGACGCCATCTTGGGATCCACGGTGACCTCCGTCCCGCTGGTCTTGGACTTGTTGCACCGATATGGAAACCTTTGCCTGATGCCTCGGGACTCCTCGCCTGCGCTTGCCCCTTTAGCACCAAAGAGGAAACGAGGATGCTGCGATCGCTGGCGCCCGCCTGGCCTTGATCGTCATGGCTCACGTCACGGGAAACCTCGCGAGGTACCCCTTGCCTTGATCTCTCCGCCCCTCGCGAGCCAGCCCGGTGAGGCTGCTCCCGAGGAGGTCTTGTGTCGTCCGGCTCGCGAGGCTTGGCCCCTCGTGAGGGTCTTGAGTACTTGCTGGTGAAGATGGGCCGTACAGGCCCGCTTGGAGAGCCACGCCGTGGGCCGCAGGCAGGCAAGTCTGGGGACCCCGTTCCCAGAACGCCGACAGTAGCCCCGGGACCAAGGCGCGCTCGGACTTGGCTTCGAGGCGAAGCCAAAGGGCAAGTGCGGAGCGCCGCGGGCCCCAATAGCCTGCGGCCTTGGTTGATGTGTGGCGGTTGATTGGACGTGGGCGTCTCCGCTTCCCCACGCTATCCCGGCAACTGCCCGACTAACAAAAGGCTGGTGTGGGCAACGCTTGCCTTCATTGCTTCCTTCCGCCTTGCTCCATATCCCCTTTCTCACCCTTGCTTCTGAAATCTCCAGATCTGCTCCCATCCCCTTCCGAATCAGTGACCAATGGCGCCCCGGAAGGTCAAGGCTTCTTTGCCGCCCGCCTGGTACGAGCCGGTTCTGGATGCGCCCAATGTCTCGGAGAAGAACCTCGCCGTCACGCGCCTACTGACGGCGGGAGAGAGCAACGAAAGGGGGAAGACCGAGCTCCGGGCTGGCTCTGCCGTGCCGGAGCCCGAGGGAAGCACCTTCTTCCGCTTCTTCATGAGCAGTATCGTGGCGGGGCTGGTTCCCCCCTTCTCCGACTTCTTCTATGAGGTCCTTGGCCATTACGGGCTGCAGGCGCTGCATCTTCATCCCAACTCTATTCTCCTTCTGTCGATCTTCGCCTTCTACTGCGAGGCGTATCTCGGTGTGATGCCGTCCGTGGCACTGCTGCGCCACTTCTTCTTCCTCCGCATCAACGAGGGTCGCACCTCCGGGTGCGCCAACTTCATCATGGCCGGCAAGGCCAACTCGATCTCGAAGGCCGGGAAGAAGGTCGATAGCTTCAGGAGCAAGTGGGTCATGATGGACGCCAAGTGCGTCCACCCACGCTTGGTGCTGTCGACGAAGATGGCCCAGTTTGACGCGGGGTGGTCTCGTGCGAAGCTTACTGACGACCGGGCGACGGCGGTGGTGGAGATGATGAACGCCGACCTGAAGCCGGGCAACGCGAAGGCGGCGAAGGTGACAGGGGCCATGCTTCTGAGGGAGTTCCTGGTTCTGTGCGTGGCCCCGCTTCAGGCGCGTACGCGCCCCTTGTGGAGGCTTGGGGGCGAAGAAGACAAGCTTCAGGTGAGCCCGGAGGCCCTGCCTGATGAAGAGCTGGCTACGGCTCTCCGTCTCCTAGTCGGGGACGACCAGGAATACCCGCCGAGTGCCTTCGTTCCCTTGTTCCGCTGCGAGGACGGGGCGTAGGTTGCGGCTGCCATGCCAACCTTCGATGGGCGCGGGCTGGTGCTGCCAGCGCCTCCTGCTGCCCCGGCTGCGTCGGCGCCGGTGGACTTGTCTTATGACGACTCTCGCCAGGATGAGGAAGAAGGGGACGATGAGGAGCACAACTCGGGGGCGACCCCCGAGGGGATGGGGGAGACTTCCCCCTTGCGCAAGGCCGACATCCTTCGCACCCAGCCTGACAACGACGAGACCGACGATCTCCGGAGGGGGGAGCCGCCCGTGATTCCGATGAAGGGCAGGTCAGCGTTGGTCTCCCGAGGCGCTGCTCCTGCTCTGATGCCGCCTGGGGCTGCTTTTGGGCTATATGCTGCTCCTTCCTCTGCCCCTGGAGTCCGTGCGCCCGCGCCCCATGTTGGGAGGCTCTCGGGCTTCAAGCTTAGCAAGAGGAGGGTGGACTATGCCGCGGTGGACCAGTAAGTGCTCAGCCTTGTTTCATTCTTGCTTCTGTTGCTTGACCTTGAGGCTTCTCCGCCGTGCGATCAGGCCGACACCTGCGGCGAAGAAGAGGAAGGAGGAGGCGGTGGTGCTGTTCGGGACCAATCCACCTGCTCCGGCTGCGTCTCCCTCTGTGGAGAAGGGCGGCGCTGGCGCCCATGTTTCTCCGCCTCGGTCGTCCTCACGAGGCCTGGGGAAGAATCCTCGGGAGGAGTCAACCCCCGTGGCCCCGCTGGCTCCGGAGGCACCGGCGTCCGGCTCGGCTGCTGAGGTCTCCAAGGCCCAGGAGCCCCCAGCCTCCCAGGCAGTGGTGACGATACCTTCTCCTCCTCCTCCGACTGCACCGCCTATTCCAGGTCCTCCTGCCTCCCCTGATGTCTTGGAGCGTGCCCTGTTGGAGATGGCCCAGCTGTGAGAAGATCTCCAGGGTGCCGACTCCCACCTGGTAACCGGGCGCCTGGAGCTAGTTTCTGGCTGGCTTCATTCTGACGTGTCTGTTCGAGCGAAGCTGAGCCAAGCCGCGGCGACCTCCAAGAAGGAGAAATGGGCCTCCGCCCAAGCCGCAGTTGCTCGTGAAGCGGCACTGAAGGATGCCGAAGCCGCCCAGGATCACAGCCGGGGGCTGGAGGCCGAGCTGAAGGCCCTGTGTGACAGGCGTGCAGAAGAAGCTCGTGGCCGCGAGGCGGATGAGGAGAAGATGAAGGTCCGGGAGGATGCCATCAAGGACCGCGACGCCGATCTGGGGGAGTTGGCGAGGACGCAGGCCGCAGAACGCAGACGGCTGGTGGAGCTGGAGCGTAAGGTGGAGGCGGAGAAGGCCAAGCTTGACGCCAAGGTGAAGGTCCTGGCCGAGGACCGCACGACCTTCGCGCTTCTCGAGGAGAGGTCCCGCGTGGCGCTGAAGGCACTCTACGAGAAGGGCTTGGAGAGGCCACTGACCACCGACGAGGACGGCCCCGCTCAGCCGCTTCCCTACTTGGTTAACGCGCTTGAGGAGGTTATGGTCGGCATCGGTCCCATGGCAGAGGAAGAAGCCCGCGTTCTTTCCTCAGCCGCGCTGACGCGTGTCTTCAGCCACCTCCATCTTCGCGATCCCGCTGCCCGCCTTGACGAGCTGCTGGAGCCTGTGGACGACGAGCGTTGTGCGGCCGCAGCCGCAGCCGTGAAGGGTCAGGTGGAGGCCCTACTGAAGAAGTTCCGCGCCTTCGCTCTCGCGCCTTCGACCAGCGGTGCTCCTGATCCCGCAGCCCCGGCCGGCGTACAGGTGAGGGCGACGCCACCAAGGAACGAGCATCCCTTGTGGGTGATGGCGCTGCCCAGGGATGACCTGCTTGCGGCTGCTTTCCTGTTTTATTCCTGCAACATGCATCATGCCTCGTGGAGGCGTTTAAACTTGTGTTTGATATTTGGCAGAACAATATATCTTGTAATATTTGCTTTGAGATTTTACGTTCTACGTCGGCAGGGCCCAGCTGCGCGCATACCTCAGCCGCCGTTGGATAGTCCGGAGACCAAGACGAGACCAAGGAGTGAGGGGCTACGCGACCAGTTAGGCTCCTGAGTCGCGATGCTCAGGAGTCCCCCTTGACGCGCAAACAACTTATAGGAAGGGGACGCGGGGATAGGTCTAGTGTTCTACGTCGGCAGGGCCCGGCCGCGCGCATACCTCAGCCGCCGTTGGATCGTCCGGAGACCAGGACGAGACCAAGGAGTGAGGGGCTACGCGACCAGTTAGGCTCCTGAGTCGCGATGCTCAGGAGTCCCCCTTGACGCGCAAACAGTTTATGGGAAGGGGACGCGGGGATAGGTCTAGTGTTCTACGTCGGCAGGGCCCGGCCGCGCGCATACCTCAGCCGCCGTTGGATCGTCCGAAGACCAGGACGAGACCAAGGAGTGAGGGGCTACGCGACCAGTTAGGCTCCTGAGTCGCGATGCTCAGGAGTCCCCCTTGACGTGCAAACAACCTTCATACATTTGTCCTCGCCGAGGCTCGGCTCGAGAGGGCGCGTGACGACCAGGTCCGGGGGACCTGGCTGGGTGGCATACGCCTGGGCGTGACCTAGGCGCAGCCCCCGTGCCCAGCCCCCTTGCGCGGCTCTCTCGAGGGGAGGCGTTGCAGTGAGGCCGGACACTGAGCTCAAGGGCTCCCTGAAGTTGATAAGGCCCTAGGGCCGCCCTCAGTTGTTTATCACCAGCGCGGAGCATAGCACTTCCGCACTTGCACGGGCATAGCCGCTCCTCGGCAGTGTCGACGGCCAGCACGGAGCATGGTGCTTCCACTGGTACGTGGGAGGGGACTCCCTACTGCGGAGAGCCCTCGGGGCGTGTACAGCCCCGCCCTGACACGTGGCTTGCACGGCAGGTCTAGACTAGGTGTGTCTGGGCACTCGTGAGCCAGCGCGGGACTCACGAGGCCCTACCTCAAGGCGGGTTGCGCCTGGTCTTGATTCTTGTTTGCTGTGTTGGTCCTGCGAGGTGGTCAGACAACCTACGCCGAACGAATCTCCTGAGGTTATCGCGTGAGAAGGCCAAGCACCAACGGCCCCAGGAGGTGACGTGAGCGGGGCCGGCCCGCCAGACAGAGCTCAGCCGTTGGATTTATCGACGCTGTAGGGACGGGCCCGAGCACAGACGCCGTGCCTAACCCTCTCATGCGAAAGGTCCTGAAGAAAGACGACCGACGCGTGGCTCACGTGGTGGGTGACAGTTAAGCAGGTGGTAATTGCAGATAGATCAAGCATGAGAAGCAAATTGGCTCAGATAAATGCACGAACGATTCATGCCACTGGGTCGGACCTGAGCGGCTTGGGGATGATGCAGCCCGTGGGGCGCCTCCATAAGGACTCGAGTGAGATGGTATCCGTCAATTATTGGGTCTAGTACCAAGGCCGCCGATCCTCCATGCCGGATACTAGTCGGGTGATCCCTGCGATCAAAAGTGATCGGGCAGGCCGACCAAGGGTTGAACTTGGGGGTGACGGGCTCCAAGGCGCATACGTCATGGAGTGCACGTTTGCTCCTCCTCTTCGTTACGTGAACCATGTTCACTGTTTTGACCTCTGGTGGGAATTTTTTCTGCCCCCCCCATATTTTGTTGGCGAGGCTCATCCTCGTCTTCACTTGGTGTCTCCCTCCCCTTGTGTTCGGCGTTTAGCTTGCCGGCCTGCTTGAAGACCCAGCATTCTCTGCTGGTGTGATTTGCAGGTTTGTCGGAGGTGCCATGAATTTGACATAATCTGTCTAGAATCTTGTTTAGGCTGGACGGTCCATCTCTGCTGCCTTTGAATGGCTTTTTCCGCCGATCGGGTCGAGAGCCCCTGAATCCAGTGTTTACCGCCGTGCTGCCAGGGCTGTCTTCATTGTTTCGACGCTTGCTTTTATTGCATCGTGGTTTTCCATTGCCGTCCCTGACTTCGGATGTGCCTGGGTCGCTGGTGCCGCTACGGTCCAGCCAACTATCTTCGTCCGCGCAAAAGTGGGTCATAAGGCTTGTTAGGGCTGCCATTGTCCTCGGTCTTTCCTGGCCGAGGTGTCTGGCGAGCCATTCGTCCCGTACACTGTGTTTGAAAGCCGCTAAGGCTTCGGCGTCTGGGCAGTCGACAATTTGATTCTTCTTAGTGAGGAATCTATTCCAAAGCTTTCGGGCTGACTCTCCGGGCTGTTGAATTATATGACTTAAATCGTCTGCATCCGGAGGTCGGGCATAGGTCCCTTGAAAATTAGCCCATAAAAGCATCCTCAAGCTCTTCCCAACTTCCAATTGAGTTTTCGGGGAGGCTCTTCAGCCAGTGCCGAGCTGGTCCTTTCAACTTGAGGGGCAAGTATTTGATGGCGTGGAGGTCATCTCCTCGATCCATGTGGATATGAAGGATAAAGTCCTCAATCCAGACCCCAGGGTCTGTTGTTCCGCCGTATGCCTCTATGTTCACGGGTTTGAATCCCTCTGGAAATTCGTGATCCAGCACCTCATCGGTGAAGCATAGGGGGTGAGCGACACCCCTGTATTTGGATGTGTCATGGCATTCTGACGGTTGTAGTGTTCGGTTTTGATTCTGTGCCGGAGCGCGCTTCCTAGATCCATAGATAGACCTGGTCATACCGGCCTTTTGGTGCAAGTCCTCACGTAAATCGTGTGCTGACTTATGTGCGACATCGTTAGCCGCCCTATTGCGGCCGCGGGGTGGTCGATCCGGCTGATTGGCCGTTTTATTTTTCGGCTGTATAGGCTCTAAAGCCTCGTCATCGAATTCAGGCAGCAGCTTGCGCTTTGGATAGCTCTTTGTGTGGCGACTGCCACCGTACTTTTCTTAAGTGTCGAGCACTTTGTTCCATCTACTGTTGAGTGTATTTTGCGCGGCCTTAAGCCTTTGCTTCTGCTTCTTTAGACTCCTCGCGGTGGCAATAAGCCTTCTATGGAGGTTCTCTTGCTCCAAGTGCCTTTCTGGGATGATGTGTGCGTCGTCGTCCGGACTGTTCTCCTCTCCGGAGGCAGGTTGATTAGCTTTACCTTCGGCATCGCCGTGATCGGACAGTGGCTCCGTACTATGTTCGCCGTCCGCTGGTTCATCCTGCTCTATCGCTGGGTCCATCTGGTCGTCGTTTTCTTTGGAGTCGACTGGGGTATTATTCTTTCTTGCGCTGTTATCGCTGTTTTTGCCGAGGCGGGATTTGGAGCGGCGCCTACGCCGTCGCTTTGTTTGCTTCTCGAGGGAACTATCCTTCGCTGCCTCTTTCCGTTCCTCGTCATTGTTTTCTTTGGGTGTGTCCACCATATATATATCGTGTGATGAAGTGGCTGTCCAGCACCCTGTGGGCGGTGGTTCCTGTTCCTCTCCTGCATCGTCGTCCATACCGTCGATGCCTTCGGAGTCGAAATCAAGCATGTCGGTTAAATCGTCGACAGTGGCTATTAAGTGGGTGGTGGGTGGGGAACGAATTTCTTCGTCGTCCGCTTCCCACTCGAGCCATACATAGTTCGGCCGAGGGTCTCCTGACAAGGAGTGAGACTTTAAAGAATCTAGCATGCCGCCCAAGGGCGAGTGCTGGAAAATATCCGCGGAGGTAAACTCCATGATCGGTGCCCAATCAGATTCGATAGGCACAGACGCAGGCGGTTTGGAGCCCGTGGCCGGGGACGAATCCAAGGGTCCGGCAACACAGGTCTCATAAGAGGTGAAGTCAGTATTCGGCTCTATCGCTGCTGAGTGTGCGACCTTCGTGGCGGGGTCCAACCGCCCGTCCACGGACGGCGCAATCTGCTCCGGATTAAGGGCCGGAGTAGCCATCGGTGCGATTTCCTGAACATCGTCCGACGGTAGAGCTAAGTCACGCTCGTCGTGACTGTGCGGCGCACCTGACATGGCCTCTAATCCGTCAAAGATTGAATCTCCGCGGATGTTGGCAGTATAGTTTAAGCTTCCAAATCTGACCTGACGGCCAGGGGCGTAGCTCTCGATCTGCTCCAAACGGCCAAGCGAGTTGGCCCGCAGTGCGAAGCCGCCGAATACGAAGATCTGTCCGGGGAGAAAAACCTCACCCTGGATCGCATCGTTGCCGATGATTGAAGGAGCCATCAAGCCTTATGGTGACGGCACAGTGGAACTCTCAATGAAAGCACCAATGTTGGTGTCAAAACCGGCGGATCTAGGGTAGGGGGTCCCGAACTGTGCGTCTAAGGCGGATGGTAACAGGAGGCAGGGGACACAATGTTTACCCAGGTTTGGGCCTTCTCGATGGAGGTAATACCCTACTTCCTACTTGATTGATCTTGATGATATGAGTATTACAAGAGTTGATCTACCACGAGATCGTAGAGGCTAAACCCTAGAAGCTAGCCTATGATTATGATTGTTGTTGTCCTACGGACTAAACCCTCCAGTTTATATAGACACCGGAGGGGGCTAGGGTTACACAGAGTCGGTTACAAGGGAGGAGATCTACATATCTGTATTGCCAAGCTTGCCTTCCATGCAAAGGAGAGTCCCATTCGGACACGAGACGAAGTCTTCAATCTTGTATCTTCATAGTCCAACAGTCCGGCCAAAGTATATAGTCCGGCTGTCCGAGGACCCCCTAATCCAGGACTCCCTCACCGCTCCCCTGAGGCCCTGTGCGGAGTAGCTTCGTCTTCTTCTTCTTGGGATTGGCCTCAAGAGGGTACTCGCCCTTGCTGCCTGGGTCTTCGATTGCTGCGGCTTAGAAGGCACGCTCGAGGGAACACACCGCGTCTCTTTCCTCGCAGGGTACCGTGATGATTCCGCCGCTTCCCGACATCTTGAGGACGTTGTAGCCATGATGAGTTACTACCATGAACTTGGCCAGTGCTGGGTACCCGAGGATGGCATTTTACGGCAGGCGGATGTGGGCGACGTTGAAGTCGATGAGCTTGGTGCAGTAGTTGTTGCATTCTCCGAAGGTGACGGGAAGGCGGACCTGCCCTATCGGCATGGTGGAGCCGTCAGTCACTCCTGAGAAGGGCTTGGTAGGCTGAAGCTGATCGTATGGCACTTGTAGGCTGTCGAACGTCTCGACGGACAGGACGTTAAGCCCTGCGCCGCCGTTGATGAGGGTCTTGGTGACTTGTACATTGCTGATGACGGGTGAACAAAGCATCGGGAGAGCGCCAGCGGTTGCCGCGCACTTGAGCTGATCCGCCGAACTGAAGGTGATGGCACACTTGGACCACCTGAGCGGGCGCGTGGCCTCGAGCCTAGGGAGGACTGCGTTCACCTCGCGAGCAAACTGCTTGAAGATGCGTTGAGAGGCTGGGGCTTGAGCTCTGCCCAGGATGCAGGCGATCGCACGCGACTCTTGGAAGCCCCCAGCCCCCTCGTCCTGATGGTGATCGTCGTTCCTTCTTGGTGGTGGAGGCAAAGGAGGAAGACCGGCGTTGCCCTCAGGGCGGTCCTCGCGAGGCTGATCCCTCCAGGTGCCCTCGCGAGGCTGGTCCGGCCAACGGTCTTCGCGAGGTTAGTCACGCCACTCCTAGCGCGGGCCACGATCGTCCTAGCGTCCTCCGCCACGTCCTCCTTCTCGGCCGTAGCCCCGGTCGTTGCACTCGGGGCGTTGACCGAAGCGTCCATCTCAAATGGCCTTGAGCTCTTGACAGTCGTTGGTGTTGTGGCTATGCACGTAGTGGAGGGTGCAGAATGGTCGGCTGCTCCTGGATGAGTCAGGCTGGTCTTTGCCGCGCTTCGTGTCCGGCTCCGCCGCGAGCACGGCCACTCCCTTGTGCTTCACGTCCTTGGCCTTGGCTTTCTTCTCCTCCGGGTCGGCAGATGGGAGCTCGAGGAGGGAAAGGCGCCCTTCCTCAGCCCTTGCGCACTTGGTCGCCAGGTTGAATAGCTCCAGGGATGTGCACAGCTCCTCGTGGATGGCGAGCTCCTCCTTCATCTTGACGTCGCGGACGCCATCAGAGAACGCCGAGATGATGGCCTCGTCCGTCACCTTGGGGATCTTGAGGCGAACATTGTTGAAGCGCTGGATGTACTTCTGGAGGGTCTCTCCTGGTTGCTGCTTGACGCGGCGCAGGTCACACGCGGCCGAGGGGCGGTCGCGAGTGCCCTGAAAGTTGGCGACGAAGCGGTCGCACATCTCGTCCCAGGAGGAGATCGAGCCCGGGGGCAGGTTCAGGAGCCACGAACAAGCGCCGTCCTTGAGCGCCATGGGGAACCAGTTTTCCATGACTTTCTCGTCGCCGTTGGCCGCCTCGATGCTCAGCTCATAGAGCTGCAAGAACTCCACGGGGTCGGGGGTGCCGTCGTAGCGAGGAGGCAGATCCGGCTTGAACTTGCCCGGCCAGGCGACGCTACGCAGCTCGGGGGTGAAGGCGCGGCAGCCTGCCGTGGTTACTGGGGCCTGTCGTGGAGGTGGAGCTTGATCTTGGTGCCTGCGCGCCGCCACGGCAAGTGGTGTAAGGCCCTGCCGCGACAAGCGATCCTGACGTGGCGGTGCGGGGAGCGGTGGAGTGTTCTCTTGCGGTCGAGGAACTTCCTGACAGCTTCCTTCTTCATGCGCGGGCGCTTGGCGTGGCGGGTCGCGCCATGGGGCCGCGCGCCTTGGCGCCAGGGCCCCGTCTTGGTGCAGAGGTGGTGGAGGCGCTCCGTGAGCTACGTCGCCCGTAGCCGGCGGTGGACGAGGCAGCGAGAGGGACGGTGCAGGGGAGCCCCCTGCGGCGCTGACAAGCTCGGCGATGCGGTCCAGCCAGTCCTCGTAGAGGTCGTCGACTGGGCGGTAACACAGGAGCTTGTGCGCCATGAGTAGCGCGGCCCGTGCGTCCGTGGGAGCACGACGAGCGTGAGACGACGAACCAGCGGGGGTCAGCAACAGAGTGGCGGTGCGACCATCCCGCCGCACCGAGGGGTGCAGCGAGGACGCCTGCTGCTCGTTTCCAGCCGGGCCGGTGGCAGCGTTGGCGGCGGGTGATGGAGAACGACGGGGAGGCCCACCAACAGGAGTCGTCTGGGCAACGCGGGCGGCAAGGGCGGCCCAGCACTCAACGCGGGCACGACGAGCGTCCGACATGGTTGTGGTGGGGCGGCGAAGCACGGATCGACGAGAGGAAAGCTTCAGCGCACCCCTACCTGGCGCGCCAAATGTTGGATTTCGGGTTCCGGCAAAACCCTCAAGGTTCGAACACTGGGGTGCGCACGAAGATCTCTCCTCTCCCAAGCTCTCGCACTCCACGATCTCACGGACTAGCTCGCCGAACCCAAAGAACACGGGGACACAAGATTTATACTGGTTCGGGCCACCGTTGTGGTGTAATACCCTACTCTAGTGTGGTGGTGGTGGAGGATTGCTCCTTGGGCTGAGGATGAACAGTACAAGGGAAGAATAGCCTCCTGAGGAGAGGTGTTCTTGTGCTCGATGAACTTGTGGGTGTGAGGATGGGAAATGGAACCCATCCCTCCTACAGTGGTGGCTAGTCCTATTTATAGAGGCCTTGGTCCTCTTCCCAAATATTGAGCGGGAAGGGATCCCACAACGGCCAAGTTTGAAGGGGGACAGCTAGTATAGCTTATCCCGACAAAAGTAGTCTTCGCCTGCCAAAGGCTCTGGTGGTGATGCCGTCTTGGGCTCCACGGTGACCTCCGTCCTGCCGTCCTGCTGGTCTTGGTCTTGTTGCACCGATATGGAGACCTTTGCTTGATGCCTCGGGACCCCTCGCCTGCGATTGCCCCTTTAGCACCAAAGAGGAAACGAGGACGCTGCGATCGCTGGCGCCCGCCTGGCCTTGATCGTCATGGCCCACGTCACGGGAAACCTCGCGAGGTACCCCTTGCCTTGATCTCTCTGCCCCTCGCTAGCCAGCCCGGTGAGGCCGCTCCCGAGGAGGTCTTGTGTCGTCCGCCTCGCGATGCTTGGCCCCTCGCGAGGGTCTTGAGTACTTGCTGGTGAAGATGGGACGTACGTGCCCTCTTGGAGAGTCTGGGGACCACCGTTCCTAGAACGCCGACATAGACCCACTGTTCGAGCCATTTTGCATATGGGTAATTGAGAAGTCCATGAATATCAGTCAAGTCAAGAAACTCAGAAAGATTGTTAGGATGAAGAAACTTGCAACGAATAACAACAAGAATGAAGAAGACATCAGTCAATTATAGGATGGTACTAACTCTTTTACCTTGTTTTTACCCCTTGCGCCATTTCAAAATTTATAACAACGATTTATGCATATCTTTGTTTTAAGTACTTTCCAAAGCAGTTCACCGATGATTACCTCTCAAACCACCTGCATGGTCAAGAGGAGAGGAAGGTATTCATTCAACACCCACGGTACAATATTGAAGTCTTCTTGAAGAGGACGAAGGTTGGGAGGGCAATTATCCATAGGCACTGGCCTAAAGTTGCAAGGACATTCAACATCACTGAAGGCTCAATATTTGCCTTCCGCTTCTGTAGTTTCCCAAATGAGATTCATCTGTCTATTTACCGTGTATGATGCTACTTTCCAAAGGTTTTCAATGTTGCATGTGAAACTTGGCACTGTTGTGTAATGGTGTAACTGAGTGCTGAAGCTATCTGATGTAACTCGATTATGAAATCCTGGTTTCCGTTATACGGATATGAAATGTCTGGTGTATTTTATAAGAAATGTCAATTTGATTACTACATGGATTATCAATAATAGGCTAATTACCCTGCTTATTGGGTTTTTTTTGTTGTAGACGGTTACTCGGACAACACCGTGGGCGATGAACTCAAACAACCCATACGGTTCCTAGAAAGTAGGTGTGTTGGATCAACTAACAATCACACACAGCTTCCGGCAAAGAACTGTTTGCGTTAGTCCACCTTGCACAAATGTTTCCACACAAAAAACTGTGTGTGATATACATACAAACGGAAATGTTTTTTTGGGATTCACCGTGTGGGATGTACATGCGAACGGAAACAATTGGATTTCGATGCCTCGCCCGATCGCACACGAGCTCATTTTGCCCCCGCCTGTGTGGCCGGAGGGCCTATCCCCAACGGTTTCTGGGTCGTGTGGGAAGGACCCCCTATCGCACACACTCACTAGGCGACAGTTTAAAACTCCGTCACGGAAAGGGGGTAAAAACCGTTTGTATAGCACGTCTCTGCACCAGTGATAAATGTTTATTATTCATGCTAGAATTGTATTGACCGAAAATTTAAATACATGTGTGAATACATATACAGCACCGTGTGCCTAGTAAGCCTCTACTAGACTAGCTCGTTGATCAAAGATGGTTAAGGTTTCCTAACCATGGACATGAGTTATCATTTGATAATGGGATCACATCATTAGGAGAATGATGTGACGGACAGACCAACCGTAAGCTTAGCATTGGATCATTTAGTTATTTGCTATAGCTTTCTTCATGTCAAGTATCTGTTCCTTCGACCATGAGATCATGCTACTCTCGGATATCGGAGGAATGCCTTGTGTGCTATCAAACATCACTTCGTAACTGGGTGATCATAAAGGTGCTCTATAGGTATCTCCGAAGGTGTTTGTTGGGTTGTGTGGATCGAGACTGGGATTCGTCACTTCGTGTGATGGAGAGATATCTCTGGGCCCTCTTGGTAATACAACATCATAAGAAGCTTCGTGTGCCTAATGATTTTAGTCATGAGATCTTGTATTACGGAACGAGTAAAGAGACTTGCCGGTAACGAGATTAAACTAGGTATGGAGATACCGATGATCGAATCTCGGGCAAGTAACATATCGCTGGACAAAGGAATTGCATACGCGATTGACTGAATCCTTGATATCGTGGTTCAACCGATAAAGATCTTCGTTGAATATGTAGGAATCAATATGGGCATCTAGGTTCCTCTCTTGGTTATTAACCGGAGAGAAGTCTCGGTCATGTCTGCATGATTCTCGAACCCGTAGGGTCGCATGCTTAATGTTCGGTAGCGCTAGGGTAGTGTTGAGATATTAATAGTGGAAAGTCCGAAGGTTGTTCGGAGTCCCAGATGGGATCCGGGACATCACCAGGAGCTCTCGAATGGTCCGGAGGTAAAGATTCATCTATGGAAAGTTGTTAGCGGGGTTCTGAAAAAAGTTCAAGTTTTTTCGGTATTGTGGGTCCTACTCCAGAACCTTCTAGAACCTTCCCGGTACAATACTGAAAAAACATGAACTTTTTTTGGAACCCCGATAACAACTTTCCATTGCAGAGTCGGTGTGGAACTGAAAACAAGCCCATTGCAGACTCATTATACTTATTTTCATCCATTCAGCAGCCCATTATGCTTATTTTCATCCACAATGTATCATTCTGCTGCCTCTAGACCTGCCTCTAAGCCCTTAGAGGTTGTCGCTATACACTGCTGGACCAAGCCTCTAGGGAAAATTCTCTAGCGTCGCCTCTAACACAAGAGGCTGCCTCTAAGCCATTGCTTTGCACTAAAATAATTCCCTGGCCCTACTTACAATCCCTGTAGCACATATATTTGTTCAGATTTGGCCTGAGATGTTTGGAGAGAGTAAATATTTTATGTTACATATGGGCTCCACCTCAGAGGCTGCATGCCATATCTATACATTGCGTTTCTTTTAACACACTATATATTGCGGTACATATGCCCTGAGGGGGGAGCGCGCGGGGGAGGTGGTGGGGTGGGGTGGGGGTTCTGGTGGGCCAGGGTGGTCAGAAGCGGGCTTGGAAGCGTTCCGGAGTCCCGCATGGCCCACCTCACATTATCACCATATATATTTCTTGGAGTCCGTGAGCGGCGGGCGGGCGATCTCTTCTCCCTCCCCCGTCTCTCTCTTCTCAGCCGACGCCCGCCAAGCGATTAGATTTCGGCTATTGACGGTTTATTCAATTGCAGTCCCACATGTCAGTGAAAATGCGAGACAATGTGTGTCCCCTCTGGTGAGCGGCGTGCGAGCCGGACTATCGGGCGTGCGACGCGTACGAGTCGTAAGTGTGCTGCCTTTTCCTTTTGAACTTGCAAAGCGTAACATTTTCGTGCGATCGATCAAAGAAATCCAGAACAAAATGACGAGGGCGGTGCTTTCCCATGCGTTAGGCGGGCTAGTTTGAGTGATATGACGTGCTACAGTGCCGTCCACTTGCTCCATTTTTATGTAAGCAAGAGTCTACACTCTTACGTGGGAGGAGTGCGAAACACGGCAGATCTGATTTTGATCAAGGGATAACTGTTCCCTGTGAAATAATGGAGCACTGTGAGCGATTATAGCATGATAGTTAGGTCATCTCAGCGCTGGCCCTCAAATTTACACCGGCATCTGTCCGAGGACACTGATGGATGCCATCCAATGCTGCCCGCATACCTTTCGACAACTATATGAACTAACCGGACGAAATTCGTGCAAACAAAGCAAATTTCAAATTAACCGGATGAAATTCATTACATTTCGAAAACTTTTCCTATAAACTGGACGAAATTCATTACATATTTCGCACAAACCATACTAAAACCTACTGTAAACCTAATCTAAATGATTGCCGGTGCCCGACCACCATGTCCGGCCATGAACCCGAGAAAGTCGACCAATGCCTTTGCCTCCTCCTCATCCGCCTCGATAACCTCCTCCTCCGGAGCACAAGGTTCTGAAGATTTCCGCCTCAACGTCGCCGTCAAGCGGCTAATCGGCCGTCGATGTTTATCCCACCAAGCTTGGCGTCGACTGAGTGGAATAGCGGTGGCCTTCCTGGGACCAGAGCGGCGGTGACCTACCGTGTACTACTCTTCCTCACTGCCGGCTACGCCCGCGCACGCGCGCCGGCTTCGTGGTCGTGGCGGCGGAGGGCGGCCTGGGGGGGGGGGGTGGAGCCGGCGATCTCCTTCGTCTGCTCCTACGACAGTACGTCCAAGAGAGCTTTGGAGCGCGCCCGGAGCGGAGCCACCAATGTCCTTCGTCTGCTCCTGCGATAGTACATCCAAGAGAGCTTTGGAGCGCCAGGAGGCCATGGTTGGAGTGGTGCCGATAGAAGGAAGGGACCGGAGGAGAATGAGTGTGGGTCTTTGGCTATGGCTGGGAGCTGGGGCTCAAGTTAATATAGAGGGCGAATGGCAATGAGCCGCGGCAGACGGATGGACGGCTGGCGCCGGAGTAGGTTCGTCGGCAGCCGCGTGTCATTAATGTGGGCGACGGACGGAAGGATAGCCGTGGTGTTGTTAACGCGGAACAGTCGCTTACACCGGGATGCCGCGCGGGTGGCGCTCTCTCGGCCATCGCTGCTGCAATGCCGGCGCCAGTGAGAGGTCGCGTCGGGCGTGAATGCGGACGCTGCTTCAGTGACTTAACCGCAGGTGCGTTGTATCACTGACATGTGGGCCCAACGGGCATCTGGCCCGCATGTCAGTGACACACCAACTGCACCTGCAGTTACGGCCGGTGAATGCGGCATTGGCGTTCTGGAGAGACGGTGACCGTTTCAGGCGGGAAGCGCGCGCTAGCGATGGAAGGGGTTTCAGTAGGCCAGGGCGGTTAGACACTGGCGTGGTGGTAAAATGTGAACTCATGGATGACGAGCCTTTGAAGCGTCTGCGGCACGTATTGAGAACCAGGCGTCCATGCAACCGCTCTTGTCGCCAGCTAGCCTTCGACGACCACCATTAGACACCACACAACCATGCATAACTTATGAATAATGGACGAATCGATCAGACACACACTCATGTGCAGTGGCACTATGATCGGTTGCTCACGATAGTACATACTCCGTACCATAGTACCCTCTCTAGCTAGGCTATTTTATAGATTGTCGTTGTGATGGACGATATACATGAGCAAGGCGCCGAGTCAAGAGTATGACCGTTGGTGTTGAGCTAGGTGAATACATACTCGGTGTTCGCGGAGGCCTCCAGCAAACGTCTAAACAGTAATGTCACATACGCATAATTTTGGTTTTTATTTCTTTCTCCACTGACAGATAGGCCCACATAGATAGATAGATAAAGAAACAAGCTGATGAGGTGCATGCGGACTGTTTGACTGGTCAACCAGACAAATACGGAGCTATACGCTGAGCTAGTGACCGTATAATCACCATATCTCGTATACAATGATCAAAGTGCGCTATCAAGACAAGTTCGATGACCGCCAATGCATTTTACTCGGTAATAAATGACCAGGATTGAAGGGGAATCCAAATTTCCTTCGTCTTCTGTCCTTGAGCTCTTAACAAACCAATGCACTTTAGGGTTGTCCGGCCACTCCACCCCAGAGCTGTCACCAAGCGTCGTTCATGCCACCGCGCCGCACACTAACCGGTAAGGAAGCGATGGCATCCCGCCACGCCGAGTTCCTCGCTGCCCACGACCGCACACAGAATGGTAGGGAAGCGGTGGCATCCCGCCGTGCCGAGTTCATCGCCGCTCGCGACCTCACACTATGTGGGCGGAATTTGAAGCTGCCAAGGCCGAATGGGCGGTAGAGCAAGAGGCAGCCGAAGCCGCACAAAGGGAGCGGAAAAGTCAGAAAGCACTCAAGAAAAGAGAGGCCCGCTGCCGCAAGAAAGAAGAGGATGCACGCACTGCTGCAAAGAGGTCGGTGGAGATCCAAGCCTGGTGGGGTGTCGCCGACAAAGCCGGGAAGGAGAACGACGGCGTCTGGCTAGCATGTGAGAAGTAGTAGTACTAGTAGTTAGTGTGTGTGTCTGTGTCGCCCGTACGTTTGTTTAATTAATTACGAGCATGTACCAGTACTACTAGTTACTACTGTAGTTTTTAGAGCAAATTACCAGTACATTAGCCTAGACTCAATGGAAAAATTCCTATCCTATGCATCAAATGGAATCTCTTTCTCTATAGGAATTGAGATGCATGTCATCTCACTTCCTATGATTTTCATATTCCTATAAAATTCCTATCCTATGAACCAAAGGAGGCCTCTGCTGGAGTAACTACTATAGCTAGCAGTACTGCTGGTACAGTAGTTTTCTTCAAGAAGCGGAATTCAACGAAGTCATGATGGTTCCTTCGTCCGAGCAACTTCACAGTGGGAAAGGTTGGGCCTGTGATTTGACGGCTCATTAGTAATTACTGTGGTGCGACAACCGGGGTGACTCTCCCTAGGAGTTCGACGGGCATGGCAAGTGGACTAGGATGGTCGACGTCCCACATGTCGGCGAACGGAAGTATTCTTTCCGATATCGAGGAGCAAGGAAACCGCGTGGTATAGTATCACTTGTGATTTATATTTATTTTTTTATTTCTGATGAATGCTAGCGTTCCAACTCTTACGACGAAGGAGTGCCAAACACGGCACGTGTTGGATGTCCCACACGTCAGCGAAAGGAGTGGGACATGAATAGCGTGGTAGAGTGTCTCCACTTATGGGTCGGAGACCACATGTAGTAGTACTACTGTACTAGTGTTTGAACGATACAAAGTGCGGCTCGGAGAGAAAGACACGTCTAGTTGGAAGGTCTCGGGGCATACACGTAAACAAATATAAAACCTAATATGTGCCTCCAATTAATATAGTAGTAGTACAGTACTTAGGCACGTACTCCATAACATCACCGGACATTGCACGTACAACATTTAGTGGTAGTAAGAGACAAATGCCTATATGCCACGCATGTTCATACTATTTGTGCCTTTCTACTTCACTTATTGCGCTACATTACTCAGGTTCGTACGTCCACTCACAGGTACATGTCCGTCTCGTAGTTCCAGTCCCACGTGTTCTTCATAGATGGAACGATCCATAACTGTGGGCAACGGGAGTCCATATCATTGCAGTTAGTGTGGCTCCCCATGATGGAGACTCATCCAAACTATGGCCAGTCTCAACGCGGAGCAGTCGCGTGCACCGGGAAGCGGCGCTCTCCCGGCCGTCGCACTGCTTCAAAGCCGGCGCCAGTGAGAGGTCGCCTCTGCTCTGGCCGGGCATTAATGCGGCACTGACGTTCCGGAGCGACGTTGACCGTTTCACGCGGGAAGCGCGCGCCGGCAAGGGAGGGGGGTTGGGTCGGCCAGGGCGGTCAGACGCAGGCGTGGTGGTGGTATTGGTTTTGAACCGTTTCAGGTGTAGTACTGGTAGTTTGCAAAACTACTCAATTATTGCACCCAGTTTCCTAAGAAAATGTGGTAAAAAAAGTTGCTCCACAGCCCGCTTCCCTTCTCCTTCCTCTTCCACCGCCCGCGCACGTCCGTGGGAAGCGACCGGTCAACCCTTATATAGGAGTGCTAGCACAAAAAATGCATGCATGACCACTAAAGTTTCCAGATTAAAGCGTCGCTCCGACGGGAGTATGGCGTATGTCGTTACCTTCGATTGGGCCATGGCTACCGGGCTACGGCGACCAGAGAAGAGGCGGCGGGAGGGGAATGAATGCAGCTAATGTTTGGGTTCGTGTCCGGTTTAAATAAATGCGCACCATCACGTGTACCCGCGGGTGCAAAATTGTAACATACGTGTCTTCTTAAGTGGGCGTCACATAACTGGTGTGTGTGAGAGATTCTGAGAGATAGAGTGCGTGTGTGCGACTCTACTCTTCGGACATGTACTCAACCTTTTGCATCGGGATATAAGTATAATGGTATTACACTTTAGCTAGTGATTTACATGGCCATGTTAACGTGGTTGTGTAAAAAAAATGTCACTTCCTGCTCGTGATTTGTGTTATATAATTAGTAGCAAGATGCTCGTGCATTGCACGGAACATCAATATGCATTTTTTTACAAAACACCTGTTGTGATTGACCCATGTAGGAGTAATCCCATGTGTAAAAACTAATGATATCTCGAGAATTTTATCGAAAAACTGGTATCTCGACAATTTCATCGAAAAAATGAAAGATGAGAGATAAGGTGAGGAGGAGTGGAGCGTGGTGGGGACTGGTGGTCGGACTGGGCGGAGGCATGGGGATGGACGGCGCCGGCAGGCGGCAGCAGCCACCATGCTAGTTTGTTCCAGAGACTTCTTTTTTTAATTGCTCAGCAATGAGGTTGTGGGAGATAAGGACGATGAACAAGGCAAGGCCTTGTCTGTAAATGTGGAGATAAGTGCGGGTATCTTTTGTAAAATTGTCATAGTTTGCTTTCTATCCGTCAGATATAGATCAGACGGTCTATATTACAAGATGGCAGGCACACCATCATCACCAACTCGTTTTTCTATAAGAGTAGAGATGATAAGTTTGCTAACTACTAAAGTAAAGTGGAATTTGTCCATGTTATACAAGTAAATTAAGGTGATTGCTTATCATACGGGTAAGGTTGGACGAAGGGTGGTAGGAACAAATGCTCCGCCTAGAGCATGTATGTGTGAGATGGAGCCTTAGTGTGTGTGTGTGGGGGGGGGGGGGGGGTGGGTGCGTGTGTGTGTGTGACGCGGGGTCCTCGGTGGCGGATGTAATTTAAGTGTGCGTGGCTTCATCATAGTCTATGACAGGGGCCACCAACGAGGGGGTGCGAGAGAGAAAAGGCCCGTAGAGAGGGAAGAGAAGGCGTGTGCGCGTGAGAGGAGTCGACATCGAGAGAACGTGTTTGTTCGAGAGACACCGAGGAAGACTACTATATATCGATGGTGCATGTAGGCGGGAATTAAACGAAGGGATGGTCTTATTGGTTTCGGGGATATAGGGGAAGAGTGAGAGAGGGGGGGGGGGGTAGCTAGAAGGATATTGTTAAGTGTGAGTGTGTGTTTTTCCCATCCAGGCGGAAGTTATGTGCACACAAGAAGAGAACGATTCGATGTGGCGTTAGGGTTGAGGGTAATTAACTATGTATGGAGACATAGGAGACCTTGAATGTGCATGTGCGAGAGGTATACATGTATACGTGGGATGTCTGTGTGTGCGCGCGAGCATGATCGAGATAAAAGAAAGAAGACATAAGTCATAAGATCAACGATATGGGAGAGATCGGTGTGACAATATGCATGCATGTGAGAGTGCAGGGAAGAAGGCTCGATAATGGCGTGTGCTAGAGCATGCATCTATGGCGAGCAGAGGGAGCGAGACACAATGATTGTGCAAAAGAGATCAACCTATAAATGCATGTATGGAGATACATATATAGTGTGGGTGATAGGAAGCAAGAGTGTGTGCGAGAAAGAAATGTTGATGGAGAAACTACAGATAGATACAGAGATAGATATTCTAGATAGAGGGACATCGGCTAGTTTGAGTGTTGGAGATGACCGCCGGGTGGTTCAGAGGGTGAAGTTATGTGTGTGTGAGAGAAAGATAAAAAGAGGGCACTTGACTGCATGTAGAGAGAAACATATATAGTGTGCGTGATAGGAAGCAAGAGTGAGGGCGAGAAAGAAGGTTGATGGAGAAACAGATAAATAGGAAGATAAAGATGCTAGCTAGCTAGTGTTTGTTAGAGATAGGAGTCGAGTGGATCATAAGGCTAAGTTATGTGTGTGTGGGTGTGAGAGAGATAGAGAGAGTGTGCATGTGAGTCACATACAAACAAATATCAGAGAGAAATGAGATCCCGAGAGACGGAGTTTTGTGTCTCGAGAGAGAAAGATATTTCACAACGAGAGTAATAGCTAGAGAGACATATGAGGGAACACAAGATATCTCTAGGGAGAGAGAGCGTGTGTGAGAGACATACAAGAGAATGGTGGAGAGATATGAGACCCTGGGAGACAGAGTTTGTGTTTGTGTGTGAGAAAGAGATATTTAAGAGGAAGAGTCATAGCTTCTCATATCTAAGGAGCGAAAGACATCTCTGTGTGAGAGGGGGGTGTGCGAGTGGCACACAGGGTAATAGTAGAGAGAAATGAGACCCCGGGAGACGAAGTTTGTGTTTGTGTGAGAGAAAGAGATTTCACATGGAGAATCATAGTTAGAGACACATAGTAGGGAGAAAGATATACTTAGAGAGAGATAGAGTGATGAAGGTCGAGGGAGAGAGTACCGTTAGTGTGTTGCAAAGATAAAAGATCATTGTCGACATACGGGTAGCACGAGAGATACCCGAGAGACGATGAACACATATAAGTCTAGAGAGATACTCATATGTAAGCATGAGTGATAGCTATATGAGACCAATATCTGGATTAAAGGGGATTCAAATATTTAAACTGGAGTTCACGACATCGATAATGTCATAACGCAAATTGGTGTATGAAACATGCATATTCATTTGAATTTGGGGACACGTGTAATGTTATATAGTTTATCAATATTAGTGATCCATAGATTCTTTAATTAGAGACAATGCATGATTTATATGCAATTAATGTCTAAACGGGATTACACTATATGTTGCGTGTGTGAAACACATTATACATGTTTGAGAAGTAAAAAAACGCATGAAACACACATTAATTGGAGACAGTTAGCGAGGAATGCATACATCAGATTTCAACATAAAGTGGTTTCAAATATTTGGAAATCCAAATGAAGATGGATACAGCCTTATGAATCTGAGATCATGCCATTTGTAAACCATATTTATGTATAAAGGGTGTTGTGCTTTTGAAAGTATATAAAAAAATGATGTATATAGAATTTTATTCCAATCGCAAATGGATCCTGCCCAAACAAAAATAGAATACAAACTGGATTCGAATTGAGTTGGCACGGTAAACGTGCACTCTTGCTCTGCAAAAATTTGAACGAACGGGGAAAGTCGCAGTAACCGCCCGAAATCAAAATCTGCGAGATGGAAATTACTGCCTATCCCTGACACGCGAGGCCTATTGGCTCGATTTCTATAGGTTTCGATAGGGGTAGGTTTGTAATTTCACTCAAACGTGACATAACCGCCTCTCACCCGGATTCATACATGGTGGGCGCCAAAACACAGTGTCTCCTTGGCCGAAATCGACTCCCTCCCCGATTCATACACGATGGGCGCCAAAAACAAACTCTCGTCGGCAAATATTCGGTGTATGCGAGATTACCGTCCTATCCCCAACCGACTAATATTGTTGTGATGTAGGAAATTTTAAACGGGGCTAAGTTTGTAAATTTCCTCGCATTTGAGACAAGCGCGCCCTGAAGACATGGTTCCCCCTTCCTCTCTCCCTCCATTTCCCCATTCGTACTCCGTGGGTGCCAAAACACCCTCTCCACCCCAGCCTCCTCCGTCCGCCACCCCATCCACCGCCGTCCTCCTCCACCATGCCGGAGCTGATACCCCGACGCCGTCGGCCATTATAAGAGATCGGCCTCTCTCATCCACTACTTCGGACCGGGATCCTTGCATCCCGTCCTCTTGCTTCATCCCCGCCGTTGTCCACCTTGTCGGCGCTGCTCCTACGACCGTCTCGTCCACTGCGCCCCGCCGCCACCGTCTACCCTCCTAGATCTGCTTCCATGCCGCCGACAGCCATCGCTACCGCAGCACCGTCAAATTCTCGGCAGATGCATACATGGCGCCGCACCAGAGGCGGTATTCTTTCGTATCTGCTCAACTTATTTATCGAAGCAAGAAAATAGATAGCCACTATTTACTCTGATTTCTTGTCCATCACTTACTTGATAGTTGAAAGCAAACATTGGATGTGAAGTTGCCTTTGTCCGGTTTGCACCTTCAGATCCGCCATGGCACGCTCAACACTAAACTCGCAATGCTTATGGTTTCCCCTTTTATATTCCACACTAGTTAAATGACAGTAGACTAAATTTCAAAATTGGGTTAGTCGATTTTTGAGAGCTTGCCGGAGTTCGTCGGTGCGAAGGAAGGGGCTCGGGTGGGGACGGTGGTTGTGGGGGGCGGTGGTGGGGCCTCGCCGAATGAAGAAAACTCGACGTAGGTGGGGGCGTGGGTGAGGGGTGGGGGTGGCGGAGGAACACAGGCGGTGGGGGCCGGTGGTTCGGCCGGCGGCCGTGCGGTGTTATGTATGGGAAGAATCAGAGACGAGGAAGAAGAAGGGTTAGGAGACATAGGATCTTCATCCAACAGCCTGAAATGGTCGACTGACCCAAATGAAAAAAGTCACGTGACTTGCATGCAGACATGCAGAATATGCTTCCTCTTCTGTTCTTTAACATGTTCCTCTTTTGTTCTTCCTTAGTAAGCACAGTATGTTCCTTGTGAGGAAGGGATCAGGGACATCTGCAGTCGACACCTCTATTGGGCCTGTTCTGCTAAATGATTTCGCACTTCGAGTTGGTCTGCCATAATACCCTGGAAATGGTGGGAGCCACGCGGTCTTTGATAGACTAAACTGATAGTAACAGTTGTGCGCCTTCAGATGAATAGAGCTGGCCTGTAGGTGATCGATAGGCTGCATATTAGTAGCAACAAAACCCTATGTTTTCTAGCCAGTTCCGCTTTCCCGATTTATTTATGGTGGTTATGGTGTACCCCTATTATCTACACTACGATCTGCCTACTGGCTCTGCGCTCTCGTTATCATGGTTTGGCAATAAACTTTCTATATGGTATATTATGAACGTATCATCTGCCAATTATCCTTACATCTGGGGCCCCCAACAGGGAGCTTATTTTCTGTGTAGTTGTGCCAGATTATATTAATCTGCTCACCATATTACAGCACACTTGGGCTCTCTCATCAGAATCCAGTGATAGCACACAAGGGTTTACAGGGAGCCTCTATTATATTACAATATCCTCTGCATTACAAAGACAATCTCACTACTATTTGTGTTTTCATGCTTTACAGATATTGTACGTAATCACAATGAATATAAGAATGCACACATCAGAAGAATATTGCGGAACAGTTCAATGGGTAACAAACTTGGCATCAAGGGATTGAGGTCCATTGTGGATGCAATGAAACCCACATGCTCCCGACCTATAGATACGTATTCAGAATATAATCCTAATGACTATTCTGAGCTCAAGGAGTCAAAGGCAGATGGCCAATCCTGTTCACCCAATAAGGTGTCTGTTCTAATTTGGCAAGGTTTTATTGGTTGCACATATCTTGCATCAGGTGTCTTGCATTTCTTTTGCTTCATTGCACCGCCATCTACTTAGTTTACTCATGATATATGTGAAGATGCCATGCCCATCCATTATCGACACCTATTCCATTTGTCGTCATACCATGTTTTTCCATTCAAATGTTGTTCTTGTGTTTCAGACATCCAAAAGAAAGAGGGTGATTGCAGAACCTTAAGGAGTACAAGCAAAGTCCTTGAAAAAGGTGGTGCTACCGGAGAAATCACATAGCACCCGACGTATATTGGCGATCGAACCAGCACCGCAAAACCTAGGATATCGCAACTATGCTGGTCGCTGCTTTGCTCTTGTGAGTACCTATTGTCATATCGCTGTCCTTACATGCATACCTGGTGGATTATGTGACATCGTTGTGCATTATAGATTTCTTATCCACTGTTCACTCCAAATTATCAGATCTATATTAATGCTTAAATTAATGTAGAATAAACCCAATGCCTGTGAAGAAATTTAGTTTGCATTGTTCTTGTAAGTATCTATTGTCCTTCATCACTATACTTACATTTGTCAGCTAGTTTTTCATGTACACTTTGCATCTTATTTTCTCTTGTCCTCCATTTTTCTACACATCAGATCTACATTTACTCTTGCCAAAATATTGAATAAAACCAATGTTACTGAAGAAGTTTAGCTCCGCATTGCTCTTGTGAGTGCCTTCTGCCTGTATGATGTATTTACATTTGTACTCTGCATCTTAAGTTAAATAATCGCCATTTGTTCCTATATTTTCACATCTATATTTACTCTTGACAAAATGTAGAATAAAGGCAATACTCTTGAAGAAGAGTGTGCGGTAAACTTCTTGAATTGCCCCCCCCATCAATATGGACAAGGCCTTTATAGAGCCTGTCTTCACTACTAATGTATGTTTGTCCTCCTCGAGCCTTCAAACTTTATTGTGTATATTTGGATAGCTATGAGTGCAAATGTTGTTTATTTTTGTTGTCTGGATAAAATTGCTTGTTCAAAGTTTATAAAGTAGAAGTACATAAACATAAGTTTGTCCTTCTCAATTTCAGTCTTTAGTTGTACAATCTAGTTCCTTATTCGTACCATGTAAATTAAACTAAACATAGCAAGTTATCTTCTTTAGCACTATGTGTGTGCTTGTGTTCTTGATTCGTAATCCAGTGGTGTGGTGAGACTACCAACAACAACACAATGTCATATCGTGCTATGTCTCAACTATGAACAATGCCATATTATATTAATGTTATTTAAATCATGTCTCTTTATTTACCA
Source organism: Aegilops tauschii subsp. strangulata (assembly GCF_002575655.3). Lineage (NCBI taxonomy): Eukaryota > Viridiplantae > Streptophyta > Magnoliopsida > Poales > Poaceae > Aegilops > Aegilops tauschii. Next base: position 397,266,885 of record NC_053040.3, on the reverse strand, counting down.
ATCTGAAATGGTATAAATTGACAGTGCACTCACCATTCATGCTTATACGTTGTTTAGAACTACATCTATGCTTGTGTTCTTGATCTGTAATCCAGTTGTCTGGTGAAGCTGGCCGCTCGTGCACAATGTCATTTCCTGCCGTCTTAACTATGAACAATGCCTATTATGTTAATGCTATTTTAAACCGTGTCTCTTTATTTCTGACAAAGAAATGAGATGAATTGACAGCGCTGATGCTTATACGTGCAAAACCGTTTATCTACCTACTTGTTTCTCTTTCAGGGTGACAACACTGCTGCTAGGAAGAACTGCCACAATGATAGTGAGACGAACCCATTGTTTGTCCCTCTAACACATATTCCAGAGGAGAAGGCAAACACATATTGAGGGTAGGGATACAACCACGAAGTCACATCTTGATGTAGTGTCAAACTTACTCAGTGACACAAGCTCGATGAAGTCGCCGCCTGAATCTGTTCGACTTCTTCAGTCTGAAATTCAAGCAGAAATACATGCTTCCGCTCAAATACAACTGGAACTCCAATCTCTATGCAAGATTAATCGTAAGTACATGACATTTATTGATGCTATGCAGCTTAAGTTGGTGGACATGGGCGCCAAAGAAGCGCAGTCTCGTCAGGTTGCTAAGCCGCTTGCGCTGCAGCTCCTGGGCCGGGCTAACCTTTGTTGAACTGTGTTGAAGTGTTGTCGGTTCTGTCTATTATTTTGTTTGCCTGTTAACTTCCACTGGTGGCGACCTGCCCAGTTTATGTAATCTGCTGTCTGGTTGCCCTTTATTATCACTGGCGCCGAACTTTGATGCCGAGGGGATGTAATATGCTGTAATTTCTTTGTTGTATAGTCTAGGTTTATTCAATCTATTCTTGGTCGGTATGCTGTAATTTAGGCTGGAAGGTTCAATGGATCTCAGCGTTGTCGGTCTTCAGGCCAGCCCGTTACTCATATGGCCAAAACCTGGGCCTATAATCATCTTGGGCCATTAGCAGGTCTAAACCTATAGTTGTTTCCCGCCTTTAACAGGCCGAGTAAAGTTTTGACCAGCTAGGCCAGAGAATACCATGGGCTTTTAACATGCTAAAACCTAGATTGGGCTAGCGTTGAGGCAAAAAATCACGGGCCAATACTAGCCGAAATTGCCTAAGGCCCATGTTTGGCCCAAATAGGACGAGCAATTAACAGGCCAAAATATATCTCGGGCTTGTTTGGCCCAATAAAATTATGTGCTTTAAGCAGGCTAGTATCTATGCGGGCCATAGGCCTAAAAGTGTCACGGTCCATTATCAGATGGGCTGTAAGCAGGCCGGATTCAACGCGGGCTGTAATTAGGACCAACTGTTACACGGGCCATTAACAGGCAGATAGGCCAGTTGGGCTGAAATTTATCCACCAAGACTACGGGCCATTAAGAGGCCTAAAGTTACTTCGGACAAGAAATAGCCCAGTTTCTGCATGGGCCATTAAATGGCCTAAAGTTAAACCGGGCCGACAACGTCCCAGATGCACCATGGGCCGCTAACATGCCGAAACTATTATCGGGCCGAACTGGTAAACGGGCATTTAACAGGCTGAAATACAAACCTGTCTTAGTATGGGCCCAAAAGAACAGTGGCATGTTAACGGGCCTGATCCGATATGGGCCGTAATTTGGCCCGAAACACGGCAGGCTGAGAATGGGCCTGATTTGGTATGGGCCTCAATTTGACCCAAAACATGGCAGGCTGTTAACGGGCCATCCCACTAGTGTGTGAAAAAACATGGTGGGTCTTTAGCTGGGCCGGCCTTTTCACCGGAATGGGCCTCTGTTGGGTCGTGCCACGTGTCGACGTATCATAGGCGCCTCCTGTCCAATGAGTGGATGACATCTGTCTGAACGTTGAGCCAACACGTGTTTCCTACGGCCAATGAGAATTTTACGCGTGGACAATCCCCATTGGTCCCAGCTGTTAACGGGTTATCGGATCCAAAACCGGACTCGATAGCTTAATGGCGAGCCGTTACGGTCGATGCCACGTGTCGGTCACCCTTGACGAAAGCACTACTATGACGCGCGATTTATCGTCATGGAAGTGGACACTTCCGTGATGATAATTTTGGTAATGTCATGGAACACTTCTACGACAGCACAAGTATGACTATCTTGATTCTGTCATAAAATTGTTATGGATGTACATGCATGACAGAAAACGTGACCTACTATGACAAGCACGTATCATCACGGAAGTGTCTTTTTTTGTAGTGAGATGCAGGCAGGAGTCGGTCTACTAATCTTGGACGTGATGCCTATATAATGATCATTGCTTGGATATCGTCATGATTATTTGAAGTTCTATCAATTGCCCAACAGCAATTTGTTCACCCACCGTTTGCTATTTTTCTCGAGAGAAGCCACTAGTAAAACCTACGACCCCGGGGTCTTTTCTTTAATATATTTGCCTTTGCGATCTATTTTCCTTTGCTTTTATTTTCAGATCTATTAAACCAAAAATACAAAAATACATTGCTGCACTTTATTTTATTTGGCGTGTGATCTATCAATATTTACTACTCTCTCACGTCCGTTTGCCAATTTCTGGCACCGTTGCCCCAAAGGGATTGACAACCCCTTTTACACGTCGGGTTGCGAGTATTTGTTATTTGTGTGCAGGTGTTGTTTATGTAGTGTTGCTTGGTTCTCCTACTGGTTCGATAACCTTGGTTTCATCACTGAGGGAAATCCCTACCGCCGCTGTGCTGCATCATCCCTTCCTCTTTGGGGAAATACCGACGTATCTTCAAGCCGCATCAATGCCCAGTCCCAAATTGCAAACAAAAAAGAGCTTACAAATAATCAAAGAAAAACTCCAACGGAGTCATAACCTTTACTTATCGCTTGAGAACCGCCACTAGCGTGTTTAGCATGGAAGATATTGATAACTGATGGTCGTGAAGTAAACAAGAAGGGTGCACGTCTCAAAATATCATTTACCTCTGCTTTAAAAACTTGAGCTCTGGCACCTCTGAAATCACTACTTCCCTCTGCGAAGGGACTATCTATTTACTTTTATGTTGTGTCATCACCTTCTAAAATAAGCGCCAGAACCTGAGAGCACTGCTGTCATGCTGATGCATTGTGTGTAGCTAATGTTGGGTGCATCATGGCTGGATCTTTTCTACCATGAATTACAATGTTTAGTCGTTGCTTGAACTTTAGAGGTGCTCTGCATTTATGTTTTGCGGTCTCAGAAAGGGCTAGCGAGATACCACTATTGTCATATTATATCATGGTTGTTTTTATAACATGTTGCCGTTTGAGATATCTTATTGTTGCTCTTTAGCTGATTATGACATTGATATGAGTTAATATAATTTTTAAGAGTTATTGTCGACATGGTTAGTTATAATATTGGCTGAAAACCTCGGTGCTGTTTAAGCTTATTTATGCAAACAAGAGCAAAAGTGTTCGTAAAAGTTTTTATTTTTCACTTTCAGTTTATCAATTGAATTGCTTGAGGACAAGCAAAGGTTTAAGCTTGGGGGAGTTGATATGTCTCCAACGTATCTACTTTTCCTAATGTTTTTCCTCTTGTTTTGGACTCTAACTTGCATCATTTGAATGAAACTAACCCCGGACTGACGCTGTTTTTAGCAGAACTACCATGGTGTTGTTGTGCAGAAATAAAAGTTCTCGGAATGGAACGAAACTTTGCGAGGATTTTTTATATCAATAAAGAGAATTTCTGGAGCCAAGAACCACCGGAGGGGGGGCACCTGGGTGGGCACAACCCACCAGGCCCCCCCTCCAGGCGCGCCCAGGTGGGTTGTTCCCACCTGGTGGCCCCGCAGACCCTGAAACCTATGCTATAAAATCACATATTTCCAAAAAAATCAAGGAGAAAGACTTATCATGTTCCACGAGACGGAACCGTCGTCACCTCCTGTTCTTCATCGGGAGGCCAGATTTGCAGTCCGTTTGGGGCTCCGGAGAGGGGGAGCTTTGATCTTCGTCATCACTAACCCTTCTCCATCGCCAATTCCATGATGCTCCCCATCGGGAGTGAGTAATTCCTTCATAGGCTTGCTGGTCGGTGAGGAGCTGGATGAGATTCATCATGTAATCGAGTTAGTTTTGTTAGGGCTTGATCCCTAGTATCCATTATGTTCTGAGATTGATGTTGCTATGACTTTGCCATGCTTAATGCTTGTCACTTTGGGCTCGGGTGCCATGATTTCAGATCTGAACCGTTTATGTTATCACCATTATATCTATGTTCTAGATCTGATATTGCAAGTTATAGTCACCTACTACGTGTTATGATCCGGCAACCCCGGAGTGACAATAGTCGGGACCACTCCCGATGATGATCGTAGTTTGAGTAGTTCATGTATTCATCGTGTGTTAATGCTTTGTTCCGGTTCTCTATTAAAAGGAGGCCATAATATCCCTTAGTTTCCAATAGGACCCCACTGCCACGGGAGGGTAGGACAAAATATGTCATGCAAGTTCTTTCCATAAGCACGTATGACTATTTACGGAATACATGCCTACATTATATTTATGAACTGGAGCTAGTGCCGTACCGCCCTAGGTTATGACTGTCACATGATGAATATCATCCAAAAAATTACCGATCGAATGCCTATGAATTTATCTTATATTGTTCTTGCTAAGTTACTATAGCTACCGTTACTGTTGCACTTGCTACAAAATCACCGCTATCACCGTTACCATTACTATTACTGTTGCTACTATTATCCAAACTATCATACTACTTTGCTACTGATCACTTTGCTGCAGATAATTAATCTCCAGGTGTGGTTGAATTGACAACTCAGCTGCAAATACTTACAAATATTCTTTGGCTCCCCTTGGGTCGAATCTATAAATTTGGGTTGAATACTCTACCCTCGAAAACTGTTGCGATCCCCTATACTTGTGGGTTATCATTCTCATACATGGATCCTATCTCAGATTTCATGGCCTCAAGCCATTTGTCAGAATCCGGGCTCACCATTGTTGGTGTCAAAACCGACAGATCTCGGGTAGGGGGTCTCGAACTGTGTGTCTGAGGATCAATGGTAACAAGGGACGATGGGGACATGATGTTTACCCAGGTTCGGGCCCTCTTAAAGGAGGTAAAACCCTACGTCTTGCTTGATTATATTTGATGAATATAGGGGTTACAAGAGTTGATCTACCTCGAGATCGTAATGGCTAAACCCTAGTTGTCTAGCCTATGAGAATTCTGATGATCTCTACGGACTAAACCCTCCGGTTTATATACACACCGGAGGGGCCAAGGGTTATACAGAGTCAGCTTGCGAGGGAAGGAAACAACATATCCGGACATCAAACTTGCCATCCACGCATATAAGAGTCCTGCCCGGACACGGGGGAAAAGTCTTCTACTTGTATCTCCACGACCCATCGGTCCGGACCATATCAAATAGTCCGGACACCCGAGGACCCCCCTAATCCAGTTCTCCCTCAATCATTGCTTCTTCATAGTTTGTAGGTTCGTCGTTGTCTAACAACAGGACTTCCAGGACAGGATTACCGTACCACTCTGGTGCGGAACGTCTCCTGGTCGACCTATGAAGTTCGATAGTAACTTGATCTGAAGTTTCATGATCATCATCATTAGCTTCCTCTCCGGTTGGTGTAGGCATCACTGGAACTGCTTTCTGTGATGTGCTACTCTCTAGTTCGAGAGAAGGTACAATTAACTCATCAAGTTCTACTTTCCTCCCACTCACATCTTTTGAGAGAAACTCCTTCTCTAGAAAGGACCCATTCTTGGCAACAAAGATCTTTCCCTTGGATCTGTGATAGAAGGTATACCCAATGGTATCCTTAGGGTATCCTATGAAGACGCACTTCTCCTCTTTGGGTTCGAGCTTATCAGGCTCAAGCCTTTTGACATAAATGTCGCATCCCCAAACTTTAAGAACGACAACTTAGGTTTCTTGCCAAACCATAACTCATATAGTGTCGTCTCAACGGATTTAGACGGTGCCCTATTTTAAAGTGAATGCGGTTGTCTCTAATTCATAACCCCAAAACGATAGTGGCAAATTGGTAAGAGACATCATAGAACGCACACCATTACGCTGTGGTGTTCCAGGTGGCGTGAGCTTTGAAACAGTTCCACATTGTCTTAAATGCATACCAAACTCGTAACTCAAATATTCACCTCCACGATCAGATCGTAGAAATTTAATTTTCTTGTTACAATGATTCTCCACTTAATTATGAAATTCTTTGTACTTTTTAAACATCTCAGACTTGTGTTTCATCAAGTAAATATACCCGTATCTACTCAAATCATCCATGAAGGCAAGAAAATAGTGATACCCATCGCGTGCTTCAACACTCATCGGACCGCATACATCAGTATGTATTATTTCCAGTAAGTCACTAGCCAGCTCCATTGTTCCGGAAAACAGGGTCTTAGTCATCTTGCCCATGAGGCATGGTTCACATGTCTCAAATGATTCATAATCAAGTGATTCCAAAAGTCCATCAGCATGGACTTTCTTGATGCGCTTTACACCAATCTGACCTAAGCTGCAGTGCCACAAGTATGTGGAACTATCATCATTAACTTTACATCTTTTGGCATCAATATTATGAATATGTGTATCAATACAATCGAGATTCAACAAGAACAAACCATTCACTAGGGGTGCATGACCATAAAAGATATTATCCATATAAATAGAACAACCATTATTCTCTGACTTAAATGATTAACTGTCTTGCAATAAAAGATATCCAGATATAATGTTTTATGCTCAACGCAGGCACCAAATAACCATTATTTTGGTTAATACTATTCCCGAAGATATTACGAGTGTATCGATGGTGATCATACCAACCTTGGAGACACATCCAACATTCATTGTCACCTTGCCCTCAGTTACTCCGCAGCTCTTGCTTCGAGTTACTAATATTAGCAACTGAATCGGTATCAAATACACAGACGCTACTAGGAGCACTAGTGAGGTACACATCAATAACACGTATATCACATATACCTTTGTTGACGTTGCCAGCCTTCTTATCTACTAAGTACTTGGGGCAGTTTCGCTTCCAGTGAGCACTCCCCTTGCAATAGAAGCACTCAGTCTCAGGTTTGGGTCCAGCCTTGGATTTTTTCATGGGAGCGGCAACTGGTTTGCCATTCTTCTTAAAGTTCCCTTTATTTCCCTTGCCTTTCTTCTTGAAACTGGTGGTCTTATTGACCATCAACACTTGATGCTCTTTCTTGATTTCTACCTCCGCGGCCTTAAGCATCGTGAATAGCTCCGGGATCGTCTTTTCCATCCCTTTCATGATGGTCTCATCACGAAGCCTTTGTAGCTTAGTGGAAGGGACTGAAGAACTTTATCAATCGCTACTTCATCCGAAAGATTAACTTCCAATTGATTCAAGCGGCTGTAGTACCCAGACATTTTGAGTACGTGCTCACTAACAGAGTTGTTCTCCTCCATCTTGCAACTAAAGAACTTGTTGGAGGCGTCATATCTCTCAACCCAGGCGTGAGCCTGAAATACCAATTTCAGCTCCTAGAACATCTCATATGCTCCGTGGTGCTCAAAACGTCTTGGGAGACCCGGTTCTAAGCCGTAAAGCATGGCTCACTAAACTATCGAGTAGTCATCAAAACGTGACTCCCAGACATTCACAACATCCACAGACAACGCTAGAGGGGTTGGCACACCGAGCGGTGCATCAAGGACATAAGCCTTCTGTGCAGCAGTGAGGACAATCCTCAAACTACGGACCTAGTCCACATAATTGCTTACAATATCTTTCAACTTAGTATTTCTCTAGGAACATATTAAAAGATGGAGCTATAGCGCGAGCTATTGATCTACAACATAATTTGCAAAGACTGTGGACTATGTTCATGATAATTAGTTCAGCTAATCAAATCACTAATGAACTCCCACTTAAATCACCATCCCTCAAGTTGTCTAAGTGTTCACACGATCCATATCAACCAACCCATGTCCGATCATCATGTGAGATGGGGTGTTCATCAATGGTGAACATCTCCATGTTGATCATATCTACTATATGACTCATGTTTGACCTTTCGGTCTCCTGTGTTCTGAGGCCATGTCTGTACATGCTAGGCTCATCAAGTTTAACACAAGTATACCACATGTGTAAAACTGGCTTGCACCCATTGTATGTGAACGTAGAGTCTATCACACCCGATCATCACATGGTGTCTCAAAATGATGAACTGTCGCAACGATGCATACTTAGGGATAACACTTTTATCTTGAAATTAAGTGAAGGGATCATCTTATAATGCTACCTTCGTTCTAAGCAAATAAGATGCATAAAAGATAAACATCACATGCAATCAAAATATGTTGACATGATATGGCCATTATCATCTTGTGCTTTTGATCTCCATCTCCAAAGAATCGGCATGATCTCCTTCGTCATTGGCATGACACCATGATCTCCATCATCGTGTCTTCACGTGGTTGTCTCGCCAACTATTGCTTCTACAACTATTGCTAACGCATAGTGATAAAGTAAATAAATTACATGGTGTTTAAGAACTAACACGCAAGTCATACAATAAACTAAAGACAACACTAAGGCTCCTGCCGGTTGCCGTACTCAATGGCATGCAAGTCGTGAACTTACAAAACATGATCATCTCATACATCAACATATATCACATCAAGTTTTGGCCATACCACATCACAACATGCCCTGCAAAAACAAGTTAGACGTCCTCTACTTTGTTGTTGCAATTTTTACGTGGCTGCTAGGGCAAACTATAAGAAACGTTCTTATATACGCAAAACCACAACGGTGATATACAAGTTTCCTTTTAACCTTCTACAAGGACCACCCTCGTCAAATCAGATTCAACTAAAGTGGGAGAGATAGACACCCGCGAAGCCACTTTTATGCAATACAAGTTGCATGTCAAACAGTGGAACCGGTCTCTTGTGCGAGTACATGTAAGGTTTGTCCGAGCCGCTTCATCCCACAATACCGCCGAATCCAAATAAGACAAGGGAAGTAAGCAATGTGAACATCAACACCCACATCAACTTTGTGTTCTACTTGTGCAAATACATCTACCCATAGACCTAGCTCTGATACCACTGATGGGGACCGTTGCATGAAAATAAAAAAAATCCTACGCACACCAAAGATCTAATCTAGGAGATGTATAGCAATGAGAGGGGAGTGCACTAGTACACGTCGGTGCTATACAAACGGTTTTTAACCCCATTCCGCGACGGCATTTGGAACCGTTGCCTAGTGAGTGACGGCGATAGGGGGGTCCTTCCCACACGACCCAGAAACCGTCGGGGATAGGGACCCTACAGTACTCCTACTCGTTTCTGCTCGCATTGCCATCGCAGTTGGTATTTTGTGGTGCTACGTTTACGATGCGCGGCCCATCACAAACGGTTCACTATTATAGAACGTGTATGATGCGCGTCCATCACAAATGGTTCACTATTAAGAAGATTAGCTAATCGTCGTACGAGTGTCGGACAGGATTACGAAACATCGGACTGTCATAACATCGTCGTACACGACAACTATCGCACACGCTATTCTGTGGTGCAACGTTTATGATGCATACTTCATCAGAAACAGTTCATGGTTGCGAATCATGTATGATAAGGCAACTAACACAAACGTTTAGTTTGCCTGCACCATTTGTGATATTGTCTGACATCGCACACGCTTTGCAAATGGCAACTGTGTGCATGCTTGCACATGTTTCCTCTTTGTGAACCGTCTCGGATTATGGTGTATATCGCAAACGTTTGTGTTTTACCAACCGTGTGTGTCGTAACAACCTGGAGAGTGTAATTTCACCGTAATTTAATTGCTGCTATTTCAAATTGTACCAGATTTGAATTTGAATTTGAATGTATGCTATAGCTTTATTCATATCCATTAGGTTCAAACAACCAATGCATTATTCGATTCATAGGTACATATGTTCAAAAATTACATAAGAACCAAATAAAGAATGAAGAACCACAATTGTATACTTGTACTATTAAAGACAGTAAAGAAAGAGGCGAAATACATTCTGGTTGCTGAACAAGGTGAAGCGAAATGCCCATATTGTGCCCTCCTCCATGGAGAAGGCACGCACGACTCTAGTCCAACCCCTTGTGATGGCCGACCGCCCATCCTTCATGGTCTTCATGAAAACATCTAGATAATCATCGTGTTCTGGTAGAAATACTTTAACCTTTGCATGCCCACCAATCATGTAGTTTGAGAGGTAATCTTCAGTAAACGGCTTTAGCAACCACTGCAAAGGAAAAAGATTCAGAAATTTTCATCTAACACAACTCATTATCGGCAGTAAAAAGAAGGCTGCAGAGTTCTTACTTACCATCCTGCAGTTCGCTGTTGTCTTGGATAAAGTGTAAACAAATAATTTAATTGCCATCTTTGGACCCATTTTACTAACAATCTTTATCAGCTTCCTCACTTGATGCTGGTTCATCGATATCTCATTGCCCCATACGCAGAAAGGGTCGAAGCGCGGATCTTTACCAATGACATATGTACCTAAAAGCACCAAGTTAATATTAGAAGCTAAACAACAATTGCACAATGATGTAGTACAACACTCTTTTATAATACTCCCTCCGTTCCTAAATATTTGTCTTTCTAGCAATTTCAACAAGTGACTACATACGGAGCAAAATGAGTGAATCTACACTCTAAAATATGTCTATATACATCCGTATGTGGTAGTCCATTTGAAATCTCTAAAAAGACAAATATTTAGGAACGGAGGGAGTATCTTATAACATCCAATATACTCACATATTAGATGAATTAACATCTTATATTATGGGCCGGAAGGAGTTTAGTGCATTCTTACAAATTATCGGCTGATTAACTGCTGATGTATCCATGGGTTACAGTTAGTTTGAGCTAGTTCAGGCTCAAATAGCCCTAAAGTATATTTAAACATGAGGGCTAATTTGAGCTAGTTGCATCTATAACCCACAAAAAAAATATCCAACCCAAGAGGTGCTAATTGGAGCTAGTTCTTCTAGTGCATTGATTGTCAATCTAACCCTGCCATCCAAACAACTCTTTGGATGGAGTTAGTTCAGGGTTAGTCACGAGCTAGAAACTAACTCTAACCTCTAGCTAAGTTGAGTATCAAAACAGGGTTGTGTTGTTGTTGTTGTTGCTGCTGCTCTTCTACGTATATCTAGACATCATTAGAACATTAATGTAACACTCTTCCTTGTTGATATGTAGCCTAGGATTGCATATGTAGACATTAAGTACAGTGCATGTTGCTATGTAGCCTCAGATATATTACATATGGCCCTAGTTAACCTAACAATAAATGGGTTACAGATATATTCAGTTAAAATCCGATTCACCGGTTAGTCCCTTATCAGCCCCCGGCCTATATGGTACCAGCTACCGATATCCTAAACAGTGAGCAGATATAAGCCATGGGATGAAACTAACCTCGATGGAAAACAGTAGTCGTTCCGAAAATTGTCCTGTGTAGGTACATCGAGAAGCATGTTAAGCACAACAGGCTAAACATCAACCAAAATTATCCATGGCAGACAAAATAATCTCCAAAAGATAGCTTCAGTGTGCAGGTTTAAGCATGCTAGTAAAGCAAAACAAGTGGAAAGGTGTGTTAACTGCAATAGGCCTAACATTTAACAACAAGCAAACATAGTCATTCAAACTAGTATTGTGCCGGTCTAAGTACACTGGTTATTGTTATATAAAAATGGAAAGGCGTGTTAACTACAAGATGCACCAACCAAATGTAGTCATTCATAGTGGTATTGTTGAAACTAGTACTGATGAAATTGAACTGCACAGTTCATACTTGCACATATAGAACATAACGTTGTGAATAACTGGAATAAACAAGGCATACTACAAACAACCAAAGATAGCATTTGAAACTGGACATATGCTAACTACAAACAACCGAACAATCAAAAAACTTTAAAAGAGGCATATGCTAGCTATAACAGGCTTAACATCAAGCAAATATATGCATTCCTATCGGTATGTTTAAAACTGGATTGATGAAATGTACTGCACATTAAATAATTGCACATATAGAGCATCACATTGTGAACAACTGAAATAAACAAGGCATACTGCAAACAACCAGATATAGCAATTAAAACGGGACATATTCTCACTACACCACAAAAGGGACTCGACAAAACAAATATTGGGTTTCCCCCTGTAAAGAGGCACGGCAAAACAAATCATGGGTTTCCTCACTTGTCACAGATGGGCTCGTTCCCATGGGAAGAGCACGGACCCTGGATGCGCTCCATGTTGTCGCAGATGGGCTCCTTCCCCTTGGAAGAGCATGACTGTAGGGTGCCCTCCCTGATGTCGCAGACGGGCGCTTTCCCCTTGGAAGAGCAGATGGGCTCTTTCCCCTTGGAAGAGCCGGAGAGGGTGCCCTCCTCGTGGTCACCGTCGATGAGGTCTGACTTGGAAGCTGTGGATCCCAAGACAGCGTCACAGAACATGTCCTTCAGAAATGACAAAAGGGGCTCGATGGCGATGTAGGATGGAAAATTGTTGACGGCGAGCCAGAGGAGATCAGCGGTGGGGCCATGGATGAGGTTGACGGCGGTTGAACCCGAGGGGTTGGGGGTGGGCCACTTAACCTGTGACATAGCCCGCCTCAGGCTGTTGCTGTCGATGACCTCGATGTCGTAGCTGGCGGCCGAGGCATGCCCGCATACTCTAGCCCGCTGCTTGAGTGCCTGCCGCCAGTAATGGTCGTCAGCTTCCTCGGCGACGTCGGGCGAAGAGACCGTGATACACCTCTTTTGGGCCAGTCGCTCCTCGAGCTCCACGGGAAGCATAGCCGGGCTTAGGCTGCGACGCTCTGGAGTGGGGGATGGGGATGGAGATGGGGGATCTGTGGGAAAGGGGGCGTTTGGCAGGCATCATCTAAGAAACTCAGGGCAGCCTGGGTATGGAGATTGGTGGGTAAGATGCACGGGCAAACCGGTAGATGTTGACAATGGAGGCCTTGCGACGGCGGTGGTGGCAGCGGCGGCGGGGACCTTGCTAGGGTTTCGAGTGAGAGGGGGGGCGTGTGTGTGTGTGTGCGCGCACGCCCGAGGAGGTTTTGGTGTGTGTGTGTGTGTGTGTGTGTGTGGACCGGGGGTACGGGGTGTTTGAGGAAATGACGCGGATACTGAAACTTTTACTACGTGGGAGTGAAATGCTGGGCTATTGAAAATTTTGATGATAGTGCATTGCACACGGTCCGGAGATAACAACCGTGTGTTATGAAACAGAAAAACCCTCGAGGCGGGCAGATATTTTCTAGGGATGCAGGCGGGATTGGGAACAAGAAACATCGCACATGGTCCGGAGATAACAACCGTGTGTTATGAAACAGAAAAACCCTCTAGGCGGGTAGATATTTTCTAGGGATGCAGGCGGGATTGGGAACAATAAACATCGCACACGGTCAGGAGATAACAACCGTGTGTTATGACACAGAAAAACCCTCGAGGCGGGCAGATATTTTTGAGAGGGGGAGCCTCGTGGAGCCCAATGTACCGTGCGGATGTGTGCGTGACAGGGGCACCAGCGTGGCGCATGGTTAGTTTGAGTGAACTGTGTCTGTTGCGTCATCCGACTTGTCTAATGTTCATAAATTTGGCGAAAAATAACACGGGAGAGGGTCAGAACACGAACACACTTGCATGTGGACTAAATTTATGTATCAAAAGGGTGGTTTGATTTTCAAATACCAAATGCAACTTCGATGTGGCACCTATTGTCGGCGTTCTGGGAACGGGGGTCCCCAGACTTGCCTGCCTGCGGCCCACGGCGTGGCTGTGCTAGCAGGCCTGTATGGCCCATCTTCATCAACAAGGCATTCAAGACACTTGCAAGGGGCCAAACCTCGCGAGGCGGACGACACAAGACCTCCTCAGGAGCGGCCTCACCAGGTTGGCTCGCGAGGAACGGAGAGATCAAGGCAGGGCAAACCTCGCGAGGTTTTCGTGACGTGAGCCATGACGATCGAGACCAGGTGGGCGCCAGCACGCGCAGTGTCCTTGTTTCCCCTTTGGTGCCAAGGAAGCGAGCATGGGCGTAGAGTACTGAGGCGTCAAGAAAAGGTTTCCATATCGGTGCAACGAGACCAAGACTAGCAGGACGGCAAGACGGAGGTCACCATGGAGCCCAAGGCGGCGTCACCACCAGAGCCTTTTGCAGCCGAAGACCGCTTTTGTCAGGATAAGATGTACTAGTTGTCCCCTTTCAAATTGGCCGTTGTTGGCTCCCTTCCCGCTCAATATTTGGGGAGAGGACCAAGGCCTATATAAGTAGAACTAGCCACCACCGTAGGGGACATCTCATCTGGATCCGAACTCATTCGGAGGCATCTGATCTTTAGCTGATCCTTAGCCACACGCCAAGCACAAGAACACCTCAACCTCAGGAGGCTGTTCTTCCCCTTGTACTATTCATCATCAGCCCAAGAGGCAATCCACCACCACCACACTGGAGTAGGGTATTACACCACAACGGTGGCCCGAACCAGTATAAATCTTGTGTCTTTGTGTTGTGAGTTCGATGAGTTCGTCCGCGAGATCTTAGCAAGCTAGGGCGTGGATCGGTAGGGGGGAAAGAACTTCGCGCGCACCCCAGAGTTCGAATCTTAAGGGTTTTGCCGGAACCCGTGATCTGACATTTGGCGCGCCAGGTAGGGGTGCGCCGAAGCTTCCCTTCCGTTGCTCCGCGTCCCGTCACTCCATCGTCTCCACGGAGGACGCACGCCGTGCCCGCGCCGAGCGCCAGGCTGCCCTCGCCACCCGCGTTGCTCAGACGGCCCCTGTCGGTGGGCCACCCCGTCGCTCTTCATCGGCTGCCGCAAACGCCGCCACCGGCCCGGTGGGGAACGAGCAGCAAGCATCCTCATTGCACCCCTCGGTGCGACAGGACGGCCGCACCGCCACTCCATCGCCGACTCCCGCTGGTTCGTCGTCTCACGCTCGTCGCGCTCCCATGGACGCTCGGGCCGCGCTCCTCATGGCGCACGAGCTCCTGCGCTACCGCCCGGTCGACGACCTCTACGAGGACTGGCTCGACCGCATCGCCGAGCTTGTCAGCGCCGCAGGGGGCTCCCCTACGTCGTCCCTCTCACTGCCTCACCCTCCGCCAGCTACGGGTGACGTAGCTCACGGAACACCTCCACCACCTCTGCACCAAGACGGCGCCCTGGCGCCAAGGCATGCGGCTCCACGGCGCGACCCACCGCGTCTGGCGCCCGCGCGTGAAGAAAGAAGCTGTCAAGAAGTCCCTCGACCGCAAGAGAACGCTCCGCCACTCCTCGCACCGCCGTGCCAGGATCGTCTGTCGCGGCAAGGCCCCACGCCGCTTGCCGCAGCGGCGCGTGGGCGCCAAGACCAAGCTCCACCTCCAAGGCGGGCCCCGGTGACCACGGCCGGCTGCCGCGCCTTCACCCCCGAGCTGCGTAGCATCGCCTGGCCGGGCAAGTTCAAGCCAAATCTGCCTCCTCGCTACGACGGCACCCCTGACCCCGCGGAGTTCCTGTAGCTCTACGAGCTGAGCATCGAGGCGGCCAACGGCGACGAGAAAGTCATGGCGAACTGGTTCCCCATGGCGCTCAAAGACGGCGCCCGTTCGTGGCCCCTGAACCTGCCTCCAGGCTCGATCTCCTCCTGGGACAAGATGCGCGACCGCTTCGTCGCCAACTTCCAGGGCACTCGCGACCGCCCACCGGCCGCGGGTGACCTGCGCCGTGCCAAGCAACAACCAGGAGAGACCCTCCAGAAGTACATCCAGCGCTTCAACAACGCTCACCTCAAGACCCCCAAGGTGACGGACGAGGCCATCATCTCCGCGTTCTCCGATGGCGTTTGTGACGTCAAGATGAAGGAGGAACTCGCTATCCACGAAGAGCTGTGCACATCCCTGGAGCTGTTCAACCTGGCGACCAAGTGCGCAAGAGCTGAGGAAGGGCGCCTCTCCCTCCTTGAGCTCCCGGCAGCGGACCCGGAGGAGAAGAAAGCCAAGGCCAAGGACGTGAAGCGCAAGGGAGCATCCGTGCTCGCGGCGGAGCCGGACACCAAGCGCGGCAGAGATCAGCCCGAGTCATCCAAGAGCAGCCGACCGTTCTGCGCCTTCCGTAACTTGCATACCCACAACACCAGCGACTGCCAAAGCTCAGAGCCATTCGAGAAGGACGCTTCGGTCGATGCCCCGAGCGCAACGATCGAGGCTACGACCGAGGAGGAGGACGTCGTGGCGGACGCTAGGACGACCGTGGCCCACACCAAGAGTGGCATGACTGGCCTCGGGAGGACCGCTGGCAGGATCAGCCTTGCGAGGGCGCCTGGAGGGATCAGCCTCGTGAGGATTGTCCTCAGGGCAACGCAGGCCTTCCTCCACTGCCGCCACCACCAAGATGGAATGACGACCACCATCAAGACAAAGGGGCTGGGGGCTTCCAGGAGCCACGTGCCATCGCCTGCATCTTGGGCGGAGCTCAGGCCCCAGCCTCGCAGCGTATCTTCAAACAGTTTGCTCGTGAAGTGAATGCAGTCCTCCCCAAGCTTGAGGCCACACGCCCGCTCAAGTGGTCCAAGTGCGCCATCACCTTCAGTTCAGCAGATCAGCGCAAGTGCGCGGCCACCGCAGGCGCCCTCTCGATGCTTTGCTCCCCAGTCATCAGCAATGTGCAAGTTACCAAGACCCTCATCAACGGCGGTGCAGGGCTCAACGTCCTGTCCGTCGACATGTTTGACAACCTCCAAGTGCCGTATGATCAGCTTCAGCCCACCAAGCCTTTCTCAGGGGTGACCGACGGCTCCACCACACCGATAGGGCAGGTCCGCCTCCCTGTCACCTTCGGAGAATGCAAGAACTACCGCACCGAACTCGTCGACTTCGATGTCGTGCACATCCGTCTGCCGTACAATGCCATCCTCGGGTATCCAGCACTGGCCAAGTTCATGGCGGTGACCCATCATGGCTACAATGTCCTCAAGATGCCGGGAAGCGGCGGAATCATTACGGTCCCATGTGAAGAAAGAGATGCGGTGTGCTCCCTTGAGCGTGCCTTCCAAGCTGCAGCAATCGACGACCCCGACAGCAAGGGCGAGTGCCCTCCTGAGACCACCCCCAAGAAGAAGAAGCAGCTGCGCCGTGCAGGACCTCAGGAGGGTGGCGTCGCAACTGGAACCTCATCAGGATCAGCGCCCGCGCTAGGGGCGCCTCCCTCCATCGCATAGGAAGGCGTGCCCGATGCCCTTCTCGGGCAGGGCTTGGGGGCTCTCTTCTGGTGGGCCTCAGACCTTGCCAGCATCACGAGGGAGGCGCTCGGGCACCACTTGGAGGCATGCTTCACGGCACGTTTCCCTCAGGAGAACACGGGGCAAGGAGCGCCCACCGTTCAGGAGTTCATCACCAGGATCACTCAGGAACTGCAAGATGCAAGGGCCATGCGCGGCGACCGCCGCTCGCGAGGTGCGGCTCCCCATCCAGGCGAGGATGTCGGGCTGCGCGTCTGCATCGACGTCCCAGGGCTCAAAAGGGCCGCATCTCAGGAGCCCTTCTGGCCTTCGCGCGTGGGCCGCTGCGAGGGTCCACCGCACAGCTACGTTCACATGCCTTTTGGCCTGCCGAGCGTGTCGTCCGCCTATCAGCGCAACTTGCGGCGTGTCCTGGCAGCTCAGGAAGCCAGGCATCACGCTGTGCTGACGGAGATGGCGATAGTCCTTAGGGAACCACCTGGACCCCCCAGAGCCTCCCGAGGCTCAGGGCCCCGGTGGCTCGTGAGGAGCAATTCCTTCGCCGCGTACCTTCAGCTGCCCCGACACCCCTTCATCGACAGTACCAGGTGACATTTTCCAAGTTTGTTTAGGTGGGAGCACCCCTCAGGCTGCATCATTCCCAGGCCGCGTGGGTCCGTCCCTGCAGCATGTATCCTTTTTGTTATGTCTTTAGCTTACCTTGCTGGGGGCGCCCCTCAGGCTGCGTCATCCCCAAGCCGCTCGGGCCGGACCCGGTGGCATGTATCTTCCTCGCATTTAGTTGAGCTAGTTTGCTTCCCATGCTTAACCTATCTGTGACTATCACCTGCTTGACTCTCCCTCCCATGGGGGCTGCTCACGCTGGCACGGCACTTGTGCACGGGTCCGTCCCTGCAACATCGACAAATCTGAGCGGCCGAGCTCTGGCTCGCGGCACGCCCCGCGCACGTCACCTCACCAGGACCTCAGTGTGTTCGCCTCCTCGCGAAGCGACCGAGCAGACTGACAACCATAATGGCAAACCATGTTTCTCCTTGTGCTGGCTCGCAGGAATCTCACGAGAATGAAAGTAGGCGGCACCGCGAGCTCTCTTTTCTCCCATGCAATCCGCTTGCGCGTTAAAAGGGGGCTCCTGAGCATCGCGACTCAGGAGCTCCTACTGGCTCTCCAGCCCTCACCCCCTGGCCTTGACCACGGCATGCGACCTGGCATACCAGCGGCGGCTGAGCTCGCTCGAGGGCCGGGACCTGAGGACGTAGAGCATAAAGGAGAGCGTGGAGAAGAGGGGAAGGCTCGCATGGGCCTGGCCTGGCTACGCATTAACGCGGCGCATCGCAAGGAATCGACCTCAGACCGCCAAGATAAGTCTCGCGCTCGAATCGGCTAATCGTTTGAGCCTAGGGGTCACGCTCGCCGCAACCCTGTTGCGGCAACGTCGCCTCCTTTTCTTACCTTACCATGGCTGCTTGAGCGCTAAAGGGGACCTCCTGAGCATCGCGCCTCAGGGGCTCTTACTGGACCTCCGGCCGCTCACGTCCTGGCCTTGACCACGACACGTGACCTGGCATACCAGCGACGGCTACAGCTTGCCTGGGGACCGGGACCTGTTAGCGTAGAGCAACGAGTCGTCACAAGGTTGGAAAGGGGAGACCGAGCCTAAACAGAGCATGCATTCGCAAATTTTCATAACAAGGATAGTATCAACAAAAGACATTATAGGCCCTTTACACACCCCCACAGGGTACTTCTTGATTCCTCGCAGGGAACAAAAGACGAGAGCTCGGGGGCACGTAGCTGTCGTCGCTCGTCTCCGGGGTCTCGTAGAGCTCAGGAGAACCGCTGGACGCCCAAGAGTCGCTGCTGCTGGAGGAGCCGCGGGCCGGGCGCGCATCGTAATGGCGCTCCCCTCCAGGGAAGCACTCCAGGCGGCGGCCCTCCGCATCGAAGACCTTGAAGAACAGCGTGGATGCGCCGTCATAATCAAAGGGGATCGCGAGGGCGCCCTCAGCACGGCAAACCCGCACAACCTCGCCCCAGCCGCGGGTCGTGAAGATCTTGCCGGAGGAGACCACTTCAACCTCTGCTCCGGTCGCCGGGGCGTCGCAGTCACAGGGCTGCAGCCAGAGCTCGAGGTGTCCCCTCGGCGGCATCACGTCAAAGAAGAACCGCGGGAAGCAGATCCAGGTGCTTGGGGGTATCGCCGCCCACAGCACGAGCTCGCGAGAGGGGTCAGCAGCATGGATTCCAGGGGCGATGGCGCGTGTCGCCATCGCGCGGCGACCGCGGACGCGGCGCGAGCGGCGCTGCTCGTCGCTCCTTCCTCCTGAGCCCTCGGCTTGGGCATAGATGGGCAGTGGATACCCTAGAGGTGGCCGTTCGCACCAGGGCCTGGTCACTTCCGCCCTCACGACAATGTCGCGACGGTGGGCTGGCCTCTTCTTCGGCGGAAGCGACCCTGGCTCGTCGCGGGGAGCCTTTCCTTTCTCCTCGGCGGAGAACCTTCGGATCGGTGCCATTGCTACTAGCAGGGGAGCAAGGAGGAAGAAGCAAACGGACTAGGAAGAGTTGGGCGACGGGGGCTCTGCCCCCCTCCCCATTTATGGCGGGAGAAGGCCAACCGGCGCCTCCCACGATCACAGGTAATGATGGTTTTCCCTTGCATGTCGCAGGGACTTGTCAAGTCGGGCAGTTGCCGAGGCAGCGTGGGGAAGTGGAGACGCCCACGTCCAAACAACCGCCACGCGTCGACCGAGGCCGCAGGCTTTTGGGGCCCGCGGCGCTCCGTACTTGACCTTTGGCTTTGCCTCGAAGCCAAGCCCGAGCGCGCTTTGGGCCCAGGGGCTACCGTCGGCGTTCTGGGAACAGGGGTCCCCAGACTTGCCTGCCTTCGGCCCACGGCATGGCTGTGCTAGCAGGCCTGTACGACCCATCTTCATCAACAAGGCATTCAAGACCCTCGCAAGGGGCCAAGCCTCGCGAGGCGGACGACACAAGACCTCCTCAGGAGCGGCCTCACCAGGTTGGCTCGCGAGGAGCGGAGAGATCAAGGCAGGGCAAACCTCACGAGGTTTTCGTAACGTGAGCCATGACGATCAAGACCAGGCGGGCGCCAGCGCGCGCAGTGTCCTTGTTTCCCCTTTGGTGCCAAGGAAGCGAGCGCAGGCGCAGAGTACTGAGGCGTCAAGCAAAGGTTTCCATATCGGTGCAACGAGACCAAGACCAGCAGGACGGCAAGACGGAGGTCACCATGGAGCCCAAGGCGGCGTCACCACCAGAGCCTTTTGCAGGCGAAGACCGCTTTTGTCAGGATAATCTGTACTAGCTGTCCCCTTTCAAATTGGCCGTTGTTGGCTCCCTTCCCGCTCAATATTTGGGGAGAGGACCAAGGCCTATATAAGTAGAACTAGCCACCACCGTAGGGGACATCTCATCTGGATCCGAACTCATTCGGAGGCATCTGATCTTTACCTGATCCTTAGCCACACGCCATGCACAAGAACACCTCAACCTCAGGAGGTTGTTCTTCCCCTTGTATTGTTCATCATCAGCCCAAGAGGCAATCCACCACCACCACACTGGAGTAGGGTATTACACCACAACGGTGCCCCAAACCAGTATAAATCTTGTGTCTTTGTGTTGTGACTTCGACGAGTTCGTCCGCGAGATCTTAGCAGGCTAGGGCGTGGATCGGTAGGGGGGAAAGAACTTCGCGCACACCCCAGAGTTCGAACCTTAAGGGTTTTGCCGGAACCTGTGAATCGACACCTATCTCGCAAAGCGCACGGTATTGCTTGCCCCCCCTCGTGTCGGCACGAAGGGAATCCTAAGCTATGAATGCATGCCCCCTCCCCCCAACCGAGGTTCACCTAGCAAAGTGCGAAGTAGCTAGCAGCCCCCCTCCTCCCTTGTGTCAGCACGAAGGGAATCCTAAGCTATGAATGCATGCCCCCCCAACCGAGGTTCACCCTAGCAAAGTGCCAAGTAGCTAGCAACCCCCCTCCCTCGTGTCGGCACGAAGGGAATCCTAAGCTATGAATGCATGCCCCCCCCCCAATCGAGGTTCACCTAGCAAAGTGCGAAGTAGCTAGCAGCCCCCCTTCCCTCGTGTCAGCACGAGGGGAATCCTAAGCTATGAATGCATGCCCCCCAACCGAGGTTCACCTAGAAAAGTGCGAAGTAGCTAGAAGCCCCCCCTTCCTCGTGTCAGCACGAAGGGAATCCTAAGATATGAATGCATGCCCCCCCCCCCCCAACCGAGGTTCACCTAGCAAAGTGCGAAGTAGCTAGCAGCTCCCTCGAGCCGCCACAAAGGAAATCCTAAGCTATGAATGCATGCCCCCCCAACCGAGGTTCACCTAGCAAAGTGCAAAGTAGCGACCCCCCCCCACACACTTTCAGTCGGCGAGCTAGAGAGGCATATCTCACCAAGATGGATCGTAAAACGGACCAAGAATAATCCACCTTGGTCGTACAACCTCTCTCTTGTTGTTGGTCAAAGTGATGGCCATCCATGCGACCCCAGAGATGGGCTAGCTCGCCAATAATCACGCAAGTAGCTAGTCCCCGAAGACAACCACTGCATGCGTGTGGCCCAAACATATGTATTGAGAGGTGTGTTTTTGAGTAACAATGGAACAACTTTGATGTGGCACCGTGATTTCGAACTAGAAATCCCCACACTAAGTGAGGGTTAGGTTGACGATGCATATGTATGTTACACCACACTTCAAGCCAACGACGGGGATTCATGCATGCATGCGTGCATAGTATATGCGCTCAAACTTAAGGTCTGAAACTCACCATGACCTATACTACGATAACACGAACCAAATGAAGAATCTGCCATGGTAACCTATCTTGTTGTTGGTCAAGGTGATCATGGATGTCTACGCGGGCCCATGAAGATATAGGCTTGTCGCCGATAACCACGCGAGGGAGTGTACCGTTCGAAGGCAGCCACTACATGCATATGTATGGAGGTGATGCGTGCATGCATGTTTGAATACCATTTCACAACATTGATGTGGCGCGTGCATCAAAAATCGTACACTAGCTCCCCACACAGAGCGAGATCGGTTCATGCCGTGTCGTTGTACTAGCCACTTCGACTTGATGGGAGCGATTCATGCGTACACATGCATGTGTGTGTGCTCAAACTATATCATGCATGTCATTCCAGAGCATGACCTATATATATTACAAGCAAAAATAATAATCCCCTACTAAGTCAAATTAACCTCTCTTGTTGTCAGGCAAAAAGTAGTGAAGGACCAAGCGGGCCCACAGATGGAAAGCATCGATATCGCTGATAACCGCTTAAGTGGGCCCATAGATGGAAGCGTCACACGTGAGTGTCCTAGCTAGGATAACCACCTCTTGCATGCATGTGGCCCAAAAAGGTGTTGTGTGATGTTTGAATAGCCAATTTCACAATTTTGATGTGGCACGTGCCTCGGAAACCATAAAGTCCCGACACTGAGTGAGGTGTACTTGTTCACGGATGCGTACATATAGTATATATGCTAGTCCCCTCCCACCTCTTCGACATGTACTATATATCACCATAACACAAACAAAAAAGATTCTACCTTGCTGATCAAATTAACCTCACTGCCGGCTGTTCGTCAAAGTGATGGACGACGACCTCATGGGCCCACAAAAAGCGTCACACGTGAGTATCAAGTGTCGTGTAGGACAACCATCGACTGCATGTGGCCAAAACATGTATGTATGAAAGGGTTGTGTAATGTTTTAAATAACGATTTCACGACTCTGATGTGGTACCGGCCTGCCTAACAAAACGGCCAACCCACACGGTGGCTCACAACTCGTAGTCTACTGCGAGCCACCCGCCACCCCCAGAGGCACACACCCACACACACACACCGCGAATCCGCCGCAACTACGATGCATGTGAAATTAATTATCCCGCGGTGAACATATGTTACCAAAGGAGGGGCATTTTAATTTCAAAAAACTCACAGAGATCGTTAAGATATTTTAGTACATTAATTGATTGATTTTCTACGGGCATAATGTGCAAAAATGAAATTTGAGCTACATGCACACGTGACAGTACACCTAAATGGATTGCAAAAACACATGTGTCTCACTGGGTGCATGTTTACTCCCCGTGCAACAAATTTCAAACATTGAGAATCTTGATTTTTAAATTCTAGTACATCCAAAACTTATTTGAAGTTCATGAAACTTATCGTGTTGTCATATGGACACCAATACAAAGTGGCATTGTATTTTTTTGTCAAATTTGAGACCAGTTTTGATGTAATCTTTATGTAATTACAAACGGGAGATTATTAATAATTGGGAACCAATATCCCAAATGGATTATTTATTCAAACCGTGAGCGTTAGACCAACAATGGATATGTGCCATGCTTCGGTTAAGCAATAAAGCAGCAACATTAATCATCCAAATAGAAAAACAATATATGTGCCGCCGCGCGACCCGTGTGCCGTGCGAGCAGGCGTGAGTTGACGGGACGCATGCGAGCAGTCCGCCGCGCAGGCAGACGGGGAGGCATGCGTGCAGGTTTGTGAATTGACGGAGGCGTTCTCGCTGCGCAGTGTCATCGGGAGGCGTGCGAGTAGCTGTGTGAAACTTTGATAGGCATGCCAGCAGTCTGGTGCGCAGGCTCACCGGGAGGCGAGCCATCGGTTTGACCGCCGCCTGCCTCTCTCCCACAACTCCCACTACTCCATATTAATGGTGCGCCCGAGCGGCCGCACCCCCCATCCTCGCCACACACACACAATCCTCTCTCTCCGCTTGCATCCTCGACGCCGCTCTTAGTCCTCAAAGCCGTCAGTGTATGAGGATGCTGCCGAAGTGCCCCATCAGAGGGAGTGGCCACGCCGGGGCTGCTAAAGCATTGGAGCACGGCGTGGAGATGGAGACAGAGGTTGCCGTCACCACCGGCGTGTTATCGCTGCACCCTGACATCGTCGACGGCGTCGAGCTTCCACAGCCGGAGGCGGAGTTCCACACCAAACGAGAGAGAGGAATCCATCTAGGTACTAACTATGGACCCGTAGGTCTACAAAGAACTACTCATGCATCATCGGAGAGGCACCAATGGAAGTGGTGAACCCCTCCGTGATGGTGTCTAGATTAGATCTGGTGGTTCTGGACTCTGCGGTGGCTGGAATTGATTTTCGTTGACTCCCCTAGGGTTTCTGGAATATTGGGGTATTTATAGAGCAAAGAGTCGGTTCAGGGGGCACCCGAGGTGCACACAACCCACCAGGGCATGCCTGGGCCTCCAGGCGCGCCCTGGTGGGTTGGCTCCCCTCGGAGCACCCCCAGGCGCTTCTCCTACCCACTGGATGTCTTCTGGTCCAAAAAAATCCACAAAAAGTTTCACTCCGTTTGGTATTGATTTCCTGCGATGTAAAAAACATGCAGAAAATAGCAACTGGCACTTGGCACTATGTCAATAGGTTAGTACCAAAAATGATATAAAATGATTATAAACCATCCAAGAGTGATAACATAACAGCATGGAAGAATCAAAAATTATAGATACGTTGGAGACGTATCAGGCATCCCTATTACCGCCCTTTTCTCGTGCAATGGCGAGTGAATAAACACTCAACTTGAGAATAACCCGCTTAGCATGGAAGATACCGACTACCTCATGTCGTTCCATGAATGATCTAGTCACACAAAAAGGATATTTATTTGAAGTTTTTAGAGATGGCACATGCAAATTTACTTAGGACGGCAGGGTAATACCACATATAGGTAGGTATGGTGGACTCACCCGGAATAACTTGGGTTCAAGGTTTTTGATGTACAAGCAGAATTCCCACTTAGTACAGGCGAAGGCTAGCAAATAGGTTGAGAAGCGGTCAGCTAGAGAGCAACAACGGTCATGAACATGCATCATGCATAAGTAACATTGGACACTAGCATGAGTAGGATATGAACACCATGAACATAAATATCATAGAGGCTATGTTGGTTTTGATTCAACTACATGCATGAACATGTGCCAAGTCAAGCCACTCGAACATTCAGAGGAGGATGCCATATCATCATACTATGTCACCATCATTTTAACGCAATGTTGATATCCAAGGTAAATCATTATCCACCCCTAGCTACTTATGCATCGCATGAGAAACTATAATCTCTAATCGTCATTAGAAACATGTTTAATCATGATGGGTTGAATCATGGATACTAGGTTAAACATATTTACAAGAAACAGAACAAGTCGAGTTCATACCCATTTCTCTCTGCCACGGCCAGTTCATCAAATATCGTCATTATTGCCTTTCACTTGCACGACCGAACGATGTGAAAATAATAATAGTGCAAGAGTGTTGTGGAGTAAGATGGAATCTGCAAATATTTTATTTCACAGGAGAAGACAAGGTAATATAGGCTCTTTGTTAGATTAACAATAATGCATAAGAGAGCCTCTCAACATTTTCATCGTGGTCTTCTCCTCGGTACGACTCAATAAACAGAAAAGAAATTTAGAGAAACACACTGAAATATTTTTGGAGTTTTCGATTTTCTAGAACAAGCAAATAAAAGGGAAAAGCAAAAATGAGAAAAACTATTTACACGCGAAAGCTCCCAACAAGCAAAAGAAGAACAAGCAAATATTTTTGGTTTTTCTTTTTAGCGCCACAGCTAACTACTCTAGAAAGAAAATCAAAAGAAGCTGGAAATATTTTTGTATTTTCTCAAGTTTTTCAAACACACAAGAAGAAAGCGGGAAAATAAATTTAGCATGGATAATACAATGAAAAAGTGTGGACACCGACAACTGGAATGAAATTTGTGAACATGAATGTAATGTTGATGGGAATACATACTCCCCCAAGCTTAGGCTTTTTGCCTAACTTGGTAATCGGTCAGTAGTCAAAGAAGCCATGGGGTCCCATGTCGAACTACTGAGGAGCGGGCACCTGTGGCTCCCACTGCTGAGGCTCCTCCTCTGCTGCAGCCTGGTTGTTCCGGTAGGCGATGATATTTGCAGGCATAATCCTTTATCCGCCCTTGGCAATAGGATCAAAAAAAGCAGGCGCAGGCAATGGAATAATATCACGATTCCTCACACTAAAAACCAGGTTATATGGAATAGGAATGTTAGGATAATCTACAGCAGTAAAATGGTGGTAATCCATGGTCGCGCGATCTAGGTAAACCTTGGGCAAAGGATAATGATGCAGGCGTATTTGAACATTAAAGAGAGCCACCAAACATGTGGCGTAAATACCTCCATGTATTTTACCCTTGGACTTATTAATGTGAAGGCGACGTGCCACAATAGCTCCCAAGCTATAAGTGTTGTCGCCTTCAAGTGCACGACGTAAAACAACAAGCTCTGGGGAACTGAGTGCACCCACCTTCTCTCTAGCAAGCAAGCATTTTGTAATGAAAAGAGTAAAATAATGAACAGCGGGAAAATGCAAGCCAGCGGCAGTGATACTCGACACCCCTCTCTCATCACCTACTGTCAGGGTATGATAAAAGCTTTCAAACTCTGCAGGTCTAGGCTCTACCAAACTACCATCAGAAGAAAGCAAGCATAATTCACAAAATTCAGTAAGCGGTATCTGATGGGGTTCAGCATAAATTAAACTGCACTTCAGGAGGATTATTCCTAGGAAGGAAATTAAAACTTTGCACAAAGGTGTTTGTGAGGAGATGATATTGTTCGCATTCAGCTGCGATGAAGTCGGTGAGGCCGGCATTAGCAGCATATTGTCCAAACTCTTGAAGGATTCCAGCCCCTTCCATGAAGTTGTATGCGGCCATTCGCACGCCCGTAGCTCCGCCAATCTCCGGCTACGGAGATCACTATCAGATGACTCCCCAATCACTCCCTTGGAGTTCTTCTTGGAAGCAAACTTCCTAAAGATACTCATCTTTTTCCTATGAACAAAATTCTGAAATTTTTAGTCCACAATTTTTTCTCAACAAAACTTAGAAGATTGATAGGAACTACTCATAGGGATGCATAGAGGCCATAGCAAGCATTCAAACTACTTAGAATTCTAAGAATTCAACATGCAAGCTCATCTACAGCAGCACCAAGAGTAGCTAACTATTCAAAATATAAACAACTAAAGTAAAAACTAATTGGACAAACGGAGGAGTCACATACCAAGCAACAATCCCCTAAAACAGTTTCGGAAACGGAGCTTCAAGCAAAGAGATCGAAATCCGCGGGTTTGAGAGCAAGAACACGATAGAGAGAGCAATGGTGATTTTTTCTGGAGGTAGGTGGTGATGTGGGATGAAGAGATAAGTGAGGGGGCCCATGTGGGGACCACAACCCACCAGGGCACGCCTGGGGGTCCTGGCGCGCCCAGGTGGGTTGTGCCCACCTGGTGCACCTCCCTCTGATATTATTTGCACCAAAAAGTCTTAAATATTCAGAAAAAATCATATTAAATTTCCATAGCATTCTGAGAACTTTTATTTTTGGGTCATTTTTTATTGCACGGGAAATTCAGAAAACAGACAAGACATGGCATTTTATTTTATTAAACTAATAAGAACAGAAAATAAAAGGTAGGGACAGAAGGTAGTGCTCACTAAATTCATCAACTTCATACCTCTCAAAAATGATCCATTAATAAGGTTGATCAGGTCTTATTAACAACCACTTTCGATTAGCATGAAACCGAGGAACTTTCGTAAATCACTAAGTTACCTCAACGGGGATATGAATGTCCCCAGCAATAAGCATTTCATATTTCTTTTTAGCAGTAGGTAGAGGTAGTTGAAAACTTCCAATAGTGATTGTCAGAGATTTTTCAATAACATTAATACCATTCACTTGGAATTGTTTCTTTGGAAAGTGCACCGTATGTTCATTACCATTGATATGAAAAGTGACTTTGCTTTTATTGCAATCAATAATAGCCCCTGCAGTATTCAAGAAAGGTCTACCAAGGATAATCAACATGTTGTCGTCCTCGGGTATCTCAAGTATAACAAAGTCAGTCAAAATAGTAACATTAGCAAAAACAACAGGCACATCCTCATAGATACAGATAGGTATGGCAGTTGATTTGTTAGCCATTTGCAAAGATATTTCAGTAGGTGTGAGTTTATTCAAGTCATGTCTTTTATATAAAGAGAAAGGCATAACACTAACACCAGCTCCTAAATCACATAAAGTAGTTTTCACATAATTTCTTTTCATGGAGCAAGGTATAGTTGGTATTCCCGGATCACCAAGTTTTTTAGGTACTCCATCTTTAAAAGTATAATTAGCAAGCGTGGTGGAGATTTCAGCTTCCGGTATTTTTCTCTTATTAGTGATGATGTCTTTCATGTACTTTGCATAAGGAGGCATTTTAAGGATATCAGTCAAGCGAGCACGCAAAAAGACTGGCCTCAGCATTTCAGCAAAGCGTTCAAATTCTTCATCATCTTTCTTTTTATTTGACTTGGGAGGAAAAGGCATAGTTTTTTGAACCCACGGTTCTCTTTCTTTACCGTGTTTTCTAGCAATAAAGTCTCTTTTATCATATCGTGTATTCTTGGGTTGTTCATTACCAGATTGAGTTTCAGCATCAAAAATAGAAACATCATTATCGTGATCAGGAGGTTTTTCTATTCAGGTTCACTAGCAGTAGGCAAAGTCCTATCATTTTTCCTTTTCTTCTTATTTTGAGAAGGACTAGGTGCAGTGGTATTGTTCCTTTGTGAATCCTGTTCAATTCTTTTTGGGTGTCCGTCAGGATAAAGTGGTTCCTGAGTCATTTTACCTCCTCTAGTTGTTCCTGAGTCATTTTAGAGAAGTAATAAATCATATCCTGGGGACTACGCACACAACCAGGAGCAAGAGTATTGTACCAAGCTTTAGCATCACCCTTTAATGAGAACGGAAATAATTTGAGAATATAGTAATAGCAAGTTTTCTCATCATGAGTAAAAAGGGTGGCTATGTCATTCAACTTAGTAAGATGTGTCACAACAGTTTCAGTTTCATAACCATGGAAAGTATCAGATTCCACCAAAGTAATTAACTCTGGGTCAACATAGAATTCATAATCCTTATCATCAATAAAGATAGGTGAGGTAGCAAACTTAGGATCATATTGCATTCTAGCATTCAAAGATTTTTCTTTATACTTGCATAATAATTTCTCTAGATCATCTCTATCCTTACAATCAAGAATATCTCTAGTTGTCTCCTCATTCATAACATAACCTTCCAGTACCTTAGGCAATTCATATCTAGGAAGGCTAGTTCTAGCAGGTGTTTTAAGATTTTCAGTTTCAAGCTCATCATCAGTTTCAACAATATCATGTCGTCTTACTCTAGCAATTTGTTCATCAAGAAATTCACCTAGTGGCACATTATCATCAAGCAAGGTACTAGCATCATCATAAGCATCATTAGCAGAAGTAGCATCATCAATAACTTGTGACATATCAGGATTAATAGCATGTGGTGGTGTTGCAAGTTTACTTATAACAGAAGGTGAATCTAAAGCACAGCTAGATGGCAGTTCCTTACCTCCCCTCGTCTTAGAGGGAAAAATCGTAGTCTTAGCATCCTTCAGATTCTTCATAGTGAATAATTGATAATAATCCCAAGTGACTCAACAAATATAGCTATGCTCCCCGACAACGGCGCCAGAAAAAGGTCTTGATAACCCACAAGTATAGGGGATCGCAACAGTTTTCGAGGGTAGAGTATTCAACCCAAATTTATAGTTTCGACACAAGGGGAGCCAAAGAATATTTGTAAGTATTTGCAGCTGAGTTGTCAATTCAACCACACCTGGAGATTAATTATCTGCAGCAAAGTGATCAGTAGCAAAGTAGTATGATAGTTTGGATAATAGTAGCAGCAGCAATAGTAACGGTAACGGTGATAGCAATGATTTTGTAGCAAGTGCAACAGTAACGATAGCAGTAGTAACTTAGCAAGAACAATATAAGATAAATTCGTAGGCATTGGATCGGTAATTTGTTGGATGATATTCATCATGTGACAGTCATATCCTAGGGCGATACAGCACTAGCTCCAGCTCATAAATTTAATGTAGGCATGTATTCCGTAAATAGTCATACGTGCTTATGGAAAGAACTTGCATGACATCTTTTGTCCTACCCTCCCGTGGCAGCAGGGTCCTATTGGAAACTAAGGGATATTAAGGCCTCCTTTTAATATAGAACCAGAACAAAGCATTAACACACGGTGAATACATGAACTCCTCAAACTACGGTCATCACCGGGAGTGGTCCCGACTATTGTCACTCCGGGGTTGCCGGATCATAACACGTAGTAGGTGACTATAACTTGCAAGATCGGATCTAGAACATAGATATAATGGTCATAACATAAACGGTTCAGATCTGAAATCATGGCACCTGGGCCCAAAGTGACAAGCATTAAGCATGGCAAAGTCATAGAAACATCAATCTCAGAACATAATGGATACTAGGGATCAAGCCCTAACAAAACTAACTCGATTACATGATGAATCTCATCCAACTCCTCACCGACCAGCGAGCCTACGAAGGAATTACTCACTCCCGGTGGGGGAGCATCATGGAATTGGCGATGGAGAAGGGTTGGTGATGACGAAGAACGAAGATCCCCCTCTCGGGAGCCCCAAACGGACTCCAGATCTGGCCTCCCGATGATAAAAACAAAATACGGACATAGAAGCATCATGTGAATATTAAACAGCAACAAAACTTTAAGATAAAACTTTTATCATAGAACTTTTATCATAGAATTCTCATGAATAAGTAGAAATTCATCACACTATCGAAGTATAAAGCATAAAATCTATTAGAAACCAACAAACTATGTTCTCAGTCAAGTTTGCAACTACAATTCATCATCTTTTCAGGAAGGGTCACGTATCGGAGCCTTTAGGCAAGTCCACATACTCAACCATCATATAGTCTTCTATGATTTCTAACACTCACCGCATACACATGAGCAAAACGTTTCAACCGGACACATAGAAATATGGGGGCTTATAATTTCGCCTCCGCACGTATTCACCTCAAGGGTGATGTCAACAAAAATAACTCATGCTACCCATATCCAACTGGATATTGATACGTCTCCAACATATCTATAATTTACGAAGTATTCATGCCATGTTTACAACAATTTTATATGGTTTTGTTATGATTTGCATGGAACTAACCCGGACTGACGCTGTTTTCGCAAGAACTACCGTGGTGTTGTTTTTTGTGCAGAAATAAAAGTTCTCGGAATTGGACGAAACTTTTTGATGATTTTTTTGGAACAAAAGAGACCCCCTTAGCTTTGTGGGAAGGTCAGAAGAGCCACGAGGAGGGCACAACCCACCAGGGCGCGCCTGGTGGGCCATCCGTGCGCCGGTGGGTTGTGCTCACCTCGAGGCCCATCTTACCGTGAAACCGACGCCCAAAAATCCTATAAATAGAGAAACCATCAGAAATAACCCTAGATCGTAAGTTCCGCTGCCGCAAGCCTCTGTAGCCACCGAAAACCAATCGGGAGCCCGTTCCGACACCCTGTCGGAGGGGGGAATCATCTCCGTTCGCCATCTTCATCATCCCGGCGGCCACCACGATGAGGAGGGAGTAGTCCACCCTCGGGGCTGAGGGTTTGTACCAGTAGCTATGTGTTTGATCTCTCTCTCTCTCTCTCTCGTGATCTATATCATGGGATTTGTTAATATAGTCGATCATATGATGTTTCTCCCCTCTATACTCTTGTTATGATGAATTGAATCTTTACCCTTCAAAGTTTTGTCTTGTTGGATTGAATATTCAGAGATGAGAACACATGATATATGTCTTGCATTATGAATACTTGAGGTGACAATGAGGTATCCTATTGATTCACTTGATATGTGTTATGGCATTCAACTCGCGGATTCCCGCGGTGATATTGGGGTAATCTATGCATAGGGGTTGATGCATGTTTTTACTATATTTTCTCTGACGGAAACTTTGGGGTCTCCTTATAGTTCTTTGTGTGGATTGAGTATTATGAATATGAATTTGGTTTGGTGTTATTCTAGTACGAACTCTAGGATAGATCAAACAAAAAAATAGCTTCGTGTTATATTAGTACGAAGTCTTGAATAGATCGAACGAAAATAATAGCTTTGAGGTGGTTTCATGCCCTACAAACAATTCCTATCTTTTGTTCTCCGCTAATAGGAACTCAGGAGTGACTCTTTATTGCATTTTGAGGGATAATCATATGATCCAACTATGTTAGCATTGTTGAGAGGTTGCACTAGCGAAAGTACGGACCCCAGGCCTCATTTTTAAGCATTGCAATACCGTTTGTGCTCACTTTTGTTACTTGCTACCTTGGTATTTTTTATTGTTCCTACTACAAAAATCAATATCTACTATCATTGCTACACTTTTATCACCATCTCTTCGCCGAACTAGTGCACCTATACAATTTGCCATTGTATTGGGTGTGTTGGGGACACAAGAGATTTCCTGTATTTGGTTGCAGGGTCATTTGAGAGAGACCATCTTCATCCTACACCTCTCACAGATTGATAAACCTTAGATCATCCACTTGAGGGAAAATTGCTAATGTCCTACAAAACTCTGCGCTTGGAGGCCCAACACGTGTCCACAAGAATAAAGTTGCATAGTAGACATCAAGCTCTTTTCTGGGGCCGTTGTCGGGGAGGTGAATGCATGAAGGTATATCTTTAGATCTTGCGATTGAATCTTTTAGTTTCTTGTTTTATCACTAGTTTGGTTTATAAAAAGAAAACTACAAAAAAAGGAATTGAGGTTGCATCATATTATTGATCATCTTTATAATATCTTTCTTGAAAATGATGGATCGGAAAATTGTGCTCAATTGTTATAAGAAGAAGTCAATAAAATGTTTGGCACAAAATATTTTAATGATGAGCATGATTGCAATGTTGATGGCATGAATTCTTTGAATATCCATGATGCTAACGATATGCAAAGCCATAAGCTTGGGGATGCTATGTTTGATGAAGATGATATTTTTAGTCCTCCAAGTTTTGATGAGAAAATTTATTATGATGAATGCATGCCTCCTATTTATGATGTTTATATTGATGAAAGTGGATTTGGAGAGGCCATGACCTTATTTAATGATGATACCACTATCTTGGAAGAGGTTTCATTTGACTATGATAACAAAGTTGCTATCTATGATGATTATGGTGATGACATGTATGCTATATTGAATAATGATAACCATGAAAATTTTCATCATGATTTTAATTTTCAATCCCATGATAGTTATTTTGTTGAGTTTGCACCCGCTACTATTCATGAGAATAAATTTGCTTATGTGAAGAGTAATAAAATTTCTATGCTTATGCATCATGAAAAGAATGCTTTATGTGATAGTTATATTGTTGAATTCATTCATGATGCTACAAAAAATTACTATGAGAGAGGAACATATGCTTTTACATATTGCAATAATATCAAGTTCCCTCTCTATGTGTTGAAAGTTTTGAAGTTATGCTTGTTTTGCCTTCCTATGCTAGTTGATTCTTGTTCCCATAAGTTGTTTGCTCACAAAATCCCTATGCATAGGAAGTGGGTTAGACTTAAATGTGCTTGCCATGTGATTCATGATGCTCTTGTTATGTTTCAATTTTTATCTTTTATGCGAACATCATTGAAATCATCATGCCTAGCTTAAATGGCATAAAAGAAACGCGCTTGTTGGGAGACAACCCAACACTTTTACCAACTGTTTTTGTGTGCTCACATGATTAAGCTACTGTATTAATCATGTTTTATTCCTTTTGTTTCAATAAAGTGCCAAGTAAAGCCTTTGGGATCATGTTGGGTGATAGTTGATTTGATCTTGCTGAAAAACAGAAACTTTTGTGCTCACAAAAATAATTCTCATTTTTAACAGAAGAGTGTTTTTGAGTTGATTCGTTTTGCAGAAGTTTAATATACAAATTGCTCACGTGGTCCTTATTTTTTTCATAATTTTTGGAGTAGCAGAAGTATGGTAGTTATCCAGATCATTACAGACTGTTCTGTTTTTGACAGATTATGTTTTCAATGCATAGTTTGCTTGTTTTCTAGTTTCTATGGCTTATATTGCTCAATATAAATTATGTAAATGTTATGCTACAGTAGGAATTGTGTGAAAAAATTATGAATCTTGTCTTTCACAGTACCAAAGTGAAATGGTTTGCTCTTTATCATTGTGACGCTCGGATAGTTAAGCTACAGTAACCCTCTGTTAATGATGCCACGTCACCCCAGTTACTGTTGTTAATCTCGCGGAATCAAGTCCCGTTCAAATTCAAATTCAAATAACAAGTGAAATTATAAACTTCTCAAACATGAAAACTAAAATGTTCATCATGTGGCAACTAATCCCTAACTAATTTTTTGATGGTGGAACCAACCCTTTTCAAAATGTTTAAATGCCCTAAAGTAAATAAAAAATACTGGCTAAATAACACTTTAGTTGCTCTTTAAATTATGAAAATATTAAACTAACTTATTTTGGGTTAAAACCAGGTTGGGCAGTGGCCTATATTAATGACACTAATTTAGGTGCTAACTTGGTATTTTATAAAACTAAAATAAATGAAACTATAATAGAAAACAGAAAAGTGAAACTAAAATAGAAAAAGGAAACAAATAAAAAAGAGAGAGAAACAAAGCCCCTTGCTGGGCCGTGGCCGAGCTGGCCACCAGGCCACAACCGGCCGACCCACTCCCCATATCCCCCATCCCCGAAACCCTAGCCACTACCGCACCCCCACTTCCCCCCACGTCGCCACTCCCTCTCCTCCTCCCGATTCAATCTGGATCGGGGTGAAACCCCCACTCCCCTCGCTCCTCGCCCCCCTCTGCCCGAACTGGTTCAGGCACGGCGCCCCAACCCCGTCGCCGGCGCTCACCATCACCGCCTCCGACGCCGCTGGACCACGTCGTCGTCGGGGCACCACCACCTCGCCGGACTGCCTCCCCTGCGTCGCGTCATCCCTGTCCCCAACCTCGAGCACCACTGCCCCGTGCCCTACGCCCCGCCGGTGAGGCCCTCGGCCTCTGCCTCCCCTCTTCCTCTCCATGTCCAGAACATCGCGGCGCCGTCCTCGTCCTTCCTACGTTGCCCCACCGGACGCGTGACGCGCCCGCGCGTCCATCCGGCTCCGACCGCGCCGCCTGGGCCATGCCCTCCTCGTCCAACCGCAACCCTGTGCGCCCCCATGCAGCCCCGCTCCGGCGCTCCGCTGCCGCCTACACGCCGCCGCATCTGCCGCTGGCGCCCGCGGCCACCTGCGCCCGCGTGCGTCCACCGCCGTGCTCCCGCACGCCCTTTGCCGCGCACGCCTGCGCGCGCGCACCCGCAGCCTACCTCCCGCTCGCCCCTGTTGCTGTTGCCGCATCACCGCCCTGTGCGACCGCCGCCGCCGCCCGCCCGCCGTTCCGCTTCCCCCATGCGGCGCCGCCCGGGTTCGCCCCCGCTGGCCGTCGCCCACGCCGGCCAAATGCCACCGCGCCCCGGTGGCCTCGCCTCGCCTCCTCGGTCGGGCTCGGCCCCGCACGGGTGCGCTCGTAACCGCACCGCTGGCGCCCGCGCCCGCTAAGGCCATGAACCACTCACACGCGGGGCCCACGCCCCTGGAACGGCTTAAAAAAGTAAAAATATATATTAATTAATTAACTTTGATTAATTAACCTAATTAGTTAATTAAAACACTAATATGTCACTGACTAATGGGGCCCACACTTAATTAATCCTAATTAGTCTAAAACAAATCCTATTTCACCTCTGTCTCAATGACAGGTGAGTCCCACTGGACCCACAGGCCAGGTTTGACTCTAGTCAGCTGGGTTTGACCTGCTGACGTCATGGTGATGTCATGCTGACATCACCTTTCACTGTTCTGGATAATGTTCGATTTAAATAATTAAATAAATTTCAAAAATGCATAAAACTTTGATAAATCATAGAAAATAATCAGTAGCTCGGATGAAAATACTTTGTACATGAAAGTTGCTCTGAACGACGAGACGAATCCGGATATGTAGCCCGTTCGTCCGCCACACATCCCTAGCATAGCAAACACGCTGTAACATCCCAAATTTTCAATTTGGAATGTTATACATTAGATCATCATTGCATAGCATATTTTGTTGCATTTTGGCAAGTCCTCGATAAATCCTAAGCAACTCAAGGACCCTCGGAGAGAGTTGGGGATTTTTCCGATTTATCATATTTGATTTTTATCAAATAATAAAACAAGGATTTTGGTTTTAATTATTTTCTCTCCGAAAAATATTTCACATTAAAATAAATGAGAGGAGAAAATATGACTTCTCCAAAACAATTGAAATACTGGAGGAAAAATATTAAAATCATATATTGGATTTTATTTGCAATTTTAATTGCATTAAAAAATGTGCACGTTTTCAAAACTTCATTTTTGTGTCAAAAAATGTTCACCTTGTTCTAATTAATTTTATTAGACGGGGAAATTTTGTTTGATCATTTTTGGATTTTTCATTATTTTTTTGCGATTTTTTTAGATTCGGCGGAATATTTAAAAAAAAACACCGCGCCCGACCGGGCCGAGGCCCAGCCGAGCCAGCCGGCCCACCCCGTCGTCTCCCTCGCGCGCACGCCGCCCGCCGCCGCCGGAGTCTGGCTCGGACACGCCCCGCGCCGCCGCCTTGCCCCTCCTCCAAGCCAGGCCCCCTCTTAAATACCCGCCACCGTCGCCCCCTCCCTCACCCCGAGCCCCGCCCCCAAGCCGCCGCCGCCGGAGCCCGAAACCCCGCCGCCCGAGCTCGCCGCCCCGCTCGCCGTTCGCCGCCGCCGACGCCGCCCCTCGCCACCTCGTCGCCGCCCCAAGCCCCACCGCACCCCGCCACCCCCGCCGACCCCGCCGGAGCCCCGTCCCGACGAGGTACCGACCCGCCGCCGTTTGCCGGTTTTCTGAAGAAAAAAAACCTTTCGTTTTTTTCTAAACCCTAGATCGGTTTATTTTTCTTCGGTTTTATTATTTAGTGAACGTTCACCGTTCCGTTCGTTTTAACGAACGTGTTCGTCGGATTTTCGCTGTTAACGAACGTTCGTTCGTTTAACCGTTCGTCAGTTTTCTTTTTCGTCGGATTTTTCCGCGATTTTTCCAGATCTCGATTTCAGATCAGATCTTCGTTTTCGTTTAACTTGTCGCTCGTTTATCGGAATCAGGCGATTCAAGCGCCTAGAGTTTCGTCTCGAAATTCTCTTTCCGTTTAACCTACTCAAACAAGTTTTTGCTACTGTAAAATTTGACCTAGATCCAGATTAGTAAACGAAGCTTGTTTCTTTCGCCGTTTGACTTTCGTTGCTTCGTTCGAGTTGATTCTTCTTGCAAACCGGAGTTCTTAAGTTGAACTTTATGGTTGGATCTTTTATTCGAGTTTTACCCATGCATTAGATGAGTACTTATTGTTTGCTTGTTTGTTTGCGATAGAGTACCCGGAGTGCGCCGCTTGTTACTTCGAATCTCTAGGTTTCGCGGATCATCAGCAAGGCAAGTAACACTTTGATCATACCTTTCCATACCCAGTTTTTATTGCATTAGATCAATCCTCAAACATTGCATGATTAGGATCTAATTAAATTGTGGGTATTGGGAAGTAGTTGAGGTAGTACCTATTGCCCTGTTTATTATCAAACCCTTGGGAGTTACTTCTACGTTTGCTATTATATTGCCATGCTATGCTTGTAGACGTGGATTGGGTTTGAGAGATATTCATGACAGATGTGAGATTGATAATTAATGGTTTACTTAAGGTGGCAACTAAAACTCACATCTGGGTGGATTGAGGTACCTAGGTATTCCAGGATTGCCTGTTTTTCTTTTTGGACCGCCACCCAGGTTCAAAGGGATCATGAGATTATTCATGCTAGAAACTTCCATGTGCAGCCGCAAGCTATTATGGGCTCTAGCATAGTTGATTAAGTTGTGTGAACTCTTATAGTGGTAGACTAGCAGATGTAGGGGAAAGTAGGTGTAACTGTCTACCCATTCGTATGGTGCAAACACTTCTGAAAGACTGTGTCTCGGTCATCCGTTACTCAAACACCATGTAGTGCGAGTAATCCAACGGAGGAGATCGAGTCTTGTGGGGAAAAGTGCACAAACCTCTGCAGAGTGTACAAACTAATCATGGTTAGCCGTGTCCCCGGTTATGGACAATTTGAGTATCTAGTACTTGGATTACCATGTGAATCTCATCACCATGTTACTTTAATTAATTTTGTTGGGTTAATGATCATACTTAATTGGGATTGAGATGCTGTCAACCATCTCAATGTTTAAAACCACCATGATAGTTAAATAAAATTTATTCCTTTGTAGTAGGGAAAAAATGGCTTTTCGCAAAACTGTAACCATAGAGCTTTCCACCAGCCATATATGCATGTAGTATAGCATTATTATGTTCATTATTCTCTATGTGTTATATTGCCAGCATATTCCATGTGCTGACCCATTTTCGGGCTGCAACGTTTCATGTTGCAGACTTTTCAGACGACGAGTAAGGTGCCTTAGGTCGTGGTCTTATACTCAGTGATGCCGTTGGAGTTGATGGACTCACTTATCTTCCAAGTCTTCCGCTGTTATCGTATTTAGATGGCCTTAAGCCATATTTACCATACTTATTCTCTTTTGAGATATTCGATGTAATAAGTGTGTGATTGCTACTTTGTTATAAATCCTCCATTTGTACTGTGCGTGTCAGCATTACTGATCCAGGGATGACACTGGTGCACAGCAGCACAGACTGTTTGAAGTCTGGTCGCTACACACGCAACTTTCCCCTCCGGTTCATCTATCCGAAAACGCGAAACACTGGGGATACTTTCCCGGTTGTTTCCCCCCTTCGCCGGTATCACCTACTACCGCGTTAGGGCACACCTAGCACCGCTCATTGTCATGTCATGCATCGTCATGCTTATGTTTGCATTATATTTATTGTTTCTTCCCCCTCTTCTCTCATTAGACACTGAGACCGACGCCGCTGCTACCCAGTACGACTACGGTGTTGACGACCCCAACTTCTCGGCTGAGCTTCCAGGCAAGCCCCCCCTTGATCACAAGATATCGCCTATTCCTTCCCTCTACTGCTTGCATTAGAGTAGTGTAGCATGTTACTGCTTTTGGTTTATCCTATTCTGCTGCGTAGCCTGTCATTGTTGCTACAGTTGTTACCCTTACCTGCAATCCTAAATGCTTAGTATAGGATGCTAGTAGTCCATCAGTGGCCCTACATTCTTGTCCGTCTGCCATGCTATACTACCGGGCCGTGATCACTCGGGAGGTGATCACGGGTATATACTTACATACATATTATTTGATACATGTGGTGACTAAAGTTGGGTCGGCTCGTAGAGTACCCACAAGTGATTCCGTTGTGGGGGCTGAAAGGACAGGTGGCTCCATCCAGGTAGTGGTGGGCCTGAGTTCCCGACGGCCCCCGACTGTTACTTTGTGGCGGAGCGACAGGGCAGGTTGAGACCACCTAGGAGAGAGGTGGGCCTGGCCCTGGTCGGCGTCCGCGGTTACTTTAAAATAACACGCTTAACGAGATCTTGGTATTTGATTTGAGTCTGGCAACTGGCCTATACGCACTAACCAACTACGCGGGAACAGTTATGGGCACTCAACGTCGTGGTATCAGCCAAAGCCTTCTTGACGTCAGCAACTGAGCGGCGCGCGCCGGGTTGGACCGCGTAACGCAACTTCCTTTGTAATGGAGGTTTCTAGGTCTGCTCACCGGCCGCCCTCGCAACGTGCAGGTGTGCAATGGGCGATGGGCCCAGACCCCTACGCGCTTAGGATTTAGACCGGCGTGCTGACCTCTCTGTTGTGCCCAGGTGGGGCTGCGACGTGTTGATCTTCCGAGGCCGGGCATGACCCAGGAAAGTGTGTCCGGCCAGAGGGAATCGAGCATGTTGGGTTATGTGGTGCACCCCTGCAGGGAAGTTTATCTATTCGAATAGACGTGTCCCTCGGTAAAAAATGACCCGGAGTTGTACCTTGACCTTATACAACTAGAACCGGATACTTAATAAAACACACCCTTTCAAGTGCCAGATACAACTCGGTGATCGCTCTCTCACAGGGCGATGAGGAGAGAATCACTGGGTAGGATTATGCTATGCGATGATACTTGGTTAACTTACCATCTACTCTCTTCTACATGCTGCAAGATGGAGGCTGCCAGAAGCGTAGTCTTCGACAGGACTAGCTATCCCCCTCTTATTCTGGCATTCTGTAGTTCAGTCCACCGATATTGCCTCTTTACACTAATACCCATGCATATGTAGTGTAGATGCTTGCTTGCGAGTACTTTGGATGAGTACTCACGATTGCTTTTCTCCCTCTTTTCCCCCTTTCCATTCTTCCCGGTTATCGCAACCAGATGCTGGAGCCCAGGAGTCAGACGCCACCTTTGACGACTCCTACTACACTGAGGGTGCCTACTACTACGTGCAGGCCGCCGCCAACGACCAGGAGTAGTTTAGGAGGATCCCAGGCAGGAGGCCTGCGCCTCTTTCGATCTGTATCCCAGTTTGTGCTAGCCATCTTATGGCAACTTGTTTAACTTATGTCTGTACTTAGATATTGTTGCTTCCGCTGACTTGTCTACGATCGAACACTTGTATCCGAGCCCTCGAGGCCCCTGGCTTGTATTATGATGCTTGTATGACTTATTTTATTTTTAGAGTTGCGTTGTGATATCTTCCCGTGAGTCCCTGATCTTGATCGTACACGTTTGCGTGTATGATTAGTGTACGATTGAATCGGGGGCGTCACAATCATACTAACCTATCTCACAAAGTTCCGTTAAGTTTTGTGTGATTGAAGTTTTCAAGTTTTGGGTGAGATGTCGGTATGAGGAGGATAATGAGTGACAAGACCCTAAGATTGGGGATGCCCAAGGCACCCCAAGGTGATATTCAAGGAAGATCCAAGCAACTAAGCTTGGGAATTGAAGGAAATATGCCCTAGAGGCAATAATAAATTTATTATTTATTTCCTTATTTCATGATAAATGTTTATTATTCATGCTAGAATTGTATCAACGGGAAACATAATACTTGTGTGAATACATACACAAACAGAGTGTCACTAGTATGCCTCTACTTGACTAGCTCGTTGATCAAAGATGGTTATGTTTCCGAGCCATTGACATGAGTTGTCATTTGATTAATGGGATCACATCATTAGGAGAATGATGTGATTGACTTGACCCATTCCGTTAGCTTAGCACACGATCGTTTAGTATTCTGCTATTGCTTTCTTCATGACTTATACATGTTCCTATGAGTATGAGATTATGCAACTCCCGTTTACCGGAGGAACACTTTGTGTGCTACCAAACGTCACAACGTAACTGGGTGATTATAAAGGTGCTCTACAGGTGTCTCCGAAGGTACTTGTTTGGTTGGCGTATTTTGAGATTAGGATTTGTCACTCCGATTGTCGGAGAGGTATCTCTGGGCCCACTCAGTAATGCACATCACTATAAGCCTTGCAAGCATTGTAACTAATGAGTTAGTTGCGGGATGATGTATTACGGAATGAGTAAAGAGACTTGCCGGTAACGAGATTGAACTAGGTATTGAGATACCGACGATCGAATCTCGGGCAAGTAACATACCGATGACAAAGGGAACAACATATGTTGTTATGCGGTTTGGCCGATAAAGATCTTCGTAGAATATGTGGGAGCCAATATGAGCATCCAGGTTCCACTATTGGTTATTGACCGAAGACGTGTCTCGGTCATGTCTACATTGTTCTCGAACCCGTAGGGTCCACACGCTTAAAGTTCGATGACGGTTATATTATGAGTTTATGTGTTTTGATGTACCGAAGGTAGTTCGGAGTCCCGATGAGATCGGGGACATAACGAGGAGTCTCGAAATGGTCGAGACGTAAATATCGATATATTGGACGACTATATTCGGACATCAGAAAGGTTTCGAGTGATTCGGGTATTTTTCGGAGTACCGGAGAGTTACGGGAATTCGCCGGGGAGTATATGGGCCTTATTGGGCTTTAGGGGAAAGAGAGAGGAGAGGTTGGGCGCCCCCCCAAGGCCTAGTCCGAATTGGACTAGGGGGAGGGGCTGCGCCCCCTCCTTCCTTCTCTTCTCTCTCCCCTTTCCTTGACTCCTACTCCTACTACTTGGAAGGGGGGATCCTACTCCCGGTGGGAGTAGGACTCCCCCTTGGCGCGCCTCTCCCTGGCCGGCCGCCTCCTCCCCTTGCTCCTTTATATACGGGGGCAGGGGGCACCCTAGAGACACAACAATTGATCATTTGATCTTTTAGCCGTGTGCGGTCCCCCCTCCACCATAGTCCACCTTGATAATACTGTAGCGGTGCTTAGGCGAAGCCCTGCGTCGGTAGAACATCATCATCGTCACCACGCCGTCGTGCTGACGAAACTCTCCCTCAACACTCGGCTGGATCGAAGTTCGAGGGACGTCATCGGGCTGAACGTGTGCTGAACTCGGAGCTGCCGTGCGTTCGGTACTTGATCGGTCGGATTGTGAAGACGTACGACTACATCAACCGTGTTGTGCTAACACTTCCGCTTTCGGTCTACGAGGGTACGTGGACAACACTCTCCCCTCTCGTTGCTATGCATCACCATGATCTTGCGTGTGCGTAGGAAATTTTTGAAATTACTACGTTCCCCAACAGTGGTATCAGAGCCTGGTTTTATGCGTAGATGTTATATGCACGAGTAGAACACAAGTGAGTTGTGGGCGATATAAATCATACTACTTACCAGCATGTCATACTTTGGTTCGGCGGTATTGTTGGATGAAGCGGCCCGGACCGACATTACGCGTACGCTTACGCGAGACTGGTTCTACCGACGTGCTTTGCACACAGGTGGCTGGCGGGTGTCAGTTTCTCCAACTTTAGTTGAACCGAGTGTGGCTACGCCCAATCCTTGCGAAGGTTAAAACAGCACCAACTTGACAAACTATCGTTGTGGTTTTGATGCGTAGGAAAGAACGGTTCTTGCTAAGCCCGTAGCGGCCACGTAAAATTTGCAACAACAAAGTAGAGGACGTCTAACTTGTTTTTGCAGGGCATGTTGTGATGTGATATGGTCAAGACATGATGCTAAATTTTATTGTATGAGATGATCATGTTTTGTAACCGAGTTATCGGCAACTGGCAGGAGCCATATGGTTGCCGCTTTATTGTATGCAATGCAATCGCCCTGTAATGCTTTACTTTATCACTAAGCGGTAGCGATAGTCGTAGACGCATAAGATTGGCGAGACGACAACGATGCTACGATGAGGATCAAGGTGTCGCGCCTGTGACGATGGTGATCATGATGGTGCTTCGGAGATGGAGATCACAAGCACAAGATGATGATGGCCATATCATATCACTTATATTGATTGCATGTGATGTTTATCTTTTATGCATCTTATCTTGCTTTGATTGACGGTAGCATTATAAGATGATCTCTCACTAAATTATCAAGGTATAAGTGTTCTCCCTGAGTATGCATCGTTGCGAAAGTTCTTCGTGCTGAGACACCACGTGATGATCGGGTGTGATAGGCTCTACGTTCAAATACAACGGGTGCAAAACAGTTGCACACGCGGAATACTCAGGTTAAACTTGACGAGCCTAGCATATAACAGATATGGCCTCGGAACACTGAGACCGAAAGGTCGAGCGTGAATCATATAGTAGATATGATCAACATAATGATGTTCACCATTGAAACTACTCCATCTCACGTGATGATCGGACATGGTTTAGTTGATTTGGATCACGTGATCACTTAGAGGATTAGAGGGATGTCTATCTAAGTGGGAGTTCTTAAGTAATATGATTAATTGAACTTTAATTTATCATGAACTTAGTCCTGGTAGTATTAGCATATCTATGTTGTAGATCAATAGCTCGCGTTTAGCTCCCCTGTTTTATTTTGATATGTTCCTAGAGAAAACTGAGTTGAAAGATGTTAGTAGCAATGATGCGGATTGGATCCGTGATCTAAGGATTATCCCCATTGGTGCACAGAAGAATTATGTCCTTGATGCAGCGCTAGGTGACAGACCTATTGCAGGAGCAGATGCAGACGTTATGAACGTTTGGCTAGCTCAATGTGATGACTACTTGATAGTTTAGTGCACCATGCTTAACAGCTTAGAATCGGGACTTCAAAGACGTTTTGAACGTCATGGACCATATGAGATGTTCCAGGAGTTGAAGTTAATATTTCAAGCAAATACCCGAGTTGAG
Organism: Aegilops tauschii subsp. strangulata; assembly: GCF_002575655.3. Taxonomy (NCBI): domain Eukaryota; kingdom Viridiplantae; phylum Streptophyta; class Magnoliopsida; order Poales; family Poaceae; genus Aegilops; species Aegilops tauschii. The sequence continues at coordinate 397,222,268 of NC_053040.3, read as the reverse complement.
AGATATGAAGTCTCCAACAAGTTCTATAGCTAAAAGATGGAGGAGAATAGCTCAAGCAGTGAGCATGTGCTCAGATTGTCTGGGTACTAAAATCGCTTGAATCAAGTGGGAGTTAATCTTCCAGATAAAATAGTGATTGACAGAATTCTCTAGTCACCATCACCAAGTTAGTAGAACTTCGTGATGAACTATAGTATGCAAGGGATGACGAAAACGGTTCCCGAGCTTTTCATGATGATGAAATCGATGAAGGTAGAAATCAAGAAAAAAGCATCAAGTGTTGATGGTTGACAAGACCACTAGTTTCAAGGAAAAGGGCAAAGGGAAGAAGGGGAACTTCAAGAAGAACGGCAAGCAAGTTGCTGCTCGAGTGAAGAAGCCCAAGTCTGGACCTAAGCCTGAGACTAAGTGCTTCTACTGGAAAGGGATTGGTCACTGGAAGCGGAACTGCCCCAAGTATTTGGCGGATAAGAAGGATGGCAAAGTGAACAATGGTATATTTGATATACATGTTATTGATGTGCACTTTACTAGTGTTTATAGCAACCCCTCAGTATTTGATACTAGTTCAGTTGCTAAGATTAGTAACTCGAAACGGGAGTTGCAGAATGAACAGAGACTAGTTAAGGGTGAAGTGACGATGTGTGTTGGAAGTGGTTCCAAGATTGATATGATCATCATCGCACACTCCCTATACTTTCGGGATTAGTGTTGAAACCTAAATAAGTGTTATTTGGTGTTTGCGTTGAGCATGAATATGATTTGATTATGTTTATTGCAATACGGTTATTCATTTAAGTTAGAGAATAATTATTTTTCTATTTACATGAATAAAACCTTCTATGGTCATACACCCAATGAAAATGGTTTGTTGGATCTCGATCATAGTGATACACATATTCATAATATTGAAGCCAAAAGATGCAAAGTTAATAATGATAGTGCAACTTATTTGTGGCACTGCCGTTTAGGTCATATTGGTGTAAAGCGCATGAAGAAACTCCATGCTGATGGGATTTTGGAATCACTTGATTATGAATCACTTGATGCTTGCGAACTATGCCTCTTGGGCAAGATGACTAAAACGCCGTTCTCCGGAACAATGGAGCAAGCAATAGATTTGTTGGAAATCATACATGCCGATGTATGTGGTCCGATGAATATTGAGGCTCGCAGTGGGTATCTTTATTTTCTGACCTTCACAGATGATTTGAGCAGATATGGGTATATCTACTTAATGAAACAGAAGTCTGAAACATTTGAAAAGTTCATATAATTTCAGAGTGAAGTGGAAAATCATCGTAACAAGAAAATAAAGTTTCTACGATCTGATCATGGAGAAGAATATTTGAGTTACGAGTTTGGTCTTCATTTGAAACAATGCGGAATAGTTTTGCAACTCACGCCACCTGGAACACCACACCGTAATGGTGTGTCCAAACATTGTAACTGTACCTTATTAGATATGGTGCAATCTATGATGTCTCTTACCGATTTACCACTATCGTTTTGGGGTTATGCATCAGAGACAGCTGCATTCATGTTAAATAGGGCACCATCTAAATCCGTTGAGACGACGCCTTATGAACTATGGTTTGGCAAGAAACCAAAGTTGTCGTTTCTTAAAGTTTGGGGTTGCGATACTTATGTGAAAAAGTTTCATCCTGATAAGCTCAAACCCAAATCGGAGAAATGTATCTTCATAGGATACCCAAAGGAGACAGTTGGGTACACCTTCTATCACATATCCGAAGGCAAGACATTCGTTGCTAGGAATGGATCCTTTCTAGAGAAGGAGTTTCTCTCGAAAGAAGTGAGTGGGAGGAAAGTAAAACATGATGAGGTAACTGTACCTGCTCCCTTATTGGAAAGTACTTCATCACAGAAATCTGTTCCTGTGACTCCTACACCAATTAGTGAGGAAGCTAATGATGATGATCATGTAACTTTAGATCAAGTTACTATCGAACCTCGTAGGTCAACCAGATTGAGATCCGCACCAGAGTGGTACGGTAATCCTGTTCTGGAGGTCATGTTACTAGACCATGACGAACCTACGAACTATGAAGAAGAGATGGTGAGCCCAGATTCCGCAAAATGGCTTGAGGCCATGAAATCTGAGATGAGATCCATGTATGAGAACAAAGTATGGACTTTGATTGACTTTCCCAAATGATCGGCGAGCCATTGAGATTAAATGGATCTTCAAGAGGAAGACGAACGCTAATAGTAGTGTTACTATCTACAAAGCTAGAATTGTCGCAAAAGGTTTTCGACAAGTTCAAGGTGTTGACTACGATGAGAGTTTCTCACTCGTATCTATGCTTAAGTCTATCCGAATCATGTTAGCAATTGCCGCATTTTATGAAATCTGACAAATGGATAAACAAAACTTCATTCCTTAATGGATTTATTAAAGAAGAGTTGTATATGATGCAACTAGAAGGTTTTGTCGATCCTAAAGGTGTTAAAAAACATGCAAGCTCCAGCGATCCATCTATGGACTGGTGCAAGCATCTCGGAGTTGGAATATACGCTTTGATGAGTTGATCAAAGCATATAGTTTTATACAGACTTGCGGTGAAGCCTGTATTTACAAGAAAGTGAGTGGGAGCACTACAACATTTCTGATAAGTATATGTGAATGACATATTGTTGATCGAAAATAATGTAGAATTATTCTGCAAAGCATAAATGAGTGTTTGAAAGGAGTTTTTCAAAGAAAGACCTCGGTGAAGCTGCTTACATATTGAGCATCAAGATCTATAGAGATAGATCAAAACGCTTGATAAGTTTTTTCAATGAGTACATACCTTGACAAGATTTTGAAGTAGTTCAAAATGGAACAGTCAAAGAAAGAGTTCTTGCCTGTGTTACAAGGTGTGAAATTGAGTAAGACTCAAAGCCCGACCACGGCAGAAGATAGAAAGAGAATGAAAGTCATTCCCTATGCCTCAGCCATAGGTTCTATAAAGTATGCCATGCTATGTACCAGATCTATTGTATACCCTACACTGATTTTGGCAAGGGAGAACAGTAGTGATCTAGGAGTAGATCACTGGACAACGGTCAAAATTATCCTTAGTGGAATAAGGATATGTTTCTCGATTATGGAGGTGACAAAAGGTTCGTCGTAAAATGGTTACGTCGATACAAGTTTTGGCACTAATCCAGATGACTCTAAGTCTTCATCTGGATACATATTGAAAGTGGGAGCAATTAGCTAAAGTAGCTCCGTGCAGAGCATTGTAGAAATAGAAATTTGCAAAATACATACGGATCTGAATATGGCAGACTCATTGACTAAACTTCTCTCACAAGCAAAACATGATCACACCTTAGTACTCTTTGGGTGTTAATCACATAGCGATGTGAACTAGATTATTGACTCTAGTAAACCCTTTGGGTGTTGGTCACACGACGATGTGAACTATGGGTGTTAATCACATGGTGATGTGAACTATTGATGTTAAATCACATGGCGATGTGATCTAGATTATTGACTCTAGTGCAAGTGGGAGACTGAAGGAAATATGCCCTAGAGGCAATAATAAAGTTATTATTTATTTCCTTATTTCATGATAAATGTTTATTATTCATGCTAGAATTGTATTAACCGGAAGCATAATACTTGTGTGAATACATAGACAAACAGAGTGTCACTAGTATGCCTCTACTTGACTAGCTCGTTGATCAAAGATGGTTATGCTTCCTAGCCATTGACATGAGTTGTCATTTGATTAACGGGATCACATCATTAGGAGAATGATGTGATTGACTTGACCCATTCCGTTAGCTTAGCACACGATCGTTTAGTATTCTACTGTTGCTTTCTTCATGACTTATACATGTTCCTATGACTATGAGATTATGCAACTCCCATTTACCAGAGGAACACTTTGTGTGCTACCAAACGTCACAACGTAACTGGGTGATTATAATGGTGCTCTATAGGTGTCTCCGAAGGTACTTGTTGGGTTGGCATATTTCGAGATTAGGATTTGTCACTCCGATTGTCGGAGAGGTATCTCTAGGCCCACTCAGTAATGCACATCACTATAAGCCTTGCAAGCATTGTAACTAATGAGTTAGTTGCGGGATGATGTATTACGGAACGAGTAAAGAGACTTGCCGGTAACGAGATTGAACTAGGTATTGAGATACCGACGATCGAATGTCGGGCAAGTAACATACCGATGACAAAGGGAACAACATATGTTGTTATGCGGTTTGACCGATAAAGATCTTCGTAGAATATGTGGGAGCCAATATGAGCATCCATGTTCCGCTATTGGTTATTGACAGGAGACGTTTCTCGGTCATGTCTACATTGTTCTCGAACCCGTAGGGTCTGCACGCTTAAAGTTCGATGACGGTTATATTATGAGTTTATGTGTTTTGATGTACCGAAGGTAATTCGGAGTCCCAGATGAGATCGGGGACATGACAAGGAGTGGTCGAGACGTAAAGATCGATATATTGGACGACTATATTCGGACATCGGAAAGGTTCCGAGTGATTCGGGTATTTTTAGGAGTACCGGAGAGTTACGGGAATTCGCCGGGGAGTATATGGGCCTTATTGGGCTTTAGGGGAAAGAGAGAGGACAGGCTGGGCGCCCCCCCAAGGCCTAGTCCGAATTGGACTAGGGGGAGGGGCTGCGCCCCCTCCTTCCTTCTCTTCTCTCTCCCCTTTCCTTGACTCCTACTCCTACTACTTGGAAGGGGGGAATCCTACTCCCGGTGGGAGTAGGACTCCCCCTTGGCGCGCCTCTCCCTGGCCGGCCGCCTCCTCCCCTTGCTCCTTTATATACGAGGGCAGGGGGTCACCCTAGAGACATAACAATTGATCGTTTGATCTTTTAGCCGTGTGCGGTGGCCCCCCTCCACCATAGTCCACCTCAATAATACTGTAGCGGTGCTTAGGCGAAGCCCTGCGTCGGTAGAACTTCATCAGCGTCACCACGGCGTCGTGCTGACGAAACTCTCCCTCAACACTCGGCTGGATCGGAGTTCGAGGGACGTCATCGGGCTGAACGTGTGCTGAACTCGGAAGTGCCGTGCGTTCGGTACTTGATCGGTCGGATCGTGAAGACGTACGACTACATCAACCGCGTTGTGCTAACGCTTCCGCTTTCGGTCTACGAGGGTACGTGGACAACACTCTCCCCTCTCGTTGCTATGCATCACCATGATCTTGCGTGTGTGTAGGAAATTTTTGAAATTACTACGTTCCCCAACAGTGGTATCAGAGCCTGGTTTTATGCGTAGATGTTATATGCATGAGTAGAACACAAGTGAGTTATGGGCGATATAAGTCATACTGCTTACCAGCATGTCATACTTTGGTTCGGCTGTATTGTTGGATGAAGCGGCCCGGACCGACATTACGCGTACGCTTACGCGAGACTGGTTCTACCGACGTGCTTTGCACACAGGTGGCTGGCGGGTGTCAGTTTCTCCAACTTTAGTTGAACCGAGTGTGGCTACGCCCAGTCCTTGCGAAGGTTAAAACACCAC